>NC_137776.1:53882590-54512590 GCF_963455305.1 Plecotus auritus
AACAAAAATTATTCATAATTCTACTATCCATAAAAAATTTCTCTTGTTTTCTATATTTCTATAGAAAATATGTTTCTCTTTTTACTTCTGGATCTTATTACATTTATACCTTATACATAAGATTTTACAAATGAGATAATACTGTAATATAATTTTGTAATATAATTAATGTGAATATGTTTTTATGGCAAGAGATACATTTGTTCAACTGTTTTTATTGGCAACATAGTAATCCATTGTATTGGCTGCCTCCTGCACATCCCCGACTGGGGACTGAGCCCACAACCCGGGCATGTGCCCTGACTGAGAATCGAACTGTGACCTCCTGGTTCATAGGTCGATGCTCAACCACTGAGCCACACCGGCCAGGAAATATAGTTAAAATATTTGATACATTTAGCTTTTCAAAGTAATAAATGAATGTTAATATATTGATTCAAAATATCTCAATGCTCCATTCTTAAAATATTGAATTTTAATTTAATAAATTTAAAGGTTGGTAAAACTATGCAGGAAGTTTGAAAAGTGGTTTTATTTATACTGGCAGTATTATATGCAAAAATTGGAAACTTCATGAATATCTGACATGAGAAATTTTTTTCCTTGGATTTGTGCCTATTGAAGAAGATACTAATTGTATCCAACAATTTTAATTTCTATACATTTATCCTATTTCAGTTCACTTGTCATTTTTTATGATGACAAAAATCACTTGATTAATTAAGTCAAATAATTTCTGGAAAGAAGTCATGAACATGCCAATCAAAATAAACTTATTTAGCACCTAACGTTGTGAGAATCAAATGAAATAATTTGTGTAAAGCATCTAGCACAATGCCTGGCAGATGACAAAATTATTGCAAACAATAAAGCTTGCTATTATGATTATTACCATTCAGTAATGGAGGGGAAATAAAGAACACAGTCCTTGTCATCAAGAAGCTTAAACTAACTGTAATTATAAATTTCAACCATTTCTATATTCTAGCTGCAAAGCTAGTAAATGCTAAAAAAAAGTAAGAGCTATTCTGTTGAAAATAACAATGTTTATTTATGGTGTGTTTACCATTTTTTTATTCCATTTATTCTTTAATTTTTCATCAAACAATTTATTGATCTCATATTGAGGAGAATTTTAAAATATATATGCTTCTTTATTAATGTCCATAAATTGTTTAGTACTTAGGAATTCTTTTGCATTCTCTCCAACTCGATGCATTTTTAAAAAAAATCTAGGCCTGATATATGATATATATATCTTATTAGCCAGGATATTAGCATAACATTTAATTTTAGTACTGATTGTGGCCACCACAATTGTCAGCCTAATCATCAATTATTGTTTTTTTTAATGTATTTTTATTGATTTCAGAGAGGAAGGAAGAGAGAGAGAGAGCTAGAAACATCAATGACAAGAGAGAATCATTGAGTGGCTGCTTTCTGCATGCCCCCACTCCGAGGATCGAGCCTGCAACTGGGGCATGTGTCCTGATTGGGAATCAAACCATGATCTCCTGGTTCATAGGTCAACATTCAACCACTGAGCCACACAGGCTAGGCTCATAAATTCTTTTAGTAGTATAACTTCCTTAAAATGTGTGTATGGCCCTAACCAGTTTGGCTCAGTGGTTAGAGCATCGGCCTGCGGACTGAAGGGTCCCAGGTTCGAATCTGGTCAAGGGCACATCCCCAGTAGGGGGTGTGCAGGAGGCTGCTGATCGATGTTTCTCTCTCATTGATGTTTCTAACTCTCTATCCCTCTCCCTTCCTCTCTGTAGAAAATCAATAAAATATAGTTAAAATATATTTTTTTTAAATGTGTGTATGTCTGTATATATATTATGTATAATTTACAGGGCATCCCAAAAATGTATACACACTTTGAATAATTATTAATTCCAATAGATTAAATCTGAAAAGAAAGAAACATCAATTGAGCTATCAGCTATTAAAGTGTATATACATTTTCAGGGGACACCATGTATGCTATATAGTATGACACCATCATTTTGGCTTGAAGAGAATAGTACACATTTAATATTAAAATATATATAAAATGATGGTGTCATAGAAACAGCAAACAGTAGAAAGTCAGATATGACATAGCATGATAATGGGTGACATCTTTGGGAAAATCATGAAACAAAACAGGCTATGTTAGAAAAATTAACTATGTTTAAAATTAATAGTTATTATTTCTTCCAAATTCAATTTCTCAAAGATGGAATTAAATACTACCAACTCTGTCACTGGTAAGATTTAGAGTATATATATTTTTCATAATATAGAAGTTATGGATATTAGGGAAAATTTAAAGATGAACTATATCAAGTATTTTTATGTGAATACTTAAAATAGTTTTATTAATATGATTTAAAACTAAAATCTGTACATTTTCATGTTACAATATTTTCACTAACATTATTATCCAATCATGGCACAAAAACATATAGTGTCACATTCATTTCATATCTCCACAATGTCAAAATCAATGGGACCCACTATTACATTTCAGTAAGAAATATCTAATGCTTTTAGCACTCTGGCTAGCAATCTTCACCAACTTTCACAGTGCTTTGGAAATTGTTTTCATAGAGTTTGGGATATTTTTTGGAAGAAAGGGTAGTCATGCTATCTTTCACTTTAAGGATTTTAAAGTGATTTCATAGTTCATTGTATAAAACAAGTTTCATAACATTTCATTCAAGTTCCTAGAATTGTAAATTATATAAATCAATCTTTATTACTGCTCCATTAGTGTAATATTTGTGAGATAAGATAAAAGCAAATGCAACAAATTCAGTGTCCATTTCAGGTTTAACTACAAACACTTTCCTACCTGAAAATTAAATACCATTTAAAGAAAGTGACTTTCTAGTTTTTACATGTAGGCTTGTGTTAGAAAAGCAAATATATATATTTTGTTATATTTATGATGATTGCTCTTTCTTCATTACATGTAAAAACTACACTTTTAACCCTAACCCAACTCTCAGTGGAATTCAGTAAATTTGAGACATTTCATTATTCAATTTCATGCCAGATCATCACTATAGCTGAACACATAAAAACATATGGTACAACTCCAAGGCCCTTTTAATTCCCTAATTTCTCAGGCATAAGAGAAGTAACAGTTTTAGAGTATAACATGTACTTACCAGAGTGAAATGGTTAAATATTGCAGCCAATGCAGAAATAGCACTAACTGGCTCCTTTTCCTCTCTCTCTCTTTCTTTAAAGCAGGACCAGGTTTAATTCTTTTCTGTATTACATGCTCACAAATATTCTTCCCTTGAGCTGTCAGAAAGCATCAGATTGCCTGATCTGCATGATGAATTTTAAAATCTTTTCAGAAACACAAGGACATTTGCTTCGGGCATTATGGTTTCATCATCACCATCATAAACAAGTATAAAGCCAACCAATCTCTGATATTCAAACCAAAGCCAAACGGTACTTTGAAAATGGTTAGTAGAATTGTAATCATCTGAATTCACTGGGATCCATTTTTCAAGTCATGATATTTTGCAGTTAAGCAATCGTTTCTTTATTGCCATGGCCACTCCTAGGTGACCCCAAAATAAAAATGTGATTCTTATAGAGAGGTTTAGAAAATGCAAATACTCTCAGAATATTTGTGAGTAAGTTACACTGTCAGATGAAAATATTCTGGTGACTAAAGTAAAGATGGTGTCTTTAATATTTAATGACAACTTTAATTCTTGTGCTCTTTATGAAATACTGCCACAATATCAATTCCACCTTGAATATCCTGAGTAAATCATAGATGTGGGAAATTGAAAGGTTTTCTATGATATATTTCAGATCTCGTAATAATAGAGCCTTATCCCTTGAATGATGTGTGAAACAATATTATTAACATCACCAAGACTACTTTTTTAAAAAAAATATATTTCTTTATTGGTTTCAGAGAGGAAGGAAGAGGTAGAGAGAGATAGAAACATCAATGATGAGAGAGAATCATTGATCGGCTATCTCCTGCATGCCCCCCACTGGGGATCGAGCCTGCAACCTGGGCATGTGCCCTTGGCCAGAATCAAACCTGGGACCCTTCAGTCCGCAGGCCAATAATTTATCCACTGAGCCAAACTGGCTAGGGCACCAAGACTACTTTTATATTTATTCTTTTGTGAAGCTAACTGAGAGTTAAAAGCACAAGCTGAGCCTAGCCCACATGGTTTAGTAGTTGAGCATAGACCTATGAACCAGGAGGTCAAGGTTCGATTCCTGGTCAGGGCACATGCTGGGGTTGTGAGTTGAATCCTCATTGTGGGGCATGCAGGAAGTGGCCAGTCAATGATTCTCTTTCATCATTGATGTTTCTATCTCTCTCTCCCTCTCCCTTCTTCTCTGAAATCGATAAAGATATATTTTTAAAAACCCACAAGCAATAAATGTTTTTTGAGATTCACTATATTGATATATAAAATTTTATTTGAAATTTAATCCAATTACACTTTTAAGTTTAAAGCCAAATTTAAGTTTTATATGGCTTAAAACAAATAAGCAAACATAAAAGCCAATTCTGTACTTAGCCAGCAAATGGAATATAATTACTCCGTGCAATCAGAAGCTGTGACTAAGTGACTCTAATTGAAATACAAGGTAAGTGGGTTTCTGAGGTCTTGAATTATTGAAAAGTAAAGTAGGATCCTGGAGTTCAGAGAATGGAAAGACATCATTATCTGTTCTTCCAGAGAGTCCAAGATGCTCATTCACCCCTCAGGCAAAAAGTGGAATGTACAAAACATTTTACTTTTAAAGTGAGTGAAATAACCCTCTATTTGTTAGCTGCTATTAAAGACGCATGCTGCATACTTCGCCTCACCTTCTCTTCATTGTAACATTTTCACTTTATCACAAGTAGCATTATGTCACCAAGACAAACCAATTTCCTTCATGTAAATGTAAAACAACATGTTTGCTGTAAGATATCTCCATCAATGTCAGTGACATACAAGGCAAGTCTCAACAGTCTGCCCCATCACTTATGGAAAGGGGAAAGCAAATTGTTTATTCACACTCAATTAATTTCTCTGTCTACTATTTCTTTAGCTCATTGAATTTATTCATCAACTTACCACTGGCACAATATTATATCCAGGAGATATCAGCACTTTCACTGGAAACCAATTGAAAAAAAAAGGCAAAAGGAGATAAGATGCCCATTACCTTTACAAAAAGATAGACTCATTCATTCCCTTTCTAAGAGAAGCTGGCACAAAAGACACAGGCATGTCTTTCACTTGATGCCTTTGGGTCCCTTCACTTAGTAGTCGGTGGTGTAACAGGCCCATCAGAGACAATAGGGATCTATAATCAAGTCCTCTGCTGCTAGCTCACATTTGGATTCTTGTCAGGTTACTCTCTCTGGACCTAGGTCTTCACATTGTAAAATAGGAGAGTCAGCTTAGATTTTCTCTAAGGCCTTACCAGCTCTAAGACTCTTTGAATTCAAAATGAGGGTTGATGCTGTATTATTGTTTGTCTTACTTTGTCTTATAGAGCATTGGATCTTCTCAAAATATATAATTAAATTGGTTTTCTTTCTCAATTTGTCCAACTTTATAAAAGAATTAATAAGGTTTTATATTGGAGATTAGGCTAAGAATAGCCCACAGTCACAGAAATCCCCCATAGAAATAGATAGATGACATTTTTCACCTATCTACTCTTCCTCCCTACTGTTTATTCCCAATCACGGTTCTGAGCACACATCAAATTACAAGTTGTTCAATGATGCCTATCTCCATTTCCTTATAGAGGAGTATCAGTACATGGTTCCCTCAAAACTGAAAAGTCACAAAGAAATGTACATTAACAGCAGTGCTGGAAAAGCTAATCGAACGTTGCAGCTGTTTTCTTTGCTAGCCTGACTTCTCTTCTATACACACAAGATGTCGCCTCCTCCACGGACTCTCATAATGGTGATGAACCAAAAAAGATATGACCAGATATCAAAATAGTTATCAAATAGTTTATTTTATAAAGATAAAACCACTCTCTGCTCCAACTTTTGCCCTTACAGGGAATTGTTCAGGTGCTTATTACAAGCGCCTGACCTACAACTTTTTAAACCACCAGAACATCACTTTCATTGGAAAAGAATCTTGAACCACAATTATGGTTCATTTAAATACCACAATTATGGTGTTTAAATGAACATTATAGGTACTTTGTGAACTTACAGCTATAGAAATCAGTAGGCATCTTGCATAGAGAAGTCTTGCAATTGATTTTTCCAACAGAGTCAATTCGTAACTTTCGGAGAAGCATAGACACCCGAGAAGTTGTAAGTATGCTGGAGGTTACAAAAAACCACAAGTATGTGAAAAATGTTGCACTGCACTAGTTGAGGTGGTATCTCAAAGAAGCAGAGTCTAGATTGATGATGTTTTTCAGGAGTGGCTACAAGGAAATACTTGAAAAATACTTGGCAGCTCCTGCAATGCTCCTGGGCTTGGAGAAGGAGAGCTCTTCAAGGTACACGGAAAATGCAATGAATAGAGTGTTCCTGAGGATCTTGATTTAAATGCATACGGTTGCTTTTTTAAGGATAAAAACAGCCAGTGGACTTGTCTCCAGTTTTTTTTTTAAATCATGTGAAATTATAAACATAATGTATTGTATGCTTGAAATTTGCCACAAGCATAGATTTCAAATGTTCTCACCACTACCATAAAAAAAAAGTAACTGTGAGGTGATGGATGTGTTAATTAGCTTCTTATGGTAATTATTTCACAATGCAACTTATATTAAAACATCATGTTGAACCTCTTAAATATGTATAATTTTTATTTGTCAATAAAAGTATAAAAACAAGAATTGTCTAAAATTAATATATTCACTCAATAAAGAACTCTAAGCATCATTCACTGCTCAGTGCTCTTCTAAGCACCACTGGTGACAGCAAGATATGTGTCCTCTGCAAGGCTACAGTCAATTAGTGGAAGGAGCCAAAGGCTATAGATACATCTCAAACAAAACTTATACCCTCTCACCCAAAATCCACTGGCTGACAATAGCCTTTGTAAGTAACTAAAGAATCTTGTTCTCCAAACAGCTATTATTTTCTCTTTTCTCCCAAGTGTTCCTTTATCTGATTATTTTTTACTAGAGGCCCGGTGCATGAAATTCATACACTGGAGGGGGGGATGTCCCTCAGCCCAGCCTGCGCCCTCTCCAATCTGGGACCCCTCAGGGGATGTCCAACTGCCAGTTTAGGCCCAATCCCACAGATCACCTGCCTGCCTGCCTGATTGTCCCTAACCGCTTCTGTCTGCTGTCCTAATTACCCCCTAACCACTCCCCTGCCAGCCTGATTGCCCCCAACTGCCCTCCCCTGCAGGCCCGGTCGCCCCCAACTGCCCTCCTCTTCAGGCCCGGTCACCCCTAACTGTCCTCCCCTGCAGGCCTGGTCGCCCCCAACTGCCCTCCCTTGCAGGCCCAGTCACTTCTAACTGCCCTTCCCTACAGGCCTGGTCCCCCCAACTGCCCTCCCTCCCCTGCAGGCCCAGTTGCCCCCAACTGTCCTCCCCTGCAAGCCCAGTCACCCCCAACTGCCCTCTCCTGCAGGCCTGGTCACCCCCAACTGCCCTCCCCTGCTGGCCTGGTTGCCCCCAACTGCCCTCCCCTGCTGGCCTGGTCGCCCCTAACTGCCCTCCCCTGCTGGCCTGATCACCCACAACTGCCCTCCCCTGATGGCCATCTTGTGGTGGCCATCTTGTGACCACATGGGAGTGGCCATCTTGCCACCACATGGGGATGGCCAACTTGTGACCACATGGGGGTGGCCATCTTGTGTGAGGGTCTGATGGTCAATTTGCATATTACCTCTTTATTATATAGGATACTTTCTACAAGTTCATAAAAAATAAGTTCTATTTTAGCAAAAAGTTAAATAATATAAAAGCTAAATATTCTTACAAATTATACTTATTTTTATTCTAAATATGTCTAAGAGTGATGAGGGAGAATTCATGAGTAGCAAGCAAACTTTTGAATCTTTCTGGGTAGGCAGAAGAGAGTGGAAATGAAATTTCAGGGGTCACAGAGACATGCTGCATAAGCTTCAGTGTGAATTTTATTTTTATTTTATTTTTATTTTTTAATTATATTTTTATTGATTTCAGAGAGGAAGGGAGAGGGAGAGAGAGACAGAAACATCAATGATGAGAGAGGATAATTGATTGGTTGCCTCCTGCATGCCCTGTACTGGGGACTGAGTCCGCAACCCAGGCCTGTGCCCTGACCAGGAATTGAACCGTGATCTCCTGGTTCATAAGTTGATGCTCAACCACTGAGCCAAGCTGGTTGGGCATTCAGTGTGAATTTTAAAAGTTTGCTTTGGTGAGTTAAAAACCCTTGAACACAAATGCCCCCAATAAAAAATACTAGGGGAAAAAACCCCTATTATATGGGGTTTGGGGCGGGGGGGACAAAACTCTCTTTTGTGTTGGATAATTTTTACCTTTACTTATGGAACAGCTTCAAAAGGAAGTTTATACCCATCATCTTATGAGGGTGACATTATGGGGTTTTTATTGACCTTGTTTAATTTTGCTTTGCATGATATTAACTCTTCTAAAATTAATTTGGAGATCCGTCTTCCCCTAATGACTGGGGTTGAAGGCACATGGAGATGATGGAAAGAATTCACCTCTTTCAAAATGTTTATATGTGCAGGGAAAATCATTTGAAATGGCTAGCATTTTAAGTCAGAACATTTCACACTAAGCTAAATAATGTTCTTCACAGTGACTGCTTAGGACAGTGGTCGGCAAACTCATTAGTCAACAGAGCCAAATATCAACAGTACAACGATTGAAATTTCTTTTGAGAGCCAAATTTTTTAAACTTAAATTTCTTCTAACACCACTTCTTCAAAATATACTCGCCCAGGCCGTGGTATTTTGTGGAAGAGCCACACTCAAGGGGCCAAAGAGCCGCATGTGGCTCATGAGCCACAGTTTGCTGACCACGGGCTTAGGAGAAGAATACACATGTAGAAAGCTTCACTTATTGTAATGCATGAACCTGGTCTTGAGTCTGAGGCTCACCAGTGTTCAAACATCTATAGAATCTCAGGGATTTCAAGGCTTTGATTTCAGTGCAGCCTTCTTTTAAAAACAAACATCATGTTCTCACCTATGAAGTAAATCTGTTGTATTCAGTACCATAAGAATTCCACAACTCATTAACCATTAATATTAGAAGTTCAAAAGATCTCAATTGATTAGGTTGCAAAAAGATGGATCTATTTCAGAAAGCTGAAGGCACATATGAAATCATTTTTAATTGCTATCTGCTTACCTTGGATTGAACTCATTTCTGCCTCTCATACTGACTCCATAGAGATGGACAGAAGTATACTACTGAGATTATATTAACCAAAATGATATAATGTTTTGCAAATAAGGCTAGTATGATAATAAAAAACAACAACACACCTTTGGAGCAGATAAAAGTCAGTGGATAAATACAGAAACTCTAAAAATCAACCCTACACCACAGTTTGGAGTACAACCTGCAATACAACTTCTGATACTCACCAGTGAAATGATTAGAGGTGGATGGATTGACACTATCAACATTGTCAGCACTGTCACAGCTAAAAACTTCATCATCTGATACCTGCACAGTGGAACAGGATCTGTCAATTTCTTCACACTTCCCCCTTAAAATTCCACTCATAGCTGCAGCGCTGTCACATGTACCTGGAACAGAAACAGGGACAACAGAGCATTGAAATACTTGACCACTAACTGCATACTCATGGTTTCCAAATTGTTTGGGTGGCTGCGATTATTATTTTATTGAATTCATTGAGGTGACATTGGTTAATAAAATGATATAGGTTCCAGGTATCCAATTCTACAATACATTGTACTATGTATTGTACTGTGTGTTTATCATCCCAAGTCTCCTTCCATCACCATTTATCCCCCCCTTTACCTTCTTCCCTCTGGCACTCACCATACTGTTGTCTATGTCCATGAATCTTTCGGGGCTATAATTTTTTGAACTACATCTACCACATTATCATATCCATGCAGAAATTATCTTGTCCATAATGTTGAAAGCATTGAAAACAATTCTATCCTGATTGTTATTTGCATTCTCATCTGACAACAGTATTTTATAAGAAACAGTCAAAATTAGAAATGTGGAATCAGTGCTGCATAAGGCAATATGTTTTAGTGTTTTCAAACATCAAAACAGGAGTCAAATACATTTATTTGATTTGTTCTAGTAAACCATGTACTGTCTTTGACAGAGCCAGAGTTCAGAACAAAATATATCACTCACTTGCATGCTGTCATACCCAGAGCATACTGATTAGGGCATGTCTATCTTACTTGGAATTTCCTTTTTCTCAGGTACAAAGACATCTACTTTTCTGAGCCTCTTTGTCCATCAAAAATCAAATTGATTGTTAGGAATGGCTATACCTGCAGAATTTAGATGCCTTATCATGTTTCCAGTCAAATAAGCAGAGCTACGGGGAATACTTGAGTCCTATGCCAAAGAGGTTGGCTCAATACATTATATATAGGGTAAACCACAGTCCCTAAATCTTTTACTGGGTAAAATATTTATTAAAGTCTCTTCACTCTCTGTATCAACACATCAGTGAAAGCTAGGCGGAGGTATCCCATTGAATTTTTTAAAAATGTTAATATCCATTTAGATGAGTCATTAAATCTCTGGGAGGAATAATTTCTTCATAGCCACAGAGTAACTGTTCAGATGATCAGCAGTTGCAAACACAAACTCTATAATGCAGGTAACCTCAATGAGTGAAGAAGGTCAGATGTAATAAAGCCATGCAGTCATCTTAGTTTTCTCTTTTATCTACTGTTATTTAAAAAAAAATATTTCTTATTGATTTCAGAGAGGAAGGGAGAGGGAGAGATAGAAATATCAATGATGAGAGAGAATCATGGATCAGCTTCCTCCTGCATGCCCCCTACTGGGGATTGAGCCCACAAACCGGGCATGTGCCCTTGACTGGAATCGAACCCAGGACCTTTGAGTCCGCAAGCCGGCACTCTACCCACTGAGCCAAACCAGCTAAGGTTCATCTACTGTTACTTGTAACAAAGGTATGAAGAACTACTTCTACACCCTAAGGGAAATGATAGCACAGGCACAATAAAGAATGGTCTCACAAACAAGGAGACAGTAGGTGGTAGTAGTGTGAACTGTGGTGAACAAGAGATGCATGTCTAGGCCAAAGGGAGTACCTGTACTCAAGTCCAGATCATAGTCTCCTTCAATGTTGGAAGCTACATTTCCTTGGGACATATTTGTTTGGGGTCCTTCTATGCTTTCTGCTTCCTCATTATCCCCAACTCGCATGTGGTTTTGGCTTCTGACAGACCTGCCTCTACCTCAATGTACCCTGAAAGTCTCAACTCTGAACGCCAATTGACTCGTTCTTTCAGTCTTTTTCAGTTCAGATTGTCGCAAAAGGGAATCCAAATGCTGTTCAGTCACTGATGCCATTCAATAGAAAAAATATTTGTTTGGTGCCTTTGGTTTAGGAGTCATTTATTATTTATTCAGTAAACATCGATTGAGCTTTCATCATGCACCAATGTCTATTTTAGATGCTGGAGAATAAAGTACAACACAGAAAAAAAATTTCTCTAATGGAGATCACTTACTGGGTGTTTTTAAGTGAAGGGGTAAACAAATAATAAACAGGTAAATAAATTAAAATATATGTCACATGGAGATCAATGCTATGGAGAAAAATGAGCAAGTAAGTGGTATAGTGACTACAAGTTTGCTTGGTAAAGAACATTATATATATGTTTTTATTGATTTGAGAGAGAAAGGAAAGGAGAGGGAAAGATAGAAACATGGATGGGAGTCTGGCTAATGTGGCTCAGTGGTTGAGCATCAACCCACATTCATGTTTCTATCTCTCTCTCCCACTTCCTTCCTCTCTCTCTGAATTCAATTAAAAAAACAACAATACATATTTAAAGCCCTAGCCAGTTTGGTTCAAAAAGAAACATCAATAAGAGAGAAACATCATCATTGATTGGCTGCCTCCTTCACACCCCCTACTGGGAATCGAGCCCACAACCCAGGTATGTGCCCTGACTGGGATTCGAACCTGTGACCTCTTGGTGCATGGGTTGATGCTCAAGCACTGAGCCACACCAGCAGGGCAGGACACTCTACTTTTTGATGAGCTAATGTCACAATGAGAAAGTAGCATTGAGACCTGGAAGAGGTGAGAGAGCTGGCAATTTTGCCATCTGGGGGAAGAGCCAAAGGAACAGTACCAAGGCCCTGGGCTGGGCATAGTAGGCAATGAGGTTAGACAGGTATTGGGGGCTATAGTGTGTAGAGCCTGTGAGGATTTGGGCAATTACTCTAGATGAGATGGAGGTCACTATAGGGCTTAAATAGTAATGACAGCCTGGTTTATAACATGAAAGGACTACTCGTTGGCCTGTCATTTCATAAGGCCTGTGGTAAAGGGAAAGGTAAATTTGACAGGAGAAGAAAAAGATTAAGAATTAAGAAAGATGTGACTTAATGGCTCAGATGAGCAGTTAAAGTCAGAAAACCTAATGAGTGTGAGGGGTGGAGAGGTTATTTGTTTCTTTTGAGGGGAACTAATTTAGAAAAAAGTTAGAAGAGGAGGAAAGGTCAAAGTGCTTCCCGAAGCAATGTGGTTACTTAATTTAACCTAGAACCACCTCTGTCTCTAGACTTCCCAATTATTTTATAATGGTGGAGGCCATCTTACAAGCTAGGTCTCAAATAGGATCAGTTCAGATACATTGTATCACTCTGTGGTGTTCCTTTTTTAAATAACATTATCAATGAAAAAGTACATTTTCCTTTATCACCCCAAAGGGCTAAAGGAATACTTTTTTAATTTGGTAGATAAGGACAAATATATGGATGGTGACCACTATCACAGATTTACTTATTTGTGGGAAAATGAAGGCAAATAGTTAATAATTATTTTACCCACCATCCTCCCTAAAGTTTCTTATTCAAGATGTTTTAAAAGTCAAATACACAGCCACTACCTGCTACTGCTAGGGTCCTAGGACCCTGGCTCTGGATTAACCCTGTTTGAAAGCCAGACAATCTCCAACATAAAAAGTCATTTGGTGACCTGATATGACCATTATTTGGTTGGAGAGACGCTCTTATTTTTAACTGATTTAAGAAAGTTTTAGAATAATTGCTTGTAAAGACTGAGAACTGTTGATAGATTTTTTTTAAAAAATGCTGATATACCTTAAGTGTTTAGTTATAGGAAACTATTTGGAAAATTTTCCTTAACTGTTATGAAATCCATGTAAATAAGTTGTGCATGAATTTTCTCACATTTATGCTTTTAGTTTCTGGTGACCTTGAAGAATCTTGCACTAAGTCATTAGAGAAAGATTGAACTATATAATTAGACATCTGAGTAAACACAGAGAAAGGGTAGGGGAGAAATATCCCAAAGCATAATAGACACTTGTTGGAAGAGAGAGACTCATCCTCATTTGTGTTTGCCAATCAATTTCACTGTAGTGTACTCTGATTGTAGTACTAAAATTGCAATGCTACAATTATTTCCATGGCAACAGTTGGTGAGATCAAAGAGGAGAAGCTAAAATGTGAGAGATTAAGATGCTACCCCTATTCAGATGTCTGCAGTAATAGGTGGGAAAGGAGAGTGACTGAGGGAGAAAACAGTTACTACAAAGGTCCTTGATTGAGATTGTCCCATTCACATATCAAGTGAAAGAAATCCTAAACAATATTAAGAGTCACCCTATAACACAAAATGCTGTTGAGAATGCTGGAAGAAACTGTTAGCAAATAGGGAAGTACATATGGCTTATTTATATTTTTTTGCACCTATGATTACAATATTTGTTAGAAGTCAAAAGTTTTTAGAATTCTATTTCAGAATCCTTTAACAGGGTTCTTTGTTTCCCAGGTGCCCCCCAAAATGCTGCCTTCTTAGATTTTCTTTATTTGATGAGAATACTATATTATTACTACTCCTATATACAATAATTCCTTTTGAGAGCTATGTAAAATAATTTTCTCAATACTGATTCTATTATGAAGAATTAGTTACCCATGGATGTAGATTGATTACCAGATGTTAATAGGTAAAAACTAGAATAAGAGGCGGGACAGGAAATTGAAGCTAGGGATGGAAGTGGAATAAATGTGAATAAAAGCAAAAGTAGATTGAATGGTCCTTGGAATTTGGAGGGGAAAGTAGGGCATGGGGGAGAGTCAGAGAGGGATGGAGGGAACTACCCAAAGGAAAGATGGACATTTTTGTGACTTGAGAGATCTGGCATTGATTTTTATCAAGAATTTATTAGTCACAGAAAGAGTAAGAGGTAGAAGAGGTGAGCCTGGGTTATAGTATCTATGGAGAAATGCTCATTCCAAAGTTCAGAGAATTTGGTACATCTTCCTTTGTGTTGAGAGGAAAATGGGAAGAATTGCTTTATATGAACTTGTGTTGTTATCTGGATCCCCTAATTGAAAGCACATCCATCGCCCTGGCCAGTTTGGTCCAAGGACTGAAGGGTCTCGGGTTCAATTATGGTCAAGGGAATGTACCCCAGTTGCAGGTTCAATCCCCAGGGCCGGTTGGGGTGTGTGCAGGAGAAAACCAATCAATGTGTCTCTCTCACATCAATGTTTCTCTCTCTCTGTCTCTCCCTCTCCCTTCCACTCTCTAAAAATCAATGGAAAAAAATATCCTTGGGTGAGGATTAATAACAACAACAAAAAAAAGCACATCAATTAATTTGAAGTTTAAGATCTGAGAGGCTGGAGCTAGAAAAAGCTTAGGAGAAAAAAGCAATCTGCATTGTTACAACTCATTTGCCTTTAGGTATAGGAAAGTGGTGATGTGTAATACTGTAAAACTTAGACTAGGCTAATCATTAAAATTTCTTAGGGAGATTTAAAAAAATAGAGTCCCAGGAATCACTGGAATGGTGAAGAGGGTGAAGCCAGATGCTTTCACCATTTCTTAAACAGTTCTTCAGCAAGCTAATTAATTTCTCTGAGCCATATTTTCTTACCTATAACATGGGATTATGAGTAGCTGTTTTACAGTGTTAGAATATGCACTGCAGGTGCTTTCCTAATAATCGTTAACTTCTACATTCTCCGTTGATACCTATTATGTACTCCAGATGCCTTGCATTATAGTTAAAACAAAACAAAAACAATTCTCTAAAATCTTGGTGGAGAGTGTAATTTAGCCAGATTAGTATAAAGGAGGGCTATGAATTAGGAGTGAGAGACCAGACACTCTATTTGCCCTTTGAGGCATTGAATGGATGACAACAGCACAGAAAACTAGGGCAGATAAGGTCTTCTTTAAAGGATGTCCTTGCTGAATGAGCATGACTAGAAGACAGTGTCAGGTGATCCTGTGTTGCCAAAAGCCCACCTCAAACTCCATGGGGATGCTGGGGCTCCCTAAGAAGTCTCTAGAAGCCCAGTTTTACCTAAACAATCTGAGGAGACTTGTCAGGGTGAGTTCCCTACCTTGTCAAGTGACCTTGTGTTGCCAAAATGCCACCTCACACTCCGGAGAGGAGTGTGAATTGATTAACACTATATATGCAATTTTGTAACCTATGATTTTTCTACTTATAACATGATCATGTTTCCTTCTCATTATATAACTTTCAAAACTATGTGTTTTTGTCTTATTTGATTTTTATTTTTGTGTTTAAGGCTACATAGCATTTTATTGAATAGCCATGCCATAATGTCAACTAAAACTTTAAAGGGGATTGTGGGTTTTTAAAAAAGTATTTATTATAAGTCATCATATATTACTATTTTCTTTCATGTTGTCTTTATGTATACCTCTGATATATCTTTAGGATGAATTCTAAAAGTGGAATTACTGAGCTTTCAATACACATTGCTAAATTACCTGGCAGAAAGGTTCTACCAATTTACATATTTAATGGTGCATTGGCATATCACTTTATCATATACTTGCCATTACTGTTGACATTGCTATTTTTAAGCATTTCTGTTAATTTTTCAGATACAAATGCACATATAGTGTTTACGATGTGCCAGGAACTTTCTAGCATTTTACATAGGTATTAAGCTGTATACAAGATTCCTGACCCTCTAGTGCAGTGGTTCTCAACCTTTCTAATGCCACGACCCTTTAATACAGTTCCTCATGTTGTGGTGACCCCCAACCATAAAATTATTTTCGTTGCTACTTCATAACTGTAATTTTGCTACTGTTAATGAATCGTAACGTAAATATCTGTGTTTTCCGATGGTCTTAGGCTCTACAGCAGCAGTTCTCAACCTGTGGGTCGCGACAGGTTTTTTGTAATCTTTGTTTTTTTTAATCCAAAGATTACACATATGGTAAGATATCACTCCCGTGATTCTGGACACCTTTTATGGCAAAGGGAATTTTCATACGTAATTAAGGTCCCAAATCCATAACCTGATAGATTATCCAGGTGGGCCTGATCTAATCACATGAACACATTAAATCTAGGGGTCAGATATTAAAGGTGAGAAGGATTCAGTGCAAGACTCTGTGGCTGACTTTGACAATGGAAGAGGCCATATGAAAAGAAATGTGTGGCCTCTAGAAGCTGAGAGGGGCTCCAGCAAGGAGGAAATTGGGGACCTCAGTCCCATGACCAAAAGGAACTGAATTTTGTCAAAAAGAGCTTGGATATAGATTTTCCTCCAGAGTTACCAGACAAAAATTCAGTTGAGCTGACCATAATTTCAGCCATATGAAACTCTGAGCAAAGAACTTTGCTGTACTGTGCAGGACTTCTGACCTATAGCACTATACACTAATAAGTGGGCATCATTTTAAGTTGCTAAGTTTGTGGTAATTTGTTACACAGCAGTGGAAAACTAATAAAACATATATCAACTCATGTAATCTTCATCATGCCCATATGGTTCATTCCATTTGCAGATTAAAAACTGAAGCACGGAAAAGTTAGATAATGAGGCCAACGTCATAGAGTTAATACCTACAGGCAGCATTCGAACCTAAGGCATTCTGGCATTTGATGAGCATACTTTTAATCAGCACATTCTTCCTTGATTCTTGACTCTTCACTGCTAGAATTGCCACCACAATTCTAATACCTCATACAATACTAACTTAGCCAGTTGATGTCCAATGATTTAACTGTAGAAATATGAAAAAATAGAAAAACTAGCCAATATAGAAGAATTTTTATTTTTTTTGTAATTCCTTAATGAGAAATAATATTTAGGAAGATATTGAAAACCTTCAGGATTTTGCTCCTCCCATTCTTGGCTTATAAACAAAAATGACTAACAATAACAACTAAAATTGCATGCAATTCCTATGCTCAAATTCTGTAGTAAAAAATGTTCTCCACAGACCTATCAATCTTTACAATATCACACAGTTAGATAGCTGATTTTATAGAAAAGGAAACTGGCTCAGATAGTTTAAATAACTTGTCCAAATTTACACCAGCAGTAAGATGCCATGTCTGGAGCTGAACTACAGTCTGTATGATTGCAAAGTCCATTACACATTCCATCAATCATTATGCTGCACCACCTAAAGAACTAATAGGTAAGCCAAGTTACAAGACCCCATTAACTCAGAGAAAGCATTTTTAGAAACAGGCATGATGGCTGGGTGACTGAATCATCCATTTAAAGAGTATAAATGTATGCCACAGTACAGTTCCCATATAAATGAACTGAACACATTTGTGGTATATTAGCAATCACTCTTTTTTGTCAGACTCCCAGATATCACATCAGGGCATATATCCACTTTTTTTTTTTTTTTATCAGTTCTACCTGGCTGCAGTAGAAACTTCCTCAAGTCCCACATTATCTGCTTACATTTGCCTTTACCTTCTGACATATTAAACTCCAGTAAAATAGCTATATTAACTCTTGGCTTCTTTGTACCTGATTCAGCATTGTTACTTGCCAAGCATTATGGCTTGCAATTGTTCATCAGAACACAATATAAATGGCAGAAGAGCAGAACAACATTTCTGAACAATTTTAATCAAAGGTGTGGGGATTCAATGAGTAATAGTATATATATATATATATATATATATATATATATATATATATGTATGTATATATACAGTATATGCGCATATATATGCACACTCAGGTAAAATACATATTACTATATTTTCTTTTTTAAAATATGCTTTTATTGATTTCAGAGAGAAGAAGGGAGACTGGGAGAAAGATAGAAACATCAATGATGAAAGAGAATCATCGATTGGCTGTCTCCTGCACGCCCCCTACTGGGGACCGTTCCTGCAACCCAGGTATGTGCCTGGGCCAGGAATCGAACCATTACCTCCTGGTTCATGGGTGGATGATCAACCACTGAGCCACACCAGCTGGACAATATCACTATTATTTAACATTTATATTATAAGTTAATATAAAAATTATAATTAATATATAATTAATCCATGGATGTACTATTGGATGACCGGTGTGTATGTGTATATCAGAAACAGAATAGTGGTATTACAAAATAGCGCAGCGCTGAGAGTCATGAAATGGGGAAAAAATTCCCTGTAAAGTAGGAGAGCTCAAATGGAGTGCATACAATAAAAAGTCTGCAATACAAAATTTTCCATGGCCTAATGACATCTAAGTGACATGGAAGTTGTCACTTTGAAGAGCATTAACAGAGAAGCGCATGAAAGGAAGGGACTATCTTAGAATGTAATGAGTGTCTGACATTGGGAGGGTATAAGGAAAGGGTTAGATGACTATCTGACAAGATTATTCACTCATTTATTCAGTCAGCAAAACAATTTGGGACCACATAATATGTATCAGACATTATATTAGGTATTGCTGATTCAAAGAAAAAGAAACCACCTAGTACTGAGAATTAAATTGAGATAGCTGAATAAAAGATTATAGAGAGGTCAAGGAAGTGCCTGTAATGACCACACAAAAAGGCCATGGCAGGGGGCAGGGGGCAGGCCTCAGGTGACCCTGAGGCTGCTCTCATTGGCTCTGCCCATAAGATGTGTGAAGATCTCTGAATATAGAAGCTTATACTGGAGTCCTCAAGCTCAGAGTTACCCATTTGACCCTAGGGGACTTCAGGGACCAGCATGGGAGAGTCCACTTGTGGCCCTTTACTGATTCAGATCACAGTGTCCAAATAATCTAACATTTGAAATATGAGTTTTGTGAGTTTCAAAAAAGAAATTTTGAGAAAGCAAAGCAAGAATTTTTAAAATAACCTTTGAAAGCCTTTCCCATCATCCTTCTGCTCTAATATTCTGAGAGCATTACACCCAGTATAACCTGGGTGAGGATGAATGACAAATATTGATTTTCTGTGGCCAGCCTAAGTGGGATAGAAAAGGAAATGAAAATCTTTGTAAATAGATTCAGGAGTCCTGTTTAGAAAATTATTTGTGTCATTTATTAAATGTAATGTGATATATCCACAACATGACAACAGACTATATCAACACTTACTAGAAAACAAAGCTGAAATGCATTTTTCACATTGACAACATACTCACAGAAGGTCAAGGGCACTGTGACAGTAAGTCGAAGCGATCAGGCTCACAGAATACCAGGGGGAGTGTTCTGTGCAACTCCAAAATTCCTGTGTTGTTATGCATTGGGAATTATCTGGCCATGCCATGATTTTTCACTTTTCAAAGTCCTCCTGAACTCTGCTTTTCTTTAATCTGGTAATTAATGCATTAGATCCAAATGTAATGAGTGTCTGTCATTGGGAGGGTATAAGAAAAGGGTAAGATGACTGAGACTGTATTTGGCTGCTGTGATTTTGCCTAAGCAAATTATCTAGTTTCCCACTGAAAAATCACTGTGACACTGCATCTTACTTCCTTCATAGGAAAATGAGCAATCCAGGAAGGAATTATCTCTATAGGCCACTCCCATTAGGGTAATGAGAGACTAAAATAGTCAAAGGAAAATAATGAAAATCAAATGAGTATTTGCCAAATAACTTTATACTCATTATTTTTTTTAAATATATATATTTTATTGATATTTCACAGAGAGGAAGGGAGAGGGATAGAGAGCTAGAAACATCGATGAGAGAGAAACATCGATCAGCTGCCTCCTGCACACCTCCCACTGAGGATGTGCCTGCAACCAAGGTACATGCCCTTGACCGGAATCGAACCTGGGACCTTTCAGTCCGAAGGCCGACGCTCTATCCACTGAGCCAAACCGGTTTTGGCTATACTCATTATTTAAAGATATAAAAATTTACATAAGAATTACTTTTATCTGGTGGTTGATGTTTTTGTTTAAAATAATATTGTTGTAAATGTGCATGTGAGTCAGAAGAAATATAGAAATGTGTTGTATGCACCACCCTTTGTTGTTGTATTGAAAGATATGTTAAGCTCTTGATCTAACTAGAATACAAAGACTCTTTGGAAATAAATCATATGACTACTATTTACTTTTTCAGCCATGAGACTAAAATGAATGGCAAATTTGATCTCATGTCAAGTGGATTTCTTGTTAAAGTATGATCCTTAGATTTAGTATTAACATTTATCAAGGTAATCATAATCTTGAATTAAATGCTGCAAAAGCTACATTTAGTCTGTATTCTCAGAGTGTGTGTATTCAACAATTTTCAGGTCAAACTATTTAGTGTAATATAACTGAGATCAAAACAATTGACAGAAATCCAAAGATCTGTCAACTGATTCAAGGTATGTGAAACATCCAAATGTGATCACTAGCTTGATAATTAAATCCATTACTTGCTTCTTGATTCACAAAATGGTAAATAAAGAGTAATAGTGCTGCTTTGAACCAACCCCCATTCCATACTTAACATAAGCCCTATATTATATTATCAGGTAGTAAATATGTACTAAGTCAAAAATAACTTCTGATCAATATTTTTCAATTATGACCTACCATAGTACAATTGTTAATGTGCTTTTTCATTAGTTTGTACCTTAACTACATAACAGTGTGAAACCTGACCGAAGCTTTCTCACTTTGGTATAATTTCTGTTTCTTTTAAATCCCACTCTTCCATTTCCAGCAATGTAGGGTTACTTGCCAAACTAGCATATTTTTATTATAGATATTAAGTTATCTAGCTACATTACAAAGGAAGCTATTAATATTTCATTTTCCTGAATACATTTTGTGAGACTTAACAGACCCTTGTAAACTCACCTATGAATATGGCAAGCTACTTCTAGCAAATAAAGAAGCATAAAGCAGTAAAGAGATACTACTAATGAACAGTATTTAAAAATTATCTGCAGTTAAGAGTAATACTATGCAATGCATTATTTTCAGGAGCTTAAAATATACTTGATAATTTTGATTGTGCCTTGAAATGAGGATTCTTTGCACAGGTTGCATAATCCATTTACTAGTCTAACTTGTTTCAGCATATTCTTTAATGTCATCTGTGTTTATGCTGAAAGTACTGCCACTAAAGTGTTTTGCTCATATTAATTGATAAAAACTAAATACTTCCCTTTATACTAACTCCTTTAAAAATGTAACATACTTACATACCAAATTCATTTAACTTTCAGTAATGTATTGGCCAAATACTAAATACATTAAAACATGGTTTAATCATGTGATACTTTATTTGCTACATTGCTAATAGTAAATCTAAGAGACTAAGGTTAATATTATGAAAATAAAGTATTATGTCAAAAACGACTGACAAAAGAGAAAATAGAGTTAGAAATCTCATCTAAATTACAATAAAATAGGAAAAATGTAATAATTTTATGATAATTTTCTTTCCTCACCAAGTAACTGAGAGAATAATAATGTATAATGAAAGCGTTTTAATTTAAGAAATTGCCTAGGGTAAAATATGAAAATAAAGAAAAGTTAGATAAAATAAATTTTTATTTCCATAAAAGCAAAAGGCTTCTAATAAAACAAAAAGCGCATATATGAACTTATAATAATTTCTATTAAGTTTCAAATATATTACCTTAATAACATAAAATCGTTTTTAGGTGATGTTTAATAATATTAAACCACTTTTAGACTGTTGCAATGTGTAATTTTTTATATATTAGATCACAAAGGTAAAGAAATAACTGCATTAATGAAACATGATCTGAATATTTAAGTTAAAAAAATTCTCAATCTAATATGCCTCCACTTCAGATCACTTTCTCTTTCTCTCTCTCTCTCTCTCTCTCTCCTGTAGTCTCTGCAGTAAAAACTACTATAGTTATCTCATGGAGATAGCTCACACAGACGTCTGCCAGTGGATAGTAGCAAATGCTTATTGAGAAAGGGTTTATCTACATTTCATCCAAAATATGTGAACCATTACGGAAATTATAAAAAGCAGTAACAATACACTGGTTTTATTCAGAACCTTTCCCTTAGTGATTATTAAAAGGATGATATTTTTAGCCAAAGAAAGCAAAATGCATCTGCAGCAGCTGGTTTCCAAGGAAACAGAATAATTTAAAACCATGTGGAACTCTGCTCTCTCATTTTCATCAATTCTCCTTCATTCCTGGAGTTAGCTTTACTTGGAATTTTTAATTTCCAAAAAATATAATTGCCTTGGCTCATTTTCTCTAACACATATCAGGCAGTGAATATCTGGTCTTATATATCATCCTAAATTCCAATCTAGGGGGTGGATTAATTTCTACTATCATTTTGTTTTAAAAAAACATGATCAAAAGAATCAATAAATGAGAAACATGGCAATGGCTCAGTACCATACAATAATTTTTGAAATCCAGAAATAGTTCAACATAAACCATGCAAGAGTGTTTGCTTGGGTCAATATGACACTTAAGTATGTAAACATATTATTTGCTGTATTTAGTACATTTAGGAAGTTTAAGATAGTTCTCCATTCATTTAGATAATTTTTACCCAATATTCAGTAGTTTCCCTCCCCTCTTTTAAAATTTTGCAAGAAATGTTGTTTTTGTCTGCTATTTAAAGATAAAACCCATCTTTTAAATTACAAAAAAGCAAAAACAGGACCCCCCAAAACCTTAGAAATTATTTATATTCATTCCTATTAGTTTGCGATTCATTAAAAAAGTATTTTAAAATATATTACTTCATTGGAATGATGTAATAAATTACATCATTGAAAGACTTTTATTTTGTTATTACAATCAACAAGTATTAATTAATTGCCAATGGGCCCAGGTCAGTAACAATCTTTCTTAAAAAAAGCTCAGTGTTTAAAAGGTTACCCCACCATTATTGACCTATATTTATGAATTAAGAAAAGAATAAAATAAAATGACTTGGAGTAACATTTTTCAATGTATTTACTGTAAGTGTGTCAGTCTACATATCTGGAACTTTCTTATTTTCCCTAAGTGGGGGCGGGGGGGCAGGAGGAGAGACAACATTAACAGATATAAGCCACTGGTAAAGTAATCTTAACTTTTGAGCTTGAAAAAAAAATATTGCCTAGAAATATTCCCAACAATATGAATACTATGATGGAATTCTTATCCAGATATATTTGATTGATAAATGAAACTAGCAATGAAACTGGCTTATTATGATGTAATTTTTATGGTAATGTTTAATCTTCCCCAAATAGGTTTCTGTGCTTTTAAAATGAAAACAGTCCCATGCATATTGACAAATATAGAATTTATGTATAATATACACTTACAATTTACTAAATAAAATGATACTACTCAATAGCATAACATTTATCAATAAAGAAAGTTAAAAGGAATTAAATGCACATAAATTACTCATTCTAAATTAGTGCTAAAAGGGTCTACAGCCAGCAAACATTATTTTTCTAAGCCATTCGCTGTATTTAAATATTAGAAGACACCACATGAAATTATACATTGTTTATTTAGAGAAAGGTCCATTTTCCCAGGACCTGTGGAATTTCCCGAGCTCTCCTTTGATTCCTAATATCGTAAGCTTAAGTAAAAGCAAAAAAGGCACACGACGACTCATTTTATCAATTAATTTTGCATCAATAACGCGTGCTTAGAAAGTTACCCAGGATAAGACATGCCTCTGGTGTTTTTATCCGCTAAGGGTTTTTCTGGGAGAAAGAACAACTCGCTACAAAGCTTCCTCAAGCAATGAAAAGAACATACTTTCAGGAAATGTCTTCAGAATGACTTTCATATTATAACATTCTCTTAGTGGGAATTGAGAAGCATTTTCTTTTGAATAAAAGTAACATTTTCTCTTCTTGTTTGTCCTTACCTGTAAATATGGTTTCTGTACTTCTGCTCCGTCAGATCAGACTGAAGACTTCACTCCTCCCTCTTCTATCCATCAGGCAGCAGCCAACCAATAACAAAAGCCAGATCCTGGCATTCTCTGGTTCCTGCTCCCCGCTCTGATTCCCTCCCTTACTCCCTCCCACCCCCACTCTTTTGGAAGACAAATCCTTGCAGCTGGGAGAGAGAAAGGGAGTGGAGAAAAAGAATATGGAGAAGAAAGGAATAAAGAAATAAAAGATATTTCAAAGAACAGCTACTATGAAAAATATTTGTAGGTGAACTTAGCTGAAGTAAAATGTCTTGCTTTGGATTTAGGAAAATAGTGTCAATCAATGCCTCACTCAACTGAAATCAAAGCAAAACACAGTGAAACCTAGGTAAATTGCCTATTAATTCAGCTCCCACTGTTTTTCCCACTGCAAAAAATTTATCCCCTCATTGCACATTTTGATATGCAGATAGACGAGGTTGAGGCTGAACATCAAGATAATATTATGCATATAGAGTCTGCAAAGAGATAAAATTAAACTGACTTGAGACCCTGTACATTGATGTATCATACAATTTGCATTTCAACCTCTGTTTGGCACTGTTTCCATTTAAAACCAGTGTCAGAGCCTAATCAGTATGAAAAATATATGTTATCCTGAATATTAGAATATTCAAATATTTCAAAATTGTGTGGTTTGCATTACTTCACATTTCTTCAATGTTGGCATCTATTTGTCTATGTAAATAATGGAGCTTGTTAAAGATGAAAAAGGAATCAGCACTTAGATGCCATGTCTCAAAGTGACTAATTAAACTCCAATTTTATTCTAATAATCTTGGGCAAAGTCATTTCATGTCTGAACTAAAAAGCATAACATGTGTAAAAGAACAATGGAGGAAAACATCACGTTAGAATTCTCTAAGGCAACAAAACAAGTTCATCCACAGCTTAAAGGATGTTAGGTGGAGACTCAAAGATTTCAAACTATCTATATCTACCTATATCTCTATTTATATCATCTATATCTACATCTATCATCATTATCTATATCATCATCTATATCTATATCATCATCTATATCTATATCTATATATCTATCGACATCTACACATTATATTCTTAATATTCAAAATACAATACAAACCATAACTCTTTATGATAAAAGGAGCTATTAATTGAGCTTCTGCTTCTCCAGGTAGTCTGATAATGTTTTCTTGGGGAAATGTAACTTAAACAATGGATGTTATCTCTATCTTAGAGGTATCTACTGCCTACCTGAGATATTTATAGGCTTTGCAACTTAATTTCTTAAATAAGTAATATGAAAATAAGACTAAGGAGAGAAAAAAAGAGAGAGAAATGGCAAGAAAATATTCTTTATTTCCAAGAGTAACTGTCATGAGGGTAAATATTGATAGTCTAGAAATAACTGTATGAAAGGGTTTAGGGGTGTCAATACTGTTAGGAGGGGAGTGGCTGATAACTTCACCTGAAAATGACAGTAGCTAGAAGGGCAATGATTTTTACGGTGTGCGCAGTAATTTGGAATAGCTTTGGGAGGCTCTGCTTGAGATAAGGGGAACGTTAAACCATCCCTTATTTCCATCCTAAGCCCTCTGCCTTGGATAATGTTTTTAAAGGCCCTGTGGTTCTACAGCTAGGAATAGCTGAAAATATATCCCTAGGGCAACATTTCTAAAAGTGGGGGCCTGGGTCATCTGCATCAGAATCATTGCTGGGAAGCAAGTTAAAAATGCAGACCTGCCATGCTAGTGTTGCTCAGTGGTTAAGCATCAACCTATGAACCAGGAGGTCAGGATTCAATTCCCAGTCAGGCACATGCCCAGTGTGTGGGCTTGATCCCAGTGTGAGTGTGTATGTGTAGGAGGTGGCTGATTAATGATTCTCTCTCATCATTGATGTTTCTGTCTTTCATTCTCTCCCTTCCTCCCTGAAATCAGTTAAAAAAATAAAAATAAATAAAATAAAAAATTTTAAAAATGCAGATTTGTACCCCCCCCGCCCCCACTTAAGGAATTAGGATTTGAGGAGTTTGTGACTCAGCACCCCAGGGGATTTTTATGCCAACTATTCTAGGTCAGCGACTCAGTAGACAAGTGTTCCTTGAACACAAACTCTAACCAGATTATTTCTGGTTTGATTAAGGCACCATTATTTATACTAATAATAGAGAAATATGCAAATTATCTATTACAGCCTCACTATAGGACCTGATCAGCAGGCTGCATCTCTGCCCTCTGCTCAGGCAGCTGCAAGGCCCGGGGTAGGATAGGATAGATCGGAGTGGATAAGAAAGGAGAGGGAGAGGAAGGTAGGCCTGCATGCACACAGGCCGAGAGCAGAAACAGAAATACAGAAAGGGAACAAGAAAAAAAATGCAGGAATGGAAAAGGGAAGGAAACGCAGGGCTGCACGTGGGAGGGGGTGGCCCCTGGCGTGGACCATTGGCAGGGAGGCGCCCATGGGTCCCGGGCAGAGTGGTGGATGGTCCGAGGCCTTCTGGGTGGAGGCGCTCCTGCTTTGCGTGTGCCTCGGCCACCGTTGCTGGGCTGGGCATTCCGGAATGGGAGCAGGACTGCCGGGGAAGTGGGGGTTGCAAACACCTGGATGGGGTTGAGCCCTGGGCTGGGGGTTAATCCCGCCCCCCAACGGAAGCTTTAAGAAAGGAGGGAGGGAGAGAAGAACTTTATAAAGGAGTCAGTAGAGAGCAGAGTTAAGGAAGGAAAAAGGATGTATGAGTGAACTATAGGAGCTATAATGAAAATCAAGTATAGTTGTGTACTGGGGACAGATTTTAAAAGTAGGAGTCAGAAAAGAAAAAAGGTAAATGATAGTGAATAATTAGGCAAGTAGATAGATAGATATTAAAACAGTGGAAGTAAGTAGAGAAGAATATATGGGAAAGGTAGGATGAGAGAGAAAGAGGGAAGGAAGAAAAGTTTTAAAGGGGAGCTGGTAGCTACGCTTAAAAGGAGAATGGGAAGAAGGAAGAAATGGGGGAGGGAGCAAAGCAGGTCCGAAGGAGGAAGTGAAGAAAAAAATTAAGGTGGGAAGGAAGGAAAAGGGGAGAGAGGGCAGGGGTAAAGATAAAGGAAAGAAGGAATGTGGGGAGAGAGGGAGGGTAGGAGAAAGATGGGAAGAAGGATGATGGAACAGAAGTAGGAAATAAGGAGGAAAGAAAAGTTTATAAATGATGAGTCAGTAGGAAAAAGTGTAACATAAAGGAGAGAGAAAAATTGTGTGAGCGGGAGAAGCCAATAAGGAAGTCAAATACAATGTGTGTGAAGGGATAAGATTTAAACAAAAAAAGTTAATAGGGGCAACCAGGCCAGCAGGGGAGGGCAGTTAAGGGGATCAGGGAGGCAGGCAGAGTGGTTAGGGCAGGCAGGTGAGCAGTTAGGAGCCAGAGGTCCTGGATAGCGAGAGGGCTGTCCAACTGCCAGTTTAGGCCTGATCCCACAACTGGCAGTTGGACATCCCCCGAGGGGCTCCTGGATTGGAGAGGGTGCAGGTCAGGCTGAGGGACCCCCACCCCCCATGCACGAATTTTGTGCACCAGGCCTCTAGTCTTAGATAGAAGAAAAAGAAGAGGTGGTAGGGTTGGCGGGAGATCAATTTAGTTGGGACATTTGAATTTTTTTTGAATATCCAGATTGAAATATTATGTACTGAGTTGAAATCATGGATAGGTCTGGGGTCTAGGTACAATTTGGAGATTATCTATGGTCTGGTTAATGCAATGAAAAGTGAATGAGTGCCCTTAGGGCCGATCTTCTCAAAACTGTGGCCTAAGAAACTTCTTTCTAAAAATTAAAAGTACAGACTAGAACTCCACCCCACACCACTGAATCAGATTCTCTGCAGTGAATAGCTCACAGGGAAGCTCCATTTTCAATAAATTTCCAAGCTAACTTTCTTTGTGTATTAAACTTTGGGAATCATTACTCCAGAAAAAGAAGTAAATTGAGGATGATACTTTGGGGATGACTTACATTCATAAAGAACAAACAGAGGAAGTGCTATGAAGAAAAGATACTTAAGAGGAACAGTTAGCAAGGAGGGGAGTCCCCCCATAAATTGGTGTAGCAAAATCGAAAGGAATAGAGAATTTCGAGAAAAGGCCCCATCAAAGGCCATAGCGAGGTCTCAGGCCTTGCTAAAGGAAGTGCAGCTCACTGAAGCCAAACGGCCTGGCCCCTACCTAGGGCTTGTTGTGATGTAGAATCTTGGGCCCTACACCAGCAAACTAAGTCACAATTTCAACAAGATCCATAAGGGAGTCCAATGCACCTTTAAGTTTTATTTGTATTTATTTTTTTACTGAAATATATTTGACATATAACATTGTGTAAATTTAAGGTATAAAATATGTTAATTTAATACACTTATATATTGCAATATGATAGCCATTGTAGTACTAGCTAGCGTCTCTATCATGTAGCATAACCATCCTTTCTTTTCAGTGGTTGGAATAATTAAGTCTAATCTCTTAGCAAATTTGGTAATTATAATACGGTATTGCTGTCTTTACTCACTGTGCTGTGCATTAGGTCTCCAGGGCTTATTTACTATTCGTTGTGAGTTTGTGCCCTTAAACAATAGCCGTCCTGACCTCTCCAACTCCCTCCCTCTGGTAACCACCATTTTTTTCTCTGTTTTTACAAGTTTGGCTTTTTAAAATTCCACATATAAGTGATACTGAGACAGTATATGGACGTGGGCCCAGGAATAGACAAATACCAGGTGATGCCGAAACCACTGTTCTGCATGTGCAGTTGCTCAAGGTTGGCCACTATATGTATGACCTTCCTGGGGTGGAGGAAGTGAGCAACACCAAAACTATTACAAAATATGACATTTAGGTTAGGAGAGGGTTGTGGATCAAATGATGTATCAAAATGTTTTTTTTCTTAGTAAGGAGATACTCTCGATCAAAAGAAAACTGATAACATGGTTTCCTTAAGGATTCATATTGAAAATAGCTGCAGAAAGAGTTGTTAATTTTATAACAATCAAGCGATATTGTTAAAATATTCTTGAGAAACATAAAACATATCCAAGTGTCTTGTTTCTGTTCACCTTCCCCAGGGAGTGCCTAATAAAATAAATGAGAGTAAGCTATAGAAAACTTTACAGGTCAGCATGAATAAACAACATAGTAGATGCTTTCCATTAGGGGTAGATATAACATTTTAATTTAAGAACAAGTAATTTAAACCTTAAACTATGATGATGTTTGAACATCAGTTGTAACTCATTAAAAGATTGATATCACTTTGGTTTTAAGACATTATTTCATGTTGCCTAAAATGCTCACAAGCCTACTTGTCTTCTGGAAGCACAGTAAGAAATTTTTTGTTAGAGGTGTGATTTATTTTATGAAAATGAGCAGAATGCCCGTACTTGAAATGCCACCGTAATGACTGGTTATTGTTAGACAGACAGGAGCAGAGCAAGGAGATGGGCCCAGGATAGAAACACCAGGGCAGAAAGCCCCAGAGGCCTGGCAAGGGCCAAAACTGGGAAAACAAGAGCCTTGTCCCCAGGGTGACCTTTCCTCCCCTAGCATATTGCTGGTCCTGTGGTTTGGACCCTGACCTTTCCTCCCTAAAGATAACATGTAGGCCTCAGTTGTATTTCAGCTCCAGGCTCAGAAAAGAGGCAAAAACAGACAAGTGAAGCTATGGCTGCCTAAGGACCAGCTGATTTGACTAATGTCCCCCTGCCCCGGCACCAACCAGTTAGTGCAGAGCACAACCCTGAAAGAGCACACCTGGAAAGCCGATGAATATTCTATTGAGACAACCCCCTGAGGCCTCCTCTAAGATTTCTACCTGCAAGAGAGAGAGAAATATGCTCAGGACAAAGGACCCGGCAGGAGCACTCCAGCTCCATTTCCCTTCCTCTCTAAGGGACCCCATGAGAATTGCAACCAGAAGAGCAATGGGCAGTGGCAGCTGGTTCCAGGCTGACCCCCGAAGCTGTCTCCAACACCACTTTTTCTCTGACTTCCCAGTCAGCCAAAGAGCCCAGCCTAGGCTCTCCTATTTCTTCTTCTATGCCCTTCCTTGTTTCAGTCCTAAGTATATTTTTGCTGCCATCATGGACCCAATACCTTTTGGCTCAGTGCTATGCAGTCCATTCCTTTGGCTATCCCCATCCCCCATCCCCTTTTCTTTAAATAAATTCCATTTTTCTTTATTCACAATCTGAGATTGCTATTTAGCTTGCCCGTGCACCACCAACTTTAACCTTTCAGTTATCACAGATCAAGAAAGACATAAAATAACAGAAAATATCTGGAGAAAGGCAAATCCAGTGATCATTGGTGACTCTGGATAATGTAAACTGAAATTTCTGTGCCAAATTGTAGGCAGTTTCAGCTGAGAGGGAGATCATTTTATGATCAATAAAAACAAGTAATTGCGTGCCAGCTGGTATGGCCTTGTGGATAGAGCGCCAGCCTGAGGACTGAAGAGTCCCAGGTTCGATTCCGGTCAGGGGCACATGCCCGAGTTGCAGGCTTGATCTCCAATAGGGGGCGTGCAGGAGGCAGTCAATCAATGATCTGCTCTTATGATGTTTCTATCTCTCTTCCCTCTCCCTTCCTCTCTGAAATCAATAAAAATATATTTCAAAACAAAAAACCACACAAGTAATTGTTTCCACTTCCTCTTCTCCCAAACATTCCATATCTTAATTACCCAACATGGATGGGAAATTCAATGACTTAGATTAGACTGGTTTCAAAATATTCTAAGGTTTTTCTTTGTGATGTGAAAAATTCGGAAGAATGACATTGTATTTAACACGTGGGTATGCAGAGCATACACAGTGGCTGGCAAATAATAAGTTCAATAAATATGGAAAGATATAAATCCAAAATAAGGGTAGGAGTAGAGTTGGGAGAAAGAAGAAGAGAGCAAATGAGCCTTTACAAATCAAAACTGCACAAATAAATTGATCATGTCTTCAATTCAACTACCCTTCATAATTATATGGAATAAGAATTTCAAACTATGAGCAGTGCCAACTTCTGGAATAAGGAGGTGAGATAGAGATATTAGAAATAAAAAAGAAGTAACAGCCTCGTGAACCAGAACCTGAAACTGCTACTCTCCTCGGGTACTCATCTATCTAATGATTCTCTGTCCGGAATATTCTGAGATGAAAGTAGACAAAAGCAAAATAGTGCCAAGCTCCTTAATAGGAAACAATTTGGCAGGTGACAGTGAGAGAGAGCCGGCTAACACAGAAACATGCAAAGCATCTCTAAGATCCCTGCTGATTTTTTGGTTAGCTATCAGAGCCAAGAAGTTGAAAGGATGCTTGCATTTACGGCTCGTGAAGACTACAGAGAAAGCCTTTACTAAAGTGTGAGTTGGCTTTCCCCCAAACATTACATTACCCTTGAATGGAAAATTGATCGGATGACATATGGTGATAACATCTGCCACCCATGGATAAAGCCGGAGTGCCATGTGGGTGGTAATGGAAGCTGTAATAGTGAGGGTGGAGAATTTAATGACAGTATGCAACACCGAGGAAAGTAGCAGCAATCTGAAAGAAAGGAACAATTTGTGTAAATCTTTACAATGGGCACTACAGGACTATCCATCCTGTTCTTCTGTCGTCATCTCAGAGGGAATGATAGAAATGAAAGATGCTTTCTCATTTTATTACCTCCAGGTTGATCTCAGCCATAACCCACAGGGAGGCATTTCTTCCAGATATTACTGTAGGTAGGCACTCATTCTTATCAGTAAATAGATATTTATTACAAATCTGGAATGATCATAGCAAGAAATCATAGCAATCCAAGATTATTTATGTTAAGTATAAAAATGAGGACAATAGATCACTTCTAAAAATTTCTTAAAAATATTTAAGTATGAATTTTCAGAAAGTAAAAGAAATAATTATTGAAATAATAATGTTTTATAAATAAACTTGAAATTATTTTGCTTTGTCCTCATATAGAAATAAATTAAATGGTATCTACAGCTGAACATTGTAAACATAAGCGATTTATCTGCAAAACAATAAAAAGAACAAGGAAAATCTTGCCATGGTTACACAATAATATGAGTTTTGGCCAATGTTTCCTATGGAATTCAAATATTTGAAATGGCAGCAGGCATCCTGACAGACTTGGTCATAAAATGTTTTTAGGTGAATTTTCTCGTTCTCAAATAGCCTTAAAAACTAAAAATCCTAATACAATTTTTAGAAGTGTTCTTAATTAGTTCAAAGCTAGTTCTGTGTTTTGTTAAACTGCAAAGACTAACTTTTGGTTTTCCTCTGTCCTGAAGTATAAGAAAGCCTCAGCTGGTTCCCATTGTAGCTCTGATACTTCTTAAGCAATCCATAGGGGGTAATGGAATGCCTGGATCAATTTTTCAATGTAGTTTAATTTTTCATCCAGTTTAAACCAGTCCAGTCTAAATCACTGCATTTCCTTATACTCCCACACACATAATTCTGAAGTTATTTCATTCTCCCAGTTTTTTTCCCAATCTCCATTTGAGGGAACAAAATGACATTAAGATTTTAAGCTTTAATCCTGCCAAAGTAGATGCTATGACCTTCTTCTTTTTCCTCTTTTTAAAAATTATTATTATTATTCCTCTTTTAAAAATGATTATCTACACTAATAAAAGAGTAAGATGCAAATTGACCGTACCTTCACAACGCCCACCAGCCAATCAGGAGTGAGTATGCAAATTAATCCAACAAAGATGGCGGTGACTACATAGGCGTTCCATACCACCCCAGGTGCTCTGGGCCTCTGGACAGCATGGGAAGGCAGAAAGGCGGCTCCAGTCTGGAGTGAAAAGGTGGCTCCGGCCGGAGCAAAGGTGGTGCCAGCAGCCAGGGGAAGAAAGGCCCATTCTTTCACGAATCTTCCTGCATCTGGCCTCTAGTTATTGATAAAGATTATTTGCAGTGTGAACTTATTTAAAGCAAAGGATTGAGAATAAACTTATTTATTTCATTTCAGAAAGGTGGGAAAAAAGTTGAAACTTTAGTTTGGATAGTAATAGCCAGATATTTGAGAAAACTAAATTAACTCAGGATCTGGTACAAAATACAGGTAGATAACAAAACCTAAAATGCAATGCACAGGACTAGACACTGCTATCCACAGGGGTATGCAATATTTTTCCATGAAAACATATTTTTCTATTTATAGTCATCCCCATTTCTGTCAAAGATAATCACAGTAACACTAATTTGTTTGCAAAATAAATTTAGTCTCATTAAATTTGGTCTGATTATTTACACAAGTACAGCAAGGATAGTGATGACCATATATGCTCTTTTTAAGTCTCCTTTGCTGGAATTTGGACTTTTAAAAGCCTCTTGAGGCTAGGACTTGCCATCAGATATCACCTATAATACAAATAGATTTGGATGAATTCTTCTCTTCTCAAGGTCCCCAAAATCCTGAGGTCACCAGGAAGTGACCTTCCTTACTCACCTCCAAGGGCTCTACAAACCCTGATAGCAAAAGACCAGGCAGTTTTTTGAAGGATATATATATATATATATATATATATATATATATATATATAGAGAGAGAGAGAGAGAGAGAGAGAGAGAGAGAGAGAGAGATTTCAGAGAGGAAGGGAGGGAGAGAGAGATAGAAACATCAATGATGAGAGAGAATCACTGATAGGCTGCCTCCTACATGCCCCACACTGGGGATTTAGCTTGAAACCCGGACATGTGCTCTGACCAGGAATCGAACCATGACCTCCTGGTTCATAGGTCAGTGCTCAACCACTGAACCACGCCAGCCTGGCAGGATACTTTATTCTTTAAAATCGTCTGATCACATCTGATTCTAAGAACATCATTCCCAAATATGGTATTGCGGTCAAAACCTTGGTAACATAACCAACATTTCTAATTGTGTCCTGTTACAAGGAGAAGAGATTCTCATTGAATTTATGCAAATAACTATATTGCCATGAAAATGAGAATACTCAATAAGAGTTTTCAATTTGGAAGATTGCATCCCCGTGGAGTTATTCAACATGTTTCTTTTGTACTTTGATCACCTTTAGGCTTTTACTTCCTCAGTTGTTTGTGTACTTCTACCAGTATAAGTTTAGGGTGGCTTTTGTGTGTGATACTTTGCATTCATAACTGTTAAAAACAATACAACAGGACCAAAATGGAGACACTTATGCTAACTGCCACATCACCTAAACAAGACAAACATAATTACAGTTTCAGCGCTTCCAGAAACAGAATCGTAAACTAGTCTATAAGAAATCGCCTCATCAGCACTAGTTAGGTAATCTACCTGATAAACCCTTGCCATCCCCTAAGGAAGGTGAGCTTTCCTTAATCCTTTTTTTTTTTTTTTTTTTTTTTTTGTCCAGCACAACTTCCTTGTATATGCTCTCTTCTGCCTATAACAGTCTTCCATTTTTTACAGTTCCTTGGAGCTTCTTTCCATCTGCTAGATTGGATGCTGCATGATTCATGAATCATTAAAGGAAGCCAACAAAATCTTTAAAATGTACTCAGTCGAATTTTATTTTTTAACAACTTAGATTTATTGTTTTACTAGTGTCCTGATGCATAGATTCATGCACATTGAAAGGAAATTAATTAGAAGAAATACTTTAATATTATTATTCATGTCTTGCTAATGAAAAGAAAATGGGATTCTACCGAATCTCCTGTCTACCTACTCCAGGACTTCTTTGAGGATCAAATGAGATGAGGCACAGGAAAACACTTCATAAACATTTGGTTAAACTGTAAAATGTTTGCACCTGGCTATAAAGCAAGTCAGGTTCCTGGGCTGAAGAAACTGTAAGGAGACTAGTTGCTAGGGAGAGGAAGCTGGGTGTTGCTATGTGATATCATTACACAGTGCTCACAGTGACCATTTCTGGACTGGGCTAGGCTGTGGGCCGCATTTTGTGCCATGGGGTTTTGGCAGCGTTGGCTGGGATTTGGTGGGGTGTTGCTCCGGGGTGGTGGTGGGGCCTGTGTCCCACTTGGGGGAAGCCGAGTGTTGGTTTGTTGGTACCAGGTCTGTGGTTCCGTTTCTTTTTAAATGGCCAGTGCACGTCACGGCAGCTCTTGCGTTGAGCATCTTCCCCCTGGTGGCCAGTGCATGTCATAGCTACTGGTCAGATGGACAGACACTTAGCCTTTTATATATATAGATTAGTGATAATCTAATTTTATCATTCCTTGCAAATTTAATGACTAGAATTAAGAAACTTACTTTCTTCAATATTTACTGAAGATTAACAGTTCAGATAGGAAAGACAGGGTAATCTTATTTTATCATTTATTTACCATTTTTCAAAATAATGATCATATGAATATGCACTTTTCCCAAAGTTTAACCAATTTCTTTACTTAGAAACTTCATACTTTGTATAATTACCAGTAGCCATATTTAGAGTGTTTTGCCATAGCTTTGTCAACAATAGTCTGCCAAACTTTTGAATTTTTGTCAGTTAGATAGATCAGTGGTCGGCAAACTCATTAGTCAACAGAGCTGTAGTTTGCCGACCACTGAGATAGATGATCAATAAAATGTTAAATATTTAAATATAGAATTTACAATACATGATTAGATCTAGTATGTTGTGATTATTTTCCTGAAAGAGGTGAGGTATGTGCTGGGACTTTAAGTAGAATTGGATAGAAGATGCCTTTGGTTTCTGTGATGGAATTTGGGAGATTTGTTCAAAGGCAGACATTGGAAGACGCTAATTAAAATAAATGACAAGAACTAAGCTGAGCAAAATCTAAAGATCAAACTCCGTTTCTTTTTAAGTAAATTGGATTTTTTTTTTTTTTCTCATTAAAGGAGTACCAATTTCCTCAGGAAGGAAAATGGAGGAGAGTGGATCTTGGGTTTGGGGGTGAAAGGGAATTTCTCTGAGGCTATAACAATAAGGGAGCAGAGGTGAAGGGAGCCAGTGGGGTTTCTGAACAGCTGAAGGTATGTTTGGAGACTCTTTAAACAGCTCATGGCTGGTGTCATGACTGGACAATCAGGTGTAAATAAGCTAAGCCCTAGGTCACTATTCATCTCCTGGAGCTCCGCCTGATATGGATCCAAGACTAACCTTGTGGTCCTCTTTGATTTTGACATACTCATCTGGCCCAAATGCCTTCAAAAAGAGACTTTTATCCTGCCTGCAACTTCTAGGTCTTTCCTCAAGATTACCTATGTTGTCATGCTGTGAATGGGCATTTTGGAGATCCTTAGTTCTAGATCCTTTAATCATCCCCTTCACTTTAACCATTTCCTTCCTGTTTACTAGCAGGGACCTGATAGAACAAATCTGCCGTTTATCTTGTAAACAGATAAACGTCCTAAGTTTTTCTTTATTAATGTTTCTATCTTTGTACTCTCTTTCAACCAAAATGGGATCTTGGATTGGAAATTCTGAGAGTTCCTCTGGAAAACCTGATTAATTTTTTCCCTTAGCCTGCCAAGGCACACATTTCATGAGCTTTCTAGATAATTGAGCCTGAGAAATAACTTTTGGCATCAAGTAAATTGGTCTTCGGCCAACACTGGGTCTCTAGGAAAGATTGCTTAAAAAGGAAATTCCAAGATAGTTATAATGGGGGAGTGGTCAGTGGCCAAATAGGCATGTTTCCTTTTTAAATGCCATTAGCTGCATTTTTCCACAGATAAAACACCGTTATGTCATGGTTTATGCTTGTTTTAAGGCTTCAGGCTCAAATTACAGAGGGAGGAAGAAAACCCCACTCCATTTTCATGAGATGTTGCCCAGCGAGTTCCACCCTCTACTTTAAATTCTGATGTGTGAAACAAACACGCATAGCCAGATAGCTCCCTAGTTACCACACAGGTGCAGCTGCTGAACATAGCACTATTGCAGTTAGTTTTGACACCAGACATTTGTGCTTGAAGAAATGTCTAGTTTTTTGCTTCCCTCAGATGGTTTCACACTCCTGTATAGCAAGCAGGGGTTTTTATTATAACACTCATTTTGGGTCAGACTACCCCATTTTTGGGAACCCACCAACACAAATGTTAATGATATGCAGATCTGGCCTTTCCTAAGATGGCATTGCATCAGCCAAACTTCATTTCCAGGGGAGGTTGCTAAGACAATTCATAAATCTTGCCAAATTTTACTAATGTGCTGAGTAGACCTGATGTTATCATATGGGTGTTTATCAGGAGCCAAATCTCTGTACATACATATTGATCATCTCCTTTTTGTGTGTTTTTCCTGACTACTAATTTCCATAAAAACAGAAAGTTTTATGAGTCTCAACAATGTGTATTCCCTTGTAACAATATTAATAACAATATTTTTATGTAATTTCTCACATGAGAGTCCAATAACTTACCATTCTCAAGAAATAGTCTCATGATTGAATGCAGACCTTGGTTCCTCTGTTGGTTGTAGGTCCTCTGTTGTTAGAGGTCATAAAATCTGCCTCTGTGAAAAGTCTGTTTCAAAAATCAGCAAATGCCACACTTCCATCTCCATGTCTCACAAGCTGCATATCAATCCTGTCTTATCATCTGTCCGGGCTTTATTTTCTGAAATTCTAAGTTCATCATAACTGTAATTATGTGATACTGTCTCATTTCCATGCTTTTCTACATTTTATTTCCTTTCCCCTTTTCCATGAAAAAAACTGGCAAAATTCCAGTTCTCCATAGAGCTACGGACCAGACAGACCCTGCTTGGTCTGAAGCCTTTCCTATTTCTCTCAAGGGGACATAGACTTGGTGGGGGTATAGGGGTGTCTCTTTTCCTTCTGCCTGCACCCTTTTGTACCACTCTTCATTATAAAAATGGTGTTATTATGTAGTAATTACCCAGGTAGTAAGGACATATGTGGCTCTCAAATATTGTTTGAACTTGGCTCACTGAAAGAAAGATATCTTTTACTTTTGCCCACATTTCAATGCAGAAAAAAAAGTACCTGATTATAACAATAAAGTGACTCCTTTTAAGAAAATTTTGAGGGTGAAATTACATACATATTTTCTTTAGAAATATGGATAAACATCATTATACATATTTGTTATAGACTAAAGGTTTGTACCTCCCCCCACCACTTTAAAGATTGAAATCCTACTTCCCATTGTGATGGTATTGGGAGGTGCAGCACTTGGGAGGTAATTATGTCAGAAGTGTGGAGACCTGGTCAGAGGACACAGCAAGAAGACAACCTTCTATGAGCCAGGAAACAAGCTCTCACCAGACACTGAATTGGCTTATGCCTTAATCTTGGACTTCCCAGCTGCCAGAATAGTGAGTAATACATTTCTTTTTTTGTATAAGCCACTCAGTCTATAGTATCCTGTTATAGTATCCCAAACAGACTAAGACAAACACTGGACATTCCAGATGGATGGGGTTAGCTAAATATTCTACAACCAACTAATAAGCAATGAAGAGAAAGTGAAAGTAATTAAAAGTAATAAATAACTTCAAATAAAAACCTTAGACAACTCAAGACACACTTTTAACAAAACGTTCTTCACAAAAGTTAAAGAAATTTCAAATATGTTTGTGTTTATGTGCAGTAGGTCTGCAAAACTACCAAGAGTTTTGAAGTAGATAGAAGTTTTAAAAGCTTAAAGTCACTGAGTGGAGCAGCAGGTGTGGCTCAGTTGGTGGAGTGTCCTCCCACGCAGCATAAGGTCTCTGGTTCAATTCCCGGTCAGGGAACATACCCAAAAGGTCTCGGGTTCAATCCCCAGTTGGGGTTCTTGCAGGAAGCAACCAATCGATGTTTCTCACGTCAATATTTCTCTCTCTCCCTATTCATTTTCCCGTCTCTTAAAAAAAAAAAATCAATAAAACATATCTTTAAAAAATCACCGAGTGGATTCTCAAAGTTCTTAGGAAAAAGACAAACATTCCTAACATCACCTACATGGTCCAGGACAACTGGGCCTCTAATACTTTATCGTTTTCATGCTAGTCTTGCTAGAGTTGTCACAGCCATTTTGGATTTCCTCTCATGCCACCATACTCTGCCTCATGGCTTTTCCTTCTGTCTATGAATACTTTATTTGCTCTCCAACTTCTTTTTCATTACAGCCATCAATGTAATGCTTGCTTATACTTCAGAAAGTAGCCCAAATCTCACTTTCAGGACTGTTTTCTCTTGCTCTGTCAGATTGTATCAGGTTCTTCATTATAGTTTTGTTCTAATAGTTTGTATTTGCACTTCGGAGTACATATTACTATTTGTGTTTATAGATTTGTGTGATTTAATTAATATCTGTCTCAGTAACTATACTGTAGGGTTTCAGAGGTCAGGGGAGGTGTTTGATGTGCTCATCATTCAATCCCCATCATGTAGTACAATTTGTCAATTAAAACATGGGTTCCGGTGGTACATCTACACAATGGAATACTATGCTACTATAAAAAAGAAGGAACTGATTACAGATTGCAGGAAACCAAGATGGCAGCATAGGTAAGCACCTAAACTGCTGCCTCGCACAACAATTTAAAAACTACAACTAAAAGACAGAACGGACACCATCCAGAACCACAGGAAAGCTGGCTGAGTGAAAATTCTACAACTAGAAGGAAAGAGAAAAGCTCACAGAGAATTGGAGGTACGGCAAAGGGTCTTTGTGCGTGCAGAGAGGAAGGGCGGCTGAGAGCCTGGCTGACTTTCTCTGGCGGAAGGGGGAAGGAAGCCCCCGACCGCACTGAACCTCAGTTCTGACTGCACTGAACCCCAGTTCCAGGCGAGCTCCTGGGGACCCACACTCTTACGAGGGGAGTCTGGACTCTCGGGCGGAGACTCAGGAGCTGGGGAAGGCAGAGGTCTGAAGGCGCGCACGTGCCAGTGCGCACAAAGGCTGCAGAGGTTGCCACAGGCTTTCCCTAGTGGAAGGGAGTCAGAGGCTCCTGACTGCACTGGGCCCCAGTTCTGACTGCACTGAACCCCGGTTCCAGGCGAGCCCCTGGGGACCCATGCTCTTGTGGGGGGAGTCTGGACTCTCGGGCGGAGACTCGGGAGCTGGGGAAGGCAGAGGTTTACGCATGCGTGCAAGGGCAAGGCTGACGGGAAGCCAAGACTGTCTGCTCCGCCCTGAGACTCCACCCCATCCAAGCTGAGCACAGAGGCTATTGCAATTTTGCAAGTCTAATCCTATAAGGCTGTCTCCAGCACTGAACTTCTCCCAGCGTAGATGTAGCTGATCCTTACAGCCAACTGGCCTGGAGGTCAATTCCTCCCAGTGATACCAACAACAATCAAGACTTAATTACAACAAGGCTGTACACACAGTCCACAAAGGGGTGCACCAAAAGTGTCCACCTCAGGTTAACTGGGGAGGCCGACCCACTGGGCCATATAGGAAACCTAGCACACAAATTTACCCTACCAACTCAGGGAAGCAGTGAAAATGCAGCGTCAAAGAAACAGATCACAAACGAAAGAAATGGAGGAAAACAAACGACTGGATATAGAATTCAAAACCACGGTTATAAGGCTTTTCAAGAATATCCTAGAAAAGGCCGATAAATATAACGAGACCCTCAAAGATATGAAAAAGGACCAACTAGAAATTAAACATACACTGACTGAAATAAAAAATATTATACAGAGACCCAAAAACAGACTAGAGGAACACAAGAATCAAGTCAAAGAATTGAAATACAAAGAAGCAAAAAACACTCAACAGAAAAAGCAAAAAGCAAAAAAAAAAAATCCAAAAAGTTGAAGATAGTGTAAGAAGACTCTGGGACAACTTCAAGCGTACCAACATCAGAATTATGGGAGTGCCAGAAGAAGAGAGAGAGCAAAATACTGAAAACCTATTTGAAGAAATAATGACCGAAAACTTCCCCCACCTGGTGAAAGAAATAGACTTACAAGTCCAGGAAGCGCACAGAACCCCAAACAAAAGGAATCCAAAGAGGACCACACCAAGACACATCATAATTAAAATGCCAAGGGCAAAAGACAAAGAGAGGATATTAAAAGCAGCAAGAGAAAAACAGTTAATTACCTACAAGGGAGCACCCATATGACTGTCAGCTGATTTCTCAACAGAAACTATGCAGGCCAGATGGGAGTGGCAAGAAATTTTCAATGTGACGAATAGCAAGAACCTACAACCAAGATTACTCTACCCAGCAAAGCTATCATTCAGAATTGAAGGTCAGATAAAGAGCTTCACAGATAAGAAAAAGCTAAAGGAGTTCATCACCACCAAACCAGTATTATATGAAATGCTGAAAGGTATTCTTAAAGAAGAGGAAGAGGAAAAAAGTAAAGAGAAAAATTATGAACAACAAATACATATCTATCAACAAGTGAACCTAAAAATCAAGTGAATTAAAAACCTGAGGAACAGAATAGTCTGGTGAACATAATAGAATCAGGGGCATAGAAAGGGAGTGGACTGATAATTCTCAGGGGAAAAAGGGTATGGGGGGTTCAGGAAGAGACTGGACAAAAATCGTACACCTATGGATGAGGACAGAGGACAGTGAGGGGGGAGGTAAGGGCAGAAGGTGAGGTGGGAACCGGGTGGAGGGGAGCTATGGGGGGAAAAAGGAGAAACAATTGTAATAATCTGAATAAAGATTTATTTAAAAAAAAATTCATTACAACACTAAAAAAAAAAAAAAAAAAAAGAAGGAACTTTTACCATTTGAACAGCATGGATGGACCTGGAGAGCATTATGCTAAGTGAAATAAGCCAGTCAGAAAAAGATAAATATCACATGATCTTACTCATATGTGGGCTATAATGAACAACATAGACTGATGAACAAAAATAGACCCAGACACAAAGAAACACTGAACAGACCATCCAACCTCAGAGAGAAGGGGGGTGGGTAAGAGATCAACCAAAGGACTTGTATGCATGCATATTAGCATAACCAATGGACATGGACACTGGGGGGAGGGGTGGGCGTGGCAGGGGGGAGTCAATAGGGGAAAAAGGAGATATATGTAATATTTTAAACAATAAAAAACAACAACAAAAAACATGGGTTCCAGCCCTAGCCGGTTTGGCTCAGTGGTTAAAGCACAGCCCTGTGGACTGAAGGGTCACTGGTCCAATTCTGGTAAAGGGCAAGTATCTCAGTTGCAGGCTAGATTCTGGCTCGATCCTGGCTATCCCTGGCTCTGGTTGGGGCACATGCATGAGACAACCTGTGGATTTTTCTCTTTCTCTGTCTCTCCCTTCCTCTCTAAAAAAACCAGTGGAGGAAAATATCCTCGGGTGAGGATTAATGAAAGAAAGAAAGAAAGAAAGAAAGAAAGAAAGAAAGAAAGAAAGAAGCAATTGAATTCAAGCATGGGAGAGCGGGTGGGTGGGAAGAGATCAACCAAAGACCTTGTACGCATATATGTATAACCCATGGACACAAAGAATAGGGTGATGAGGGCCTGGGGTGGAGGGTGGGGGTGGGCTAGAAGAGGTCAATGGGAGAAAAAAGGGGACATATGTAATATTTCAACAATAAAGATTTTTTTAGAGCGTGGTTTCAGATGCAGAGCCTTGATTCCAGTCCTTCCTTTATTAGGTAAACCTCTCTAAGCCTTTGTTTCTTTCTTTGTATAGTGGGATTAACAGTAACATTGATTACTCTTCTTTGCAGAGTTGTTTTGTGTTTGAAGAGATAATATTTACATTTAAAATACATGTATACCTATGTATATCTAGTACAATGCATATCACAATGGTAGATATTTTAAAAATAAATTTTGCTGAAAGAATAAATAATAAAATATTGATATAGCTTCTTCAGTACATCATAATAGTGTGCTGATTTTAGTTCATGAATACTAGTTTAGGAACCCCCAGGAGCCCCGTTTTGAGTATGTAACCTAACCCTTGGGCATATGTAAAAAGGAAAGTCCATAGACCTTCCTATCATTCTTTCCCCAGATGGAAGAAAGTGTGTTGCTCAGCCCTGGAAGCTCCCCGAGGACAGGAACTTTTATTTATCTTCATGCCTCCATTGCTCACCACTATGCCAGATGTGTAAAAAGATGTTCCAAAATATAAGTAAGTAAATAACATGTCAATTTGCACTCAAGTCCAAGACCAAATATATACTTTTATTCCCATCAGTTTATCTCAATTTCTAGGAAACGGAATTTGTTCAATGACACTAGGGAGGTGAAAGGGGTAATTGTGTTGACTACTTTAGTAAACTTTAAATAAATCCTTCCTAAACTAAAGTGATGAAAAACAGTCCAAATGCTCCCATCTTTTCTGTCAAAGTTCACAGAAAGGCAGAAACCAGTAGACCCGATGGGCCAGAAACTGAATTCAAGTATGTATTGAACATAATACTACAGTCTAAAGCTTTTATTTTTCCAAAAGTGAGAATAAACACAACTACTAGAAATAACTTAAAAACAGAAATAAGTGCTTAATAGCACAAGTAGTGCCCGGTGCATATTAAGCACTCCATAAATGCCCATTGAGTAAAGGAGCACACCGTGTTGACTCTGACCTTGCTTTTAAATGTTTAGGTCTTGATGTTGCAGCCGCAGTGAACCGTGAAACAGCTTGAGCAAGTGCAGCCCGAAATAGTAAAACAGCGTGAGCCCCACCATTTGTGCAGTACCCAAGGTGAAAGCAGACATGTTTAGCACAGAAAGCATAGATAAAAGTCACCACCTACTAACTTCTGGAAACATTCAGACAAGCCAACCTAAGGAAAAAGAGGAAAGAAAAAAGAAAGAAAATGCCTGGCAGTAGAAGAACAGTGTTTGCAAATCGTTTCTAACTTATTCTCATCTAGCTGGGGCTTCTTTTCTTATTATTTTTATATGTTGGAGAAATTTTGAGAAAAAGAGAACTAAATTGTATGCATGTAAAAGTATGTACATGTACACCCAATCACAAGGCACTCACATTTGCTCCTATGCTAAGTCTAGAACAGTGGTGCTTTTTATTTAGTGATATGACTGGGGGGAAAAAACTCTTCAGGTGAAAGTAATATAAGGGATCAATATAGCATTCCTTGGACACAATATTATCTTGGGGAAACTGTTAACGAGGTGTGTGTGTGTGTGTGTATGTGTGTGTGTGTGTGTGTGTGTTGCTCACACGTGGGTTACAGAGTAGGTATAGAAGGAGTTTTCCTGCTTTATTCCTTCACTTTCTGGGTGGGTGCTAACATAGCTGTGATGCTTGACCAGGTTAGATAACAAAAAGCTTTGTCAAAGAACAACTTCTTTCCCATTATTTATGAAAAGGGTGTGGAGGATGAGTTGCCAGAGTATCAGATTATTTTCTTTTAAAACCCCGTGTATCCCATAAGCACATGCCAAATATCGACAGAACTGAAATAGGCCATTCGTAACCCGACAGGGCTTATTTCAGGATGACCTTAATGACTTCATTAGTCTGCCAGATAGGGAAAGATTAAAAGTGAAGAGGGGAAAAAAAAAACATCAGAGAAAGATAAAAATTGTAAGGATGTACCGTGCTTAAAGTTAACAGATCCAAAGCATATTGATAAAAGCCACACGAAAATAACAGCAACAAAGATGGTTTACTTGTAATTGTGCAGTTCAAAAAATGTGTTTAAATATTTTACCACATCAAACATGTATTATTTACTCATACACTCAACTGATGTGAGGAATCATGCATTCTGTTTCTGAAAAGGAATAAATAAATAAGAAATAAACTCCTAGTCCTTTTATGAACCTAAGAGCTTTAAAAGCATGATCTCATTTATTTCCAATGAGACCTCAAGGAAGATATGACCTCTAATTTACAGGTTAGAAAATGAGATCAGAAAAACTAAACTGCCTGAACTAACTCAGTAAGGAATTTAAACACAGAAACATCTGGCTCTCAGAAATATATCCCTAACATCTTGGATAAACCTTGAAATCTATGGAGTCTCTTGCCAGTAAAAGACATACACACATACAAAGTGTTGTCCAAGGATCTTTCCCAGCCCCACTCAAACAGATAAGAAATCTGTGCCATATCAGGCTTCCTCAGAGTGAATACTCACATCAAGCGAGTCATCATTCTTCCTCCTCAGAATTGAAAACTTACTGGTAAACACATTTCTATATGGAATACTTGGATACAAGTTGGCTTACTATCACAACTTTTAAAAAGTCTAAACAATTACTTCAAAGAGAAATATTAAAATGGTTTAAGATTTGATGATGTCATACACATTGAAATAAAACATGAGAAAAATACATTAAGGCCTTTTTTCAACATATTAAGATCTCAGTGATATAGTTTCAATGTTTGAGGATATGGAACTGATTAATAAATAATAGAATACTAATATTCTATTTAAATTATATTGTATATTCACAGTAGAAATATATTTATTGACACGTAAATAATTCATAACATGTAGTTTATGATCAAACATTTTATTTTGTGTAGGAAGAATTTTAGAAGAATACATAGGAAGAATTTTAGAAGAATATATCAAAATGTTTATAATTTTCTTTCTGGAGGTAAAGTCATATCATATAGGCTTTTTCTTTTCATTTTCTTTTTTTTGCATTTTAAATTTCTATATAACAAATATGTGCTATATAAAGTTACATAATAAGTTAGCATAGTACATCATTGCTCAAATGGCAAAACTTCATGGACATTAAAAACTCTGTGGTGAAAGCCAAAAGTTACTTTTATGACTTGAACTCATTCTCAACACACAGATATTTCACCAATTTAGGTTGGGGAGAAATAAGAGGGTTTTTTTTGTTTGTTTGTGTGTTTGTTTGTTTTTTTGCCAGGAAACAGAAGGCACCTTTCCAGCTAGTGTGTTCTGTAAGAAAACCATTAATCCTGACCCAAGTGTGGGGTTATCTAGTGAACTGTTCCTGCACACAGTTGCTGGTTCTCTCCTCTATGGCTCCCTCTCCTGCCTCTTTTCTTCCAGTGCACAGTCTTTGACATCTGCTCTTTCATAAAGCATACATGTTTCCTGAATACAGAGAAGGCAAATTTTGAGTCATGCGAACGCCTGTAAGTGACTCCTCATTGTGTTCACCTTGGCAAGAGAGCCTGTTCAGTTTGCCATGTGAGAAACACACACCCTTTCCTCTGGAAAACAATAGTAGAGCTTCAGATTTTGGGTTATGTTTCACCTAGCTTTACATCTGTTCGCAGTTAAAAATTGGTTCCATATTTGCTTAGGACAGGCAGGGACTGAGTGTCTACAGTCAGGCAACAGGACACAGACCAACTCTCCCTTCACCAATAAGCTTAAATTTTGGGAAACAACTATCTCTGTAGGGTGCCAATAAAGGCAAAATCAGGCAGTACCTTAATCCTTGGGTTCAAGACAGATAAACTAGTTATTAATATGGATGTGTAAGACCAAGACTGAACTAGTAGGATCTGTAACTTTTTAAAAATAGATATTTTCATTGATTTTTAGAGAGCTAGAGAGGAATGTAGAGGGAGAAGGAGAGAAACATTGGTTCCCCCTGCATACCCCCTACCAGGGATTACTTCATTCCAGATTGTTAGAGAAGCTATTTGTTGGAAAACCAAATTATTTTTCCCCACTAGAAATAATATAAATTGAATTAATCTGTTTCAGACGCCCTGAGGTCAAGAACCAGATTTTTGTCGGACAACCGACATTTTGTGTGTGAACAACTTGGTCAAAAACCCAATTGTTCCAGCCCTAGCCGGTTTGGCTCAGTGGATAGAGCTTGGCCTGAGGACTGAAGGGTCCAGGATTTGATTCCTGGTCAGGGCACATGCCAGGGTTGTGGGCTCAATACCCTGTAGGAGGCGTGCAGAAGGCAGCCCATCAATGATTCTCTCTCATCATGGATGTTTCAATCTCTCTCCCTCTCCCTTCCTCTCTGAAATTTATTAAAAAAATATTAAACACACAGAAACACACACACACAGACACACACACACACAAAACAAAAACAAAACAAAAACACCCCAAACCCCAGATGGGCGATGTTGGAGAACCAAGGTTTGACTATAGTTATGGAGATGGAACCAGTAGTTAAAGTCAGGATTGGTCCAAAAGAATAGGGAAGAAAGTCACCAAGTGACCTTGGCAATGGAGAAAAATACTGGCGGTAGAGCTTGATATTATGTGAAGTAGTCCTCTAATTATCTTACATAATTTTGCTAGTCCTCCATGTTAATATAAAATTATCAAGATCTCAATTAAAGGCTTGTCCATAAAAATTAATAATAGAAGTTTGAGATCATGGTTCTTCAGAGAGGAGTTTTTCTCATTCTTACCCAAGGATATGTTTTTTATTGATTTTAGAGATAGAGTAAGGGAGAGGGAGAGAGAGAGAGACAGAAACATTGATGTGAGAGAAACATCAATTGGTTGCCTCCTGCACAAATCCCGACTGGGGATTAACTAGGGATCAAGCCTGCAACCTGGGTATGTGCCTGTGACCCTTATACACAGTACAATGCTCCAAACAACTGAGCCACACAGGCTATGGCTTAAGAGAATCGTTGACATCACAAACACTCTTGGCCAACCATAAGCAGAGATTTAAACACTGAATATTTTGTAATATCATTCTTGTACTAAAATTATTTCAGATCCACTATGCTCTATAAGTTCAGAGGGTAGGATGGGAAAAGAGAAGTTGTTGGGGAGCAAAAGCTTGGAGTCACATGACAAAGTTTGCTAGTCAGCCTAAAACATGAAGTTGGCTAGAGATCCTATAACCTGGCTATTCAGATTCTAGTCAATAAATATCAGAGAAGTAGAATAAACAGCTTAGGCATTTGCATAAAAAGAAAGGCAGTAAACCAGCATACTAAAAAATCCACAGCATTCTGGAGATTAAATAAATAGCCTTAAAGCAAATTTAAGGCACCATTATGTGCCCAATAAACTAGCAAAAGCAATACATATCCATTAGTGACAGGTTAAGGTAAAAAGGTATGCTTATATATTTTAAGTGGTATAATAAATTGGTTCACATTTTCTGCAGAGCTATTTGTGACTAAAGCTACATAACAGCTTCTTTCCTTTGACCTAGTAATTTCACTTTGGGGAATATACTCCTAGAAAATAATCCAAAAGCAAATAAGTAATTTGTTCCAAGCTGTTCACACAAAACTGTTTATGAAAGGGAAAATTTGAAAATAACTTGAATGTCCAACAATAAGCAATTGTCCAAAGAAACCAGTGTTTAATACCATGAAATAATAGCTGGCCTGTTAAGTTATATGAACTATGTTAATATAGGCCCATATTTATAATAAATAATTCAGTGAGTAAGAAAAAGATCCATATGTGATACCTGGTTAGAGTCCTATAAATATATATGCCTGTGCTTGAAGGGCCATCAGAAGAGCTCTGAAGTCAAGGGAAGGAGTAAATTCATATTTGTTGATATACTAGAGGCCTGCAGGGATCCCCTTACTGGGGATCGAGCCTGCAACCCAGGCATGTGCCCTTGACCGGAATCAAACTTGGGACCTTTCAGTCCACAGACTGACACACTGTTCACTGAGCCATACCAGCTAGGGTGGTTGAATGATTTTGAAAATATGTTCAAATATATTCTCCTAATGTTAATTGGCATACATTTTGAAATTTAAGAGTGAATAAGCCAGCTTAGAATTGTTTAAGATAGCATTTCCCAATCTAGCAAATCCTATGTGTGTGTTTTTATTTGTGTGTCTGTGTTTACAAGCACCCATGAGCATTTGTGGCAACTCTTGATAAAACAAAAAATTCAAGATCTGTATAACACAGTTTGGTAAATACTGATCTAAAGTTTTGTGCTACTAGACCTTTTTTTGAGGTTAAGTATTAAAACTTAAATTTTCAAAATTTAAAATATTAAACTTTATGAAACTTGATTACCTACTGTATAAACCTCATTCTGAAGGCACTCAAGGGATTAAGTGTAAATTAGAGAATTGCTCAAAGCTTAAATGTAAATAAGTGTATAAATCCATGTTTTCTGTCTTCCTTAAAGCAATAAGTGGCAGCTCTTTAAATATTGGCATAGAAAAGTAACATGGAATCTGAGGTTAATCTCACTTGGAGGAGCAAGTTCATGGCAATTTGTTCCAGCTATATTGTAGGTAAGGATAATTAAAATTTTGATATTTTGAGGGTCAGAAAAATAGCTATTAGAGTGAACACTGAGGAGCAAGTAGAAGATGAAGTTTATGAGTCCATGATGTGGCACACACTGGGAATAAGACTGATTCAGCACCCTGGGAGGTGACTGTGTTAAGTTTAAAGATAATTAACACTAAGAATTGTATCCTCTGTGATTAAATTTAGTCAGCAATGTAGACTCACCTCTGAGGGTGATTCAGAAGACCCGTGGCATTGGCCATACTAGAGGATTAAGCCTTCCTTTCTTTGTGTTTGACAATTGCTTTTGTTATTGGTGGGGATCTCTCCTAGTCCCCACCTGTTGCTGGGGGAAGTAGGCTTCTTGTGATGTCACGAGATAAATAATTTTCTGAGATTCAATGGGAAAATGAGATATTGTAGAAAGCTTTATTTTTGTGGAATTAAATCCCTGAGTTTCCAAGGTTCCATTTCTCTTCATCCCACCAAGGAAAAAGTCCTCTTTTGTTTTGAGCAGGGCTAAGATCAAAGCCAGTGTCCAGAGTTTCTGCTCCATATTTGCATACCACAGTCCAGCATCAGGCTAGCTTGGTTTGAGCTCCCAGCTACAGTCCATCCGTCCATTGCATGTGGAGGGCCACCTGCTATGGAGGGAACACGGGCAGGAGCAAAGCCAGAAACTAGAGAGTCAAGAGTGTCAAGAGCCAAGAGAGAGAGCTCTTCTGTCTGGGGGCTTATGTATTTCCAAATTTTTGAAGGCTTGCATTGGCTCCACCACTGCTAGTCAATTATCTTGGTTCCCAGGTTTGCTTGACAGGTACCTTCCCAATGTCACCTCAACTTCATTGAACATGTACCCACCTCCCCGTTGCCCTGCCCCTTCTCCCAGTAATCTGCATGGAATGGATCAATGGTTCCCTGTGGAGTGTAAAGTTGCAGCATCCTGGTGAAACTGCCCCAATGGTCATGCTTATAATGTCTGGCCTCCCTTTTGCTCCTTTCCTATTATTAATAACTAACTATTTACAATGGTATCACAAATAGATGACCTGGATATGTGGTTAACTCTATAATCTCCATCAGCCTCCTATGACTTTATAACTTCTTGTATTGCAAATAAACATACTGCTAGGCAAAACCAATGTTTCTGTTAGGCAAATGTCACTTTAAGGCAGGTTCCAAGGGCTATTCCCATTCCTTTCAGCCAAAGTTCGATCTCCCATGCAGAAATTCTGGTACTACCTCTGGAATGCTCTGACATCTTCCTTTGTTAAGTGGACTCTACTGTGACCATGTGCCTGAGCATGTCCACCAAATGATGCTTAGTTCCACCACAGTCCCAATCTCCTCTATTGCTTACTTCTGAGCCTTCAGAGAATTAAGCATCTGTAGTTTTACGGACAGGTTACTTTATCTGGGAATCCATCCACTAGACAGAGAAATTGAAACCTGAATGGCAATCATGAATTTAATCAGCTTTGGCACTTAGGATGCAACTCACCAGGGCTCTAGGTTGCCTCTTCAGTAGTCGGCACAGCAATACAGAGCTGAGATGGATTTATCACTCCTTGTTAGGTACTGTTTCTGGATATCCTGTGATGCAGTAAGGGATTGGTATGAAGATTCAGGTGAGAATTTACCCTATTCTGGATCTATTGCTGCTTCAACCATGTGCTACTACTATTCACTACATGGAGACTCACTGGGATGAAATATCAGTGTGCCCACCTTCCAGATCCATAAAATCAGAGTCCCTGGTTGGACACTGGTATTTTTTTTTAAGTTGCCCAGATGATGCGGGCTGAGAATCAACTTTACTAAAGATTCAAAGTGTGTCTTATGATATATTTTGTGATGCAAGCATTTCTTAATCTTTGGAGCCATATTATCTTCTTTAAATTTCAGCCACTTCTGATCTGGTTGATCTTATTTCCAATCCTGTGTAGTTTATGAAACAAGGAGCAATGCAAGTTGGGCCATCTGAATATAAAATCTCATAAATGGCCAACATTTTATGTAAGGAAATAGAAACCTTACTTTTTATAAGAATGGTCTAGTGATACTTCCCAAAGATCTGTTGGAAATTTCTTGAGCTTTATAGAAAGGGCACTTTAAATGTAGAAAATAAAATGCAAGGTAATAATATAAATTTGGGGGGAAATAGTATTTTTGCAATTTTCATAGATAATTTCCTCCTTGTTCAAGTAATTACAAGTAATCCCTAAGACATCTATCAAAATAATAATCTAGTGGAAGTAATATTTAATGTACCAGTTTCCTTGAATTAACAAAACCCTAGCTGAAACTCAGAGATTGTTATGTTTTTCTGCACAAAAGAGCTTAGAGTTATAAAAAACAAATTGCAATGAACACAAATTATATATTATTACCCTACCTGCCTCTCAAATGTTGGACCATACTATTTACTCAAACAAAGTCTTCTTGCTGCTTCCTAATCTACAAACACAAATGCCCTTTGCCCCATGAATAAAGATATAGGGCAGTTCTGAGATACTTCATCCCCATGGAGGACATGCTTGCAAATGTCCTTTCTGGCTTGTTAAAGAAATATTTATATCAAGTCACCAATATGTATGGTTAAAGGGCACTGGAGTTATCGTCTGAGATTCAGAATGGTTTTAGGCAAGTTTTCATATCAGTCTGCACTTTACTAGTAGTTTCCTCATCTGTGAAATGAAAGTTTGGAGACCACATTTTGAAGACTGGCAGCTAATGCCCTAATTTTGGCCTGAAGATGTGTTCTATTTGACAGGCAGTGCATTTTGTGTGTGCGTGTGTGTGCATCAGTTGCCAACATTTGGGATGTTTACATAAAGGTTCATATTTTAAATTTTTCTTGGCAGATTTGGCCTACATTCTTGCTTGGCAGTAATTCGCTGGATCTGAGTCTGCTACACTGCCCCCTATAGGTGGATCTGTGTTCCCTAAGGCAACACAGTCCCCAGCAAGCCCACTTTTTACTTACTGCTGTGCTGCCTGGCTCCAGGAGTTTTAGCAATTTTAATCTGTGGTCTAACAGTCTCTTAGGTCCCTTCCAGTTCTGAAAGTCTATGTTCCTCCGTTCCCCAAAAGGCCAACACATGGAGCAGAAGAGGATAGAAGGTGGATGGAAAGAGACAGAACGGAATGAGGAAGAAGTGGGGCTCTCGGCTTCCCCTCTGAGCGTGAATTCATAACTTCTCTTGGATTAAAAAAAAAAAAAAAAAAAAGACTTAATCCCTTAAAAAATGTGATCCATAATTTCAGAAGGAGTGGTGGGTGAGAAAGACATACAAACACCACAGTCATATTTACCATCTGGTGTGCTTAGAGGAACACCAAGGAAGAAAAGTAGCTGCCAAATGCCATTGTTATTTTAAAGGTTAGATTAGTTTCCTTTCAGATTATAAAAATCACCTATGTGAATTTTAGCCCATTTGGAATATTCAGTTATGTCTAAGACAGTACCAGATTAACATCCACTTAGTTTTAATCCATAGGAAGATAAAATATTTTATTTCAATTAATTATAACAAGAATTATTGTGCACCTATGTGTATGTTAGGTAATACAAGGGATACCAAGATTAACTGAAGAAATAATGTTGAACTTCTGGAAGCACATAATCTACAAGGAGGAAATACTAGAAGTATATACACAACTGATACAAAGCAAAAATATACTGGTAAAAGAAAAATACTAAATATAATAATTTCAAGGTCTATAATTCACAGAAGCTTGCCAGTGAAAGAATATAAAGAATTTCATATTTTCCAAGAAAAAGACACACCCACATTTTCAATGTTTCAGTTATAACAAATAACGTAATTCAAAAAATAAAGGCGTGATTAAAATGGAAAAATCACCTATCAGTGATACATACACATAATTATATTTCATAAAAAGTTATCCAAGGCAAAAAAATAATACAATATGGTAAAAAAAGTAGAAAGGGAGCCCATTCTTAATCACTGTTGTAGTAAAAGAAATGGAATTAGATTTCATAGCTTACTAGATGAATATTATGCTTTGACCAAGACTTCATGGGACCTAGGACTGAAAATAATTACCGTAATTTAAAATACCTATGTTTGAAAGATTTCCATTCTCATATAGGCCATAAACCAACCAGAACATTATTTCAATATGTTATGAATAATACTTAAGAGAAAAATGATTATGTTCAGACATATACTGGTAGACAAAGAGAGAGAGAAAACCCTTTCTTCTGATTTAATTTAAAAATGATAATTGGTTCATTTCTCAAAGGACCTTAATTCAGAAAAAAAAATGTGCCATAGAATTTTCATGTATGTAAAACCTAATGATACCCTAGACAATAAGTTCTCAAATAAAATTGTAAACAATGTGATGCTACATACATTGTTTACAAGTCTACAATGTTATTACATTATCATTGCTTTGCAAATTAGTATTTGCTTTATTTTATTTTTAATTTTCACCTGAGGAGTGAGTATATTTTTTCTATTGATTTTTAGAGAGTGTGGAAAGGAGGGAGGGATGGAGGGGAGAAAGCGAGAAACATCAATGTGAGAGAGACACATCAATTGGTTGCCTCCCACGAGTACCCTGACCAGGTACATGACCTTGACCAGGAATTGAACCTGTGACCCTCTGGTGAGCAGGCTGGTACTCAAGCAACTGAGCCACACCAGCTGTTTTCATTTTGTGGTAAGTGACCAAGGGGGGAAAATAGCTCAATGTGAATGCAAAACAGTAAATATGAATCACTAAAATTTGTGTCTATTTTTCCCTAGAATCATTTCCTCCCTCATAAAAAATATGGCTTACAACAATAATAAAATATTTCCTCCCAGCTTTTTATAGTTTTAAAGGCTGGTGTGCTCACCACAGAATCTTTATTTATCTAGAAAATTTAGTGGAAACAGCATACAGTCCACTGGGTAGAGCATGTGTGATAAATATAATCCTTCAAATGTACTGCTTATTTATCAAGTGTATAGTTGTTAACCTAATCAATTCATTTGATGGATCAACATTTCCATTACTAAGAGAAAACGTACACCTCTGAGCTCTGCAGACCAAAAGACATGGTTGTCATGGCAACTGCAAACCGTGGGGAGTCTGTCATGACCCAGTAACAGTATAATAGAAAACATCTGCCAGGAAATCACAATCACGGACTGGCACAAGGTCTTTGGGAGGAAGTACTTGAGAGAATTTCACCTTAAAAGATTTCCTCAATTCTAATCTCAGACTCCCCCAATGCAAATATTTTAAATGGTGCTTTAGTATTGTCAACATCCGCAGCACAGAGCATAAAGGGAAAGACAGAGAGAAAATGTGAGGTTTTATTCATTGTCAATAATACAACTTTCAAGGGTCAAGTTTTTTATTATGAAATTGTTTATTATAAAGTTCCCTCCCGCCCCCACATGTCTGATTGCGTAGTTAAGGGTGGGGTCGGAGAACTGGTATGTCTAGTTCCCAGGTGATGCTGTTGCTGCTGGCCTGGGACCCACAATTTGAGAACCACAGATCTAAACCAAAAGCCTCAAAGGGCTCTAAAAGCTTGCCAGCAATAGAATGTTGAGAGGAGTAAGAAAAATGTCAGTTTTTACTACAAAGCTCACTTCAATGATATAAACTGCAGAGGTTTCTGTACTTGGTCCCACATGAGAAATCACTTTAAAAATACAAAATTCCAGGTCCTACCCTTAGAGATTTGGTTTTAGTTGGTGTTGGATGGAATCCAGTGTCTGGATATTTTTAACAAGCATCCGAAATTAATTCTCATGTAAGCCTGTTTTACTTTGCTTGGGAATCACTGATTTAAGATAAGTTGACAATTTTTAGTGTATAATAATAACCTCTAAAGCTTGTTTTAAAACTCTGCTCATTGCCCCAGTTACTTAGATTCAGTGGGTCTTGATGAGACACAGAAATTTAAATTTTATCAAGCACTACCAGGACTTGGTGAAGGAGACAACAAACATTCGTCTTTAAAAAGTGAATTGTTCGAGACATCTGTAGAAGATGGGGGAAGAAAATATTAGATCTCTCTCTCTCTCTCTCTCTCTCTTTAGTTTTTATCTGAAAACCAAGAAAGACAGTAAGCTTTACTCTTACTCTGGACCTCATAATGAGTCCATGGTCAGGGGCAGTTGTGGGTCACCTTCTATGGGAGGGAAGGCGAGCCTTTAACATGGAGGAGGGGCTGACAGCAACATTCTCATTCAAGTAATATTATAATGCAGTTCATTGGGAATCACTTAGGTGGACTCATGGATTTTTTCTCTCTTTTCACTGACCTAAGCCTTTGGATAATGGAGTAGTGGCTTAAAAGAATTGTGATTGATTGACGACATTACAAATAATGAAGCCACAAGTGAGCCACCTGAAAATGGCACAGCTGACACATTTCCTACTCTCAGTGCAAACTGCTTCCCAACCTAATTAGGAGAATCAGTTAAGATGCAAGAAGTTGATCAATAAAAAGAAAATAACCATTTTCTGAAAGAAATGCAGGCTATGGAAAGAGCAATTTGAAAATAGATATTTCCATTCTCATATAATTTTGTTGCTAAAAATCTACTCACTTAAAAACATGAAAACCAAATCTTCTACCTTGATTAAAAATCTTCACAGGATCTCACTGGGTTTTGAACCATTGTTTAAAGATATAATTAACACTTGATTAGGTTTAATTTGAGGAAAGATTAAAACATGCTTGAATTTCAACAAAAATCTTTAGTGAACAACATAGAGAAATGAGTAGAATGACTTGGTAAGCATTTTTTTGCCATTTGCATCTGCATTTATTTTGTCAGCTAAGATAGGCTACTAAATCCAAGTATCTCTAAATTGAGCTTAAAATCAGACCTACAGATTTCTGAAATATAAAGTGTTAGGCCAAAATGTTTTTATAAATAATGAGGTATATTCAATATTAATTCAATCTCCTATGACATAATATATATTATTTATTTTAAAAGGAAAGGTGTTTTGTTACCTTATAAATTAAAATAGTCATTAAAATAATGTCTATATTATTCTTGGTTTATTTTTTTTAATTCTATTGCATTCTTTGTAATGTAAGAAATATAGGAATATATTTCTTTATAACTTATAAATAAGTAAATATACATGTACTGGAGATAGGTGTTGGAAATATCTTACTGATTTGCAGATCAGGCTTTGGAAAAAATACTTTTCCTTAGAGATCTAGTCAATAAGTTGGAAATCCTTTCTTTTCTCATTGAATTAGGCATATGTACTATTTTGATGATAATAATGAGAATATTCATTATCTGGGTATTACCAGTATACTAGTAAGCATTGTATTAATGCTACCTATAATAGATGTTAAAGACCATTGTAATTATTCAATAATTACTGGGCTAAAAGTAACTGAGATTTTATTATTCCTTTTTTGAGTAAATGGTGTTTAGGCTCAGAAAAGGTTATTATAGTTAAGCAGATATTTATCAGGATCATAAAACTGAAAGTCATAAAAATTAAATAAATGTTTTAACTAAATTATATTAACCATCTTTGGGAAATGGGTGAAAGATTCACCAGTAAAAAATATGTCGTTTGATTTTTTATTTTACATTGAATAGACTTGGAGCAATATACAGTATAATTACTTTTTAAATGGTTACAAGTTATATACCATGCATGCTTCCCTCAAATGGAATGAACAATCTAGTTGGAAAGGTAAGAGATAAAACTGTACCCTACATATTGTTTTACTTGAATGAAAAGAATATCACACACTCTGGGTAGTGAACGAAGTTCTCACCACTGCAAAGATATAAATAGCACTGGCAGCAAAGAAATGCTTTGTTGAAAGTTTATGTCATAGTTAGCAGCATGGAATTTCAGCACCTCCTTTAGACAGCTTAACTAGTTTTCTATTGCTGTGTAGCGAATTATCACAGATTTAGCAGCTTTGAACAACATCCATTTATTATCTCAGTTTCTATAGGGTCAAAGTCCAGGCACCACATTCCGATATTCTCTGCCCAGGGCCAGCGAAGCAGCAATCCTGGTGTCAGCCAGGGCTGGAGTCTCAGGAATCTCCTTTCTCAAGCTGATGTGGTTGTTGGTAGAATTTATTCCTTGCACCTATAGACTTCATGGTGGCTTGTTCTTCAAGGTCATCCATCAGAAGAAGGGCTCTCATATCTTCACCTGTTTTTAAAGGGCCCACCTTGATTAGATCATATCCAGGAAAATTAATCTCCATTTTTATTAACTCAGAATCAATTGATTGGGAACCTGATCACTGGAATGCTATCCCATCATATTCACTAATCCTGTCCACACTCAAGAGGAGGGGATTAAATAACACATGTACACCAGGAGGTGCAGTATTAGAGACCTTCTTAGAATTCTGCTTTTCACAGCAGGCATGCATTCCGTGGGCTTACATTCAGTATTATTCTTTCATCTACGCATTGAATTCAAGTCATTGTTTCTTGTTTATAGTTATCAATCCAGTTCAAAATAACTTTGCTTTATTAAAATTTTAATTAGTTTTTCAATAAAAAAACAAATCTTGATTCTTTTTGGCAGAGAGGCTTTAATGAAAATAAAGTCATAAAACTCATAACTTTTGAAAGGTCTGTAGAACACTTTTGCTCTTGGTTGTTTGGTATAAGGCTAAAGTCTAAAGGACAGTGAACCTCAGGGGCAGCCGTGGGCAAACTATGGCCCGCGGGCCGGATCCGGCCCGTTTGGCTGTTCTATCGGGCCCGCGGAGCCGAAAGAGCAGAGGGTTCTCTTGCTCTCCCCTCCGCTCCTTTACTTTGAATTTATATTAGTTCACACAAACACTCCATCCATGCTTTTGTTCCTGCCCTCCGGTCCAGTTTAAGAACCCATTGTGGCCCTCGAGTCAAAAAGTTTGCCCACCCCTGCTCTGGGGTCATAAAATTCCATGATACCCCTTGTAGTCAAACCTTTCCCCTCTACCTCCAATGGATGGTGACTGGTGCTATGCTTTCTGTCATAATTTTTCCTTTCATAGAATTCTATATAAGTGGAATTATACAGTAGATACGTGTGCCTTGGAAAATGCTGACTGTTTATAAATTAACCCAAGAATGACTACACCATGATATAATTACTAGAAGCCCGATGCACAAAATTCGTGCAAGAGTAGTCCTTCCTTCCCCCGGCTGCCGGCACCAGCTTTCCTCTGGCACCCGGGACCCGGGCTTCCCTCCCAGAGGGAGGCCCAGCCCACCCACTGAAGCCCACTGGTCGGTGGCCTTGGCCTCTCTCTTTGGGGTGATCGTCGAGCCCCCCGATTGATCGCCCCACCGGCCTGTGGCCTGGGCCTCCCTCTGTGGGGCGATCATGGGGCAATGGCCGGGCCCCTGACCAATTGCATCGCACCTGCCTTGGCTGGCCTGGCCCCAGTGGGTGTCATAGCGTGGTCCTGGATGGTCATCTAGATGTTCATTCCGCTGTTCGGATGTTTGGTTGATTTGCATATTATGCTTTTATTATATAGGATCTGGTACTAATCACAATGCTTTGGATCAGATTTACTTTGGGGACTATGTTTTCCTGGGCTAATTTTTCTCTGTTATAATGGGTTTTGTTATATACAGTACAAGGTGGACATTCTCTTTGTAGGAAGAGTAACTCATTGAATGGTTTTGGAGCAGAAAAGAAATATTCCACATATGTGGAATCATGATACTTCCTGTGTTATTTTGTTAAAACCCCTGGCCACAGAAACTCAGGGCAATTATGGTCTAGTTATTTTATTCCTAATACAACTTCAACAAATGTTGCTTTATCAATTAATAAATGACAATTTATTTCACGAATCAGAGAAAGAATGTAAGACATGAGCTGAGTTAGACAACCAAATTTTGCTGTCCTCACAAAAATATGACTATATACTTTCAAGACTCACACAATTATTCACAGTAATAATAACAAAATTATTTGAAACATTATATTAATATAAATACTTAGATACTTTGCTGATTCAAGTTTATGTGAGTCTTTGAAATGCTTTCCATGAACCTTTTCTTTAGTTTCATAATTTATTCATATTGGTTTAATTTTTAAACTGTGAAGTATTTGCTCATGCAAAGAAATCTTTTCTTAATATGGATGCTTCAACACAAATTTTTTTCTTGAAGAGCACTGTCACATGTAAAACATTGCTTTTCCAGGAATGTTTCCAAAATGTACATTTGCTTCTTTTTAAAAATTTTAAAGTAGATGCAAAATAAGCAAAAAAATATATTTGCAAGACTAACTCTCCTGCTTATTCTGTAAAAAAAAATAAATGAATAAATACTAGTCATGTTTCTTAATGGAAGCAGCGTCCCCTAGTGGGTAGGTTTGTAATAATGTTAACATTTTTTCATGTAAATTTTTATTAAAGTGAAATTCACGTAATATAACAATTTTAAAGTGTACAATTCAGTGGTATTTAGCTTACTCACAATATTGCACAACCACAGGCTCTTGCCCTAGTTTCAAAATTTTTTAATCACCCTATAAAAACACCCATAACCAGAGAGTAATCACTCCCTATTCTGCCTACCCCCATTCCCTGGTAATCTCTAATTTGCTTTCTGTCCCTATGAATTTACTTATTCTAGATATATCACATACAAGGAATCACAAAAATATGTGAACTTTGTATCTGGCTTCTTTCATTTAGCAAAATATTTTTGATGACAATTTAAATAATAATATGTATCAGTACTTCTTCATTTTATTTTTGAATAATATTTCATTATATGTACAGGGTTGGGCAAAAGTAGCTTACAGTTGTTTCTATGGGAAAATACATATAGGTTATGATAATTACAATTGTTTTATTAACTCAACAGAATGTCACAATGCAACTATGAACCTACTTTTCCCGACCCCTTATACATCACAATTTGTTTATTCATCCAACGTTAGACATTTGGGTTGTTGCCACACTTTTGCTCTCATGAGTAATCCTGTTGTAAACATTTGTGTACAAACTTCTGTGTAATGTATGTTTCCCTTTCTCATGGGTAAATAACTAGCAGTGAAATTGCTGGGTTATATGGTAATTCTGTGTTTAACTTTTTGAGGAACCACCAAAATAAAGACCAACTAGTACACGTCAGAATATGATTTTCAAAGATATTGGCATGTTTTGCAAGAGAATGCTTGTTAATGTGAGGAAAAAGGGCATTGGTTATAAACCTATTCATATTTCCTTTTAATAATGCCAATTCACCATAGGAAGTCTTTCTATACTAAGCATTGGGTGATGCTCCCTCTTATCCCATAAAGAGTATCTCTAATAATATACCATAAGATTTATCAATTAAAGATATGTATGGTGCATTTATGTATATCAAGATGTTCAAGTTGTCCCCTATTGCATTTTAACTTCTAAGGAACTTTCTCTCCTTTTCTTGAATCTTATCATGAAGAACATGAGGCTTTTGTTTGAAAAAACAAAAATTTAGATATCAGTCATATAAATAATGGAAAAAAAAACATTGCTCACATTCAAATTTGATATTTATAAGTCCATAGTGATGTTGAGCTTTTGCATAGTGAGACTCACAGTTCAAAGAATTGAACCAAGAGTATTATGTAAGGGACATTCTTGCTCACAGGAAAGGGAAAAATTTTTCTGTTGCTGGCCAGTGGAATGAAGGAAGGAAAAAATTAAGAGAAAAAAGGTTAGCTATGGGTAGTATGATTCTTCCTTCCACCTCATAGTGGAAACTAATATTGGGACTGGTCGTGGTAGACCACACCCATTCAAATATAGATTTAAGCAACTCCTAAGGAGAAGGCACATTCTGCATTTTTTGAGACATAGTCCAAGAAAGTTTCAACATGGTTAGAAATGCCCACCACACTTGGAAAAAACCCTGCAGCAATGCAGTGCTATCATATAGGTATGGGAAGAATGTGAAAGAGTGGCTACAATGTCATAAGTCTGCTTCTCACATGTAAGAGAATCCAGAATTTCTTTGGACCTCTAGCATGGGAGGGATAGAAAGCAGAGTATGAAAGTCCCCAAAACACAGTGGATCAGAGACTTCTGAAGGTAATTGGAATAGAGAGAAGTGGGAATTTGAATGGAGAGAATGCAGAGTCCCTGTTTATGGAAATTCACCTGTGACCAGCAAGTAAATGTTTCCAGGTAGAGATCATGGATCTCTCTAAGCCAAATTCTCATTTGATCCTGCTGTTTGGGTTCTTACAGGTTTTCTCATTAATTAATGAGTTATATGAAATCGTTGACATGTATTTATTTTTTATTCATATGAGAGTCATGGTTTTAGGTGGTTTTTGGGAAATTGCCTTTTTATAGAAGATAATGATGTCATCCTCAAAACACTAAAATAGAAAAATACTACTTTAGAATTCTTTATCTAGTGAAAATATTCTTTAAAACAAAGTAAAAGAGAGACACTTTTGAGAAAAATTGAACTTGAGAGACTCAGTAAGAGCAGATACACTAAAGAAAATACTAAAGAGAGTTTTGTTGTTGTTTTTTTTTTTTTTTTTCAGCAGAAGGAAAGTAGGTAGGTAGATTTATAAACAGGTAAAAAATTAGGAAGAAATCAAAAGCGTAAATATTTTGGCAAGTGTGAGTGTTGACTGTAATTATATCTTCCAGAGTTTAAAATATTTATAACATGAAAATATATAACAATAATAGCACAAAGGGTGAGAGGGGAGAAATAAAAGTATTCTCGTGTCCTAGCAATCTATAGCAACTGGTAAAAGTACTAATTTATTTCAGAATTTAATAAATCACAAAAGCATGTGGCAATTGCTGGGGCAACTACAAACTGTATAGTAACAAAATGTACAAAATGGGACAATACAAATAATGAATCCAAAGAAGTTATAAATTTAAATCCATATGTTGTATGTATGTGATTGTCAGACAGAGATGGTCAGACTAAATACAAAACAAAACTCATTTATATTCATTATTGAATATGATGTTACAGAAATATTAAAAGTAAAACAATAAAAAAAGATATACCATATAACCACTATCCAAGCAAAAGCCATTGTAGGCATAATATCAGACAAAGTGAACCTAAGGCAATTGTTGCTAGAAATTAAGGAGCCGATTTCATAATGATAAAAGGGATAATTTATGAAAATGCAGCAGTTTTAAATTTTAGGCAGCTAATATCCATCAAATAACCAAATAAAATAAAAACATATATAACAAAGGTTAACAGGAATAAAAGGAGAAGTAAACAAATTCATAATCATACTGAGTGATTTTTACACACCTTTCCAGGTAAATGATAGAAAAAAATCAGACAAAATAATTCAGTAGAGGTGTATTTTTAATGACATAATTAATAAACTTGACCTATTAAATAAAACCTTGCATCTAACCACTGAATAATGTACTTTATTTTCAACTACACATAACAATTACATTATATTCAACAAATGTTGAGCTAAGAAGTTCACCCAAAATGTTCAAGAATGAAAAGCATGCAGAGTATGTTATCTTAATGAAAGGAAATCCAATTAGAAATAAAAACAAATATATTTATAATCCTTCAATACTAGTATTTGGAAATTTAGCATAGTCTTAATTTCTAATAAGATAAAAAGAAGTCAGAATAGAAATTAGAAAATATTTTAATTGAATGGTAACAAAATTTAAAAAAAATTGTGGATGGTATCTTTTAGAGCGAAATTTATAGCCTAAGTACATTTACTTTAAAAAAGAATAAAAGCTAAAAATCAATTTTAATAATTTAGAAAATAATGGTAAATTAAAACTAAAGAAATAGGAAGAAGAACATGATAATTATAAAGGAAAGAAATAAATATTAAAGAACATATGAAGAGAAGATTTTTTAAAAAGCCAAAAGTTGGTTCTTTGAAAGATGGAATAAGTAAAAAAAGAAGTCACAAAATATGAATAATATGAATAAAAAAGAGGCCAAACTCTATCTGATAGAGTTTTAAAAGATAATATTAAATTATAGACAACTTTGTTAATAGACCTTAAATTTTATTGGAAATGGGCAAATTTCTAAAAAATTTGTGCTATAGAAACTGAAACAAGAACAGCAAATCTGAACTGTCCTTTATTTATTAAAAAAATTTAAAACATAATTAAAAACTTGTACCCAAAAAGCAACTCAGCTCCAGAAGTCTTCATTAATTAATTACCCAAATAATTAAGGAAATTTAACAATAATCTTAATCTCCACCAGAGATTTAAAAAAAGAGAAAACCATTTCTAACTTGTTTTAAGAGATTAGCATAATCTTATGATCAAAACCTAATAAGCACATTAAAAGAAAGAAAAATTACAAGCCAAATTCTTTCATGAACATATATGTAAAAATAGAAAACAAAATATTAAAAAACAAAATACTATAAAAAGAAAAAAGCTCTTAATAAGCCTGTATCTGTTAAACAAATTAATATCTTTAATTAAAAACTTTTGACCTAGGAAGACTTGAGTTCCAGATGGATTTACTAGTGAAGACTATCAATATTTATGGGTTAAATAAATCCACTCTCACAAAAATTCTTTTCAGAATGAATATTTCTTAACTTGTTTTATAAGGACAGAACTATCCTGATAACAAAGCCTGATGAATTACCCAGAAAGAGCACCAAACGTAAAAGAAGAAATATTGAGGGAACACTATGTTAACGTATATGATTGTCTAACCACTAAGCTGTACACCTGAAACCAATACAAAATAAAATTGAGAGATAAAAAATAAGGGAGTGACATTAAGATAACAAGAAAGAAAATTTAGAAATTTCAATATGTAATCCTCAGGAATTCAAGATAGCGAGAATAAAATATAGGAGGAGAAAATATTATAATGCTAAAAGCTGAAAATTTCCCTCAAATTTTATCAATTAAAGATATTAATAAATATATGAATCTTCAAATTACATTGGCATGAATTTTGATTAATAAAAGCAATTTCATGGCTAGACTAAAAAATTGAAAAACACCAAAATAATCTAAGGTAATCTATTAAAAATGTGGCTGAAATGAAGGCGTTGCTACTCACAGACCATACTAATAGAATTTCTCATATATTTTAAGGAAATAGAACACAAAATAATGAAGTAGGCAGAAGATGCAAATTTGTGGAAACAAATTCATTAATATGTGAGGAAGTCTAAATAAGTACTGCTATACAAATTCACAATCATAATACTGTTTAATTTGCTGACTGTCGATAAAGTAGAATTAAAATAGTGGAACAAAAATAACGTAAGAGGTGTTTTAGAAACTTCACTGTTGCAGGTAAAGTTATTGATTATATTTCACTAATTAAGTATGCATGTTAAAATTTAAGGGGAATCACAGAGAGAAGCAAGACAAAAGGAAGGAAAGAAGGAAAAAGAGAAGACAGTGGGTATCTTTCCAACCAGTAGAGATGGGGTAAAGAAAATAAAGATAAAATTAATGCAAAAGAGGACAAGAGGCAAGGAACAAAGAAAAACGTGTGTGTGGGGGGAGCATGAAATAACATGATAAAAATAAGATAAAATACATCTATATACTATAAAATAAATGTGAGTAGATTAAGATAGGCTATTAACAGAAAATGTCAGACTGGATTTTTTAAATTGAGGTATATGTATATCTTTTTAAAAACATATACCAAAAGGTAAGAACACAGACATCTTTAAAAATAGATGGGAAATGAGATCTCTGTAAACTATTAGCCTAAAACAGGGCAATGCAGCCTATTACTTTCAGATTAAATAGGGACAGATGTATTGATTTTACTGCTTATTCTATTGCCCAAGAACAATTAATCGCTGCTCATTGCCAACAGAATAAATTCCAGACTCTTCAGCAAAACTTTCAAGGTTCTTCACCTCTGGCAATACAACCTTCCTTTGGACAGTTAAGTCCATCTTTGATCTGTCAGCTGTTATCACAAATCTTATTATGTAGTAGACACTCAAATATTTAGTTCAGATTAAAGAAAGAAAAAAACACTACCCATACAATCATTGTAACATTTACTTTAATAACATACTCTTACCTTTTTCATAGGTATTTTTTTCTTTAAAAAGAATGGGAGGAGAAACATGTTTTATTGTCTATTTAATATATTGACAACTGAACAAAATTTCTTTCCCTCTTACCTCTTTCTATCCCTTTCTCCCATAGTTTCTGTAGATATTAACAGCAAAAGATGTTTTCCCCCAGAGGATCACACTTATAAACCATTTCCTCCCATTTATTATAGTATCCTACCTTTCTCTCCTTTCCCTAGTTTTCTTCCCTCTTCCTTCTCTCCATTTCATCTCCTCTCTATTTTTTTTATCCTTTCTTTTCTTTGCAAATTATTCTGTATTATACAAAGATCGGGAAAACAAGTGAGATGAGAGGTATTTAAGAATGGGGAGTTTGAGAATAGGAATCTTTCTTGTTTAAATTCATGACTTGATAATGACAAATTGAATGTTTATTTTATGGTGTCGAGTGTAAGCTGCCTCCCATTGGCCCAGATTAATGGTTCTTAACACAACAAGGCACATAGGATTCACCTGGGTCGGGGAGGGATATTTTAGGAATCCATACTATTTCCAAAACCAGCTCCATATTCACCTCATGCAGTATACAGTATATGAGGGGTGGTTACAGTGCCATGTTATGTGTGTGAGTATATATGTGTAATTTGAAAAGCTCTGTACACTATTCTTATGGAATCCCTTTTCCACCACCTTCTGACCTAGAAGAGAACCCCTGATATAAATGTGTCATTGTCATACTACAAGACGAACACCCCCAAAGCCATTAATATTGGTAACCTCATTTGTACATGATGAGTTATATGAGTTATAATTTCTAAAGGGAACAGGTGCATTTTCTGTAGAATATATTTTCCTATTGGGCAAGGATATCATTGACTCTCATTCCTTCATCTGAATCAGCACCAATAGGAGCCTTTAAACAATTAGATGCTTAAGTCTGATCTCCAGAAATACAAGTGCAGGTGGTCTGGTCTTGGTTCATGCATTGGCATTTTTAAAAAGTGTCTTGGGTAATTATAATATGGTGGCGAGTCTCAATCTGTCTTGAGAAGCATTTCATAAACTGCTCATAATTAAATGCAAAAACCAAATCTGTGTCATTTTGTTTGTGTTTTATGAAGTCTACAGATCTAAGCTCACTTTAAATTTTTGGCAAGTTAATTGTAGAAATAAATAGCTACTATAGTGGCAACAGATTATTAGGGGTTAAATGCACAAGTCCAGATTGTGACAAATAAGAAATTTGGTAAACAGAAAAGAAAGAAGATATCCTGGGTGAAAAATACTGAGAGCCCAAGGAAGAGGTGGAAAAGTAGATCAAGAATACATAGGGAAGAAACTAAAATGAAAAAGAGGAAAACAAAACAAAATAGTAAGTAGAGGGAAGGAGAAAGGATGCACCACTTAAAATGTTAGTCCATTTTTATTAATTTTTATAACTTTCCACTAACCAATATCATATCTAGGCTTTTGGCCTATATTAAAACTAGATATCCAGTACACTCTTCTTAATTAATTTCCATTCCATGAAAAAAATTTTAAAGATGAATTATTATATTTCATGTGTATTCTTTACATTAATTTTTTCTGATTGATCATTTTTACATGATAGAAATTTACCTTTTAATGTCATTTCAAAGGTAGAAACAAAGACAGAACAATTAAATACAAAAACAAAAGCAAAATCTTTATTCTTTTGGCTTGATTGTAATGTGGTTTACCGTTCTTTATGGTAATAGCATTTTCCTGCATGCATTTCACCAACACACTACAAGTCAATAGCTTTAGTATAAAGAATCTACATTTAATGTTGTTTGTGAAAGAAACACAAAATGTTTTGCTAGAACTGGTAATATAATTTCACTATCTGATTCTGTGGGCAGGGGGAAAAGCTTGGATCTCATATCATACCTGATACAGTTATAACGCCATGTGGGCCAATGAGAATAAGATCTATCTGTATAAACAAACACTAGAAAAGACTGATGATTTACTCAATATAAAGACTAGGTGGAAACATCTGATCAAGCAATGCCACGCATATCAACTGATCTTTCCTTAAGCCTTTCGATGATAAGGCATTACTTGGAAAGCAAATAAATGTTGGACTTAGTCTGATATTTGTCTCACATTGAATTGTGTGCAAAGTTTACAGTACTAATAAAAAAGCAGAAATCTACACTGCATCTTAGTCTTTGTTTCTTATTTTGTGAAGTGCCTTAATTTAAAAGTGCTAGGAACAGAAACTAACAATAGTGACTGTGACATCAACCTGAAGATATTCTTAATTTCTCATTTTATGTACAAAAGGCTGAAAATAAAATCAAATGAACTTTTTACAGTATTTATATTTTCTTAGAAAACTCTAACCATATATTTTCAACAGATTTAAGCGGCTTGCAACATGTTTGCTCAGTTGGGCTTTTTAACCTTAGTGTGTTCAATGGAGATTGGAAGAATAAAAAGCAAGAAGCTCTTCTTTGCTGCTGCCTATTGCTTCATGACATGAAGAATGAGGTCTTGGTAGAACAACTGGTTTCACTTTACCACTGGCGTATGGCTTCCCATATTAGACTTCTGAACAGTGGAAGGAGTAGGATACAGCAGCATAGGCGAGATAAACATGCAGCAGTGACAGCTTCAAACTATAATGGAACCAATTACATCATATTACCTGTTGAAAGCTGGCAAACTATACTTACTGTGGTACATATTTGATGCAATAAATACTGTGCTTAAGTCATCATTTTTGTTTGCTCAAACATGCACCACTGGGTAAAATTACTATTTACAAAGCAGACTTTTATTTTTTTAAATTGACATATACACTGTCAACCTTACCAAGAGCAGAAAATGGCTAAACAATACTGCAGGAAAAAGCATAATCAACTTTATAAAGTGGTGGTGAGGGATGCTTTTTGGTCAATTCAGGTTCTTAGAAAGGACTGATAGAATAGTTTTATTTTATGCCAAAGGGCACTTATCAAAAATGTTATAGTCATGCTGCCGAGATTCTGAATGACTATGTAATGGTGTGTGTATATACATCTATATGTATATACACGCACATATACATATATACATATATACATGTACATATAATGAATTATGTAAAAATAAAACAGTTCTTTAATGCTTGTGAATTCTATGGAACATTTACAGGCACATTAAAATTTTTCTGGATGAGACACCTTAAAAACATGAATAGCTATTTAAGCACCTCAAAAATCTAAAAACATCCTGAAACAAGAAGTAAACTCTTTCCTTTTGTGATATGATTTTTTTCATGTGTGAATGAGTAGTGCAGCATGCCTTCATTTAAAATATATCATTATACAGTAGAGAAATGTAAAGATTTCCTACCTTTAATCCCTCTCCCAAACATAAACCCATTTACAAAAATAGTCACATATAATAGTAAACAACCTGTGAATTAAAACCAAAAAAAAAAGCAATAAATTCACAGCGTACATTTTGTAGAAATATGGCAGGTGCGGCAGTTAAACATAAACAGTGGTGACCATTACTGTTATCAAGTGTCACGTGTTGAATTTACATAAAAATTTAACCTCCCTCCCCCCTTTAAATTGGTTCCTATAGTCTGAGTAGCCATTACATCTCTGCTCTTCAGCAGTGTCAGCTGGTTGTGAAAAGAGAAACCTCCTGTCAATGCTGATTTTCTGGTTTGTTGAGTCCCAGTTGGCTGACCAGAGGTCCCTGTCTTGTTAGAGGCACTGACCTAAAGTATACATTTGTAAAAACAGTCAGTTTGGCATAGACCTCCTGTGGGAGTCTTGTTGACACTAATACATCACCATCACAGGCTGTAAACAATTGATCAGAAAAGAAATATTGTTTCTTTTTTACTTTTTACTTTCCCTGATATCTTTCCCTTTGTCTTCCTTTTCTGATTTGTCTTTTTCAAATTTTTCTTTTTCCGGTTTGGTCACACTATCATAGGAAGGTGGAGATGTGGTAGAAGGTGTCACATCGGTTTTCTCTGGAGTTGAATTCTCATTTAGTTTATCAATAAGGATATCTTCTTTGATATCTTCTTTGATAGGTGTTCCGTGACCTTCTTTGTCTTTCTTATATATAGCTGAAACCTTTTTAACTTTTTGCTTCAAGAGGTAGCATCTATAAGCCCTCTGGATAATGGTAGCAGACACCTCCTCTTGTTTGCGTTTCAAAGTGGTGGTGATGGGTTCATAGGAGACTTTGGATGGGTTTGATGCCATGAATCGCTCTTCCATCTGTACTCGAAGGGCATCCATCTCTCCACTCTCACCCAAAACACGCTTTGTAAAGGCAAATAAAATGTCGAGGCAGTGGATCCGGTCCCCACTGACCATGGGCAGGTCCATGGCAATGAGCTGAACTTTGTTTGGTTTTGCTACCAGAAGAGGAGGATCCAGGGCAGCTGCAAAATCAGAGAGCTTGGAGAACTCTATAAACTGGGTGGCATCGGGGTCAAACTTCTCCCAGACCTCGTAGAACATCTCAAAGTCATCCTCACTCAGGGGCTCTGCACTTTCTTCAGTAGCGACACTGAAGTTCTCCAGGATGACAGCGATGTACATGTTCACCACAACCAGGAATGATATGATGATGTAACTGACGAAAAAGAAAATCCCAACAGATGGGTTCCCACAGTCTCCCTTAACTGAGCTTCCAGGGTGATCTTTTTCAGGGTCACAGTCTGGAGGTCCACTATTAAGAATAGGTGCTAGCAACCCGTCCCAGCCAGCAGAGGTGGTAATCTGGAACAGGCAGATCATGCTGTTGCCAAAGGTTTCAAAGTTGAACATGTCATCAATTCCAACTTCCCTCTTGACATAAGCAAAGTTGGACATTCCAAAGATGGCGTAGATGAACATGACCAGGAAGAGCAGGAGGCCGATGTTAAACAATGCAGGAAGGGACATCATCAGAGCAAAGAGCAGCGTGCGGATCCCCTTTGCCCCTTTGATCAGACGTAAGATTCGGCCAATCCTGGCAAGACGGATCACTCGGAACAGGGTAGGGGACACAAAATATTTTTCTATCAGCTCAGCCAGAAACATGCCTATGGAAAACCAAGAGACAACAACAAATATAGGGTTATAATTAACAGCAGCAAATAAAAATTTACATTGCTAAGATAAACGTTAACTAGTTTTATAAAACGTGAACGTGAAAATTAGTTATATACTAGTACATACATTAACACACACAAACCATCTGCAATATTTGTTCAGCAAAATAAAACTGGTATGTTTGGTGTTACAACATGAACACCTTTCTACTAACTGAAGGTATTAATAGCCATTTTTCCTAGTTTAAGAAAACCATCTATCAAAAGAAATACCCAACCACTGAAGGTCTAAATATGCCACAAAGTATAGGGCAGCCAAGCATAGAAATGGATTTATATTTCTAAAATACTAGTTCTGAAGAAATAATGGACAAAGCATGTGATTTTGGATCAGGAATATGAGAGTCTTTCGTCTTTTGAGATGGCTGTGACCCGTTTTATTTGGGAGGTGTAAAATGGTGTACAGGGGAGAATCCCAGCTTTGGAGACAGACATGCTTGGGACTGAATCCTGGCCCTCAATTTTATGTATTACTAAATGGTTATAATCCCTCATGTTATTGTTTTGTTGTTATTGTTGTTGTTTTGTTGTTGTTGAACTTAAAATTTACTGAATCTTTTCTTTGTGCTAGGCACAGTGCTAAGTGTATTTACTTATATACTCTCATTTAATCCTCACAACACTTCACAGAAATATTTTTTAGAAAACGAGGGATTTGGGAGGTGAAGGAACCTGCCACTGGTCACAGAGCTGGTAAGTAGTAGAAACAGGGTGGCCCCAGGCCAGGTCTTAATGACCCCAGAGTCTTATCCTTTAATCATTATATTTCTACCACATAGCTCTTTTGTGAGGACTAAATGAAACGGGACATTTTTTCAAAGTTCTGTTTTATCAGAGAAAGTGTATAAATAGTGTAAATAGTGCAATGCTATTTTTCTCTCTATGTGTATGTTCTTATTCCTCAAATAGGCAGAATCTTGTCTTAAATCTTTTGTTTTTGCTTCTAGCATCTCATTTAATGTCACATACATAAATAATTAATATGTATTGAAGATAATGAATCTGTTTTGAATTTTTGAACAAATGTCTACTTCTAAAGAATATTACAAACCACAGAAAACTATCTAAACTCAAAGAAGCTTATATGCATATGAATATATATATGCATGTATATAAACACACGTGTACTATTCCAATTATCAAGGATATCTTATTTATGGACTACTTCCAGTGATTTATATGTGTATGCATGTATGAATTATTTATTAAAAATCATACTTGTCTATATAACAGCAATATGACTATCTAAAATAAGACAAGATGATACATGAGAGCAGAAAAATAGAAATTCTGTTTTTATACATCATTTCATATATAGCATGCAATTAGAGAAATCATAAGCTGAAGAATCAACTGTTATATTTTTATTTGAGATTTCTGAATGAATGAGAAATATTTGTAAAAAACACTTTCAAAGTTTTATTTATTTATTTTTATTAAATTTATTGAGGTGACATTGGGCAACATGATCATATAGGGTTCAGGTGTGGATTTGTCTGTTACAAGATCTGTATATTGCAGCATGTATCCAGCACTCAAAATCAAATATTCTCCTGTCACCATATATTAGGATCCCTTTCTGCCCCCACCCCCTTCCTCTGGCAACAACCACACTGCTGTATGTGTTCATGAGTTTGTTTTATATCCCACATATGAGTGAAATCATATAATTCTTAGCTTTTTCTGACTGACTTATTTCACTTAGCATAATATTCTCAAGGACTATCCAATTGGAAGTATTTCATTCTTTCTTATGGCTAAGTAGTATTCCATTGTGTATATGTTCCACATCTTCTTTATCCAGTCCTCTATGGTGGGACACTGGTTGTTTCCATATTTGGCCACTGTGAGTAATGCTGCAATGAACATAGGGGTGTATATATCTTTGCGAATACATGATTTCAAGTTTTTTGGGTAATACCCAGGAGAGGGATTGCTGGGTCATATGGTAGCTCTATTCTTAATTTTTTAAAACTTTTTATTAATTAAGGTATTACATGTGTCCTTATTCCCCCATTACCCCCCCAACCACCCCATTCATGCCCATACCCCACGGTTGTCTGTGTCGATTGGTTAGGCTTATATGCATGCATACAAGTCCTTTGGTTGATCTCTCCCCCTTCCCCCCACCCTCCCCTACCTTCTCTTAGGTTTGACTTTCTGATCGATGTTTCTCTGTCTCTGGATCTGTTTTTGTTCATCAGTTTATGTTGTTCATTATTTTCCATAAATGAGTGAGATCATGTGATATTTATCTTTCTCTGCCTGGTTTATTTCACTTAGCATAATGCTCTCCAGCTCCATCCATGTTGTTGCAAATGGTAAGAACTCCTTTTTTACTGCAGCATAGTATTCCATTGTGTAGATGTACCACAGTTTTTGAATCCACTCATCTGCTGATGGGCACTTAGGCTGTTTCCAAATCTTAGCTATGGTGAATTGTGCTGCTATGATATTCTTAATTTTTTGAGGAATAACCAGACTGCTTTCCATAGTGGTTGTACCATTCTACATTCCCACCAGCAGTGAATAAGGGTTCCCTTTTTTCCACAACCTCTCCAACACTTGTTATTGCTTGTCTTATTGAGATTAGCCACTCTAACAGGTGTGAGGTCGTATCTCATTGTAGTTTTGATTTGCAACTCCCTAATTGCTAGTGAGGTTGAACATCTTTTCATATATCTATTTGCCATACATATGTCTTTTTGGGAGAAGTATATTTTCAAGTCCTCTGCCCATTTTTTTTATTGGGTTGTTTGTTTGTTTGGTGTTGAGTTTTATGAGTTCTTTATATGTCTTGGAAATTAAACCTTTGTTGGAGCTACTGTTTGCAAATATCATCTCCCATCTAGTTGGCTGCCTCTTTGTTTTGTTGTTAGTTTCTTTTGCTATGAAGAAGCTTTTTAGTTTGATATAGTCCCATTAACTTATTTTTGCCTTTACTTCCCTTACCTTTGGGGTCAAGTTCATAAAATGTTCTTTATGACCAATGTCTATAAGTTTGGTACCTATATTTTCCTCTTATTGTATGTAACTTATTCTTTTGGGTCTTACTTTTAGGTTTTTGATCCATTTTGAGTTAATTTTTGTACATGGGGACAAACTGTAACCCAGTTTTATTCATTTGCAGGTGGCTTTCAGCTTTCCCACCACCATTTGTTGAAGAGACTATCTTTACTCCAGTGTGTGTTTCTGGCTCCTTTGTTGAAAATTATCTGTCCGTATGCATGGCTTTATAGCTTGGCTCTCTATTATGTTCCACTGATATGTGTGTCTGTTTTTCTGCCAGTACCATGCTGTTTTGATTATCGTAGCTCTGTAGTATAATTTAAAGTACATGATACTTCCAGCTTTGTTCTTTTTTCTCTGGATTGCTTTGGCTATTGAGGTTCTTTTGTGGTTCCATACAAATTTGACGATTTCTCCTTCTATTTCTTTAAAAAATGACATTGGGATTTTGATGGGGATTGCACTAAATATGTATATTGCTTTGGGTAATATAGCAATTTTAACTATGTTGAGTCTTCCAATCCATGAACAAGGGATATTTTTCATTTTCTTGTGCCTTTTTCAATCTATTTTAATAATGCTTTGTAATTTTCAATATATAGGTCTTTTAGATTCTTTTTAAGTTTATTCCTAGGTATTTTATTCTTTTGGTTGCAATTGCAAAATGAATTGTTTTTGTTTTTTTTTTCCTCATTTATTTTTCTGAAGTTTTGTTAGTACACAGAAAGGTGGTGGATTTTTGCACATTGATTTTGTATCCTGTAACTTGACTATATTTGTTCATTGTTTCTAATAGTTTATTTTTATAAATTTAATTGAAACCACACACAAAAATCCCTAAACCAGGACACATAGCTTAAATAAAGAGGAAACAGAAGAAAGAAGTATGAAATACCACCAAACAAAAACATCAGAAAGAAACATAAGGGAAAAGGACCAATGGAGACACAGAGCTACCAGAAAACGAAAGATAAAATGGCTATAGGAAATCCTCATACATAAATAATTACCCTTAATGTAAACTATCTGAATTCACTAGTAAAGAGGCACAGAGTAGTAGAGTGGATAAAAAACAAACAAACCCAACTATATGCTGTCTACAAGGGACACATCTAAGCTGCAAAGACAAAGGTAGATTCAAAGTAAAAGGGTGGAAAATGATTCTCCAAGCAAACAGCATCCACAGAAAAGCAGGTATAACCATACTTATATCTGACAAAATAGATTTAAAAGTAACAAAGATAACAAGAGACAAAGATGTACAATTTATAATGATAAAGGGGACACAACATAACACTTCTTAATATATATGCACCCAACCAAGGAGTACCAAAATATATAATGAAACTACTCACAGAACTAAAGGGAGAAACAGATCAAAACACAATCAGAGTTGGGGACCTTACTACTCCATTGACAGCTCTAGATAGATCAACCAAACAGAAAATCAATAAATATCAGGACATCAGATTATACATTCTTCAGTGCACATGGAACATTCTCAAGGATAGACCATATGTTGAGTCACAAAACTAGCATCAACAAATTCAAGAATATTGAAATTATACCAAGCATGTTCTCAGACCACAATGCCTTGAAATTAGAAATCAGCTGCAAAAAAGGAAGTAAAGAAGTCCACAAATATGTGGAGATTAAAGAACATACTACTAAAAAACTGACTGGGTCAAAGAGGAAATAAAAGATGAGATGAAAAGATAGATAGAGATAAATGAAAATGACAATACAACATATCAAAATGTCTGAGATGCAGGGAAAGCAGTATGAAGAGGGAAGTTGATATCATTACAGGCCTATCTCAAGAAACAAGAGAAATCCCAAGTAAACAACTAACATCATATCTTAAAGAATTAGAAAAAGAACAAAAACAGCCCAAAATCAGAAGAAAGGAAATAATAAAAATTAGAGCAGAATTGAATGAAATAGAGAACAAAAAGACTACATAAAAAATTAATAGCCCTATCTGGTTTGGCTCAGTGAATAGTGTGTCAGCCTGTGGACGGAAGGGTCCCGGGTTCAATTCTGGTGAAGGGCATGTACTTTGGTGGCATGTGGGAGACAACCAATCGATGTGTTTCTCTCACATCGGTGTTTGTCTCTTCCTCTCTCTTCCACTCTCTAAAAGTCAATGTGAAAAATATACATGGGTGAGGATTTAAAACAATTCATAAAACAGAGTTGGTTCTTTAAAAAGATTAAGAAAATTGACAAACCCCTGGCTAGACTCACTATGGAAAAAAGGGAAAAGACCCATATAAACAAAATCAGAAATGAGAGAAGTCATCACAGACATCACAGATATACAAAGAACCATACTAGAATATTATGAAAGACTACATGCCACCAAAATCAATAATCTAGAAGAAATGGAAAAGTTCCTAGAAATATATAACTTTCCTAGACTAAATCATGAGGACTTGGAAAATCTAAATAGACTAATCAGCAGTGAGGAAATTGAAACAACTATCAAAAACCTCCCAAAGCCCTAACGGGTTTGGCTCAGTGGATAGAGCATCGACCTGTGGAATGAAGGGTCCCAGGTTTGATTCTGGTCAAGGGCATGTACCGTGGTTGCGGGCACATCCCCAGTAGGTGGTATGCAGGAGGCAGCTGATTGATGTTTCTCTCTCATTGATGTTTCTAACTCTCTATCCCTCTCCCTTCCTCTCTGTAAAAAATCAATAAAATATATATTTTTATAAAAACTCCCAAAAAACAAAAGTCCAGGATGAGATTGCTTCACCAGTGAATTCTACCAAAGGTTCAAAGAAGATTTAAAACCTATCCATCTCAAACTCTTCCAAAAAATTGAAGAGGCAATACTTCCTAACATATTTTTAGAAGGCCAATAAACCTTGATAACAAAATCTGGTAAAGATAACTCACAAAAAAAAGAAAAATACAGATCAATATCTCTGATGAATACAGATGCAAAAATCCTTAAAAAATATTAGCAAACCAAATACAACAGTACATCAAAAAATAATACATCACAATCAAGTGGGATTCATTCCAGGGGCACAAGAATGGTTCAACAGATGCAAATCAATCAATGTAATACACCACATTAACAACAACAACAAAGGATAGAAGTCATATGATCTTATCAATAGACACAGAAAAAGCATTTGGTAAGACATAACATCCATTTATGATCAAAACACTCAATAAAATAGGAGTAGACGGAGAGTATCCGAACATAATAAAGGCCATATGTGATAATCCTTCAGCTAATATCAAAGTTTTAGAACACAACTTTTCACTGATAACTTAATTGAATAAAAGTACCTCTTCTTACCTACAATGGATAGAATGACCACCACAAAATCAAAAATATTCCATCCAATGGTGAAATAGTAGTAACGAAGAGAGATTAGTTTTAGCACACATTCTCCAGTGAACAGGACGATAAACACCAGATTAATCCAGTACAGAATGTTTGTCATTTCTTGACTCTGGTCATCAGTTTCCACCATCATGGTGACCATGTTCAGGCAGATGAGGATCATGATGCTGATATCAAAGACTTGTTTGGTGACAAAATCAAAGACCATTCCTTGGAATTTGTTCTGGAACAAAGAATATGTAAAAGTTCATTTAGGAACTGGGGGGAAAATCAAGTTCAACTTATCTGATTTTAACACAGCAATATGAAAATGCAGCTTTTTTTTTTTTATAAAAACACACAATGTTTGTTTTATATTAGGAAGAATTTGATACATAAGATGTTAAAATAAGAAAAACTGGGTGAAGATTTTATGAGGTAACTCTTCTGTAATAAAATTATCTTTAAAAATTATAGTTCACAATTCAGATATTCCACCTTTGCCCAATTTATTTTGGACCTTATTTCTAAGCACTAATGGGCCTTATGTCTTGTTTATGAAATTAGGCCCTCATCTTATAAACCAATTCTGCTAACTGGACCATGTTTTGTTCTTTTTTGCCTGTTTCTGCTTTTTGTCTGAATCAAGCACTCTAAGGCATTGGCCATGACATAATTCTGCTAAGCTGTCCTCTACCTTCTCAATGACTGGTGCTCTGCTACCTATACTAGTACACTTCATCGTTTCCCGGTTCCATACATTCACAGGTATGGATTCTCTCTACTGGTGTTCTGACCTCACCACCTGGTTGTTACATTTTTATGCTTTTCTCTGAATACATATCCGGCCTGCTGGATTGGACTTAATAAATGCATCGAATTCCCGTTCCAAGGTCTTCCTTCTTCTTGCTTGCTGCAGTTTCCTTTCCCAGCAAGGTCTGGTTATGTTCCCTGTATTTCTACCTTTCTGATATTTCCTATCACTGTTCTATCATGTCATTTTAACTTGTTTATCTGTCTCCTCTATCTAAAACGGACTTCTCTCTCTGGTGAATTCTAACTCAGTTTTAAGTTTTAAGCACTCTGCTCTGAGAAAACTTTGTGCTCACATTTGTCATAATATTGATGACATTATATTGTCAATGATTTGCTCTTAGTTAAAGTTTCTCTTCCACTTGTTTGGAGCCTCTGTCAGGACAGAACACTGTCATTTTTCTCTCAGATACAGCACCTGGAGTGTAGTGGTTTCAGATGTGCTTAAAAGCAGAAACTTGGTCTTTATTTTCATGTTATTATGATCAATAAAAAGCATCTTAGAGTTCCTGCCCATATAGTTTCCTAATGGGTCACCTCTATGTAAAACTTCAATCCTCAGTCACTGATTGATGTCTCCAATTTAAATTCTAGGGTGTAGAATATGCTGGAGGAAGGGGTATAACCCTGGGGGCCTCGTTCACCAGAGTTTTATGTTCTATCACTTCATCTTAGCCCTTGATAATGATAAAAAAAAATCCTTTGTTCCTCAGTTGCTCCCAGGATAGTTCTCGCTTTCTCAGAAATTTCCCTGCTCTCTGCACTCCAGCCCTACTGGCCTTCCTACCTCAGGGCCTTCACATATGCATTCTCCTTTTCCTGGAGGACTTTTCTCTTTCCACTTTGCCTATTGATACCTTATCATTTTTCTTCAATCCTCAACTCATGCATCACTTCAGTGAAGCTTTCCCTAACTTTCCTATTAATGAGCTCCCTCCCCTTATCAGTTCTCACAGTCAAGTGGTGTATGTATTCTTTCTTGGATATTTCTATTAGTGTGACTTTTTGATTACAATTTGCTGCACTAAATAGACTCTGTGTTGTTCAACACTAAATTTCAAATGCTTGACATAGCATATTCTTTTTTTATAAAATATTTTAAATTGATTTTTAAAGAGAGAGTAAGGAAGAGGGAAAGAGAGATAAACATTGATGTGAGAGCCAAGCCCCTTACCAGGGGTTGAGCCACAACCTGGGCATGCGCCCTGACTGGAAATTGAGCTGTCATCCATTCAGTGCACAGGACAATGCTCAAATAACAGCCACACCGGCCAGGGCACACAGTACATTCTTAATGAATGACGGAATAAGGTAGATTATAATACATCATTTCCTAATCTGCCTAATTGTCACCAATAATATTATAGCTAAATGCCCTGATCTTTTCCCTGTATCCCTACACCTATCCATGTAAATCTGTGCCATTTGATGTAATTAAACAGCCTGTCTTTTTAAAAAATTTTTTCTCAATCATACCTTTCTCTATATACTGCCTTACTAATCAATCTCTTCCTTCTTTGATTTACCTCTTCCTCTAATAGGGAAGTGCCCAAGGCTTCATGCTCAGCACTTTTTTTTGGTCTATTCTAATTATCTTTCAAAAATGAATCTATGCTTCAGAGCTTACTTGAATTCTGTCTGACAAGTCTAAAATCCTTACCTCAGGCTGACGTCCCATAGGAACTACATCTGTATTTCCAAATGCATTTATAACACATTTCCTTTCATTGGTTATTCGAACCAATAATTTCACAAAAAATCAACTGTTTTAAGTTTTTCATTGTTTACATATCTTCCTTCTTTTCCTAAACTTTATAGCTGCCTCATCCCATTGAGTTTCTTTATTCGCTCATACTATATCTCTCATGTTTCAGTCCTATTTGGCATGAGCCCATATTATGGACTCATCTGTTATTTTGTCTCTAACACCTTCTTAAACCAGTCTCTAAAATCTTTTTTTCCACATTAACATGCTGTTCTTTTAACTATATTGCATTTGTATTACTTAATTAAGATCAATTTCTTCAGACTCATAGTGGTTATCTTCATTCATTTAACCCAGAAAACCCTGTATTTACTACCCACTAAATCAAATGTCACTATTATCAATGAAAATATTTATTTTCATGGCTTGGACTATACATTTTCTTATACAGTGAATGTACTCTGCTTTTCTTCTCATCCATTCAAACTGTATTATTTCTCAAAAAGAGGCTCAAACTGTACATTCCTTATGTTTTACTCAATAACACTATCTATTTTTTTCTGATCTTTTTGCCATCTTACAAACTTAACATGGGCATAGCTAGTTTTATATTGTCATTAACTGATTCATAGAATATGGATTCCTGGAGAATACTGGATTGCCTTGCACTATGTATACCTTGGGGAAGGAGTTCTGAAAAAATTCTGGAATTTTCCTGACAACATTTTCCAACAACAATCAAACAGAACCAGCAACAAATGGCAAATATATAATTGGAATAGCCACAGCTGGTCATAAAAAGAATGATGTTATCCGGTTGAGGGGCAAGATGCTAGGAGAAAATATGAAATTAAAAAAACAACCACACTGTTACTTGTTTCATTAATGAATTCATCCAGTCTACAAAGTTGGATAGAAAATGGGGCATATCTGAGATGTACCAATTATCCCAATCTGCTTCCACTATACACTGAGCATATACAATATTTCAACACTATATATATATATATATATATATATATATATATATATGTATATATATATGGATATATTTTCCTCTCTACATTATTAGAAGCTCCTCAATGATATAACTGACATTTTATTTATATATATTTTACATGTCTATATATAAAATATATTTATACATATTGCATATATAAAATACATACACTTAGGCTATTTGGTCTAGCTAGTCACATTGCTAAGGTAAAACTTATTTTTGAAAATTAAAAAATACTAGTATCTAACAATTTGAGCTGTGAAAGTGAGAGATAACATAGCTTTTACTGATGATGAAAGTGTTATTCTTACAGCAGGTCGTGGTATGGGTTTTTGTGGCTTCTTTGAACCCAGTTTCTTCATTGCATTATAGTATTTCTTCTGCTCTTCTGTCATAAAAATGTCTTGACCTCCAAAGTAAAGAAATGAAAACAAAACTTGTTTAAAATCATGTTCTTTGCTAGCTATATAATCTACCTTAGTAGCTGTGTGAAAATTGGCTCCACATTCTATTCTAATGTTGCTCATTAATATCTATATTTATAAAGATGCATATAGTCAATATATAAGTTATGCCATAGTGGTCAGTCAGATTTCTATACTGGAAATACATGTTTTGTAAGTCATCTTATAGCTAAATAAGTCTCTCAAAATAGTTTATGGATTTTACATTTTTTCTTTTTGGTGCCTGCATTTTGGAGCCAAAAGGAAAGAATATGACATGTTCAGTTCACATATTAGAGCAAAGATAAAGTTTTAGTATACTTATCTTCTTTTTCTGTTGGTTGAAATTATCTATGATGACACCAATAAAAAGATTCAGAGTAAAGAATGAACCAAAAATAATAAAGATGACAAAATAAAGGTACATGTACAGATTGTCTTCATACTTGGGTTGTAATTCTACCTACAAAATATAAAGAATGAAAGCTATTAGACCTAATACTTGTTTCATAAAAAGGACATCATGTCAGTTTTCAATTCTCAGAGCATGTCTCAATAACTGGGAATAAAATTAATTTCACCCAATAACTACTTAGATTATGAATGTATTTTATAAGCAAATACCCCAATAGGGCATGCAAAGTGAGGATTTCCTCCTCCAAAAGAATAGATGTTATGTTAAAACCTTTAAAATTTACTCTGACTCAGTTTCCTCATCTGTAAAATGGAAATAATAAAGCCTAAACCTCATATGGTAGTTGGAAGGCTAAATATAGTAGTGATATATGAAGAGTACTTAAAACAGTGCTTGGTGAATCTATAATAATAAAAGGGTAATATGCTAATTAGACCAGATGTCTTCCCAACGTCATTCCGGACGTTCTTCATGATGAAGCCAGGGCCGGAGGAAAGCCAGCCCGGGTCCCGGGTGCCAGAGGGAAGCCGGTGCCAACAGTCAGGGGAAGGAAGGCCTACTCTTGCATGAATTTTTGTGCATTGGGCCTCTAGTAGTAATATAATAGCTAAAAATAAAGGTATGATTTCTCTTACACATTTCTTATGATAGGTATGTGCGGATATAGGTATATCAGAAGGATCTCATTCTGAATATGAGTCTATTGATTCATCTTATTAAGTAGGCCTTAGGCACAGATTCTGCATGATGAATTCTCTTGTCCAGCACACTTTTGATCAAAAACAGGTGTGATAGTTGGTTTGTGCTTTGGCTGTAATCTATAGTTTAGGTCTCATAGAATATTGTTCTAACCAACTAAGTTAACCAGTCACAGGAGATAATGGATGCAGGTTATGGCCTAACATGTCATGAAATCACTTTAGAGGGTAATGGCCAACATTATTTTTCCCCCCTAATGAAATAGAATAAAATAGGAACTATCATAAATATAAAAACACCTATATTTTGATAATACTTTTATTTCATTTGTGTGTGCGTAGTAGAAAGTAATATAAAATGGCATTTTAAAATGTTTTTTCATTAAGTACAATAAATACACAAGCGTGCATAGCATATAAGTGTAAGATGTAATAAATGGTTATAAAGTGAATTTCACAACTCAGGACATTGTCAGGACCTCAGAAACCCTTGGCATATCCTTCCCAAACATAAATTCCACCATCTCCGCTAAAGGTAATCATTATCTTGACTTCTATGGTAATTTTTTTCTTGCTTTTTCTTTAGAGTCAATACCTAAGAACCTATTCTTGAACAATAAGATTAATTGTGTCTACATTTTGCATGGCAGACACATTTGTTATAGCTCTGTTATATTTTGAAGATTCATCCACATTGTTGTGCATATTATATTCATATATAATTTTTATCAACAAATAATATTCAATTATTTGTCCATTTCTACTACTTTTGAGTTGTTTACAGTTTTTGGTAATGCAAAAAAATTTATGTTTATTCTTGTACACAGATCTCCTATGTATGTGCACTAGTTTCTATAGGATATAGTTAAAAATGGAATTGCAGGATTAAAGAATATCTTAACCTTATTGAATAACTAGAAGCCAGGTGCATAAAATTTGTGCACAGGGGTGTGTGTCCCTCAGCCCAGCCTGCACCCTCTCCAATATGGGACATCCCTCTCACAATCAGGACTGCTGGCTCCCAACTGCTCACCTGCCTGCCATCCTGATTGCCCCTAACTGCTTCTGCCTGAAAGCCTGATCATCCCCTAACCACTCCCCTGCCAGCGTGATTGATGCCTAACTGCTCCCCTGCAGGTCTGGTCACCCCTAACTGCCCTCCCCTGCAGGCCTGGGTCCCCCTCAACTTCCCTTCCCTGCAGGCCCAGTCACCCCAAATTCCTTCCTCTGCCAGCCTGGTCACCTATAACTGCCATTCTCTGCAGGCTTGATCGCCCCCAACTGCCCTCCCTTACAGGCCTAGTCCCTCCCAACTGCCCTCCCCTGCTGGCCATCTTTTGGTGGCCATCTTGTGTTCACATGGGGGCAACCATCTTTGACCACATGGGGGAAGCCATCTTGTGTGTTGAAGTGATGGTCAATTTGCATATTACTCTTTTATTAGATAGGATAGAGGCCTGGTGCACGGGTGGGGGCCGGCTGGTTTGCCCTGAAGGGTGTCCTGGATCAGGGTGGGGGTTCCCTTGGGGCATGGGGCAGCCTAGGCAAGGGGCCTGTGGTGGTTTGCAGGCTGGCCACACCCCCTGGCGACCCAAGGGGAGGCCCTGGTATCTGGGATTTATTTATTTTATATAATTGAAACTTTGTAGCCTTGGGCTGAGGCCAGGGCCAGCCAGAGCAGGCGGGAAGCTTGGCTTTCTCCATTGCCGGGAAAACCCAAGCCTCCTGCTCGCTCCATGGGTGCAGCCATCTTGGTTGGGTTAATTTGCATACTCACTCCTGATTGGCTGGTGGGCATGGCTTGTGGGCATAGCAGAGGTACAGTCAATGTGCATGTTTCTCTTTTATTAGTGTAGATGTGATGATTCCTAAGGTTTTAAAGGAATATTTATCCTCTTCCCCCCCCCCCCCAATTAGCAAAGTGTAAGAGTTATTATTGCTGTTTAACCTTGGCAACACATAATACTATCAAACTTTTTAATATGCTAATCAGGTAGGTGTGCAGGTGATATCTCATTTTGGTTTAAATTTACATTTCTTTGTGGATTAATGAGAGTAAAAGTGAGCAACTTTTCATATCTTTAAGGGGCAATTAGATTCCATCTTTTGTAAAGTGCTTGAATGTCAGAGTTATATAGCAGACAATGTATGCTAAATGATTAAGATAGAAACTGAAAGTAACTTGCATGTCATGTAGGTTATTGATAAAAAAGATAGCGAGAACTTTAAATGAAGTAATCAAATAAGTAGAAAACTACTGTAGAAAGCAGTTATAAGCCCATTGTGGTCAAAAGTTCAAAAACATATTCTGCCACTTAGTGCGTTAATCCTCTTTGCTTCCATGATAAAATAGAGTTGAATGTCAAACTACATGATAAGGTTATTATTTAGGATTAAATGATAAAATGTCAAAAACTCCTTGGCATAGTACTTACAGAGATATAATGCAGGGATTTTTAGCTCTGTGCTCTCTCTATTAGTAAGGTGGAATAAAACACACACACACACACACACACATACACACACACACACACACACACACAAACAAAACAAAACAAAAAACCCCTCAGGAATTCTTTTGAGTTAAGTCTGGTTGCTGGTGCTAGGTAAATAACATTTTAACCTTAATTATCATGTTCTGGTCATATACCAGAGACCAATCTTTTTTATCTTAATGTGATTTCTTCCCTCACTGTTAATGAAATCAGCAAATTAATGAAATCAATGGAAATTGTACAAAAAAATTTCAAAAGTGTTGAAGTGTATAAGGTGACCTATGAAAGCTCTTTTCTTCTACCACAAATATCTTACTTCCCAGAGAGGAGTGCTATTAAGTTTTTTGTTTGTTTTGTATTGTTTGTTTTTCCCCACCATTAACCAGATCCCTTATATTACAAGAAAGATAAAAGCTGAAGGAAACCTACATAGATGAAGAAAGTGCCCATGAAGGCTCCTAATGCACAAATGACCATAACTATCAGAGCCAAAAATAAAATGTTTCATCTCAAATTCAATCAACAAATTTTTAAGTGCCAGGTGTCATGCTAGACACTAGAAAATATGTTAAAAGATTCACAGTGAGAAAAAAATAAGGTGAATATTCTATCTTTGTAATATAGATGTGTTCTATAAATTGACCATGGTTTTATTTTATTGACAGTATCACTAAAATACAACACTGTGAAATTACTCACTGGATCAAATTAAGCAATTTTCCCTCTAAGTAGACTTACATTTCGTGAATCAACAGCTGCATACATGATATCCATCCATCCCTTAAATGTGGCCTGTAAAAAATCACATCATTTAATTTCTTCCCCCCAAATTATAATTTTATAAAAGAAATTAAATATTAGATTGATTGACCAAGATTAATTTAAACCAGGTATATATAATAATTTAGACTTAATATCTAAACTCTTTGGGCAATGTTTTATAATATATGGTTTGGAAATACTTCCACTTTATATTCTTCTATTTAATTAACATCTTTAATTAAACCCTGATAAATTATAACAACATGCTATTATAAAAGCAATTATTAACAACCTTTTTATCTGATGTTCCTAACATGAAATTTGATGAAATAATTTTATGTATATAGTACTAGCATGAAACAAGTTGAAAAGTATGGTGAATTGTTTGATATTAATGCTTTTTTCCTTATGTTTTCTGTTCTAACAGGTATTATCACTAATATGAATCATGATGGTTTATTCCTGAAAATCTCCTCCATATTGTTGAATATACTATTTTGAGGCACTATTCTATAAGAAGGAGTTTCTTAATCTGAAACAAACTTTATATTCAATTGCAATTTACTTTTTCAAACATTTACTTTTTTGTGTGAACACAGTAATCCTAAAAACAAGTCTTGTACATGTTTTTCAGTTCTTTAATGCCACAGGGTCTTCCCTCTAATATTCATATAGTGTTGGGAATTGTATGGGTGGGTCATCTCTTGGAGCATGTGGACATAATTTAGGGTGGTCACTTGAAAAGTTGCACTAATTGCTATGAATTGATAGTGACATAATAGACTTGATAGGAAAGTTTTCATTTGCAAGAGAGTAATTCTCCTCTCTGAAAGTGTTCAAGCAGCAGGCAGGAACATGGGAATGAGATAGCAGTCTGTATGAAGGATGTAAAGGTGGGGAGTTTTGGCTAGGGTGGTGGTGAAGTGTGGGTGGGTGAGGACTTGTATCTCTTCTCAGGTACCTGAGAAAGAGTACAGAAATCTACCACCCTAACCCCACCCTGCGGCCTGTGCCTCTACTTTCTCAGAGTAGGGATGGGGAAAACAATGGGAACCCACAAAGAAATCTCAATAACAAAGAACTGTTACTGGGGTCTAATGTACAGCCTGGGAGATGATAAACTTTGCAGAGCAGTCCACTTTCAACATAGTGAAGACAGTTCAGTAATTTTTGAGGAAGAATCTATACAGATGGAACTAAAGAAGTATGTATTTATGAATACAGAAAAAAATTTACATTCACTTTAATAATACATCACAGAGTAATAAAGTGGTTACTTACTACTTGAAGCAGAGAAAGATATCCAAGTCCTACATTATCAAAGTTTACTTTCACATTTTTCCACCGAGCAGTTTGATTGCTCTCTATGAGGGCTTTACATTCGCTGTAGTTGTTGACCACATTTACATCAAAGATTTCTCCAGTGGTGTAGTTAATACAATGATAAAACTTGCCGGCAAAGAGATTCACTCCCATGATACTGAATATTAGCCAAAAGATCAGACAAACCAGAAGTACATTCATTATGGATGGAATGGCTCCTAAAAGAGCATTGACAACAACCTGACATGAGAAGGAAAAATAGGTGAAAAGTCAACAACAAATATTTACTTATGGTTACCTATTTTTAAACGCTATGAAAAGAACAACAGTCAAATGAGAGAAAATATATATGTTCTTCAAGTTACATACAAGGCAGAAACTAGTCTCTAGTAGCTCCAACTAAAATGTTTAATTAAACTTCAGAATAGTATAAAATCTATTTTATGTTGTAGAATGTTTTGCCAAGTGGTAAGGCAATCTGCATATCAAACTGTCACCAAAGGATGGGACTAATCATAAATGCAAAAAATAATTAAGAGTACAAATAATGACATGACTACAGAAGTAATGTAATCATGTGAATGTCACAATTTTTAAAAATCATGCCAACCATAACATTTAATATCCAAAATCTGAGAGTAAAAGAGAACACTTGAGGGTCAGTTTCCAGGGTGAAAGGGAATACTAATGATAAGCATTCTGAGAAAGCAAGTATAAGGCGGGACTGTCACAAGCAATGTAGTATAGGGTCACCCTACATAGAAAAACTGGAGCAAAGAGAGCGAAGCATGGAGATTGAACATGTGAGGAGGAGAAAGAGTTTGGAAGTCAGGAGATCTGTATTCTAGTTTGTATCACTAATTAGCTATGCACCTTTGAACAAGTTATGTAACTTTTCTGGTCCTAGGGATCCTCCTTTGCGGAATTCCTTTAAAAAAATAAATGAAAGTAAGTTTTACAGAACTTATTACAGTGTTAAGTTACTACCAGAATTTCAACTCTCATAATTCAGAGGTACTTTGTCTTGACACTTAATTTATTTTTTTATTTATTTCAGAGAGGAAAGGAGAGGGAGAGATAGAAACATCAATGATAGAGAATCATTGATCAGCTGCCTCCTGCAAGCCCCCTACTGGGGATGGAGGCTGCAACCTGGGCATGTGCCCTGACCAGGATTTGAAGCGTGACCTCCGGGTTCATAGGTCGACGCTCAACCACTGAACCATGCAGGCCAGGTGACACTTAATTTTTAAGTTCACCATAGGAAATGCTCTACTATGCAAATGTGAGAAGATATTGGTTAATACAATTATATATTTTTTAAAAAGCTAGGTAGCAAAAAACAACACATGTGTTTTCTAATACATTTAAATCTATAAAAGTATTAAGGATTTAGGTGCATACATATGCAAATTTGATTAAAAAATAGGAAAATTATTCTAGTACTGAAAGTTTGATTGCATTTTTACAAGAAAAACGTCTACTGTAAAAACAGCAATTGTGCCCGGCCAGCGTGACTCAGTGGTTGAGCATTGACCTATGAACCAGGAGGTCATGGTTTAGTCCCATGCCGGATTGTGGGCTAAATTCCCAGAAACATTGATGTTTCTATCTCTCTCTCCCTCTTCTTTCCTCTCTGAAATCAATAAAAAATATATTTTAAAAAACCCACAGCGATTTAAATTGGTAAAATGAAAAGAATTTAGAGGCTAGTAATTAGTTTCCATGCAACTGTATGTGCACAAACACACAGATACACATATCTACCCTTATCATCCAAACAATGTTGTGTTTGAAATATTGATAGGAAGTCCCAAGTATTTTCAAATATCACAAAAAAATCATTTTTAAAAGTTCCTTTTTAAATAACGAAATCCACTATGACACAGCCTCATTTCCTCAGTGCTGAGGGCATGTGGTCTCAGGTTTTGTGCCCCAGGGTTGACAAATGATAAGCACAAATTCCTTCCTGTTCTTTGTACCACCTTTCTAAATGAGTGATAGATTTCCACAGTTGACCTACTTTTCAGCCATCTCAGCCTGTGTTTCAAATCTAAGAGGCCAGATCTGGACTTTGAATGGCTCAAAACACGTCAGTCACAGGGAGCAATGAAGAAATGATGGGAAATGACTTGTTTAAATTACAGTGAGTGGGATTTCCTACACATTTATAAATGGAATAAACATCATTTATCTTGACTCACATCAGAAGCCTCCACAACATGATAGAGATTTCCCACAGAGTGAAAAAATCTAGTAAGGAACAAGCACTTAGAAATTATAGTCTGTGAGTGTCCCCAGCAATGACAAATATTATTGATTGACTGGTTATGTCAGTATGAATGTAGAAGACACAAACTTTCCATGGATGTGTCATTTCTAAGGTACAAAATGTCTGTCTGTTCTTGCTTATAATTTCAAAAAATTCTAAAGCATTTGGTCTTACCCTCATTCCTTCAAAGCGGGATAAGGCTCGCAATGGCCTCAGAGCTCTTAGTGTCCTGAGGGATTTGATGGCACCAAGTTCTGAGTAACCCAAGGCATTTGCAGTCAAGCTAACCAAGGAGACCTATACAGAAAAAGCAACACAATTTTCTTATTTACAGACAAAAACGCTTACACAGTTCAACAGTTCAACCTTGCTCTATGCCAGTGGTCGGCAAACTGCGGCTCGGGAGCCACATGAGTTTGCCGACCACTGGGATAGGGGCTTAATCACAAGGAACAACAACAGCCTGTAATTATTGGAATCGAGAGTCTAGGTCAGTGGTCGGCAAACTCATTAGTCAACAGAGCGGCAAACCGCGGCTCACGAGCCGCATGTGGCTCGTGAGCCGCAGTTTGCCGACCACTGCTATGCAATAAACAAGTAGTTCTCAAACTTCCCCGAGTATCAAAATCACCTGGAGGGCTTGTTGAAACAGAAAGGTCCTGGCAGAGTCTGATTCAATAGGTTTGAGGTGGGGTCTGATAATTTGCGTTGCCTAACATTTATAGGTGAATCTAATGATAGGGATTGGTGAGCCACACTTTTAGAACCACTATCATAAATTTACAAAAAAGAAAAAAACTATGCAGGTTCTCTTTCCAAGAATCTTGACACGAACATTTTTGTAAATTAAGTGTAAAGCAAGAAAAATAATGGCACAGATATGCAATCTCCATCTATGTAGCTGTAAAACTTTATCATTCCTCATGCTATTTAACAGACCTTGAAAGGAAAATTAAAGCTTGGTACAAGTACACAAGTAACTGCAAAACACTGGTGAATCGGAACATAAACTCATTCAGAATGATCTTGGCCTCTACACAGTGGCTTTGTTTTTATGTAAATTTTAGTGTGAGGGTGTAAAGGCATTAATTAGCTCAAATCTATAATAATAAAACCGTAATATGCTAATTAGACCAGACAGCCGAAAGACCTTCCAGACATCCTTCCAGAAAACCTTCTGGATGAAGCCAGAGCTGTGAAGGCCGAGGCAAGCCTCCGAGGCTGCGAGGGCCGAGTCCTGTTGCACGAATTTTGTGCATTGGGCCTCTAGTTAATTTATAAAAGCTGAGATTTTAGTATAAGTAATTAGAAATTGTCAAAACAATGTTTTCTTTAATCATGTGTACAGATGACTAATGTAGTTGGTATAGTTTTAAAGTCTCAGCTGACAAAAAAGGTAAGGACTGTCACAGGTGACACAGAAATATCTGACTTCCATTGAAAATACACAGGAAACTCATTAAAATTATGTAAGCTAAATATATATATTTATTCTCCTAAATATATATATTTATATATTTCAAAAGCAGATAAATAAAAATAGATGTATAATATAGTTTTAAAACTATGGCATTAATAGATATTTGAAAAATATATTTTTTAAGAAAAATACTAGTAAGTGAAACAAAACATTTTTACAATAAAATGACATTCAAACTTATTTTGCACATGTAATCTAAAATAGCAAAACTTCTAAATTCGGAATAAAATTGAGCTATAAAATATTATTTAAGTGTGCTATATATTTTTCCTAAAATCTAAACTTCTAGGCTTTGTTAGTCTCCTCCTCACAGATAATTTAAACATTAAGTTCCACATTGTCTTTGGCCTCTAAATAATCCCCATTTTATTCCATGCATCAGTTATACCTCCACCAAATTTCTCTCCCTCAAAGAGTGAGCTTTCCTTGTTATTTTACATAGACAATCTTCGATGGATTCTACTTTATTAAATCACTAGTGGCCTGGTGCATGAAATTCATGCATGGGGGGAGGGTGTCCCTCAGCCCAGCCTGCACCTTCTCCAGTCTGGGACATCCCTCTTGCATTCGGGACCGCTGGCTACTAACTGCTCACCTGCCTGCCTGCCTGATTGCCCCTACCCACTCTGCCTGCCGGCCTGCTCACCCCCAACTGCCCTCACCTCCTGGCCTGATTGTCCCTAACTGCCTCTGCGTCGGCCCCACCACCATGGCTTTGTCCAGAAGGACTCCCGGTCTAATTAGCATATTACCTTTTTATTGCTGTAGATAGGTCTAAATCTTCTTGGATGGCATCTCAGGTTCTCTAAACTCTTCTCCACCTTACCTTTCCTATCTTATCTTCCATTTGCAGAATACTTTCCCTCACTCTGTAACACTGTGCTTACCCTCCAGCACTGCTTGTTTCTTAAACAGGCCCTGTGGGCAGGCATCAGTGTCTGAGCATCTTGTTGCCCCTCACCTCATCTGTACCTGCTGACATTCTCCTCCTTTAAACTCTAGCTCACACTGCACTGCCCTTAAGACTTTCCTTCTCCCTCAGTGAAGTGAATGGACTAATACACATGTCATCTTCTAGTTGAATACCTATCGACAACTATCAGTTCCCATAGGCCCAGAAAAATGATATTCACATTAGTTTCTTCAATAACAAAATAGATGATTAATAAATATATCAATATAAGGCAAAGTATTGTTTAGTTTAATATTCTCAAACTAATTGTTGTTGTTTTTTTAAATCCAAGAAGGTAAATATCAGGATATGTTAGGTAACATGAACACCAGCTACAGGACAACTAGATTTCTCTAAGGATTTCTTTATATTCAGGTAGTATTGACTTAATGCCTTTATTATTATACTAGAGGCCCGGTGCACAAAATTTGTGCAGGGGGCGGGGGATGGGGATCCCTCAGCCTGGCCTGCACCCTCTCGCAATCCAGGACATTTCAGGGGATATCCAACTGCTGGTTTAGGCCCAATCTCACAGGGATCCCTGCTGATCAGGCCTAAACTGACAGTCGGACATCCTTCTCTCAATCTGGGACTGCTGGCTCCTAACTGCTCTCCTGCCTGCCTGACTGCCCCTAATCACTCTGCCTGCCTGCCTGATCACCCCTAACTGTTCACCAGCCTACCTGATCGCCCCTAACCACTCACCTGTCTGCCTGATCGCCCCTAACCACTCGCCTGCCTGCCTAATTGCCCCTAACTGCTTGCTGGGGGACGGGCCCATCCAGGGCAAGGGGCCGTGGTTGTTCTGGTCTCTGGTCGTTTCACCATTTCAGTCTTTGGGTTTTTATTATACATTATAGTATGTTAAATGTAAGATGTTTTATTATACATTTATCAAATATCTTAACCATATAAAGATAATAAGGAAAAGAAAAAGTGTTATACAAATAAAAAATGGTATAGTTTTGGTATATTTTTTCATTTTTTGTAATGTCTAAACATATGGATTTTAAATATTATTTATTGTCATTTTATTGCCAGAAAATTTTTGATGTGATTTTGTAATTTTATATGGTATATTTAATAGTAGATTTGCTTCAGGCAGATTAGGAAAAAAATAAAACAAATATATTTTTCTCTGCTAAATGCAAAGAACTCTCTTTGTCTCTTACATAATTTTTTCTTGTGTTCAGTGATTAGAAAGGTCATAGTGGATTAAAAATTATTTTTTTACCTAAAACTGTAAAAAATAATTTTCTTCAAGAAAATGTCTATTTTTCTCTTTTGCTAACATGATATTTAAATTTTATATATCAAAATATGTCCTTAATTACCAAGAAATTATTAAAATTAATAGAATATTATCTTTATAATGCACTATTAAACACATTGTGCTTTCTTGAAAATTCAGTTTTCTTCCTCTATGTTGATGGTGATCATCAATCTGTTCCCTTCCCCACATCCTCATTCCCTGTGCTCACCAGCTCCCCTAGACTTTATTTTTATTATAATCCTTTATTGTTGAAAGTATTACATATGTCCCCTTTCCTCCCCATTGACACCCTCCAGCCCCCCGCCCTCCAGCCCAGGCCTTTAGCACCCTATTGCCTGTGTGCATGGGCCATGCATATATGCCTACAAGGTCTTTGGTTGATTACCCCCCACCCATCCACCCTCCTCTGCCTTCCCTCTGAGATTCCACACTCTGTTCCATGCTTCTATGTCCATGCTTCTATCCACATCTGCTTATTTTGTTACTTAGATTGCACATGTGAGTACCATCATGTGATACTTGTCTTTTTCTGACTGGCTTATTTCACTTAGCATGATACTCTCCAGGTCCCTCCATGAGGTCTCAAAAGGTAAGAGAACCTTCTTTTTCACTGCTGCATAGTATTCCATGGTACAAATGTATCACAGCTTTTTTATCCACTCATCTACTGATGGGCACTTGGGCTATTTCCAGATCTTAGCAATTGTAAATTGTGCTGCTATGGACATATCCCCTAGACTTGTCTAGACAAAAAGCCTTTAAATTCCTTTCCATTCTGAATGAATTAATAATTTGAAAGGCATTTAAGAAGTAAATCTCCAAAATGAAATAAACATGATTTAAAACTTTTTTGTTCAGTATGATCTCACATTTGTGAATAAAAGATGAGATGTTCCTCAAACTTCTCACTCAGAAATCAGGAGTAACATCATGTTCAATGTTTTAAAGCCTCTTATACTCTGGTTCTCCATCTTACTTTATTTTCAACACCAATGCAGTTTAATAAACCTTAAAATAATTAGTTCATAGCCAATCTCTTTCAACCATCATACAAATCAAGAAGTGTCTCTTGCTATTTGGACTTTCACATTTCTTTGTAATTAGTAAACCATCTTTGGGACAAGCACTTCTCAACAGTCTCTGGTGATAACAAAGATGCTAATGTCAAAGATGTGAATAATTTAAATACATTTATTGTATTAAATGTGAGAGTGAAAAAAGCAAACTATATTAACATATTATTTGTATAGCTTCGAATGTTAAATATTAATTTGAAGCTAAATCAATAATGATAATAACATAGCATTTGACTGCTGTTTCACCTATGAAAGTATATGTATTTAAGTTGGCCAAAAAAAAATAAAAATAAAAAAGGTTTGGGGACTTTGTATCATTGGGAAAATAGAAATCACCGTTTATATTTGGGCCCATGCAGACAGTATTGATGGAGTGCTCACTATATATATATGCTAAGCATCACTGGGAGGACTAACATGTAGCACAAGCATGTCAAACTCAGCCCACGGGCCGCATGTGGCCCAAAATGAATATTATTGCAACCCAGCCAAAATAACGGTACTTAAGAAATATTTTAATAAAAATTTCATAACTTAATTTTTATAATATCCTGTTATACATAATTATTAATAACAAACTACAATGTTCGCTAATGACTGACTACTATAATCGTGTTGCATTCATTTTCCTTACCCGCCTTGCATGCAGGCACACCATTTCTCTCCACTAATACTAGCAGCGAATATTTTAGCAGCAGATGGCCATGTTATTAGTCTTGGACTGACTTGTTTGGTGTGTGCAACAGGAAACATTTCATTTTTGGAGAACAAGAAAAATAGGTTTATTTGCATTACGCTTATTAATTTGTGCAGTTATTCAGTGTCTGGTAAGTTAATGTTCAAGAAAAAATATTAATTTTTATTAAAATGTTCTATTATTTTATGTTAACGATTACTCATTTATTTCAGTCCTATGTATTCAGCACATCTCTATCGAAATAAAACTACGTTTCTATGAATATTGAACTTTTTGTTTTTTTGCAGCCCACATAAACTTAAACCTTGTTTATTTGGCCCGTGTTAGCCTTTGAGTTTGACATGTTTGATGTATCATCACATGCCAAAGGAATGAAACAGTGACAAATACTCACATCCACAATCAAAAAATCTAGCCAGCACCAGGCATTGGTAAAATACATTTGGAAACCATATGCAACCCACTTGAGAAGCATTTCCAGGATGAATATGTAAGTGAAAACTTTGTCAGCATATTCTAATATGGTCTTAATTGTTTTTCGCTGTTCAATATATATATCTTCAAAGGCCTGTAAGGAAAAAAGTCCAATTAAATTTCATGTACTAACTGTCGCTAATTGATAGCTTATTAGAAAATACGTGCTGCAAACTTCTTCTCAGGTGCCCCCGCTGGAAGCCTTCGTGTTTTCCATAGCTGCATTTTGTGTTCGTTATCTATATGCAAATGACTGCTGCCTACGCATTTCAGTCAACCAATACATTAAAATAATTTTAAAATTTTAGCATCAGTACCTAAAAAAAACTTAAGTTTTTTTTACTACCAGCTGCTTCTCTCTATAGCAGAAAGTCACCACAAGTAGACTCACTTCATTTAGTGCAGTCACTGGGATGTACCCTCTCACTAATGCAAATGTAAAGCAATGAGCTCCATTAGCCTGGGGAAGGACACTGGACTATAACCTCTCACTTTCTCCTCTCTCTCTCTCTCTCTCTCTCTCTCTCTCTCTCTCTCTCTCTCACCCCCCCCCCCCCACACACACACAGTGTCTATGCTCCCTATGCCATCATTTTGCAGAGTTCTTCAGAAAGGGTTGGGGACTCATTTACAGGAGTCCCTGGGACATCTGGAATGAAAAGAGCAATTATCTAACTCAATCCCCTTACAGGAAGAACTATGAGGGTAACCTGGTGGTCTGGAAGAATGACAAAGAAAAAAATGTCTTTTTTGAAGAAAAAGGGAATCTGAGCTTGTGACCACAGCTTAGCACCAGGGCCTAAAAACTTTCAGCTCAATTTATAGCTGAAGGTGGAAGCTGCTCAGAAGCCAGCCTGTTGATGTACTTCCTTGAGCTTTGACTGGATGTGCTTGAGAACCAAGAGCTACTACAACAAGGACACTAGTCACTGATGAGATTCAGGGTTGTCTTTCCACTTGGCACTAAAACACAGGGCTGACCCTCTTTGTTCTGAGGACATGGCAGGATGCAGGATTGTCAATTAAATCAGAGGTGGGCTTAGAGGTCTCCAGATACAATGCCACATCCTTATATTAAAATCAATTCACCAAACACTACTATCTAACTGAAAAAAACAGTACAAATGCAACCATGTTTGTATCACCAAATAGGAAAATTGGTCACACTTTTTATTACTTTAATCAGTATTCTGACCAAATTGATCATTCCACTGAATGAAATCAGACATAAAATAAATTCGTAATGCTTTCACTTGGCTACTAGTCAGAATCATGTCAGTGTACTATTTACCATTCACTATGGTTGGCACTAGTGAATCAGCACGAACAAGACAGGTGAGTTCCCTGCAGCAATGGAGTTACATTACATAGTTTGATATTCAGCAGATAATCCCACATCATACCTGCATATTCATTCTTAGTAAGAACTGTCTCTGTTGAGTGAAAGTAAAAAAGTTCCTTTTTTAGATATTACAAAAACCATAGTGTTCTGAGTTTGATTCATTCAGAGGCCTATTCCAGAACAATAAATTTATTGAGCCTATTTATTGAGCCTCTCACAACTATGCTAAAAATATCACACAATGTCTCTCATCCTCACCAACAACTTATTGTAAAAACATGAAATAGGAGGTTCATCAAGAGGAAAGGTAAAGGAGCAGATCATATGTCACTTACCAGTGCCCCACTGCTGAGCAGAATCATGAAGACAATGAAGGTTTCAAACCAGTTATGCTCCACTATTTTATAGCAAGTTTTTCTCAAGTTCCACCAGAGTTTTCCTTTGCCTTCTTCTATGCTTATCTGGCAACACTTAAACTTCCGTACACAGTCTAAAATATGTTAAAGTAAAGGAAGAAAAAGAAAATACTCTTTGATTGTGTACATTTGTGTTGGTGGGAGATTCATCTATATTATTATCTGACAACTGGTAAATGACTTCCATTTTTTAAGATGGCTTCCACTTACAGAAATAGAAATCATCTATAATGTTTTTCAATAACTCATTCCACACATTTTTTATGTTTATGGGACTATTACATTGGATTATATTGCATTATAAAGACATAGAAAAACAGACAGAAAATTAAAATCACCAGAAGTTGATAATTTCATACATATGTGGATATTTGTACATTTGAATTCTAATTATTTCACTTAATAGTATAATATAAACATTTCCTTTTAAAAAATAAATGTTTTTATTGCTTTTAGAGAGAGAGAGAGGAAGAGGGAGAGAGAGAGGCAGAGCCAGAGAGAGAGAGAGAGAGAGAGAGAGAGAGAGGGAGAGAGAGAGAGAGAGAGGAGAGAAACATTGAATGAGAGAGAAACATTGATCAGTTGCCTCTTGCACATATCCCAACTGGAGATCGAACCTGCAATCTGGGCATGTGCCCTGATGGGGAATCAAACCAGCAACCCTCAGGTGCATGGGACCATGCCCAAACACCAAGCCACACCGGCCAGGGCCAATATTTCCTTTTTAATTGTAAGTAAATAGAATATGAAAGGTTTCACAATACCTCTAAATAAGATTACCAGACTTAACAAGAATTTATATAATCATTCCACTATTATTGAATATTTATGTAGCTTTAATTCTGGCTATTATTAGCAATAATGTAATAAATACCTTTGTGTAATTTGTGGACTACTAGATCAAAGCCTTGTCAACAAATATTTATTGAATATCTGTTGTATTCAAGGACTTATATTGAACAAATTATAATACTAGAATGTTTAAGACATAGCCTTGCACTAAAAACAATGTGCATTTTAAGCAGGAGAGATTCTATAATTACAAAAAGCAATAATTATCACAAATAAATAAGGTATTGTGAGAGTTTGTGGGCAGAGATTAATTTCTGATATTGAGCTTTATGGAGGTAATGGATTTGAGATGAGATTTTAAAAGATGTGTAAGAACCAGTTCTAGTACCTGGAGCTGTAAGGAATGCAGAAACAATGATAAAAGTGGAACTTGGTGAGATGAATGCCTGGAAGTTACATGACAGAGAGGATTAGGAATCAAGACTAGAAAAGACACTGAGAGCTAAAATCTGAAAAGAAGACCTGAATGAGAAAATTTAAATTTTATCTGCTGTCTAATAGGGGAAACATTGAAGGGTTTTTCTGGTAAGTTATGAAGCTTTACCTGATAAGAACACTGATTTTAGAATTATGTATGCCTGTTTTGAAAATTGGATAGAAGAAAGAAGATGGGAAAGGAGTTCAGAGTCTGAGACACAATCAATTGAATGTTAAGGAAAGTGAAAGCAAGGGTAATGGTGGTGATAGTGGTCAGGAAACAAAAGACACTGCTAAGTGGACAGGACCTCAGCACACAGAGTATGGTGGCACTGGTGTGTGGGAGCCAGAGGAGCCAGGAGACAGGGTGTTCACCACGATAGAGGACTCTTATCCAGTGAATAGCAGAATGGTTACCTCATCTGCAAGGAGCATAGTATTTTACTGGATAGATATTTATCAGATGCTATTTTATAATGTAAGCAGCCAGATCATATCCTTTGTTTCATGAAAATTTAATGAAGTGCTATTAAATGTTATGAGTTTCTCATTAAGAAATACAGGGCATATTTGTTGTTTTTTTGAGGGCAAGATCCTTTTGATATTTCTGTTTCCCAAAGGACTAAGGAGAATTACATGCTCTAAATATATTCATTGCAATTAATTAAATGAAACTGTAATTTCCCCCCTAACGAGGATGTGAGATGAAAAGACACTGTTTAACCAAAAAGAAAGACCAGGTTAGTAGGAATAATAAATGACAAAATATTGAGACACTGGTTTACCTCTAAGATAGAAGAAAAGAAGGGGTACAAAAGGGGCCTACTCTGTATCTGTTTTATTCTTAAATAAAAACTGAAACAAATATAACAAAAATATTCAAATTGTCAAAGTTGGTCAGTATCTATGAATTATTCATTATTATTGTCTATGATGCTATGCTGGTAATATTTCATTCTTAATTTTTTTAACTTTGTAAAAGACAATGTTGATAGCATCATATTTATTATTATGCATACTAGAGGCCCAGTGCATGAATTCGTGCATGGGTGGGGTCCGGCCGACCTGGCCTGATGGGGGCCCATTGGGCTGGGCCAGTAAGGGGGAGGGGCTGCAGGCAGTTGGCCAGCTGGCCCTGCCCCTAATTGGGGTGTTGGGGACTGGTCAGGGGCCGGGCCAGCTGGTGGGGGGGCCTGATCAGGGCCCGGATCAGGCTGGCTGGCTGCCACAATGCACATCATAGCCACCAGTTGTTCCAGTCATTCTGGTCGTTCCACCATTCTGGTTGCTGGGCTTTTATATATATAGATATCCTAAAGTAAGATAGTTGTCTGGGAAAGAGTAATAACTAATGCCACAAAAATAATTTTTGTGAGATACCACTTGAATGTTTTGCGAAGTCATAATTCGTCTTCTTTGTTGTTGTTGTTAATCTTCATCTGAGAATATTTTTTTTCCATTGATTTTTAGAGAGAGTGGAAAGGAGGGGAGGAGTAAGAGAGAGAGACAGAGAGAAAAACATGGATGTGAGAGAGACATATTGATGGTTGCTTTCCCACACGTGTCCTGACCAGGCCGGGATCAAACCTGCAACCCAGGTACATGCCCTGGACTGGGACTCAAACTCGAGACCCTTTGGTGCATGGGTTGATGCTCTAACCACTGAGAACACTGGTCAAGGCTCATAAATTTTTTTTATAATCAAGTAATTATACTGAAATGTATGCAGATTTTTTGAAGAAAATAAGAAAAAAATAGCTTCCATCATAACTTATGCGGAACAAATAGCTTTTGCTCTAAAATTGTTTAAAACTTGATAATGAATATTTAAATATTTATTTTCACCAATGCATTGAAGTCCAAAATCAATAAGTGTATGTAACATAATCTTCTGTAAAAACCTAGAAAGAATCTATTGACATCAATTGTGATTTCTAACATCTGTATATTTGCATTTTTAAAACTTAGCTTAAAGTTTAAATTAAAACAGTTTTAATGTCCTTAATATAAACATATATTACCCAAATGAAACTTTTTTTTAAAATAAATCTTTATTCAGATTATTACAATTATTTCTCCTTTTTCCCCCCATAGCTCCCCTCCACCCATTTCCCACCCCACCTTCTGCCCTTACCTCCCCCCCACTGTCCTCATCCATAGGTGTATGATTTTTGTCCATTCTCTTCATGAACCCCCCATACCCCTTTCCCACTGAGAGTTATCAGTCCACTCCCTTTCTATGCCCCTGATTCTATTATATTCACCAGATTATTCTGTTCCTCAGGTTTTTAATTCACTTGATTTTTAGGTTCGCTTGTTGATAGATATGTATTTGTTGTTCATAATTTTTATCTTTACTTTTTTCTTCTTCCTCTTCTTTAAGAATACCTTTCAGCATTTCATATAATACTGGTTTGGTGGTGATGAACTCCTTCAGCTTTTTCTTATCTGTGAAGCTCTTTATCTGCCCTTCAATTCTGAATGATAGCTTTGCTGGGTAGAGTAATCTTGGTTGTAGGTTCTTGCTATTCATCACATTGAAAATTTCTTGCCACTCCCGTCTGGCCTGCATAGTTTCTGTTGAGAAGTCAGCTGACAGTCGTATGGGTGCTCCCTTGTAGGTAATTAACTGTTTTTCTCTTGCTGCTTTTAATATTCTCTCTTTGTCTTTTGCTCTTGGCATTTTAATTATGATGTGTCTTGGTGTGGTCCTCTTTGGATTCCTTTTGTTTGAGGTTCTGTGGGCTTCCTGGACTTGTAAGTCTATTTCTTTCACCAGGTGGGGGAAGTTTTCGGTCATTATTTCTTCAAATAGGTTTTCAGTATCTTGCTCTCTCTCTTCTTCTGGCACCCCCATAATTCTGATGTTGGTACGCTTGAAGTTGTCCCAGAGTCTTCTTACATTATCTTCAACTTTTTGGATTTTTTTTTTTTTTGCTTTTTGCTTTTTCGGTTGAGTGTTTTTTGCTTCTTTGTATTTCAATTCTTTGACTTGATTCTTGGGTTCCTCTATTCTGTTTCTGGGTCTCTGTATAATATTTTTTATTTCAGTCAGTGTATGTTTAATTTCTAGTTGGTCCTTTTTCATATCTTCGAGGGTCTCGTTATATTTATCGGCCTTTTCTAGGATATTCTTGAAAAGCCTTATAACCGTGGTTTTGAATTCTATATCCAGTCGTTTGTTTTCCTCCATTTCTTTCATTTGTGATCTGATTCTTTGACCCCGCATTTTCACTGATTCCCTGAGTTGGTAAGGTAGATATTTGTGCTAGGTTTCCAATATGGCCCAGTGGGTCTGCTTCCCCAGTTAACATGAGGTTGACACTCTTGGTGCACCCCTTTGTGGACTGTGTGTACAGCCTTGTTGTAATTAAGTCTTTATTGTTGTTGGTATCACTGGGAAGAATTCACCTCCGGGCCAGTTGGCTGTAAGGATCAGCTGTGTCTATGCTGGGAGAAGTTCGGTGCTGGAGACAGCCTTATAGGATTAGACTTGCCAAATTGCAATAGCCTCTGTGCTCAGCTTGGATGGGGTGGAGTCTCAGTTTTGGCTTCCTGTCAGCCTTGCCCTTGCACGCATGTGCGCTTTCAGTCCTCCGCCTTCCCCAGCTCGAGTCTCCGCCTGAGAGTCCAGACTCCCCCCGTAAGAGCGTGGGTCCCCAGGGGTTCGCCCGGAACTGGGGTTCAGTGCTGTCAGAACTGGGGTTCAGTGCGGTCGGAAGCTTCCTTCTCCCTTCCGCCAGAGAAAGTCAGCCAGGCTCTCAGCCGCCCTTCCTCTCTGCACGCACAAAGCCCCTGTGCCGTACCTCCAATTCTCTGTGAGCTTTCCTCTTTCCTTCTAGTTGTAGAATTTTCACTCAGCCAGCTTTCCTGTGGTTCTGGATGGTGTCTGTTCTGTCTTTTAGTTGTAGTTTTGAAATTGTTGTGTGAGGCAGCAGTTTAGGTGTTTACCTATGCCGCCATCTTGGTTTCCTCTCCCCAAATGAAACTTTTTTAGACTTAATTGCAATAATTTGAGGTAGTCATTATTATTAAAAAAAAACACCCTTTTATTTCAGTAATTACTGTATGGTACTGAATCTGAGATTAAGACATAGTATGAATTATTAAATAGCCGTTAATTAAAAAATGAGTAAAAATGAAGTGAGTCCCAGGGTTTTAGAGAAGTGTTTCTCTGTCTATAATAGCAGCTTACATAAGAAATGTAAAGAATTTTGTCCTGTGGTATTGCCCTAATTTTTTATAACTTTTAGTATCATTAGTAGTACATTCTCACACTGAATCTAGATTGGCCAGGCGGAAGGACAGAAGCACACCTGACCCAAGTGGAAGCTTGGCCTTAGTGTTTGGGCTTCCTCTCTTGCCCCTTTGCCTTCAGGATGCGAACAACCTCAGGCCAGGGTGTGGAGGGTGAGATAGCCAAGTGGAGCTGAGTCGCTTCAACTGTCTCATCCAAGACCTCAGACGTGTGAGAAAGCCCAAGCAAGATCAGCAAAACTAGCTAGCCAGCAATGGAATTGTGGGCAAAAATATGTTTGTTGTTATATGCTAAGAAATTTTGGGTGGTTTGATACACAGTATTATTGTTCAAGAGATAATTGATCCATACCTCAAATAACATACTTTTAGCTTTCTGTAGAAAATCCTCTTCAGATTACTCCAATGGCATGGTGCCCCATATAATATAATATATATTAACTCATAGTATATTTTGGCATTTAATTATCTTTTATAATACAGAGCTCATAAAATGTTTAACCTTAGCAGACACAGGTAACCCTTTAGCGACAGTTTTAAATGTACTCAGTTAGTACCCATTATGATCAGATAAAACAGTAAACCATAAACTACTTCTTTGAGTTTCAATTTTTTTTCTTTTATTTTCTAAAGCTAAAGAGAGATAGGTATGATTTGGCTCTCTCTTCTATTCAATAGTCTAGAAGATCACCAAAAAAAAACCCCAGATAGTTAGCAGAATTTCCAATAGTTGAATAGGATCCACAAAAATAAGAATATCTGATCACATAAATTAAATCTTACCTCTTTAAAAAATCATTTTTTTTAATATAGAAAAAGTAAAGCAAACAAATAATGGTTGTTAGATAGATGTAGATGATTTTAAAAGGGTGGGGGAGACAGATGGATGGCCAAGAGAAGTCTACTGAGCATACATGCATTGTTTCTCTTACCTTCTGTGAAACAGGCTTCAGGTTCCAGAGATTCTTCAGGTTCAACTTCAGGTTGTTCTCCCTCAGCGGGAGCTCCTATATCAACTGTGCTGCCTTCTGATGAACTAGTTGCATTTAACTTCTGAAAATCAATTCCACAGAAAAGCTTTTAAAATGTTTTCTTTACTCTATAATGTAAAAATTCAAAAGGTGTGCCCTCAAGTCTTCGGGACGCACTCCCTTGATCTGTAATTTAAGAATATCTTAAACATAATGCCAATCTGCTTTAGTAGAGGTGGGGGGGTCACAAGATTAGATACAGCAATAAAGGATATTTTTTCTTTAAAAATATGCTACTAACAACTTATATAATTTTTAATTGAGCCGATCATAAAGATTCTGAAATAAAATCCTGCAGAGAGCTCATGGAAGCTGCCAGAGTTGTATGGTTGTCCGTAATCTTGCTTCAGTAAGTAGTTTGCAAATAGTATAGTGTGTTTTATTCTAAAATTGTGACCCAACCAACGAAAGCTGTATAAGTGTATTTTCATGTCAAATGCAGAAAAGATTTGATCAAATGCACATAAACAACAACAATCTAAATTTATCCACTTTTCATTGACATGAAAACATATACCATCAGTTGTTATTAAATATGGTCTATAGTTTTCTAATTCCCAAAAGAGCAGCACATTGTTAGCTTTATAGCAAGAGCTGATATTTTGCATTCTTTTTGGCCAATGCACTCCTGTGTTTCATTGTGCATTTGGAAACTACTTGTTACTCTGGCACTCTTACCTGTTTTGTTAATACAAGCAGAAATAAATCTTTGGTTGTTGTTTTGTTTTCCTTTAGGTTAAATCAAATACCACCAAAAGTACATATATATGTACTAGAAAGAAATTGTTTTAAACCTTGAAATGCAATAAACTTTAGCCAGGTCAGGTCCTTAATGGATCAACATAAATGAAGAGACCCCAGCCTTGAGCCTGATCTTAAGATGCTGCAGTCATGACACAGGGCCAGGTATGAGTGCCACATGGAATCAGAGTAGTTTGGGCCAGGGCATTCTCCAACCTGTTACAATGTTATTACCATTAATGCATAACATTAGGAAACGGCTGAGCTGGTAAGAGCTACATTATAAAGGGGATGAGGTAAGCACATGATAAAATGCAGGTTAAAATATGTTGAACTATTATAAAATAGATGTAGTCAGAACTAGAAACATTCTATGCACATTTGGCCTAAGGGTTCTATAAATTACCCTGGGAAAATGGTTAATTTATTGTATGAAAATAATTTTCTTTATATAAAATATTTACTTGACAAGTGGTGCTCATGAAGTAAAATAGTTATAGATAATATATGAGATTGAATGCTTTGTCTGGTACTGACCAGGGAGCTCAGTTGGTTAGAGTATCAGAAAGATATGCCAAGGTTACAGGTTTGATCCCCCATTGGGGCACATACGAGAAACCAACAATGAATGTATAAATAAGTGGAACAACTAATCGATGTTGCTCTCTCTTTTTCTCAAAATCAATCAATCAATATTTTTAAAAACAGAAAATCTTGTATCTTATGTAATTTAACAATACCAATTATGGAAATGTAAATATCATATATGTCTGCCTTGGAAATAGTTTGGGCATTGCTTTTTAATTTGACCAAATTAATGAAATCAAGGATTATATATTGTAAGGTGTTTATAGGTTGCTGATTCATTTTTCTACTTATCAACTATATCACTAGATAGACAATCAATTATAATATTTTTGTCAACAAAATTTAAATATATTTTGTTTTAAGATGAAATGTCGAAGTGAAATTTATTACAAATATTCTAAGTTTTTGGACTATTTCAATTTCCTGTCCTTGTCTTAGATATGTGTAGCCTTTTTTACATACATAATTGACTAAGAAATTATTTAATTACCCTCTCTTTCCAACCCATCCGATTCACAGGAAGTAGTTACCTATTAGGGATCTGAAAATACTGATCTTATCATTTGCAGGATGTTGAAATATGATATAAGTAATCAGAAAAATTGAAGCACAATCATATCTGATCTAACTACAGACAGCCCACAATTAGAATTGGATAAAATTCCTCTTAGGAACAAGTATCACACTGCAAATACAGATTAGGGGAAGACCTGGGCGTGGGTCCAAGTGAAAAATGAGGATCCATATTCAGGGTGCTCCACACTCTCAAGCTGGCATTGGTCAATTACTGCATCAGAGCCTACATCAGGGCTGGGTATGTTGAAGGTTCTCAATAAATATTGTTTAAAAATGAATGAATGAATGAGTGGACTTCATAACATAATGGTTATCCCTTGACAATGATTGGAAAAAGTCACCAGACAAGATATTCCAGGAAATCTTTGTTCAAAATGTTCAAAAGTTTCCAGATGATCCTGCAGTATCAATTTATCAATCCTTTCATTTAGCACAGTGACTTAGTTTTGACATAAAATTAATAGATGCTTCTAAAATATTGATTTCAGATAGAGAAGAAGGGAGAGGGAAAGAGAGAAAGATCTATGTGAGAGAGAAACATCGATCAGCTGATCAGCTGCCTCCTGCATGCTCTCTACTGGAGATTGAGCCCACAACCCAGGCATGTGCCCCGACTGGGAATCAAACCAGGCAACCTTCAGGTGCATGGGACAATTCTCAACCAACTAACTCACATAGGCAAGGGGTAGATGCTTTTTAAAAAATAATATATTTTTATTGATTTCAGAGAGGAAGGGAGAGGGAGAGAGAGAGAGAGAGAGAAATATCAATAATAAGAGAGAGTCATTGATTGGCTACCTTCTGCATGCCCCCCACTGGGGATCAAGCCCACAACCCAAACACGTGCCCTGACAGGGAATCAAACTGTGACCTTCTGGTTCATAGGTCAATGCTCAACAACTGAGCCATGATGGCTGGGCTAGATGCTTTTTTATTGAAGCCAAATATGTATGTACTTAAAGGTCATGTTATTACTTTTTCAAAAGTGCACATAAAATATTTTGCATTTCTAGAAGACATATCTCACCAGACTTAATTTTTTGAGACAAATATGCTTTTACCATCTCTATATCTCTAGTACTTATCATCAATGTTTGTGTTTAATAAATGTTTGTTGAGTAAATGAATGACTATTACATGGAATCTTATTCCACCACTATTTCTAATACCTCCTATCTAATACTTTCACATTCAAGTGCATACAAATAATATTCTAACTCAAGGTGCAGAGTAACACAAATCCTGCAATATTCTAAATTGTGTAAGTAATGACCAACAACTCTTAGAATTAAGAGTGCTGTCTCAACACCAGGTTCCCAATTATTCATTCCTGAAATGAGTCTACAAAGTAAACTGTAGTTTAACTCTGGAGTCAGGAAAACGAACACTGACAATATTTTCTCTCTTTTCACTCTATGTACAAGGATCTACAGTCCCAGCAAGTGAATGGAGCCTCTTTAAGGAGAGGAAATCTCATCCTTCTCCATCTTCTCTCTGATGTGGAACAATACAGGACCTAACTCTCTCATGAATTACTTGAATAGCTTTACTTGGTTTACAAATGAAGAATCTGGGCTGAACATTCATCCTCAACATCAACCATTCCAGTGTCTATTTAGAGAAGGAAATGGGGCTTTAAATCACCTTGTCAAAAGTCATAATGAGTCAGTAGTTGGACTCTAGATTTTCTGTACCCCATTTTTCCTTAGAGAATTTCTTTGAAGGTTCAGAGGTAAACCTAATGTTTATCAATTTAAAACATTTAGTAGACTTAACATGTAATTAAACATTGTAGGTTTAAAATAGTTCTCATGATATGTCAATTACCATATCTCATGATCATGAACTTAGTATTAGTTCAGGTTATATTCATATTTTGAAATTCTGACTTATAAAATCTTTCTAGATAATCTCAATTCAATGACTTTCTTAAATCACATGAGATAAATATCATAATCATACAAAATATATTGACTAAAAGTTAAAACTTGTAAGGTGACTATGAAAACCAAATGAATCTAAGACTATAAAAATCTTCAGTTTCAGATAAGGTCATAATTACAATCAATCCTAACTACAAAATTCACCAATTAGAACTGTCAAACACACATCATTATATGGAACTATTAGTCCTCATACACTTAAAAAAGTATTTTCAAATTAATGTTGCTTGTCCTACTTCAGTCTAGGCATAGTTCACTAAAAAATGCTACATGAGTAAGAGACCAAAATGTTAACTGTCTAGAAATAAAACCAGTTCTATAGTTTCAAGTTCTGTACTTGACATGTTCTTTACTTCTCCTAGCTAAATTTAGATAGGTAGGTTATCTTTTTATTGTCTGAGCTTATTTCTTGGGAAACAAGAAGACTGAATGATATTGTTAGCATAGCTCTTATCTGATTAAACTTTAACAAAATAAGAATCCAATGTCAGGATAGTTAAGATATCAAACAGGAATAGCAAATTTTTATTTGCTATGAATAGCATTGGCAAGCATTTACTTTTAAATGTAAATATTAAACATTTTTAAAGTGCAAACTTCACTATAGGGCTCATATTATTTAAAACCTGGATTCTTCTAAGAGCTTGGCAATCCTAGTTTTAGGAGTTAAGCAGAGCAAAACCATATTTTGCTTAGTGATCTAATAAATAAATGTCAAGACACAAATATCAGTTTGTATTTTTAAACATATACTTCTTTTACTTTCTACATCATTGATAAATTATTATTAAACATCAATGTGCCAAAATAATTGTCCTTTTTTCAGAAAGTATAAGTATTTATAAAAATAATTAATCAAATAGAAAAAGGGAGAGAAAACTTTACTTCCTATTAAGATTATCATAAGCACACTTGTTTCTCATTATGAAGTTATTTTTTTAAAAATTCAATTAGTAAACATTGTATATAATTTGGAAAAAGACTAGTATAGTTTAATCTGAGTCAATAAAATAATATTTTTTAAAAATAAAAAGATCATTCAAGTATAGATTAAATCAAGTATTCATATCTAACTAACATTTTGGTCTTTAAGAATGGCAAACCTTTGTCCCACTGGGATCCTAGTACTAATCTGTACTTAAAGACACCTCTGGGTATTTTACATGAGAAATCTTAACACTGGAACAATGAAAGTGATGGTCTTGCTTGCTTTGGGATAGGCTTAAGGCCAAAGTTACACTTTAGTCCTTGTTACCTTCTTAAATAAGGAAGATGGAAAAAATAAAAAGTATCATTATTAATGTACTACATTATCCAGAAAATACTTTATTCTTTATAATGAAAACATTACCAAATTTTCTGATCTATGAATCTCAGGATCTTAAATCTCTTTCTTGGGATGGCAAAAGGAACCTTTGTGGCCTACCCTTCAGCAGATTACCAGTGCCCCAAATACACACATATTTACTCATTTTGTTCTTACAGGTTGTTTAGAGCTTGCTTTCTCCCTTCCTCACTATCCCACTGGAAAACTTGCCTTTGAGAACTACACATTCTCCAGGATAAAATCATAGCTGTATTGAACTCATCCCACTATTGCTTACCCAAACCTTCTATACATACCCCGCCCCCACCACTTCTTAAGTATTAGAATTCAGTATGTTAGGTAGGAAGTTAGACATGAGCGGCTGGGGTGAGGCCTGCCCTGGGGACCTGAACTGGGGTCAGACCAACATTGCCTTCAGACTGCCACTGGCAGTTGGGAGCCAGCTGCTTCTTGGTGCAAGCTCAGAGGAAAACGACATGACCTCAATGTCAATGTGACCTTACTAAGGCCCTGGACTAATTATAATAAAAACTTGCATTTTGGTTTTCACCCCGCACCCCTATGGGTTTTTCTGTATGCATTTTGGGTAAGGGCATGCCCAGAAGAAAGATAGTTTCTGGCAATCATCCCTGAATACAAACGAAGGCTCCATCCAGAAAAACCTCCATTTTAAACCCAGAAATTCGGGGCCAATCTCTCTGTCTCTCTCTCTTCTGGCATGTGCCTCCTTTGTAATGTATTTTCAATAAACCCAATTTTGCTTTACTTTCATTTTCGTTGACCTTAAAATCTTTTCTGTGTCGATGAAAAGAACCGAGGTCCCAGCCGGTAGCCCCAATGGGTAACAAGTATGTATACATACTCTTGTAGAAAACTGACAATGTTTCCTAAGGGAGCATCAGAGACTTATTAAAAAATTGGAAACTGTAATGTGAGAGTTGAGAATAAATGAAGTCAATTTGGTTTGTGTTTTTCTATACTTACTGCAGCCAAATTTGCTTTTCCTCATTTACCTCTCAACAAAGGCACACGGCAAATGGGATACTCAGAGAATAAGGAAACTAACCTTGACTCTTTTCAAGAAACAGAAAAACAAGCCAGACCTAAGGAATCATATACCGTGCTTTTTCTGAAGAATTACTATATAATAAGAAAAAAAATACTTCTAGTCCCTGTGTATATGTGTTAAAGCATGAGCAATGATACTTCTAAGGGCTCATTTTACATATCATTCCTCCAATATGTGAGGCATTACCTTTTATGGGATCTAGAGTGCCAGTGACTGAATATTTTGCTCTAAAGGATAAGAGAATGCTACAAGTAAATAGCACAATTATTTCTCCTTCCAAATAAGCAAATATGAGTAAGGTAGGGTTGTTTCATAGTTTTGATGACAGAAGGAGAGGAAACTGCATCCAAGTGACAAACTAATAATCTTAAAAAAAAATCATTAGATCCAGTAATTTGGTTAGCATATTTTAGCACATGAATGTGACTTCAACATCAGGAAATGAAAGATCCACCAAATGGATCTCACAGAACGGGATAACCTTCATTTCTGTAGTCACATGACAGGGAGGTCCCTCCTTTTCAAAAACACCAAAGAAACAGGGCTCACAATGATTTTTTTTTTCCTGTATAGGAGTCTGCATGACATATTTAAATAATATTTTTCAGGAGAAAATACAGGAGAGACAAAACACAAAGGAATGAGGAACAATAGGATAAAGAAAATGGATTCCAGATCTATTTTCTTTCTGAAAATACCACCTATAAGACTTTCTTTTTTTTTTTTTTTTTTTTTGTATAAAAAAAACATTTCTTTTTTTTTTCAGTCTTAGGAGTTTTTAGGGGTAGACAACAGAATCTCCAAGGGGGTCATATTCTAAATGCAAAATACTTTTGGTCAATTGCTAAATAAAGCAATGCTATTTTCTCTAAAATTAAGCAGATAAAAATTATACCCATGCTGATAGCAGTCAAAACATAAACATTCCAATTCATTTACATTATTATAACATAAAGGCATCCTTCAGGAAGTTTGCACATGTATAAAGGATTGCTTTAATTTGCAGATTATCCTTCAGAAAAACTTAATATGATACTGAACAAAAATAATTACCAACAAAGCACACTCATTGAGGCTATATTAAAAAAAGGGTAATTGAAAAATAAATTGAACAGAGGGGGGGATGGCAAGAGAAAGCTTTTCTGCCAGAGTCTTTCAAAGAGCACCTACATTTCTCCTTAGGCCCTCAGCATGTTAAAAACTCTGTAATGTTAAATGGAAATTAAATAATCCATAAAGGCATGCACTTTTACTTTACACTGAGCATAATTTCCATTAAAAATCTATGTAAGGAAACTAGCAGCTAAATCATTTGTTAAAAGTTGGGTTGCCAGTCTTGCCTGATCAGCATAAGAGCAAGCTGTGCATGTTTTTATTTTACTGCCAATGGATGGGCAAGGAATGTAGCTGAGTAACATGCAGGCCAGTCAAAATTCATTTAGAAACTGATTCTATTTATATATGTACAACTTGCTTGGGTAACCTGGGTAAAAGTGGTGGCACGAGCCTCTGGCTGGTTAAAAAACACTAGCGCTGCATTCTTGATGGCTCCAGCTTGATTTTTTACTCCTGTGAGAAGTAAGAATGGTAAGCAGTGAAGGTCACCAGATTGCACTACTAAATTTCACTTTGAAAAATCAAGCATGCTTTCAACATTATTAAAACTCGCAAGAGAAATCAATTGTTCAAAATCACCAAGTATAAAAGGAATCACGTTAAATATAGTAAAAATAACATAGGAGTTAAAGCATGCATGATCATGATGAATTTAAAATTATATGCTCTAGAGAATCTACCGAACTATCAAAGAATCAGCAAATTTGGCAAAGACAAAATAGAAGAGTATTTAGTTCAAGCACCTAAACAACCTCTGGCCCACTTAGGTTAATCTGCCCTATAAAAAGGAAATCACTTAGGCATTCCAAAAATTAAAAAGTGCTTCATTTTTTCCCTTTAATATTTTTAACCACTTAGAAAAGAATATCAATAAGCCTCAACCATTTCTTACAACTCTACATGCAATATTGAACAGCATAATCCCATCCCACCAGCTACGAAAAGGACAAGATAAAAATAACTTGAAGACTAAAACATATTTCAGGTGGGAATATTGGGATTGTTTCAATTCTCTTTTGTTTTCTAGTGATAGACCTATCACATTAAATACCAAAAGATAAAAGCCTGCACATATTCCCTTCCTAAACTATTGCCTAATCTTTTATGAGTTTATATTTAGGAAGTTTGAAATGAAGCCATAATTGAAAAATTCTCCAAATAATACATTTTAACACCCAGGTAACAATCTCTGTGGTGGGAAGGTATTGAGAAGACTCCATAGCTGAAGCAATAAAATAATTTTATTTACAATGGGAAGATCAGTTGTCTGCCTCCAATTACAAAGTACTGAGTTCACATATATTATTTTGGAGTACTTAACTCATACAGAAAACAAATGACAGATTTAATGATAACAGGAAAAATTGGGAAGACAGTTTGGATTTTCCTGCTATAAGCCCCAGCTTACTGGATGCTCCTCTAATGTCAAACCTAATGCTTTGAGGGGAGGCACAATACATGTTCTTTTGGAAAAGCTTGAGGCTTTAAAATTTCTGAAAAAAGAAGACTGGATGTCAAGTTACCTACACCTCAAAAAATACTCAAACTTAGCCAAAAGCTTAAACTGACTGAGGGCTGCAACATTTGATTATTTATAATTCATTCTTAGTTTATATAAGACTCTAAGCATACATAAAAATAAAAATTTACTTCCCTTTCTATAAGGGAAATATTAACTGTTAGGTATAATGCCAAAACAACAAGAGGGAAATAGATATTAAAATGTAATGACCCAATTTTATTTTCTAACCACTGACTTCAGCTTCTAGTGATATAAATACCAAAAATTAGGCCCTACCCTTTCAGCATAGACCAACCAACTATGCTTATCCAAAATTTTTGTTAACTGATTCCTAATTATACCTTGTTCCACTACTTAAATTTTATACTTTAATGCTTCAAATTCTCCCAAGTCATTTATCTTTCTTAGAGTGAGTGATAACAGTAAAAGAGGTCTTTATTTTCCCTGCCAATCAATTCAAATGACAAATAAGGATACAACTTTGGTTTTGGTTGGTATTTTTATTTATTTATGCAAGCTTTTGTTACTGGGAAAGCCATCCCTATTTTTGTATAGGGAAACAATTAAATACTGAGGATTTCAATTCCTTCTTCTCTTTACCCCAACTCTGCACATATTAACCTATAAACAAACAAAAACATACTCTGATACTCATACTCGTGGTAAATCAAAGAATACTTTAAACTACCCAGACTCTTACTATAGTTGTTAAATGCACAATTTTACATTCTATAAAATATTATGCAGGCACTGAGCTCAATAGAGTTACAAATATTTTTCAGTGTGATTCCTCATCAATATCTTCATTTCCTTAAAAAATTATTTACTTCACAAAATATGAAAGTATATGTTAATATCAAGCCAAGATTACAATCAGATTTTCCATGAATAAATATGTTATGCAAACTAAATAAAATCACATTTTATGAAGTATTTCCTAAGAGCCAAGAATATAGCAAAATCAGAATTGGAACTTACCTTCTCACAAAGTATTTTTGATACATATAAAAAAAGAACATCATTTTGGGATAATTATAAGGAAGAAAGCGGATAATCTGAGGCATTTTTACAAATCTAAATTTATATTTAAATACTTAGAAAAATTCATATTAATCTGATTTTTAATATTATCAATAATTCAAAATAGTAAATACTTGAAAAATTAGTCAACAGATTACTTTTCTAGCTATATTTTAATAGATCATTGATATATCACCAATTTGCCATAGAAAATGTATCAATTGATATTTCCTATTTTCTTATTGAAAGAAAACATAATTTTTAAATAGTTTGATATTTTAAAGCTTAATACCAAAATATCTTCTTATTTAAAAACTCCTACCTCTTTGCTTTCCTCCATATCTGACTCGCTGCTGAATTCTTCAGTATTTAAATTTTCAAAGTCAGATTCTCCAACAGCAATTGGTACAGTCACAGTAAGGCTGGGGTTGTTTATAAATGACATGTAATCACTTTCATCCACGACATATTTTTCTACACTGCTGCCTATGCCGCTGGTAGTTCCATTCCCATCTTTGAGATAATTGAGATCTTTGCCTATTTCTATGGTGGTATGGTTGGAAATACAGCTGTCTTTTTTGTTATTCAGATCTTCAAGAGGTTTAATCTCATCTAAAGCTTTCTGCTTTCTAACAATGGCTTTCTGAATAAATTCATGTGCTTTTCTTTTAACATAATCAATTCCTCTCTGCATCCTTCCCACAGCAATCTGGAGATTGTTCATTTCATTATCATCATCAGTGGCAGCAAGGTTGTCAGAACTGAATGAACTCAAAAGCAAGGCCAGGAAGAGGTTCAGAACCTAAAACACAATAGGAAATTAGGTGATCAAAACATTCTGTCACTTCAATGGTTCTTGACTTTAATTTTTCCAAAATTATTCTTAAACTTAATTTTTTCATAAACTTAATTTCTTTTTTTCTAGTTCATCATCAACTATCCTGAAAAAAAAAATGTGAATGAAATAAATACCTGGCTAATATAAAATGATGCTATTAACATAATTTCCTTTTTAATCATTGCAAAATTACTGAAGCCATTGTTGCATAATGTATCTATATTAAGTTTCTTTCAAAAAGAGAAATCTTAGTTATGCAGATAATAGTACAATGAAAAGAAAAAAAAGAGGTTTAATTGGGATGCAAACAATTTTGCTCATGTAACCTGGATTATCTAGGACAATAATAATTTATTATGATTTTATTTTTAAAACCAAAGATGATTCTAATATATTTAAATATGCTTTGATTTTTATGTATTTATACCAATTTTTCTGCCTAGATAAGTTGCCAAATTAGGAAAAAAAATATACCTCTTACTAGATCAAAAACAAGATTATTTGTTTTTTGGTTCAGAAAATCAAGGCCACTATATTTATACAATGGTTGAAAATATTACAAATAAATGTTTATTATAAAATAATGATGATGCTAACATTGAGTTTAAGATTGTGGAATAAAGGTATTTCCATGAATAAGACCAGTAATTAGTCTATAAATCTCATCTCCAAAAATAGGCCTCATTGGTATGAGTGTGTGAAAAGAATACTAACACATTTTGATTCATGTAAAATTTTGTGGAGCTATTATGTCTGGACAACTCAAAATAGATATGTCAACCTTTCTTCCTACCAAGTTAAAACTTACACCTCAATTAAAGATATTTCAAGTCCAAATTCCTTGACAAAACCTTTCCTTGTCTTTCTAAAGCAATTTTTCCATTTTGGGAACTTGACATATGGCACTTTGTTTTTATATCTTTGACATGTATTAGATACTTCCTATTTTTACTTCTGTTCGAGCAAATATATTATCACTGTGCCATATTTATTTTCCTATCATCTTTCCCAGGCCTCCAGGATCAGTACAGAGGTGCTGGGCATGGTTCATTTTACAGAGACATGATAATAAGTGATTCTTGAGTCAATGTTACTTGCTCATACTCTAGTTTTAGGCACCCAAGACTTCATCTTAATGGACTGAGAAAATCACTAATTTTTTTTAAACTTCAATTTGTGGAAAACTCAAATCTGAAACACTCCAAGTACTTATAAATGAAATGAGGGGCTGTTCTTAGTAATTCTTCCATGCTTTAGCATAAGAACTGAAAGATAAAAGCCAGAAATGGCCTTCTCCATGACTAATAGGAGGTTTTAGTGATGAAGAACAACTTTGGCTCAAAACGTATCTTAAGAGTTCGTTATAGATCCTTTTGTAGTTCATAAGCATGATGATTGGGTGTTCATGCTCTTGTGTGAGATATGCCTCCCTGAAACCTTGTTACAATGGCACATTACCCATATGATGTGAAAAAAATTTATGTTATATATGTCAATTGTCTCTCAATAAGAAAAAAATAATAATTAAAACACTTCTAAAAATACTTATGTGTGATCTCCCACTCCTAGGAATATATCCCAAGAAACTAGAAACACTAATCAGAAAGGATATATGCACCCCTATGTTCACAGCAGCACAACTTACCATAGCTAAGATTTAGAAACAGCCTAAGTGCCCATCAGCAGATGAGTGGATTAAAAAACTGTGGTAGATCTACACAATGGAATACTATACTGTGGTAAAAAAGAAGGAATTCTTACCATTTGCAACAGCATGGATGGAACTGGAGAGCATTATGCTAAGTGAAATAAGCCAGTCAGAAAGATAAATATCACATGATCTAACTCATTTATGGAATATAATGAACACCATAAACTGATGAACAAAAACAGAGACAGAGAAGCATCGATCAGACTGTCAAACCTCAGAGGGAAGGTAGGGGAAGGCAGGGGTAAGGGGGAGAGATCAACCAAAGGCTTGTATGTATGCATATAAGCCTAACCAATGGACACAGGCACCAGGGGTGTAAGGGCATGAGGGGGTGGGGGAGGCAATGGGGGTATAAGGACAAATATGTAATACCTTAATCAACAAAGAAAAACAAATAAATAAAAATGCTTATGTGAATTTTGATAGTATAAACTATACCTAGTTCCTGAAATAATGAATAATTGAGAATTGGAACTGGCCTTGATACAAAAAATAACATATAAAACATTCCTCAGTTAAACATAGTTTTATATATGGCTACATTATATTTTACTGAAAATGAGAAAAACTTTTTACATACCACTAGGTTTCCAATGACCATGACCATCATGAAGACAGTAAGGCACATGGTTTGGCCAGCGACCTCCATGCAGTCCCACATGGTCTCTATCCACTCTCCACACAGCACGCGGAACACAATCAGGAAGGAGTGGAAGAAGTCATGCATGTGCCAGCGCGGAAGTTCACAGTCGTTGGAAATCTTGCAGACACATTCTTTGTAGCTCTTGCCAAAGAGCTGCATGCCGACTACAGCAAAAATGAAGACGATGATGGCCAACACCAAGGTGAGGTTACCCAGAGCCCCCACTGAATTGCCAATGATCTTAATTAGCATATTCAGGGTAGGCCAGGATTTTGCCAACTTGAAAACTCGGAGCTGGGAACAAAATCAAGAAAGCTGTTACTGCCCTGTCTTCTAAAGAATCTATAAATCTATTTATGTGGAAAATCTCCAATGTCTCAATTGTAGGGTGATGAATTATTTGTGTGTCAAACTATTATCTAGCAAGTGTTATCAGCTTATTTTTTCTATCATAGGGCACTATTCATTTAGAAATAGATACACGAAATTCCCCAGAATCTTATATAAACACATGTAATACTCCTTTTGTTTTTTTGAAAGGAACTGAGGTATTTAACTAAGACTGTTTCAGAGAAGTAGAGGCTCTCAATATATAACAACTGGAAGTGGATATATTTTTTCAGTGTACTTAAAATATCATGTTAAAATGCAAAGATGCAGATAAAATTAAAACAAATTACATAATGTACAAGAGAAAAACAACTAATTTTTAAAAATTTAGATTGCTTTAATCTTACTGTATCTTTAGCTTACTGTAATATTAAGCTATATTTTAAAGATTTATTATATTCAAAGAAGAAATACTTGGACTTAAGTAAAAGCTGCATTTTGTCAATCTTTATGTCTTCAGTGATTTAATTAATCAACAACTCATTAGAGTGTGTAAATGGCTCTCCACCACTGTGCCTGACTCATTTTTGTTTTAGCTCATAGAGGCCTCTAAAATACCATTTATGGTTAAATAGCAGCAACATTTTATTTCTGATGCTTCAACAAATGTCAGGCCAATGGTAGTGTATTATTTAATGGCATCTAAGTGACTCAAAGAATCAAATGTAAGTACCATAATGTTTAATTTATTCCCAGAGGATAATTAATACAAAAAACCTGACATTCTAAGCAAGATGCTAATGATATTATGCTTCCTATTTCCTTAAACTGCATCACATTATCACAACAATTTGCTAAACATTTTTTAAAAATAGCTGCCCATATTTACTTTTATGTAATAATTTCTAACATTTATTCTATTTCTTTGTATTCTTCTGACTTCAAATTAGATCCACAGCTCTCTGTGAAGACTGGGGGAAAAGACCATAGCTCTAAAGATCTCTACTCAAATGTGAAATTTGAAAGTGGTAAGGGAAATTCTAAACAGACTTCAGAACACGTTCTTGAGACTAATCGTGGCTCAGTTGGTTGGAGCAATCTGGTTTGTTTTTAAAATGTATTCAGATAATGTTGTGACCATGTAAAATACCATAATGGTTACTAGAAAGAGTGGAAACAAATTAAATTAATTATAAAACTATTATGGATACTTCCAATTAATTTACCAGCCGAAATGATCGAAGAACTGACAATCCTTCCACGTTTGCCAAACCAAGTTCCATTAAACTAAGGCTCACGATGAAACCATCAAAAATATTCCAGCCTTCCTGAAAGTAATAATAGGGATCCATGGCAATGATCTTGAGAAACATTTCTGCGGTGAAGATCCCAGTGAAGACCTACATGAGAAACGTTTATTACATGAGTGAATAATCTTAACAACATAAAAAATTTATTGAGTAATTTACTGTCAACAAATCATAATTCTGTATTTTAAAAATCAGTTTAAGTCCAGCAAACTATTCCCTCAAATGGTTTGTATTCAAATCAATATTTAATTGTTTATTATGTTTAAGGTTTATCAAGAGATAAAGAGCACATGAGTTAAGATAATAAAATTAATATTCTTATTTTTACATTCTTATATGAAAGGCTCAGCTAACTCATTGTGGTTAACTGCCTGACTCTGCCTTTGCTCTCTCTAGCCTTCCAAAAACTCACCAAATGCTTACCTAATAGTTAGTTTCTCCCATCGCCCCATAGGCAAGGCTAATGCTAAGAATGCACTTAACAACCCTATGTAATAAACATGGTCACCACTCACCCTTCAGATGGTAAGAATGCTGAAATTTTTTTAATAAAAATTAATAATGCCCAGCCACTATAAGCTGCATTTTCCATTCTCCATTTTCTTTGTGTACAACTTAATCAATTGATATTTTGTTTCTCAGTTTTAAAAGATCCATATAAAGTATGTATGTATAATATATAAAGATCAAATGAAAGGCCCTTTCTTTAAAATTAACTTTTATTTTTTTTTCTTTCTTTCACCAGGTTGCTTTTTTAGGGCCTTAATTGTTTCCAGTGAGATGTTAGTCCCTTGTGTATTACAGTCATGTGCTGCTTAAGGACAAGCATGCATTCTGAGAAATGTGTCCGAAGGCAATTTTGTTGTTGTGTGAACCTCAAAGAGTGCACTTGCACAAACCTAGTGACATAGCCTACTACACACCCAGGCTGCATATTATACCCTATTGTTCTGTAGGGGAGAAAAAATTTTTTCCTCTACCCTTTAGGGTCTTGGCTGAGACATTTCTGTAATAAAACAAATTAACAGGAGAAAACAAACAAATGTTTAATAGCACGTATACATAGGACACCCAGGGAAACCAAAATGGCTGAAGCCACCACCTTAAATATCATCTGCAGCTAGAGACAAAAGAAGATGCTGGAGGTTAGGGGAGTCAGTTATGAAGGGTTACCAGGAAAAGCACAGTAAACAGGGGTAAGGTTGTTATGCAAGTTTAAGTCCTTGTGTTCTGCATCTACATTGATAAGAATTTCTAGAGGTAAGGTCATCCCCTCTTTGTGATATAGCAGGGAAGCACCCTTACAAATGGAAAATTCTTCTACAAATGTAATTGTCTTTTGCAAAGGGTTCTATTTCATCTACAGAGCTCCCTTTGTCTACTGTTTCTTAAAATTAACTAGTTTAAAATAAAATAATCCTTATGGAAGAGAGACATATTTCTGTGTAACAAATTCAGTTTCCCTACAACTCTTAGGCTACAAACCTGCTCAGCATATCATTATATTGAAAACTGTTGGCAATTGCAACAGAGTGGTATTTGTGTAATGTAATGCAATGCACTATGACAATACTATAACTATGACATCATCAGGTGATAGGAATTTTTCAGCTCCATTATAATCTTATGAGACTTCCATTGTAGGTTGGTCTGTCTATGACTGAAATGTGGTGCATAACTGTTTAAAGTACTTTTCTTGTGTCTGTTTGAAAGTTTCTTTTCAGAAGCTTGACTAAGCTGTGCTCAATGTACTTTGCTTTATATTTATTCTTGTTGATGTTCACTGAAATTTTATAATTTGTAATTAAGATGTCTAAGTTAATATTTTTCAATGGAAAAAAAATTTGTCCATTATTTTTTCAAATATTTGTTTTCTTCCATACTCTCTCTCTTTCCTCCTTCTGGGTCTCTCTTATACAAATACTAGTGGCCAGGTGCATGAATTCATGCACACTGAAAGGAAATTAATTAGAGGAAATATTTTAATATAGCTATTCACCCTTTCTCTATAATAGAAGTGTCAACCACATGAATGTATCAGCGAGAGCTTTATATGTATCATGCATGTGTGAGTCAACTTAGCCTTTTATATATAGAACTAGAGGCCTGGTGCACGAAATTCGTGCACGGGGGGGGGGGGTTTCCCTCAGCCCAACCTGCACCCTCTCTAATCTGGGACCCCTGAGGGGTGTCCAACTGCCCGTTTAGGCCTGATCTCACTGGGATCGGGCCTAAACGGGCAGTCGGACATCGCTCTCACAATCCAGGACTGCTGGCTCCCAACTGCTTGTCTGCATGCCTTCCTGATTGCCCCTAACTGCTTCTGCCTGCCAGCCTGATCACCCCCTAACCACTCCCCTGCCAGCCTGATTGATGCCTAACTGCTCCCCCGCCAGCCTGATTGCCCCTAACTGCCCTCCCCTGCAGGCCTGGTCACCCCTAACTGTCCTCCCCTGCAGGCCTGGTCACCCCTAACTGCCCTCCCCTGCAGGTCTGGTTACCCCCCAACTGCTCTCCCCTGCAGGCCTGGGTTCCCCCAACTGCCCTTTCCTGCAGGCCTGGTCACCCCCAACTTCCCTCCTCTGCCAGCCTGGTCACCCCCAACTGCCCTCCCTTGCAGGCCTGGTCCCCCCCAACTGCCCTTTCCTGCTGGCCTGATCACCCACAACTTTCTCCCCTGCTGGCCATCTTGTGGTGGCCATCTTGTGTCCACATGGGGGCAGCCATCTTGTGTGTTGAAGTGATGGTCAATTTACATATTACTCTTTTATTAGATAGGATAGAGGCCTGGTGCACAGGTGGGGCCAGCTGGTTTGCCCTGAAGGGTGTCCCAGATCAGTGTGGGGGTTCCCTTGGGGGTGGGGCAGTCTGGGCGAGGGGCCTGTGGTGGTTTGCAGGCTGGCCACGTCCCCTGGCAATGCAAGCAGAGGCCCTGGTATCTGGGATTTATTTACCTTCTATAATGGAAACTTTGTAGCCTTGAGCGGAGGCCTGGGCTGGCCAGGGTGTGCAGGAAGCTTGGCTTCCTCCATTGCCGGGGAAACCCAAGCCTCCTGCTCGCTCCTTGGCCACAGCCATCTTGGTTGGGTTAATTTGCATACTCACTCCTGATTGTCTGGTGGGCGTGGCTTGTGGGTGTAGTGGAGGTATGGTCAATTTGCATATTACTCTTTTATTAGATAGGATAAACTTGCTTAATTAGACCTTCTTTCTGATTTAGCTAAAAGTTTTTCCAGCCCAGTGAAGCACCCCAACTTCTCTTTTAGGTAATTGTCAGCAACACAAACAGCAGTAAATATCAACACCAAGCAGATTATTATTGTAGATCATGCAGGGAAAACAAAAGGTAAAATATTTAACTGCAGCAGTGTTTGACTATATTCTGCGCAGTGAGAAAACCTGAAGTCATTTTCCAGGTCCACCATTTCATACTCCTTTTCAGTCAGGTCAAATTTCTAAGCTTTCTAAATCTCAATTTTCCAGCTAATGAAAAATAATAAATAGGATTCCACCAAATCTCCTATCTACCTACTCCAGGACTTCTGTGAGGATCAAATGAGATGAGGCATGGGAAAATGCTTCACAGCCATTTGGTTAAAGTGTAAATGTTCCCACCTGGCTATAAAGCAAGTCATGTTCCTGGGCTAAAGAAACTGCAAGGAGGCTAGTCTCTAGGGCAGGTGTCCTCAAACTACGGCCCGCGGGCCACATGCGGCCCGCCGAGGACATTTATCTGGCCCGCTGGGTGCCACTGCCTGTCCTGCTTAGCAGCTAACTCGTCCCATGCCTGCAGTGCGCATAGGAATTTGTTCATAGTTTTTTTTTTTAAACTATAGTCTGGCCCTCCAATGGTCTGAGGGACAGTGAACTGGCCCCCTGTTTAAAAAGTTTGAGGACCCCTGCTCTAGGGAGAGGAAGCCAGGCATTGCTGTATGACATCATTACCTGGTGCCCACAGCCACAGTTTCTGGGCAGGGCTAGGCTGTGGGCCTCATTTTGCGCCATGCGGTCTCAGCAGCATCAGCTGTGATTTGGTGGGTTGCTGCTTCAGGGTAGTGGTGAGGCCTGTGTCCCACTTGTGGGAAGTCAAGTGTTGCTTTGTGGGTGCCAGGTCTGCAGTGCCATTTCTCTGTAAATGGCCAGTGTGTGTCATGGCAGCTCCTGCATTGAGCATCTGCCACCTAGTTGTCAGTGCATGTCATAGCAACCAGTAAGACAGTTGGACACTTAGCATATTAGCCTTTTATCTTACCTAATAACTGACAAACATGTAAAATGACCATACCTCTGCTACACCACCAGCCAATCAGAAGTGATATGCAAATTAACCCAACAAAGATGGCGGTTAATTTGCATACAAAGGCGCCGAGTGATGGGGGCGGGACGCTTGCATCATCGCCATGGCGACAATGCAGGCGTTCTGCCCCACCCACGTCTCTCAGGGCCTCTGGGCAGCATGGGAAGGCAGGGCCGGAGTGGAAAGAAGCGGCTCCCAGAGCAGAAAGCGGCAGCTCTAAGGCCTGAGGGGAAAGGGTCTGGGCCGGAGTGGAAAGGTGGTGCCGGCAGCCAGGGAAAGGAAAGCCCATTCTAGCATGAATCTTTGTGCATCGGGCTTCTAGTATATATAGAATAGGCCACTCAATAGTATTCTACAGATTAGTGAGACTCAAATTCATTTTTTCTTTCTTTCTTTTTTTAATTAAATAAATCTTTATTGTTCAGATTATTACAATCGTTCCTCTTTTTTCTCCCCATAGCTCACCTCCACCCGGTTCCCAGCCCATCCTCTGCCCTTACCTCCCCCACACTGTCCTCATCCATAGGTGTACGATTTTTGTCCAGTCTCTTCCTGCACCCCCAACACCCCTTTCTCCCCAAGAATTGTCAGTCCACTCCCCTTCTATGCCCCTGATTCTATTATATTCACCAGTTTATTCTGTTCATCAGATTTTTTATTCACTTGATTTTTAGATTCACTTGTTGATAGACATGTATTTGTTGTTCATAATTTTTCTCTTTACCTTTTTCTTCTTCTTCCTCTTCTTAAAGAATACCTTTCAGCATTTTATATAATACTGGTTTGGTGGTGATGAACTCCTTTAGCTTTTTCTTATCTGTGAAGCTCTTTATCTGACCTTCAGTTCTGAATGATAGCTTTGCTGGGTAGAGTAATCTTGGTTGTAGGTTCTTGCTATTTATCACTTTGAGTATTTCTTGCCACTCCCATCTGGCCTGCATAGTTTCTGTTGAGAAATCAGCTGACAGTCATATGGGTGCTCCCTTGTAGGTAATTAACTGTTTTTCTCTTGCTGCTTTTAATATTCTCTCTTTGTCTTTTGCTCTTGGCATTTTAATTATGATGTGTCTTGGTGTGGTCCTCTTTGGGTTCCTTTTGTTTGGGTTTCTGTGCACTTCCTTGACTTGTAAGTCTATTTCTTTCACCAGGTGGGAGAAGTTTTCAGTCATTATTCCTTCAAATAGGTTTTCAGTATCTTGCTCTCTCTCTTCTTATGGCACCCCCATAATTCAGATGTTGGTACGCTTGAAGTTGTCCCAGAGGCTCCTTACACTATCTTCAAATTTTTGGATTCTTTTTTCTTTTTGCTTTTCCGGTTGAGTGTTTTTTGCTTCTTTGTATTTCAAATCTCTGACTTGATTCTTGCATTCCTCTAGTCTGCTGTTAGGTCTCTGTATAATATTTTTTATTTCAGTCAGTGTAGGTTTAATTTCTAGTTGGTTCTTTTTCATATCCTCGAGGGTCTTGCTAAATTTATCGGCCTTTTCTAGGAGATTCTTGAAAAACCTTATAACTGTGGTTTTGAACTCTATATCCAGTCATTTGCTTTCCTCCATTTCTTTCATTTGTGATCTGTTTCTTTGTCTCCACATTTTCGCTGCTTCCCTGAGTTGGTAGAGTAGCTTTGTTTGGTAGGTGTCCTCTAGGGCACAGTGGCTCAGCCTCCCCAGTTACCTGAGGTGAACACGCTTGGTGCACCCCTTTGTGGACTGTGTGTACAGCCTTGTTGTAGTTAAGTCTTGATTGTTGTTGGTATCACTGGGAGGAATTGACCTCCAGGTCAATTGGCTGTGAGGATCAGCTGTGTCTACGCTGGGAGAACTTCTGTGCTGGAGACACCCTTATGGGACAAGACTTGCAAAATTGCAAAAGCCTCTGTGCTCAGCTTCGATGGGGCGGAGTTTCAGGGCGGAGCAGCCAGCCTTGGCTTCCCATCAGCCCTGCCATATGAGGCCCCTGGGTCTCAGTGACCCTCAGTAATCACTGTAAGCACCTCTGAGAGAAAGCCGCCCTCAAGTTTCGCCCACTGCCAGACAGTTTCTCCCCGAATGGGTCTGGGTTCCCAGTAACTCACCCTGAACTGGAGTTCAGTGCAGTTGGGAGCTTCCGTCTCCCTCCCACTTTAGAAAGCCAGCCGTACACTCAGCTGCCTGTGCACTCAGCAGTCAGTCCTCTCTGCATGCGCATGCCTCCGGACCTCTGTCTTCCGCAGCTCCCCTGAGTCTCAGTGTGCTTTCTCTTTTCCTGACAGTCCAGTTTCTCCCCAAATGAATCTGGGTTCCCAGAAACTCGCCTGGAACTGGAGTTCAGCGCAGTCTGGAGCTTCCGTCTCCCTCCCACTTTAGAAAGCCAGCCGTGTACTCAGCTACCCATGCACTCAGTCGCCGGTCCTCTCTACCGGCTCACACGACTCTGTACCTCAGCCTTTTGTAACTCCTCTGATTCTCAATGTGCTTTCCTCTTTCCTTCTAGTTGTAGAATTTCCACTCAGCCAGCTTTCCTGTGGTTCTGGATGGTGTCCGTTTTGTCTTTTAGTTGTAGTTTTGATATTGCTGTGCGAAGCAGCAGATTAGGTGTTTACCTATGCTGCCATCTTGGTTTCTCCCATTTTTTCTTTCATTATTTTCTGCTGTTCAAATTAGATAATTTCTATTGATTTGTTTTAAGTTAAACAACCCTTTCTTCTAACAAGCTGAGCCTCTCCTAGAAAAGTTATAATTTCTGTCATTTGCCCCTCAAACCCTGTACTTAATTAGCACCAGACAAAGCTGTACAGATACCACTTTATCAGGCAAAGGGAATTTCTATACCTTAATGCATACACAGTTAAGCCCCAGAATGACTGCCTGGTGACCTTACCCTCATTACAACAGTAAAACACACACCTGGATGGAGACTTAACATGCTAATGAGACAGTCCAGGCAGGAAGAAGTACGTAGTTCCACTGCACAGGTGCCAAAGAGTCCCCACCTCTAAATATTAGACTTCAGGCTCCTGCCTCAACTCTTTTAAAACTGTTCCCGGCTTTTGTTTTGGAAGCAGCAGCCACTTCTTTCCACCTTGGACACTGTTTCCCTTGCAAGCACAATCTATTTAATAAACCTTTGCCTGAGTCATGATTCTGTGGTTACACTCTTGATTTCTATCGTGGGAGTTCCCAGCAACCCAGGGCACCGGTAAAATATCCAGTGTGTTTTTCATTTTAGAATTTGTACCTTTCAGTTCTAAAATGTCTAGATGATTGCTTTTTATAGTTTTCGTTTTTTATATGTTTATATTCTCCACATGTTTATTCTTTCTGATCATTTTCCCCCTTCAAATTGTTAAACATACATAGCTCCTTTAAAACCCCTTTTTAATAATAGTTCCACTAAAATTCTTTTTTGTTAATTCTATCAATTCTGTCATTTCTGATTCTATTTCTATTGAGTGTTTTTTTCCTCACAACTGTGAGTCACATATACCTATTTCTTCACATAATATATAATCTTGTATGTGCTGTGGATGATGTGTTGTAGCGATTTTTGATTCAATTATTTTCCATTGGAGAGTATTGGTATTTTTCTAGCAGGCAGTTAAATTATAGGTTGGCCACCTGCAACTTACAGTACCTGGTTTTATATTTAATTAGGGTAGGGTTGCTTTGGTTTACTCTTTGTTCTAGTTAAAACTTCTGGTTCTCTGACATAATTTTTACTCCTAAAGTGTAGCCATCTGAGGTTTCAAAGGGAAGCCCAAAGTATTTGTCCAATTTCTTTTCTTGGCTGGCTTCAAATCCCAAACTTGGTTGGCAAGTATTCCCTTCTAATATTTTTTTTGGGGGGGGGAGGGGGCAGTTTGTGAAGAACTGGAGTTCTTTTTTTTTTTTAATTTATATTTTAGAGAGAGAAAGAGAAACATTGATTGGCTGCCTTCTGTACACAACCTGATGGGGATGGAACCCACAACCTGGGTATGTGCCCTGAACAGGAATCAAACCCAAGACCCTTCAGTGTATAAGACAACACTCCAACCAACTTTGCCACACTAGCCAGGGCTTGGTGCTAATTCTACATTCGGTAGAATTAACCAGTAAAACTCTTTGGGCCTAGGCTTGTCTTTGAGGAAACATTATTTTAAATTATTAATTCAATTTGTACTTGTTGTAGGCTTTTTCAGATTTTCTATTTCTTCTTGGGTCAGTTTCAGTAGTTTGTTACTTTCTAGGGATTTTTCCATTTGATCAAGGTACCTAATTTGTTGGCATACAATTGTTTGTATTATTCTTTATAATCCTTTTTATTTCTATAAGGTTTATAGTGAAATTCCCTCTTCCTTCTTCATTCTTGGTTTTATTGATTTACCAGTTGTACTGGTTAATAATGTGGATTTTGTAATCAAAGAAAACATGATAATTTCAAGAGAAACATCAAAAGTGCTTTATTCAAAGTAACGTCCATCGCTAGCTACACATTTCCCCATCTTTCAGGTAATTTGTGGATACCATCCCAATAGAACTTTGCTTGTTTTGAGTCAAACCATTCAGAGACACTATTTTCCACTTCTTCGCATGTTTTGAAGTGCTGCTCAGAAGGTGCGGGATCATCGATCAGAACAAGTGGTAATCTGAAGGAGCAAGGTCTGGTGAATACAGTGGGTGGGTTAATACTTCCCAGAAAAGATCTTTTAACGTGTCTTTAACTGGTTTTGAAGTGTGTGATGGTGCGTTATCATGAAGCAAAATTACTTTGCTGTGTCTTCTGGAACATTCTGGTAGTTTTATGATCAAAGCGTGGTTCAAATTGATTGTTGTTGGTAGCGAGCAGTATTAATGGTTTCACCTGGTTTTAGAAGCTCGTAATACACCACACCTTTCTGATCCCACCAAACACAGAGCATTGTCTTCTTTCTGAAGTGATTTGGCCTTGCAGTCAATGTTGATGGTTGACCTGGATCAACCCATGATTTTGTGCATTTGGGATTCTCAAAATAAATCCACTTTCATCGCCAGTCACAATTCAATGCAAAAAAAGACTTCCATGCCGTTGAAGCAACATTTTACTGATGACTTTTCAGTTTTCCATTTGTCTTTCATTAAGTTGATGTGGCACCCATTTTTCTTCCTTTAAAGTCTTTTCCATTGCTTGTAAACGATCGGAAATTGTTTGCTGAGCAATGTTTAATCTTTCTGCAAGTTGTTTTTGAGTTTGACAAGCATCTTCATCCAATAATGCTTGTAATTGTTGGTCTTCAAACTTTTTTGGTTGACCCAGACGTTCTTTGTCTTTCACATTGAAATCATCACTTTTAAAGCATTTAAATTAGCGTTCACAAGTATCTTGAGATGGAGCATATTCACCATAAGCTTCCCAATGTATCCAGCAGCACTTTTCTTCAAAATAAAGTAATGAATTATAACTTCCTACAAATGCTCTTTTTTTGGCATGAAATTCGACATTTTTAAGTGTAAAAATATTATGATGTTAACACCTTCAGCAAATTTGACATATGAAGTTTTGAAGCTTGTTGTCAATACAACAAAATAGCATACATATCAAGTCGCATATATATCAACATATGTGTAGCTTCATCTATTGACAAAAATCCACATTATTAACCGGTACACCTAGTAAGTCTTTTATTTTTGTATGTCTAGCTAAAGACTTGTCATTTCTGTTGATCTTTTCAAAGAATCAACTTTTGAGTTTCTTGATTTTCTCTAGTTTTCCTATTCTCTTATTTCATTCATTTTCACTCTTTATTATTTCTTTTCTTCTGCTAGCTTAGGGTTTAATTTCTGCTTCTTTTTTTAGTTTCTTAAGGGGTAAGGATAGATTATGGAGTGTGATGGTGGGTATTCAGAAACTACAATTCATAATCTATTCTTACCACCCATCCACCCTTTTTTTCTTCTTTAAACCACTGGTTACTTAGGAGTATATTTTTTAATTACCACATATTTGTAAATTTTCCAAATATATTTCTGTTACTGATTTCTGATTTCATTCTGTTTTTGTCAGAAAATGTACTTTATATGATTTCTATCTTTTTTAAGTTCAAAGAGGCTTTTCTTATGAGTTAAAATATAGCTTACCCTGGGTAATATTCCATATGAACTTGAGGCGAATGTGTATCTTTTCTCTCTATATTTCACTCCATGATTCACCTCAAATACAAATTTACCTTCTTTAACACATAAGACTAGTCCCACCTATGAATTGTCCATTTGTTATTATGTCTTTCTAGCAACTACTTTCTCTTCTTCTGGTAATAACAGACCTACTTTTTTTCTTCATAATTCTTTTTGTTTACTCTGTCTTCAGTGATGAGACAGGGTTCTTGTTTTACCAAATAGGCATGCTAACCCTAGAATCAGAGTCACGACTGGCTTAGAAATAGTCCTGTAACTCCAACCCAGCCAATGATAACCAACTCTTAGGCTTCTGTTAAAACTGTTAGTTAGGAAGTACTAATAGGACCTATGTTGGTAGGATTAAGGTTGTGTAGAACATTACCATCAATAGAATACCCAGTCATAGATAAACAAAGCATACTGGGGAAAATTAGGGCAGGAAGCTGACTCACAATGACATTGACTGAGAACTTGAATCTAGCCAGGTTAAAATATGGAGCTATGCCCAAATGGACTTTACTTAGGTGAGTTAATGGATTCTCTTTATTTTTGCTTAAGCCTACTTGGGTTGTTTCTAAATATCCACCTCCACAAAGCTTTCTTTAATCTCTTGCTCATATTTTAGAGATAATGTTGAAGAGATTCCTATGTAGATGACAATTTGAATGAGGTAATGTTATTGTCCTTCCCTCCTCTAAAGGTCTGTGATTATTGACGATAACTTACAGTAGTCTCTGAAATAGCTTTCATAGTCTATGATACAGTGTTCACACCTTCCACCACTATGTCAATTTCTCACGGGTACAGTTTCCCAAATGGTAAAATGCAGACAGTCACAGTATCTACCTTAGGACTAAATTTGTGGGAACCTAGAGAGAGGGATTTCATGTAAACCACATAGCATAGTGCCTAATAATACAAGGGGTCAGCATATATTAACTTTATCATTGACTCAGTGAAGACCAGTCTGGACTATAATAAAAAACACAGTGGTTACTTCAGATCCTAAAAACATTGTACACTGTACTTTAGAATCTATTATTTAATATCTACATACAACCTGTTTATATGTTCATATATCAAGTTGGAAAATGCATGAGAGTTTAATAAGCCTCTTATATATTTTTGTATAAATGTATTCCATTTGTTTGTCTGTAAAGACCACTTTACTTTCTTTTTTTAATATATATTTTATTGATTTTTTACAGAGAGGAAGGGAGAGAGATAGAGAGTTAGAAACATCGATAAGAGAGAAACATCAATCAGCTGCTTCCTGCACACCCCCTACTGGGGATGTGCCCACAACCAAGGTACATGCCCTTGACCAGAATCGAACCTGGGACCCTTCAGTCCACAGGCCGACGCTCCATCCACTGAGCCAAACTGGTTAGGGCAAGACCACTTTACTTTCATTTCTATCACTCTATCATGTAGCCAGAGTAAAAATATATGCAAAATCATCATTTATAAATTCCTAATTTTACAGAAGAAATTTAAACAGAATAACCACTATATGATGTTTCCTCCCACAAAGAATCCACCTTAGAGTATTTATAAGTGATAAAATTATCTGACTTGGCATATTTTATAATTTGTTTGGCAAAAGTATATATGTCCTAAAAATCTATTCTAAATACTTAAAAAATACATCAGGATTTAAAAAAAAAATCATAGATCAATGTCCTCCATAATTCATAATTATCTTGCTAAGAAATGGGCAATTTAAATTTAATTCTAAATCAAATTGTACATAAAATCTTTGAATTTTTTTGCACTCCTTCATTTAGTGACATATTTTTGTTATTTAAAAAGGGAAGCTAAACTTTTTCTGTCCAGGTATACACAGCCAATAAATTCATGTTTAATCTGAGAGTTGATATTCATTAAGTGTGAGAGTAAAATTCATTATAACAATCATTAAGTCCATTGAAAGAGGAACTCAGTGAGCCTTACCAGGTTGCCGACTGACAGCACACTGCTGAACTGCTCCGTCATGGGATAGTGCTCCATGGCCATGAAAAGTGTATTTAAAACAATGCAGATGGTGATGGCCAGGTCCACAAATGGGTCCATCACGACCAGGTTGACGAGATGTTTCACTTTTAACCAGGGTTTACAGCAGTCCCAAATCAAACACAGGTTAGCAAATTTATACCAGCAGGGTGGGCATTTCTGCCTGGATTCTTCAAGTTCTGGAAGAAAAAAGTTAGACTACTCATGAAAACTGTTTATTTTCTATTAAGCAGTCTTTGGTTTAAATTGAAAGTGATATTGAAAAAAAACCTAAAGTTATTAAATGGGTTAATCTGATGATGGAGCAGGAAAACACTTATAATGGATTAGGTGTCATGGAAGGCATGGGCACAGAAAAGCTAGTAAACTTTCCAAATTCTTCTTGGCTAAGCATAGTTTCCAAGATTCTATCTGCAGTATTAAACTGTCTGATAATTATCTTCAAAGCTATGAGAAATTAATAGGTGGGACTTGTATTAAGGATACTGAAAACTCATCCATGTTACAGATAGAGCAAGATACACATATATTATCAAAGAATTACTCTCAAGAGATGTCCGTCAAACCTTTAACAGTCATGTTGAATTTCAGTTTCTTGGATCACATGTTTTGTGGGTCTTTCAATAAAATAGTTTTGTCAGTGTCACCAGTGTTAGTAAAAAAAAGTTTCTAATTAAGCTTATTAGATATAGGCTGTATATTAAGTTCTGCAAGATTTGTTTTCTTAATTTGATTAGATGGTATGAAATAAGAGGAAATATCAACTCTGAGAAACTGGATCTTCACTATATAATAAATCCATGTTTCACAAAGTGGGATTTATATACTACTGCTAAAATGCAAGGGGATTTTAAGTGGAAAATATGTAGAATTCATAAATTTTATGGTATAGTTTTTATGTTAATACATATAACTATTATACCAAACTTATGATATAAAATTTCATGTTAAAATATATTTATTTTTAAGTACATTCTTTTCAAAAAGGACTTTAACTAAATAATAGGAGAAAGAGTTCAGAAATGTACAGATCTTTAAGATGATACTCAAACTACTAAAACTTGGTAAATATTGGAAAAGAATTTTAGAAAATTAGAAGTGGGAAATTATCTACTCTCTTCCTTTGGTAAGATGATCTCTTAATCAACTCTTGAGTGGAAACAGCATGCAGAACTTGTTTTCTGACAAAATCATTGTTGCATATCCTACTACCTGCTCTATTGAATGAGACCATCACTTCTTAGTAGAGAGAAAGATTCTTTTTTCATTTATGCATAATTGAGTCTGGTAAGACACTTCGGTATTACTACTGTGGCAACTGGAATATCTCTCTAAACTTGATATAGTTTATTAGGAACTGAACTTTGTAAGGGAAGAAACATCATATGAAATAAACAAACACGACCATAGGTAATGATTTTTTGTCCTGCTGATAAACATTCACTACTAACACATGCTATAAAGTTTACTACTTCCTTAAAATAAATTAATTTCCTGGTTATTTTTTAACAGAATTCCATACTCAGTGGATTCTTAACTGTCTTTTTAGGTATTGAAATTCTTCCAGTGCACAGTTTATTTGTATTTCTTTTAACATGCAATTTTGTAAACAATAAAGAATAGTTGAGTTGTAAATCAGAGGAAAAATATTAATATAATTATTGTGCAGTAGTTATTTTGTAGTTACTTTTAACATTCCCAAATAACCTTATGGTTATGCTGGAGATTAAAACATATTATTTACAGTAAATCACAAAAGAGAAACAAAGAAATCTCTTTGTGTACAGTCAGAGCAAGTCAGAGCAAATTTTTTTTTAATGCTACCTGTCATTTATTAGATAAACAGAAGCAAACAGTAATTGTGCAGAAAAAAATAAATAAATCAGAGAAAAGTTCAAAAGTGGAAATTCAGCCGGTATTATTCATCTCGACTCCAGGAAAAAGTGTAGCAAAGCTGTTAAGTTCTAAAGTAAAATTGTTCAATTATTCATGCCAAATGAGGGAGAATTTTCTATCTTGAAACAACAAAGCGCTCAGGAGAGAACTACAGCCATCTCTCCATTATTCCTGTGTGGGTTATCCACACTGAGAATCATCGACAGCCCAGTTGAGACTTCCCAGCTCAATTCCTCAGGTGCTCCTAACTCGCCCTCCCAGTATCCTTCCCAAGACTGTGACCAGGAAACATTTCTGTATGGCTTGGGATTTTGAAAAAGTTGAAAGGCAATTCATTTTTGCTCATCTCCTATAGTTTCATTAACTAATAGGCTATTCATTACCCTGGACAATGGAGACTTGGCTGTAATTCAAAAGAAGGAAAACAAAAGTTGCCAGCCCAATCAACAAGCTGCTTCATAAAAAGGGAAAGTAAACTAAATCATAATTAGACTTAGAAGAAAAGAACCCGAAATAAACAGATTATGTCCACCTAAGAAACCTTTCCTCCATTATTAGGAACAACAACAACAAAGGCTATATATAAAAGACAGCTCTGGTATGCATATGCATGCTAAGTATTGCTAACAACAAGCTTGGATCAATGCCACATTCAAGGTTTTTAAAAATCATTGAATAAAATGTAAGCCTTTTATTCTATACAGCCAATGAAAAACAAATAAAACGTAGCCATTGTCTTTAAAAAAAAACAAACAAAAAAACGTAAGGTCAAAAGCTCTGCAGATAGTTAAACCAAACACTCAGTGTCCTGCTTCCTCGGTTACACTTATTTCCAGGACATCTTTTCCCCCTAAAAGACCCCATGAGACACATTCCCATGGAGGGTGATCTGGGTGCACTAATGTTGAACTCCGTATCTTAGTAAGTGGACTAGTTCGATCTTGTGGTGGGTTGATGTTTTCTAAGTAATTTCTTACGTTAGCTCAAACTTAATACTATCAGAAGTGCAAAGTAGGACTGTTGGTTTAGACTTACCCTGTCTCCTTCTCTACTTCTTGCTTTAGGGAGCAGACATGCTGCTGACATCGGTAGCAGAACCACTGGCAGCTTCCTCTCAGTGGTTTTGCTATGGCAAGGAGCAGAAGACCAGAGAATCTTCAAAAGATTTACCTGGAGGGACAGGGAGGAGCAAGCTACTGGCAGCTGGGGGGGAAGAGGGAGTGCAAGCTAACGCAGGCGAGGTTGGGGAAGAATGGACTGAGTTTAATATTCCATAGAAGTCAGTGAAGAGATTTCTGATACTGCATTAGGACATTGAGAAAACTGGGTGTGGTAATGCTGACATGTCTGTGATATATATTGCCATCTGCACTGTGAGTTTCTTCTGGCTGTGACTTGTAGGTTTTTGGTACTGCTGTTAGTATCATGGGGTTTTTCCATTCAGACTGAAAAGTAATTATTCCAAGAGCCTATCCAATAATAAGTGAAACTATAACTAAAGATGAAGTCATGTGCACAATGTGTGCTCTCTCCCTCTCTCTCACTCCTCTCTCATACTCCATCTGTTTTTTCCTTTGACACATCTACACACACACACACACACACACACACACACACACACACACACACACATATCTGGGGAGGGTGGGAAGGGCTGGATTATACAAGAGAAAAGGAGAAAAGGGGAAAGGAGGATAAGGGAGGAGGATAGAATATATTTTATATGAAGTATTTTCCAAATACTTGAAGTAGATATTGCAGTTCACTTACAGTATAGAAAGGCACAAACTTGTAAATGAACAAAAACAACAAAAATAAAATAATGAATAATAGTAATATTTATTGACTGCCTTCTACATGCCAGGTACATAGGTGCTTCATATATGATGCCCCATTTAATCCTTACAACAACCTTATGCCCTAAACATCATTATCCATATTTTATTGATGAAGAGACTGAAGTTTAGAGTCATAAGCTAACACATTTAATACATGGCAGAACCAAGAACTGGTCACAGATCAAGTTGTCCCCAAAATCTTTATTTTGGCTTCATCAGAACCAGATTTCTAAACAATATGTTAACTACTCAGACATAATCTTCAGAGAAGGCTAATATAGTACTCTGGTCAGAGAGAGGCAAAAGTAGATTTACAAAAATTTGAAAACTTTGCTTCAAAAGGATTTATATCAAACCCTGATTTACAGTTTTCATTTACATTTCTGGTTAAATCAGAGGATTTTATAACCTGTTTCTCAAGCAGTTAACGCATTTCAAATGGGTTAGCATCATTCTAAAAATAAGCATTTATCATTACACTCCTTTCAGTGTCATGTGCACAACAAATTTCAATGATTCAGTATTTATTCTATGAAAGTAGTACTCCAAGTATACCTTGAGTTTGCAGTAGCTTCCTGGAGGCTAAATATAAAAATCTATAATAGATGACAGAATATATGTGTAGTAAAAGACATAATGATGATGTGGTATTAAGTCAGAAAGAATTTTCTTGGAATTTATAGACTTATTTTTTTCATTATTACCAAAGTACCGCCAAGTATCTATGCTGTAAGACTTTTGACATACCTTCCATGGTGTTGGTCAAAATACTTGCTAAACTCATTGCTCTTTGCCTTGCTGTAGGATCTTCCAAAAAATCCATGGAAACGTGATAAGAACTGGACCGTCTCTTCCTTATTTCTGTTTCAGTAGTCGTCCCCTAAAAATAAAATTTTAGATGAAATTATTATTCTTAAGAGCAGCAAAACTAAAAGCATTCCCATCACTTTTGCTACCTAACTATTCACCATGCTTTCTCAGATGTGAACAGCTCATTAAGACATTGCTGAATCACCATTCTTGGGAAGTGTTTGAAAGCCCATCAGAGTCTCAGTTTTAAGGAATGCCTGGGTTTGTTATCAAAATGGACGTTTCTAATTCCCCCACTTTGGAGCTTTGGGCTGGAAGGACCATGCATACTATTGGATAGATACCTTTTTAGTATTTAATCCACCTAGAACTTCAGACTGACACATGGTTCCTTAAATTACTCTCAGATTGAGTTATTAGATCTTTACAGACATATATTCATGTGATTTAGTGTAAAAAAGAATTTTTAAGTTTCCCTAATATGTATCAATAGTACTTTCCTTAAAATGTGAATTCTACTGTAAAATGCTTATCCTATATAATGAAAGGCTAATATGCAAATCGACTGAATGGCGGAACAACTGGTCACTATGATGTGCATTGACCACCCGGGGGCAGATGCTCAATGCAAGAGCTGCCCCCTGGTGGTCAGTGCGGTCCCACAGGGAGAGCGCTGCTCAGCCACAAGCTGGGCTCATGGCTGGTGAGTGCAGTGGTGGTGGAAGCCTCTTCCGCCTCCATGGCAGCGCTAAGGATGTCCAACAGCGGGCCTAAGCTGTCAGTCGGACACCCCTCGAGGGCTCCTGGACTGCGAGAGGTTGCAGGGCAGGCTGAGTGAGCCCCCTGAGTGCACAAATTTCGTGCACTGGCCCTCTAGTGTTAATTATAAACAGACTAGAGGCCCAATGCATGAAATTCGTGCAAGAGTAGGCCTTCCTTCCCCCGATTGCTGGCACTGGCTTCCTTTTGGCACCCAGGACCCCGGCTTCCCTCGCAGCCATGGCTTCATCCAGAAGGTAGTCCAGAGGATGTCTGGTCTAATTAGCATATTATAATTTTATTATTATAGATAACATTTCCCAACATCCTTAATAATAAAGCTAAATATTAGAACTAACCTATAACATTTTTACATTAACAAAAAAGACTTCATCCACAAAACAACACATCCTTGGCACTGAAACTGTAATTTAAGGCAGTAACACCAATTGGGGACGGGGATATCTTTGATTTTTAATTTGGTACTTTTCTATTACAAAAGAATCTCACCAAAATTTCAACATGGGCAGAAATTTATTCCTACTTTAGAAGATCAAAAAATGAAGTTAAGTATCACAGAAAAAAGGGTAAAACAAGCCTTTCAAATGCAGGTCTGAATGCCAATAATAAATAAGAAATCACATTTAGTTTTCTAAAAATTTCCCTTATTTCTAAAATAGTAATATGAGTCATGTTCATCTACTTTGACCTTATTGGAATATGAGTAACATTATTTTTATCAACATACACACCTCTAATACATATATATTCAAAAACAAAGTTTCTACTCAATTGATGTGATTGACATGATGGTGATAAATATCCATGCAGGTCACCATACAATTAATTTTACAGCCGAAGGGAAGTAAAGTGAATGAGAAAGGAAATAACCCCTCTCTGAAACTAAAGCTCTTAAATCAAAATGTTGCCGCTCAAAATTTAAAATATTTTGCCTGGTCAGAGAAAGGCAAAATTTTTAAAGAAAAAAAAATAGTGTTGCTTAAAGGTCATATACTTCCTTCTACTCTATATGGAACTATATTGTGCAATAATCCCAGATTTGTCTAATTTTTAACGATGGATTCCAACACTTCTAATGATGTCACTGAGGGAATTCTTTAAGTTAAATTGCTTACGTTGAATTTATGTGTAAAGTACAAGGTATTGTGTGCTCTGGAGGGTGTCATTTGCCTGCAACTGTTTATGTTCTATTCTCATTTCTGCTCTGCAGCCTCTCAAAGCCACGTTCTTCTGTCTGCACCTTCAGCTCAGGCTGCACCACAGTGCCCTGCCTCTCAAAAGCTGACTGTAAGATTGAAGGATGGACATGAGGGAACTGGAAATAAAGGGATCACACTAGGCTTTGTTCCAAACTGGCCACAATTTGCCTTCAGAGATCTACTAGTAGTCCATCCTTTCTGATAGGACAGGAGTTTTATGGTGAATTGCGGATAAATGCTATGTTCTGACAGACTGACATTTTCTGTGTATTTATGCATTAAAGCCGTGCACTTGTTTCTGTTGCCCCAATGAACAAGATCAGTGATACTCATACTCTATTATGTGTAAGAACCATGTGAGATGCTTTTCAAGGGAGAAGATTCCCTGACCTTGTTCTCCACAGGGTTTTGGTCTGAATAAGTCTGGATTAACTCAGGGATCTCCATTTTTTTCTTTAAACCACTGTATTGAGGACCATTTGAAATGTAAATAGCTGTATATATTTAATATATACAACTTGATGAGTTTAGGGATAGTATACAACCTGAACTATCACCACCATCAAGGTCATAATCATTTCCATCACGTTCCAAAATTTCCTCCCACTGTCTTTATTATTATTGTTGTTGTTTTGTGGTAAACACACACACACACACACACACACACACACACCATTAGATCATTCTTTTAGCAAAATTTCAGTGTACAATATACTATTGTTAAGTCTAGGCACCATGCTATATACTAGATGTCCAGAACTTATTTATCTTACAAAACTGAATTTCTGTACCCTTTGACCATCAGACTCCTAGAAACAGAGAGGAGAACGGTGGTTGCCAAGGAAGGGAAAATGAGGAATCTCCATTTTTAAGAAGCATCTCAGGAATTCTGATGTAAGTACTCTGAGGGTGAAGTATATTTTGAGAGACACTGGGCTAAAACAAAACTGTTTGTTTCCTTCTCCACCTCTTCTTTTCCATTTAAGAAAGTTAAAAGTATTCAATGGAAGGCAATATTTGAATATGGATATAAAGTACATTCAGTAGCCAGCATACCTGGGGTCAAATCTTAGCTCTACTATACACAGGACTCAGTTTCATTCTCTGTAAAATGGGGATAATATTAGTAACTATATAAAGATTTTTTGTGAGGATTGAATGAATTAGCACATGTGAAGTGTTCTGAATAGTGTCTGGTATATAGTTAGCCATGATTATTTTTAAAGAGAAGTTTGAATTCTTCCTGGTTCCTTCAGTACAAAGTTCTACTTTTTCATGATTTGCTTTGACTCCAGGATACTTGGACATTTCTCAGGGAGAAAGTGGTGGAAAGAGGTCATAAGAAAAAAGTGAAGAAGATCAACGGCTATTTCTATAATGCAAGGTAAGAAGCTCCTCTCTTAGGTGACTGAAAGCTCACTCCATATGATTTCAAGCCTAAAGAGCTTGTCTAACTATAATAAATTGAATTGTGTAAAAATTAATAATTCAAAGATTTTAATATAATTCAGAAAACTATAAAATACAATCAAATGACATTGCTGAATATTTTTATATTGGCAAATGAAATCTTATTTAATAACTAAGTTAAGTTTTACAAAGGAAATGTCAATAACATATCCCTATAAGTGTCTGGTATTTAGTTGAAACCCTTTTCCATAGACCTTTGAAAAACAGACTCAGACCTGGCTGGTGTGGCTCAGTGGAGGAAAATCAAGCTATGAATCAGGAGGTCACAGTTCAATTCCTGGTCAGGATACATGCCCGGGTTGTGGGCTCAATCCCCAGGATGGGGCGTGCAGGAGGCAGTTGATCAATGATTGTTTCTCATCATAGATGTTTCTATTGCTCTCTCCCTCTCCTTTCATCTCTGAAATCAAATATATATATATACATATATATTCTATCTACTAAAGAGGGAATATGCTAATTGACCATCACGCCTTCACAAAGATGGCGGCACCCACAGCCAATAAGGAGGGAATATGCTAATTGACTGTCACACCCTCAAAGATGGCAGTGCCCATAGCCACAAAATGGCGGCGCACAGTTCCCTCAGCGCTGCTGGGGTGGCAGGCATGCAGCACGGCTAGGCCCATCCCCAGGTGGGTCCGGCCACTCCGCACACCTGCCTCTGGAGTCCCCCAGTCCCCTCAGCCCCCCAGTCACCCAGAGCCAGCCCAAGGTGCAGGCAAGCCTCAGATGGCAGCTGCCTAGCTGCTCAGGGCTGCCCGAGGCTCAGGAAACCAGGGCCAGCCAAGGCTTGCACTGCCAGCAGTGGCAGCAGCAGAAGTGTGATGAGGGCATCACCTTCCCCTGATTGCCAGGTCACTTCCTGCCCCTGAGGGCTCCTGGACTGTGAGAGGGGGCAGGCTGGGCTGAGGGACCCCCCCCTCCAGTGCATGAATTTTCATGCACCGGGCCTCTAGTATATATGGAAATCAAAATACCCCAGCTTGCTCCCTTCCCAATAGCTGCTTTTTTTCATGGGCCTCACCTCTGGCAGGAGTTGTCCAGCTGGAGACGTGAGAGCTGAAGGGCCCCCCACTAGGGAGACCACTCCATTGCAATCAACTGCACTGTGCATCTTCCCATTCATGGGCAGAATGGGGAGCACCCTGGAGGCACGGCTGGCCTGGCTGACGTTGCTATGGCGCCGCTCTCCATGTCTGTGTGGTACAAACAGAGAGTCTCTTCTGCTGTCGTTGTCTTCAAACGTGCTGTGCTCGTCATCAGCAAAGTCATTTTCAGAGCCAATATCCTTTGCTCGACCTCTGAAGCTGAAAAGGCTTGCTCTACTGCTGCGTCTTGGAGAGAAAAGGGAGCCACGGATGCTCAGTAAAGACTATGGACAACAAGAGGGGAAACAGAAAACAGATGAATATAATTAAGAGCTGGCATCCTGAAAAATATGAGACTGGATTCCTTGTTTCAGAACTGTTGACCTACCTACAGATAAGTCATTAGACTGGGGGAACCAAGGGCTCCCTCCTGCGGTAACTGCTGGAGGTCTGGAACTCTCTGTTAGGTTCACCTCTTGCTTTCCCTTTTCTCCCTTCCTTCCTTTTTCATTTTCTGCCATTTTTTTTTTTTACTTCATCCATGCCTTAAGATAGTCACAAGTACCCCTCAACATTGTTTAGTCCCAAAATTGGCACCCAAAGTGAAATTTTTGCTAGAGTTCTCTCTAGAAGCTCATCTGATTTAATAATCCAATGGCAAGCAACTAAATATACACTTACTTTTAGATCCTTCGAAGCCAAAAATAAGGGCTCACTAGTGACCACATCCTGATGCAGCTCTTAACCACAGAGGAAAATAAAATTCATGCTAGTAGGTCTGTTTAATTATAGCACACGGAGATGCTTCTTCCCTGCTCTTTGTATATTTTATAATGTCTTCATGAATACAATTAAACAAATCAAGCTGAAAGAACTGTATGACTCATTCCCTGATTTTTACTCCTCTTAAGAAATCTGAAGAACACCATATTTACAAAAACCTGGTTTTAACTAGGTATCTGGTCACAATCATTTAACAATTTTCTAAATGCCTACATTGTCTCTGCCATTGTGCAGTTTACCTTGATTCTTTAGCTCAGCAGCATTGAGTGCAGTGAATCACTTCCTGTTTATTTCTAGTGTACTTTTATATTTTTTTTGTAGTGAACATTTATTTTTGCTTGTCCAATATCTATTTCTTCTTCTTCTGTTGTCAGTATCCTGATTATCCTTGAGAAATGAGCCCCAGGAAAGACCATAACCCAGGCATAGCCAATGGGTATATTCTGTACCCCTGGACGTAGAGAATGAATTACTAGTAAAGATGGTCCATTGACAGCCACCTCTTTCTGTTATAATTGTTGGGCAAGAGGTGCATTTTAAATTAGGGTTGGTAAAAATCTATAATGATAAAAGCATAATATGCTAATTAGATCGGACAGCCAATGACCTTCCAGATGTCCTTCCATACAAAGCTGGGGCTGAGAGAGCCGAGGAAGCTGCTGTGGATGTGAAGGCCGAGCCCCTTGCACAAATTTCATGCATCGGGCCTCTAGTATTGATTATAGGTGTAGAGCTGCAGGAGGCATATTGCCACCATATTGGAAGAATATGGACTGAGATATGGAGAAGACAATACTGAAAAATGTTATACCTGTGAGCAAAATTTTCAGAAAGGAGGAAGACAAATGCTAGGTTATTTCACTTACATGTGGAATCTAAAAAACAAAATACATAAAAAAGCAGAACAAAAACAGACTCATAGGTACAGAGAACATTTTGACAGTTGCCAGAAAGGATGGCGATTGAGAGGAGGGGTGGAAAAGGGCAAAGGATTAGGAGGTACAGATTGGTAATTACCGAATAGTTATGGGGATGTAAAGTTCAGCATAAAGAATATAGTCAATAACTTTATAATAACTATATATGGTGTCAGATTGGTACTAGATTTTTTATCATGTGATTGCTTTCTAAGTTATATAAATGTCTAATCACAGGGTTGTACACCTGAAATTAATATAATATTGTATGTGAACTGTAATTAAAAATAATTCACTCTTCAAATGAAGTTTGCATGTGGATGGAAAGAACTGCACAGATGGTCTGAGAGAGTCCACAATTCACCACTGGAAACCTTTCACTCAGAAAGCCCACGTTTCACTGAGCTCAGGCCCAGTAGCTAAGAAGAGATGGGAAACATCTGCTGATAATTCCTCATGTGGAAAGTTGCCACAAGATGTTTGAGTCTTTAATGAAACCTCAAAACTACAAACCTTCTCATGCCCAGTGGAATCTATGCTCTAAAAATGCTTCCCTGGGATCCAAAATTTGTGTGGAAGAAAAAGGGGATTCTATGGAAAGGAACCTCACAGGATGATCTGGTCATAAATTTCTAACAGGGCAGGTCATGGTGCATAGTCATGCCCCATGCATATAACTGCTTTGATAAAAGGTGTGTCTTTGCCTTAAGCAAGCCCTGTGCATTGTTTCTGTGCATTTAGGTTAACACACTTCTGAAATAGCTCCCTTCAGACCCCTCCTCCCAATACCTGGTCATCCTTTCAGATTCCTCCTTCTAAATCATGAGAGCACATAGCATAAGCTTAATTAGTTTATAATCTGATCCCCACCTTGCTTTCTCCCACTTTTATGTTATCTTCCTTACCTTCCCTCCTTCATTCAAATACATAAGAGAAATTGCAAAACTGTTATTCTCGGGAGCATGTGAGATCTTGCTTCCCCCCAGGTGTCCTCAGTTTGGCTCAAATAAACTCTTACTAAAAAAATCCTCTGCTGGTTTGGATGTTTCTTACATCAACGGTTGTAAAACTCACAAATTCTCTGAGGTAATAACCACAACACTTGAGGATCATGACCATTCTGAAAGCATTGTGCCATCCAAGGGGGAGGCAGTTTTATCTCTGTCAAACCCTGGCATGTCTTTAAAAAATTGTTTGTAATGAAAATGCACTCTATGTCATCTAATATTTTTACCTGGTGTGGAGAAGAAAACCTCTTTTCATATGTCAACCTGCTTCCTTCTAAGGAAAAACGGAAACCTTTCCTTCTAATGCTGTCTTCAGATTCAGATTTGCAGACTCTGTCTTCCTTCTCTTCTTCTCCAGATTGTTCTTTTTGTTTCTTTTTCTTCCTTCTGTTTTTCAGCTCTTTTTCACTCTTGGAGCTCAACTTGGATGCTACTGAAGAACTCTCTGAGAAAACTCCTAACCCGCCTGCACCACTGAAGTCTCTTGATTCAGCAGATGTTGCTGCAGCTGCGGCCTAGAAGGGCACAGGGGACGTGTTAGTTGCATACAAACTTTGGGGAAATCTCTCCATGCTACTGTTTAACTTACCTGTAGTGTCATGCTGGTAGGTATTTTGGAAAATAATATATTGCCATTCAACCAATTAAAGAATTAAAATGAACAGACCCGTGGAAGATGAAACATGTGACTGATGAAAACCTTCAAGCTCTGGCCTCATACTATACTTTCTGATTCTCTCATAATATGAACAAGACACTTGAATATCATAACAATTTTTTTATCTGATTTAAACAGTATCTTAAGAAGCAAAGATTTTAAAAATTAAAGTTGACTATTTTAATCTGATCCATCACACTTTTGTTTGGCAATGACTTTTAATGCCAGTATAATCACTGAATTTAATTCAGTAAAGTATTATATTGTTTTATTTTAATGAACTCCTCCCTCCTTTGACTTAAATTAAGTATTTCACTAAGAAATGTACAACAAAAACATATTACAGATTATATATAAGGAAATCCCAGATCATGTCATCTGAATGAATTTATAAATTACACTGGCACAGTTTCTGGAAAGATACAGTGTTCAATGTTGTTGCTGCTACCCCAGTATGTTTTTATTTATCTGACCTTTATTCTGTATTCAGTTAAAAGAGAACTATACTCAAGATCCAAGAAAAGCCAAAAAATAGGCAATTAAATTAGTTAATGTCATTAACTCAAGCAAATATATTTAGAGAAATTCTTGCCTTGTTTGGAAGGTTTACCAAGTACAAATTAAAGGACTTAGGGGGAGAAGGCAGAGAATGTAGCGATTTACTATGTCCACACAGCAGTGTTTCCCTTATGCAGTCCACAAACTTGCATTTAAATACTCTTCAAATGGAAAATAAATATTAAATAGGTATTTGTCTTTCCAGACTCTAGAAAATAATCTTCCCAGTTTGACTCGGGTTTCCTGACCTTTCCCACATCTAGTGACACTAATGAAGAAGCAGCTGTAACTGAATTTCTCTTCAGAAGCTTAAGACAAGACTTTGATTGAAGGCATGTTAGTCTAATTATTTAGTGAGTTTGAACAAATGAGGGGTCACAAAGGAGAGAAAAATGTCAATAAAGCAATTATAAGTCTCCATGTTTTGATGCCATTAGTATTGACAGTAATTTTCAAAATAAAATAATAATCTCCTAATAACCAAATAGGCTTATAGCACTTACCAAACACACATGACATGTTTCAAATATCAATGTAACCACTGCTGATTTTGTTTCTCTTCACTTTATGCCACTTGACTTCACCGGTTTGGACAGAGAATTGAGATTAACAAACACAAAAGAGCTCAATGTTTGCTAACTATACCTGAGCTTCTTCTTGTTGTTTTCTTAGCTGTTCAAGCATCTGCTGAAATTCAGCCTCTTTCTGCTCTGCCTCTTCCATGGTGGCCTGATTCTGTTCCTCATAGGCCATGGCCACCACAGCCAAGATCAAATTTATCAGATAGAATGAGCCCAAGAAAATGACCAGCACAAAAAAGATCATGTATGTTTTCCCAGCAGCACGCAGTGTCTACAAAATGGAAGAGATATTTTATTAAAAATTATATGGGATGTTACGAGCTCACAGTCTACATAATATTCTACAGCAGTTCTGATCTCAGTATTTCATGCTTCTCAGAAGAGTCATTTTTTCTGTTCTCACCAGTTGATAAAGGTTTTCCCAGAAGTCTTGTGTCATAAGACGAAATAAGGACAGGAAGGCCCAACTAAAGGTGTCAAAGCTCGTGTAGCCATAGTTGGGGTTGCGACCAGCCTTCACACAGATGTATCCTTCCGGACACTGGCTGAAATTAGGTTATAGCGAAGAGAGGAAGTCAGCAACTGCAAGTCTGCTGGCTGTCTTTCTGGTTTTTACAGATGCCAATGCCTATTTTATACAACAGTAGGAAAGCAGATTTCTCTCACTTTACTCAGCACCCTTGGACTGATTTACATAATAACTAAGTTTATTTGTGAATTCCTATGTGATTCACCATTGTTATTATATTTATCACATCTCCATATATAAAAGCAGTCATGTTACGATTGCTATCTCTGGGGACTTGTGGACATGAAGAGAAAAATAAGTCTACAAAGAAAAAATAAACTCACTGAAGATATCTAGAGGCAGAAATGTGTGTGTGAGAGAAAGGGTAAAGAAAAGGTTGTTGGGGAGAGGTTGAAAGGAGGAAATGGCTCTGCATAATGAAGATGTCATATGACTCATATGACCTTGATAATCCAGCGGACCTGGGCTCTTCATTGTGCCTGAGGTTTCTGGGCTGCATGATCGGGCGCAGGTTTCCTAACCTGGCTCAGCTTTGGACACTTCATATGTAAGAAGGGCCTAATGACAGAACCTGCCTTACAAATGGACAAGCATTGAATAAGATATTGTTTGTATAGCATTCAGTACAGTACAGACAAGGAATTAAAGGCAGTCTGTTTTACTGATCACCGGGATCTGAAAATAAAGAAGGCAGTGCAATCTTTATCATATGAGTTAAACTCAAAGCCTGCAACCATTGAGAATTTTGCTAGGTAACCGGTATCAGTTACTAATGTCCACAATATCATGTTCCATAGAAAGAACAATGAAAAGTTCTTATTGAGTGCTATAGTAGCTGCACATTCACTACCATTTAATTCTTTACAGTCACCCTCCTATTATACCCTTTTATTACCTAAGGAAACTGTAAAGCAAGGAGAAGTGCCTTTATATGGTAGAGTCAGGGTTTGAATCCATGCAAACTCTCCAGTCTATGCTCTTAACCACTTTGCCAAAATATTCTGGGACATACACTCATCAGGCCTCAGGAAAAGACTTTATCTTCAGATATTATACACTTTAAGTCATGGAGACCATATTAGCATAGTAGATAAAATATCACACTTATAAAAGTACATACTTTTATATTCTATTAACTTAAGCTTCTATTAACTGCTTTTCTATTTTTCATCGAACTAATTTGGAAGATCACCTGCGAGCTAGTATGGAAAAATAATTGCTGCATATGAGTGTGTGAAAGAAGTGAGAATCTACACTTACCCCAGCTATTTTGAGAGTCAGTGTGAAGTTGAATTTATGGAGAGTTTTGAATGTGGAGCGAGCAGGGGCAAGGTGGGTGGGAGGTGGCAGGTTATTGAGGTGGATAGAGCAGGTGGACTGAAACTCAATATGAAACATCACTTACCCTGCATCTGAGCTGTTGCCACAAAGCAGAGCATCATTTTGCCCTTCCAAGAAATAAAAGTGACCTATTAAAAGAGTGAGGAATAGAAAGAATCATTAAAAGCCCTCAAAGCATTTCTGCCATTCTGCCTAGATAATAAAGCTTACAATGTTTCAACTATAACGAAATGGATAAAATAATAAATATGTATATGACAACAAAAATAGTTTAATAATTGAATACTAAAATATATCAAAATATAACATTGTAAATTAAACAAATGTTTTAAAAAATCTGTTTTAAAAAAAATTGGAGGGAATAACGATGCTAACATTCTCATATAAGAATTTACTCTAAATATAAACCCAAATTGTTTGAGGTACTTCAAAAAGAGCTGCCAAATTAAGGCTGTGTTGTTGCCAAAAATAAAAAGGAGCGGTGGGGGCGGGGGGAGAGAAAGAGGTAAGCCTTGTTGCTTCTAAATGTTTTCATGCAAATAAAATTTTACTTTACAAATATGTTTTGCCTGGACTCCAAATAGATACAGACATTCTTCTCCTATCCACTTTAATTTCCTTTGAAAAGTGGGCTTAGGAATTTGTTCTTTCTATGATACTGTAAATAAGTGTTTTACTTTGTATTTTGGCGTGATTGCTATCTTTCAAATGAGCAAAATAAACTTCTTTCTCTGGAGATATATATTTTCTAAATATATGTAGTTCTTATTCTTATGGAATATCTTAAATATAACTTTAATAAGTTGCAAAGATGATCTCAAAAAACATACACATACATAAACAGAAGTATGTATATATTTACATATAAACACACACATACACACATTAAAACACACACATTAAAACACACACATATACACAAATACCAAACAAAAACTTATGATTGTTTTTAGGAATACTTAGTCTGTATTCAAGAAATATCCTAAAATTTACCTCACAACATATATTAAAAACTAATTCTAGATTTTTAAAGATTAAAGATTTATAAACTAGTCCATTAATCTGATAGAAAGGACATATAGGGTTTTTTAATGTAGAATATGGAGGTGGCTGCTTTACATGTAGACTACCTAAGTGAATTTTTATTATCTCTAAATAAAAATTTTTTTCTAAACTAAACTATAGAAAAGGATTTAAAAATATAATGACACCATTGCCAAAAAAATCATAATCACTTGGACATCAAAAACAAGTAATAGGATGAAAAAGAAGCTGGATAATATATTTGCCAAAAATGTTAATATTCTTGATAAAATAAGAGTTCATATGAATTTTGTAAATATACTATCACTTGATGGAATAATGGGTAAAAATATCAAAAGATAATTCGCATTATATAAAATATGTGTAACTTACTAATGATACTAGTAAATGTATCTTTTAAATTCTACTGCATAAATAGTTAGGAACAAGAGGATATACTTTTCCTTCTATCAAAAGATTTTAAATATGGTAATAACAATATTAGTGAGTGGTCTGATCTCTCTGAAGAGCAATTTGACAATGTCTCCATAACCTTAATCTGGTCATTTTCTTGAACCAAAAATATTCTATTAATGAAAATCCACCTGAAGGAAACAATTAGAGATAGAGGAAATATTTATGTGCAAAGATTATCATTGTGCTATTATTATATCAATAAATGGAAAACCTCACAAATAATGAAATAATTTGTTTTATTTATTCATTTATCCAATGAATCTTAATCTCCCCATTATAATCTTCATAAGAATATAAAAATATTAATATAGTATTAATATAGTGTTAATATAGTATTAATGTTAAAATATGAATATAGTGTGAGAAGGGATAACATTTCATATGGTTCTAAAAGCCTTAAAGGTTTTAGTATTAGTGTGCCAGTGGAGTTTTGATAATCAAGGGATCAATGGAAGTTGGTTAGTTAATTGTACATGGAGAGGATGAGACTTGAAAACCAAATGATGGAGGGGATAGTTTCAATGGTAAGAAATTATTTTATATTTAATATTTCAGCATTAATTCAAACTACTGATTTATTTAAGATGATTAAAAACTTCTGATCCATGCCTACCAAATAAATACAGCTTAATGTGGTATTGCTTTCAACACTGATTTAGGAAAAGATAACACACATTCAAATGATAACTTTTACCATGTTGATTAACAGATAAGAAAAAAGATATTTAATTTCTGCATTACATGTACTGATTAAATTGGTCTGGTCATTTGGTTCACATAAAAATTGAGGCAATTTCCACTATGTGTATTTTTTAATAATTAAATGACTAAACAACTTAATGGATAAAAGAGTATATCTTACTTTCATCCTCAATATATTCATCCCAGTTAAAGGTGCTCACTGTCCTATTGAAAGCGGTACCGTTCCCATCCAATGAGTAATTAAAGAAGGAAGTGATGTTTATTTCAAAGGAAGAATTATCTGGGGGCCATTGCAAACATTTATTCCGCAGGTTGCCCATAAATAGCTGTAGTCCTATTAATGCAAACACGCTCAGACAGAACACCGTCAGGATCATGACGTCAGAGAGCTTCTTCACAGACTGGATCAGGGCCCCCACGATGGTCTTCAGGCCTACAAATAAAACCAGAGGGGGAAATTTAAATGCACTATTTAACAGCTACTTTACTGACAAAAACATCATGAGCTTGTCCTGGAAAATAAAGATGTCATGCAGAATGCCAAGAATATTACTTTAATGTTTGTGATTGAATAAGATTTTTATGAAAAGCCTGCTAGCTGGTGAAAATGAATGAAAGCAGAACTTGTATGTTCATTAGAAAACTGTGAATGGAAATGAACCAAAGTGTATTTCCAAACACTCCTTAGAACAGAAAAATGATTTTGCTATTCATGCTTAAACATTAACCTTGTGTAAATAGTTTGCTTTTATTTGCAGATGTCTTACTCCCTTACCTCTTAGTGATTTTTGAAAAAAATCTATATGAATAGAGTAGTAATAAACCTTTAAGTAACTGAATTATGAGGTTATATTTTTGCGAATTCTATAAGCTTGAGTATGGGTTAAAAAAGGAAGACATCTGAAAACTGAGCCTCATGCAACACTCATGCTATCCCTTGCTCTTTCATTTGTCTGCAGGTAAGAAAATTACCAGTTTTTGACCTAATTGGTTCAATTTGCATCAGTTCGAATATCTCATAGTTTAGCTTCTATGCGGAAAGCTTGATGTTATAGGATGCAGACCATGTAGCCTGTTACTGCAAATGCCTCATGCAAAAACTTGTTAAACTCAAAGGCTGATTTAGAACAGTTTTAAAGAAAGCAACTAGTAAAAGCAAAGAATCAAGTCCATCCAAAATATGATGTGCGATTCTTGCTTTTTTACAGATTTACCAGTATTTGCAATAGGTGACAAGCAATAAGGCTTATGCACAAATGCAGCTAAACTCAGCCAATGCACCAATGCAGCTAAACTCAGCCTCGGTGTTTAACCTAGCTCTCACCTGGAATGACTGAAATTGTTTTCAATGCTCGGAGAACTCTGAATGTTCTCAACGCTGAGACATTGCCCAGGTCCACAAACTCTGTCACATATCTGCAGTAGGGAGTTCACACACAAACACAATGACAAAACACAAGAAACAGTTGGAGATATAAGGGGCCTACCACCTTATACCAGTTTCTTCTTACCTGGGATTACAGAAATAGTTTTCAAAGCTCTCAATACTCTGAAAGTTCGAAGAGCTGAAACATTGCCTAGGTTTACAAATTCTGTTATATACCTGTAGAATTAAATCAGAGTTATTCAGAATTTAGGGAAATCTAAGTCTATGTTGGTCTTACATCAAGACCTTTTCAACTTCAATGAGTGTTGCCATTAGATTTCCCAATTAAGAGAAAAATGGCATTGTCATCAATCATCTTGTTACTTGGGAAACTACTATTTTACAGTGTTAATTGAAACCAAAATCATATAATTTAATATGATAGTCCCTAATTTCTCCAAAGTACATAATTTAATTGGAAGAAATACATTCTGAATTTGCATGATAACTATGAAAAATGTTTGATCTGACAAGGGAAGCCACCAAGGAAAAATACAGTGTAGGCTCCCACCAATGATTTATTCTTCCAGCATGGAAAATGTATTAAAATACTTACGCAAAAGTAATGACTGTGAAATCCAACCAATTCCATGGGTCCCGTAGAAATGTGAAATCTTCTAAACAAAAGCCCCTTGCAAGTATTTTTATAAGTGATTCAAAAGTATAAATTCCTGTAAAGGTGTACCTGAGAAAAAATAGCCAAGCCCACATTAAAGATATAGTAGGTGATTTACATGTACATATCTCAAAAGGGACTTACACAACACAAATTAGAGACTTCTATATGGGTCTATGTCTGTCTCCCTAAAATGTAGAGTGTAGGTAAAATTTAAGGCAGGAAGAAATATTATATGTTGAAAGACATTCTCTTTGATTGTAACTAAATGAACACTGTACTTGCTATAACAATTGAAGGCCAAATAATAAGATTCTATATAAAGATTTTATCTAATACAATGGCATTTGGTCTGATTGAAGCAATTAGGTAATAATCCAAGAAATGAATGAAGCATTGGTGTTCAATAAAATATGCATTATTAAGATACATGAAATATATACTAATAAAACATAGAAAGGTAACAGCTATGAGAGAATGAATATACAAACTAGGTATAATATTTATTATTGGATATTAGTAATCACTGATCTTCAAAAGTGTGAAACTCACAAGAAAGATAAAGGGCTACAAATATTGGCTGTCAGACCAGTTCAATAATTTGAGCTACTGAGTGAACCACCACTGCAAACTTGGTCCTAGAGGAAGTTATTGCTTGAAATTAACTTGAGTCATTGTTGCTAACATGATTGGAGGAGCTGGTATGATTTGTTAAGGAAGCTGAAGTCTCAAGCTGTTCAATGCCCAGTTTGAAATACAAAGGGATGAGAATATTGAGAGAGATATTTAATTTTCTACTTACTCCACATTCTTTGTCCAGTCTGGAGGATTACTCATTGTCATAAATACACAGTTGGTAAGAATGGTGCACATAATGAGCACATTGAATAAAGTAGAATATCGTCAAGGAAGACAAAGTTCAATGGAAAATCTCACTTTCATGCATAACCATGTCTTTCACTACCATGAATTTTAGAACTTTTAAGACCTTATACTTTTATTATTGAGTTTGTTCTTTCTATTTCTGTCATTCAACAACCCCATAGCTAGGCCATGCCAACCCAAGTCATTAACTATTTTGAGGCTACTTTGGTGCTTTTTAGTAATTAAAAAGATTAAATGCAAAGCAATGGGTTCATTAGCAAATAATTTAACAATTTAACTTTTTTCAATGACAGACTTGACTCACTCAACCAAAGCTGTATGATCAGCATGTATGTAAATCATGACAAAAATTCAGAATCCAAGTGATTAAATACATTGTATCTCCATTCTAAGGGTCAATCTAGTGGGATGTCTTTAATAAGATAATTTCTAAGTGGAGTATATAATATACTGTTATTGATTATAATATTTTGAACAGTAAGACAAAATGGATGATATTATTTAGCATTTCTTAGATTTGTAACTGTGGCCAAATTACTTGTTAATTTTTCTGAGCCTTGGTTCACTTCACCATAAAAGTAAGAAAAAATAACTATTTTACAGGATTTCTGTGAGGATCTAATTATTTAAAATATGTTAAAGCTACTACACTTAATGTGTTTGATATATAGTAAATGCTCAATAAATTGCTTTTCTAACTTCCTGAGATGTAAAGAACATTACTCATAAAAAATGTCTAGTTTGCTTCACTCTACTTTGCTTTTGTAGACAGAGCCATTGCCCTTCAGTTTTCCAAAAAATAACAAAACTCTTTAAGAAAATATTTGGTAGTCAGATAATGAAATTACTTGCTTCTATATTTAATAAAAAGCATGAGGATTCAGTTGCAATTATGAAAACAACAACCTTTACCAATGTAAACTTAGACACAAATTATAAATATGCCAGAGAATACATCAATGCTATTCATAGCCTTTTTCACTCTTTAATTTAATTATAAATTTTCACATTATGTACTTGAACAAAATATCAACATGATTTTAAGTGTGGTAAAATAGAACAGTGAGTAGCCAATGTTTCACTAAACTATAAAGGAAGTTTCTTTGCATCTACAACTGGCTTTAGTCAAAGCAATGATTGATTTCTTGTTTTTACTAGTAGCAATATATTATTGCACATGTTTAATTCTCAGCTTGTCCAAAGGCACCCACATGGAAACAATCATAAATGATGTGGATCAGCCATGTGAGGGCACTACAAACCAGGGAACACACAAAAGCACCATTTTAAAGAAGACACATAGTTATTTTTATTGCTGAAAACAAACAAAAAATAAGGTAAAATTACAGATGATTTGCTGTTAGTGTATAAAACTCCCCTTGACATATTAGCACCATTTTGAATGCTTGGTTCCCAACCTCAAGGGTCCTCAATACAGTCCTGTATTTCTCCACTTAGCTCCATTTCTTACTCTCTGCAAAGACAATTTCAAATATTCTCTACTCTACTCTGATTTCCAATCTTCTACTTTTTCCCCTCCCACCTGAAGCTGATAACCTTATTTCCTACTTCATTGAGAGAAGAGATAATACGGTATCAGTCTGCCAAATCTCTACTCCACACCCCCAAATTGACAAACCTTCTGTATTGGGACCTATCATTTCTCCTTCCTGTTTCAATGGGGGAAGTTTTAAATTCCTCCTTCCATACTCTGGACACCTTCAACTTTTTCCAGAATACTTCATAAATCTCTTATCTTACTATCTTTCCACTCTACGTATTGGACACTTTCTATCAACATAAACTTGCTATGACTCTCCTGTCTTGGGGAGAAAGAAGTGAGAATCCTTTGATATAACCCACAATTCTCTTTGACTACTTTTAGCCTTAACTATTTTCTCCACTCATAGCCAAACTTCTTAAAAGAGCTGTTTATATTTTCCTCAGTCTACTAGCTTTTCTTTCTGAAGATAACAAACTCTTCATGTTTTGTCACTAAAAATAAAAGGATAATTTTGAGTTATTTGACTTGCTTGCTCAGCAGTATTTGATAAGCATGGTTCTTTCCCCTTTCATTATGCTCTTTTCCCTTTGCTTCATGAGGTCCCAATCCCCTGGTTTCTTTGTGCCTCATAAGCAACAATTTCTTTGTATCTTTTTAAATGTTGTAATTCCTTTTTGAAAAGAAGGGCACCTATAAGGCCCAGCGTTGTGGCTCAGTGGTTGAGCATCAACTTATGAACCAGGGGGTCACGATTCAATTCCCAGTCAGGGCACATGCCCAGATTGCAGGCTCAGTCCTCAGTAGGGGACACACAGGAGGCAGCCAATCAATGATTCTCTCTCATCATTGATGTTTCTATCTCTCTCTCTCCCTCTCCCTTCCTCTCTGAAATCAATAAATATAGTTTTAAAAAAGAAAAGGACATAGGATATCTCAGCCATTTCCTTCTCTCCTGCTATATTCATTCTAATAGAGTAGAGCTCATCAACAAACATAGCTTCAAGAACCATTTATGTACCCACTGATCTTAAATATTTCTCTCTAGGTTAGAGCTCTCTTCTGAACTCCACACACCCGATTGTCCATACTATATCTGTACTTATGTATCTCATTGATACTTCAAAAACATTTAAAAGATGGCCAAGAGACATCTAAAAAAATGCTCAAAGTTACTAATCATCTGAGAGATGTAAATCAAAATGACAATGAGATACCATCTCACACCTGTTGGAATGGCTATCATCAACAAATCAACAAACGACAGGTGCTGGCAAGGACATGGAGAAAAAGGAACCCTCGTGCACTGCTGGTGGAAATGCAGACTGGTGCAGCCACTGTGGAAAACAGTATGGAGTTTCCTCAAAAAATTAACCCAGTAATCCCACTTCTAGGAATATATCCCAAGAATTCAGAAACACTAATCAGAAAGAACATATGCACTCCTATGTTCATAGCAGCACAATTTTCAATAGCTAAGATTTGGAAACAGCCTAAGTGCCCATCAGCAGATGAGTAGATTAAAAAACTGTGGTACATCTACACAATGGAATACTACACTGCTGTCAAAAAGAAAGAACTCTTATAATTTGCAACAGCATGTATGGATCTGGAGAGCATTATGCCAATAAGCCAAGTGAAATAAGCCAGTTAGAAAAAAGATAAGTATCACATGATCTCACTCATTTGTGGAATATAATGAACAACATAAACTGATGAATAAAAATAGATACAGTGCCCTAACCAGTTTGGCTCAGTGGATAGAGCGTCGGCCTGTGGACTCAAGGGTCCCAGGTTTGATTCCGGTCGAGGTCATGTACCTTGGTTGCAGGCACATACCCAGTAGGGAGTGTGCAGGAGGCAACTGATCGATGTTTCTCTCTCATCAATGTTTCTGACTCTCTATTCCTCTCCCTTCCTCTCTGTAAAAAATAAATAAAATATATTTAAAAAAATAGATACAGAGACATAAAAGCATCGAATAGACCATCAAACCTCAGAGGGAAGGCAGGGGAGGGTGAGAGGAGACATAAGAGATCAACCAAAAGACTTGTATGCATGTATAGAAGCATAATAGATGGACAAAAACAATAGGGGGTGAGGGCCTATGCGGGGAGGTGGGAGCAGGCTGGGAGAGGTCAATGGGCAAAGGAGGAGACATATGCAATACTTTCATATATAAAAGAAATCTATTCTGTATACTGTGCCAAAATGACCTTTGTAAATGTAATTCAAAATAATTTCAAGAGCTGTCCACTATTTTTAGGATCATGATCAAATGTCTTAATATCATCTAGATTTTAGAAGGTAACCCCTGTCTATTTCTCTAGTTTTGTATTATTTACTCCTCATTGCACTCTCCTTTGTCCCTTTTATTATAATTGTTTCAGATCATCTAATGAAATATGCTCTTTCTCAAATAAGAGTCTTTGCAAATGCCATCCCTTCCCCCCTTCTTCAGTACTTGCAAATGCTTTCTACTTCACCCTAGCTAACTCATACTTCTTCTTTAGTACTCAGATTAAAAGTTATTTCTAGTATAAAGTTATTCACAATAGCATCTGACCTGTTTAGATATACCAGTAATCTATTGCAGTAGCATCTTATTCCTCCAATGGTTAATTTTAAGGTTGATTATTTCTACTTGAATGCATAATTAGTGAGGGCAAGGACCATTATATCATTGCCATTTCACACAGTATCAGTTGGCTATTAAATAAAATCAATTTTATAACTCATTTATGACTAAATAAATACTTTTCCTTTTTAATGATTTAGTTATTGATATGGGGCAAAAGTACATATGAAATTTGTCTCCACATATATTCAGTACACACATTTCTAGACATTTTTTGGAAAAGGAGGACATAAAAACATAAGGTGGATATTAATAGCCTCATGAAATTTATGCCATAATGGTTATGACCCTTAAAAATATTTACTCGTTATAATGGTAGAATTATCTATAGATATAAAAGCCTAAGCCACCATTATGACTGATGACCAGATGACTGGCCTGTAGCTATGATATGCACTGACCACCAAGGGGCAGACACTCAACGCAGATGCTGCCCCCTGGCGATCAGTGCGCTCCCGCAGTCAGCCAACCTCCTGCAGCCAGCCAACCTCCCGCAGTCCCTCCCCCTAGCCAGCTGGGTGGTCAGTGTGCTCCCACAGCCAACCTCCCACGATCCCTCCCCCCAGCCAGCTGGCCCCGATCAGCCCAATCGCTGGCCAGGCTGAGGGACCCCACCCGTGCACGAATTTGTGCACCGAATCTCTAGTATATAATGAAGTAATACATAGATTTCACTATTAATAAACAATAGAAAAATTGTTATTGTTCAGTAAGTCACAATTAATAAAGCATTATGCTCAAACACTTTTTTCCACATTGCATGACTATAATTTGAATAATAAAAAAGACAACTAAGTTAAAGATCCTGACAGATATTTAACAAAGAAAGCAAATAAAACTAATTTGCTTTTAAAACAAATTAAGCAATAACTAGAGTCAGGTTTTTATGCTTTTGATTTATTACGTGTCTCTAAGTAGAGAGCTTCAAAATCTGTTATCTTTACCATGACTTTAAACACCATCCATATACTGATATTGCTCAAAGTTCTATCTCCAGCCCAATCCTTTTTGGAACTCTACACTCCTCCACTGAACATCTAATAGGCACCTCAAAAAAAAAATACACCATGTTCAAATCAGAGCTCTGGATTTTACTCACCATTATTGATTCACTGGAAGTTATCCCAAGCTCAGTCAACAGAAACTACACTTTTATTTCTTGACCAGTCTAAACACTTGGACTCCTCCTTAGCTCTACTCATTTCCTCATATCCTATATCCAATTGCTCAGCAAAACCTGTCAGCTCTTCTGCAAAATACATCTAAATCTGATGACATTTGCCATCCTCATTGTTTCTACCATAGTCCAAGCCATGATCATCCTTTACTTCATAATGGCAATATGCCCCCAATCTATCTTTTTGCTTCTACACTTTCCCCCATGCATCATATACTCCGTGAAGCAGACTGGGTGATCTTTGTAAAATGAGAGTCAGATCATGACATTCTTCTGTTGAAAACCCTTCAGTCATCTCTTCCCATATCTTAGAAGTAAACTTGGTGTCCTCACCATGAACTATAGCTTCAGCCCCTGATCTCCACTCTCACTGATCTATCTCCTACTCTCTGCCTTTCTGACTCTTCTGCAGTCACACTGGGCTCCTTGCTGATTCTTCAACACCCTAGTTTCACTTTCACCTTCATAATTTGTCCTTGTATTTGCTATTCCCCTTACATTCACGTTTCTCCTAAATCCCCATGTCTCACTCCCTCACTTCCTTTGAATCTTTGTTGAAAAATATTTGAAATGAGTACTTCCCTGACCATATGATCTAAAACAGTACCTTGCCACTCTTCTTTTTATACTGCTTTATTTTTCTTAATAGCACTTATCACTAGATGATATGATTTATGTTTACTATCTTTCTCCTCTCAAATACGCACATAAACATCAATGTAACTACATGAGAGCTGGACTTTGTTTTGTTCAATGTTGCATCCCAGTGCCTAGAAGAGCATCTGCCACATAGTAGATACTCAATAACTATTTGCAAATCAACATTTAAATGAGTAATAAATATAAAATAAAAAGTGCATATTAAGTTAAAAATCATAAAAACTGACATGAAACACATTTAAAACTCTGGCAAATTAAGGAATGTGGATTATTTTGTTTACTATCTAAAATAATGTAACCATATTTTATTTAACTACTAAAACAAGATACCAGGCACATCAAAAGCATTTTCAGTTTTCAAAATATACCCTGCCAAAAATACAGTAAGCATAACTTATTCTGCAAAATCAAGAAACAGAGCTAATTTGATATTCATCAGCTTCTAATGAAGATAACAGTTCTTTATGAAGCAAGCTGGAATTTTTATTGTAAGTATAAGTCTAGGTTTAAAATACAAATTTATTTATTTTGAATGGTCATTTTCTGGTTTATAAACTAATGATAATGAATATACAATAATCTCTTAACCCATTGTGACTATCCTTAAGCATTTTTAACTTACAGTAAAGGGCAATGAGCCTGAAGCCAGAAAACCAAGATTGAAGCCTAAGATTTGCATTGTGAAACATAGCAGACAAAGCTATTTGGAAACACTCTTGAAAACTCTACAGAATTGTATATACTAAAGTTTACCAGGATCTTTTATCAAGTGCACCGTTATCAACAAAAGACTAAAGACTTTATTTATCTTAGACTATTATCCAACTGCTTTTTCTTTTATTATATCTCTATTCCAACATGAGGTAATCTGAAATATAATATTTTAATTCAGGCAATTAGAGATTTTTAAAAAATCTACATTTTCTATATGGGAAGAAAACTGTGGCTATCAGCCAATTTTTAAGCTTCTAGGAGAATCAGCCTTTTGGCAAATCTTAATAAGATCTACCTGGTTGCTTTCACATTTCAACTTGCATGACTGCAGGCCATCTAACAACTTTGCCCCTTAGGGGTTTTCTTTGGAAGCAAGTGCAAACCCTCAAATTCAAGTTGTACCTTGATTCCTGGAGAGCAACCGCCATAAACTATGTCCTCAATGCCCTGATTCTCTGGTCAGAAGTTCTGAAACTGCCCTCCTCCTCTACCACTTGGAATTTCCCTTTCTGGAGGGTCAGAAATTAAAATTCATGGGTTCCCTAACCTTCTAAGATTTTTTCGAGTGGAAATTATTGCTTTCATGACATTCTCAAAAATCTCCATGCAAATTTTTTATTTTTATTTTTTAATATTTTTTATTAAGGTATTATATGTGTACATATCTTACCATTGTCCCCCCCCACCCCACTCCCATACAAGCCCTCACCCCCCAATGTTTCATGCAAATTTTTTAAAACAAAAAGCTGCTTTTTTCTTTCATATTGGGTTTTCTTTTCTTTTCTTTTTAATATTTTTTATTGAATTTTTACAGAGAGGAAGGAAGAGGGAGAGAGAGCCAGAAACATAGATGAGAGAGAAACATCCATCAGCTGCCTCCTGTATGCCCCCTACTGAGGATGTGCCCGCAACCGAGGTACATGCCCCTGACCTGAATCGAACCCTTCAGTCCACAGGCTGACACTCTATCCACTGAGTCAAACAGGTTAGGGCTGGGTTTTCTTAATTCCATCTCATCATTCAGATTCAGAACAAAATAGATTTTCCTGACCTATTTAAACCTTCCATTTTGTCACTTGTTTTGCATCTGATTCCCTAACCTGTAATTCATTGGTTACTTATTAATTCAACACATACTCTACAGTTTCTACTCTGAACAAAGCTTTAGAGTAAATCTGCATTTTCACATAATTACATGTAGAGATAATGTTGATATCAAGGGTATACAATTATTTGTAAAACTAGAGGCCCGGTTCACAAAATTTGTACACTGGGGAGCGGTGTCCCTCAGCTTGGCCTGCATCCTCTCACAGTTCAGGAGCCCTTGGGGGATCCTTAGTGCTACCACGGAGGTGGGAGAGGCTCCTGCCACTGCTGCTGTGCTCTCCAGCTGTGAGGCCAGCTTCTGGTGCACTGACCACCAGGGGGGCAGCTCCTGCATTGAGCGTCTGCCCCTTGGTGGTCAGTGGACGTCATTCCACCGTTTGGTCAATTTGCATATTAGCCTTTTATTATATAGGATATAATAAATAATTTATGAAAAGTTTTATTCAGTGCACAGATTATAAATACTTGAAACATACTAATAGAGCATAATTTATAATTCAGGAGACCCAAATCTAAAACTAAACTTTATTATTCATTCCTAATGCTAAGTCAAAGACCTTTTTTTGCTTCTTGTACACCTGGGTTATGTTACTTGAAAAACAATAAGGAAACACACTGCTTTACATAATTCAGAAGAAATGATTAAATCTTAAAATATAAAAACATCAAATTAAAATATGCTGATGCCTATACAAAACTTTGAGGGAGAGAGTGGGGAATGAACTAGAGATTAAAAGGAGACTGACTTCCAAAAGGCCAATCATTTACCCCAATGCTGAGCAAGTCTGGGGACATGATTGACAGCCTCTCCACCAAGCACTGAAACAAATTCCCTAGTACTAAGCTTATCCCATCTCCTGATGGGATAAGTCTGCTAGGGGCAGTGAGCTTTTCTACTGCAAGCCTTAAAGCCAGGTCCTGGGCTGGCCATACCATGGAATCCCAGGCAAGACTCTTCTAAAGAAGATGCAACATGAAAGGTTGTCCTATCTGAGGCTTTGCTTAAATTTCAGTTTCCCCTTCAAGAACCTTACCTCTGGCTCCTGACGCATGTCAATCCTCATCCCAATGCTTCCATGTTCTTCCTCTAATTGCCCGTGCCTGGCATTGCCGTCTTCTAAACCTTTGCTTCCTTGGTTTTTCCAAGGCTAGCTGTCAGGCAGACCCCTAGCCCCTCCCTGGAATAAACCTATCATTCACAGCTACTCTATGTGACTTCCAGGAGTAAATCAAATGACCATTTCTCACCAAAGTGTCATCATCCCATTTCTAGGAAGTAGTAGCTGCTTCAATAAGGAGAATGAAGAATAAAATGAGAATATACAGTAAATGGGTAGACAGGCATTAATCCTTTGGAGAGAGAGAGTGTCGCAGGACCTGTGACTTGAATAGAACATAAGAACAAGTGACCGAGAAAAGAAAAGAAACAAAAGAAGGAAGGAAAAAAGAAAAGGAAAATAGAAAATCACTGGGAATACTGTTGGGAATTGAATTTGAAGAAATATTTAAAGGCTAGTATGTGCACAGTCACAATTTTAAACACTTACCAACCCAAAGCTTTCAAATGATAAAATGAAAAACAGAAAATAGTAAAATTTAGATAAAAAAAGAAATAAAATTGTGTAATTAAGATTAGGTCTATATTTTCCAAAAGTAGAAGCAGTAAACACAATTAGCTCATTAAGTTTACCCATTACATAACATTGTAAAATTTGAAGAGGAGGATGTGTAATAGGAGAACCTGGCAATATGGTCAAAATTAATAAAGAGTTGTTTAATGCAGCAAGCAATTCAGGAGGGAGCGGAGGAGGAAAGAAGGAAGTAGTGAGTCAGGAAGAGGAGAGACACTTAGAAGATAAGAAAAACTGTTTCACTTACCTATGATCCTATTTTGCAATATGCTGTTAAGTAAGAGGGAAGAAAAAGCATATAACATTGCCAACCAACCACATATATTTTTTTAAAAAATAACATCCTAGCTCAATAATTCAGTCAAACAAGCAAAGTCACATCAAGTGACTATTTGAAAAAAGGATATGAATGTACCAAAATCTTAATAGCTAATTTTCTAATAGGATTGAAGGGCGTTAAAATGTACAGGGCAGAGGTGGCACTGAACCGAGAGATTGCTTTCCCTTTATTCAATACTATAAACGTCTGAAAAAGAAAAAACACCACACACAAAACAGGATTTAGAATATACATCCATGGCATTTGAAGAGAAAGGTGAGACCATTCTCTAGAAACATAGCCTTATAAAATAACGTAGTAACATGCTAATTACCAACAAATGACATCACAATAAATGCTTCTTTCTCCCTGAGCACTGTAAATTCTCATAAATCAGTATGTGACATGAGGATTTAAAGAAAACAAAAAAATTGTAGCCAATGCCATAGGAAGTCTTAGCATCTTTATCAAATTTTGATACCAGTATTTTTAAACTGTGATTATAATTCATGAAAAACATGAAAGGAAGCTGTGATTACTTCTTCATTAAAAAAAAGAATTCACAAGAACTTCAGGGTTTTTCCAGTGCACTTTTGGATAAAATTCATTTTTGGGCACTTGGAAAGGGCAAAGTCTATGGTATGAAGGTGTAAACCTGCTGAAAAGCCAAGTACCTTATATAGAGCTTAATATCATAAAGAAGCATTTAGGCACTACTCCTGGAAATGCAGAGAGGGGCAAAAGTAGGTTTACAGCTGAGAGTACACCAAACACGAAGTTTATTATTGTATTATCATTTATTAATTATTGTATTTTTTCTGTACGAGCAACCGTGAACCTACTTTTGCCCCACCTGTATGAAACACGCATATGAAATAATGACTCCTCACTTTTTGCTTCACCATACTTTGCCCTTCCCACTCTGCAGAATGCCTCTTCAGTTTTCTGCCTGCTCTGAGAATGTAGGTTCAAATGAGTACTTCCAAAACACTTCTAGGATAATGAGGTTATTCCATGGTCAGGCCCACCCAGCATCCTCCGGCTACCTGACCCAGAGAGGAAGAGGCCAGTGCTCTTTACCAGACATCCCTGGGGATAGCCCAAAACCAATTAGGAAGTAGGGGAAGCCAAGAGAACTTGATCAAGAACTCACTTTCTTATTGATGTAGTACGGGTCCAGGTCCTCCAGGGGCACTGACACCATCCCTGGAGGAATGTCTCCATAAATAAATGGAAGGGATTTTCCTGCTTCCAAGTCACTATTTGGCCTTGGGCCATTTTCATCATCCTCATCCTTGCGCTCTTGCTTGGGTCTCTTAGCTTTCTCTTCTGCAATGCGTTGTTCAATAGCAGCAAGGGATTCCCTGGTAAAGAAGCGGAAGCTGTCAGGTCCTGGCGGTACCAGCACTGACTGTGCCATCTTTTCATCCTGCTTTAGTCACTGTTTAGCTCCTTGCATAAGAAAGTGCTATGGAAACAAGAGACAGACACACACAGGGAGAGAAAGCAATGGCCATTAGGGAAAAAGGTGACTGGCAATTACATGATATTGACACGAAATATATAAATCAAGCTAGATGTAACAATATTTTACTAAGGCAGCTGTATTTGGCACCCAGGGAATTCTCTGCATGTATTCACTTGCTTGCATGGAGATCTATCTTACATATTCAGTAGATGTCTATGAGGTAATCTTATCTCCCTCTTCCAAAATGTTTCAAGTGGAAATATCCAATTCAGAACTCAGAAATGGAGGATACTGGTTTGTGCTTGCTGTTTCACTTGTGTGAATAATTTGGCAGCCATCTTTTTTTTTAAAAAAAACCACATCCTTTCTGAAAAAATATCAGAGATCCAAAACAAGAGATGAATCATCGCCTAAAACTGTCGAACCTGGGCTGTTCCAGGGATCTTGCACGTATCTCTCCATTTTTTTTTCTATGTTCCCTTTGGCCTACTTTTCCACCCCTAAGAGCTTATTCAAAATCCACGCACCTGGTAAAAAGCTCTGGGAATCCTGAAATGCCAGGCTGTGGGAACAGAGGTGGCTGCTGCTTGAAAGCAAGGGAGCAGGAAGGAGCAGGGGATGCCCAGTTGCGTTTGGAACTGCTCGGAAGCTGCACAGGAAGGGATCCAGCTCCTGCCAAACTGGGCAGGAAGTCACCCGCGTCAGAGGTCTGGAGCTAGGACCCCAGGCTTAGCAACCTGCTGTTAGCTAGTGTAATTGCTTCTTAAGTGAACCAATTTGCAGTGCCTTAGAAAATACTGTGGAGAAAGCCCATTTTCTCAAATAGTGCCCATTTCATAAAATGTACATAGCAGCTTTGGACTTGAAAAAATACGTAAGTTGAAGATAGTTTATCCTTTAAGCAAACTCCTATTTGGCTGGTCTTTGCAATACCATAAATGAAGTTTTACTGTATTCTAATCACATTTTACTGAATTAACATATATAACTCAATAGAGCACACCAATCACGCCAAATGTGATCTCTCAATCAGTGGCAGGAGTGTCTATGCTTTTTAAAATAATACAACCAAAATCTTGACACCGGAATGTCATCTGTATTCAATCATTTATCTATTCTCCCTTCTTTTAAAACAATGTCAATCTATTTTAAACCACTCTACAGGAATGAGAATTCCCATTTAATTATGAAGTGCATTTTCTAAGAGTAAAATTCATTAATATCTGGGTAATTTCTGTATCATACGCCAGATAAAACAGGGACATTAAAAATAACATAAGCTACAGTACCGTCTCCACATTTGTTTTTGAAGTAGACTAAGTAGGACCTTTCAGCCACCAGCTAGCAGACTGTCTTCAGTATCACAGTGCCTCCAAACATCCTCATTTTCCTCACCCAGCCCCAGAGACCCTTTTGCCTGGAGACAGGCATAGCAGTCCCTCCCCGGAGTGTGCAAGGAGAGAACTGCCATGCCTGGATGTTCTAATAAAAGAGACATGCTAAAACATGCAGTCAGCAGGTTCAGAATGAAAGTGGTCCTCTGCTGATTCCCCCAAGGATTCTACTGTAAAGGTACAGAAGCATCACAGAGAACAAGCATAATAAGAATATTAAAACATTACCCCTGCAGAATCTTTTATACTCAGATTTTGGGATTGATAAACTGGCATCAAGAAGACTGCAGATAAAATTCCATCATGCTTTTTTTCTTTTTTTTTCTTTTTTTTTTTTTTTTTAATTCTCCTTCAAAGACCACACCTAACTTCCTGTAAAAGGATTGTGGTAACTGAAGTAAGAACAGGCATTTCCTGTGCAGGGGACTACAAAATGACATTCTTGTAACGACCACTAGAGGGCGGGGCAACTGTGGAGAGAAACTCCTCAGGGTGTACACATAGACATGTGTTTGAAGCAGCCCGAAGCTTTCAGTAATGGAAGTCTGATCTTCAATTATTAATTTTGTTAACTAATAATGCTTCTGTTTGTGCTTTTATTTGCCAAGCCAGAAATCATTTAATCAATACAAATAATTCAAATTAAAAGTAAAATGAAAGTAAATAACTTAGGGATAAAAATAAAAACTCATAAAACAGCAATTGTATTAATGAAAGTCTGATATACAGTGCGATTTAACATTAGGCTCAGCCCCAGAGTATCTGAAATCCAATAAAATGCTTTGCTAATTCAACAAAGAGATTGCCTTTGTGTTATACAAGTTAGCTTTCTCTAGAAATAAAAATCAACCTGATGAGATACCAATTTTATTTTATCTCTGATTTAAATGACTGAAACCCAATCAGAAGAAAACTGAACAGCCAGTGGGATCCTAAATGCCAGTCTTTCAACTAATAACAGAGCTAAGATTTGAGGGCTTACTATGTGCCAGTCACTAACTGGGATAAGACATCTGCATGTGCTATTTCATTTCATCCTCCCCACAACCCTGCCAGATAAACACTTTCATGGCCTTTATTTGAAAACTGAAGAAAACAAGCACACTGAGGTTAGGAAAAAGTCACCTAAGATCACACAGGCAGAATTCAAACTCAAAATCTGACACCAAAAATCTGCAAACTTAATTCAGTCTTAAAAACAAACACCTACACATGCAAACAAAACCTAAAATAAAATAAAACAGTAACACCTATTATAATCAGAAAACGTTATGATTATTAAATTGGTATATTTTGCCTATTTTCTAGCTTAACTATTTTCATTAAAAAAATATATTTACTGGAAACAAGCAGAGAGAAGATATAGCCCCAAAGAATTTTTTAGTCACTATACTAGTCTGTTTTGGTTATAAGAGACAAAAGATTGATTCAGATTGGCTTAAGAGAAAGGGAGCAAGGAATAAAGGAGAAAGGAAGGAACGAGGAAGGAAGGGAGGAAGGAAGGAAGGGAAGAAAGAAGGGAATTTATTGGTTCAAGGTTTATTGTCTACAACTAGCTTTAGGCTTGGCATGATTTGGGAGCTCAACTAATGTTACCTGCACCTAGCCATGCTGTATCTTTTGGCTCTGACTTCTATGGTGATAGCTTTTCTAGAGATTTGTTCCTTATTGTAGTAAGATGCTGAAGCAGCTCCAGCCTCCCAACTTCCCAGACTTAAATTCAAGAGGAACAAAGACCCAGAAAAACTCATGTTGTATCTCACTGACTCCAGTTGGGTCACGTGCCCATCCCTGCAGGCATCATTCTATCCAGGGCAAAGCCATGCTTTGTGCTTTGGTGGCTTTTCCTAAGCAAAATGCCCCGCCCTCGCAAACAGGAGGAAACCTCACTTGAAACCTATGAACAGTCAGGTGATGATGGTATAGAAACATTTGTCAAAAGCAGAGTTGGGGTACTATTACTAGGATAAGGGGGCATTGATGCTGATTAACAAAAACAAATGAGTGAACTCCAGTCATGTATCTGTCATATTTCTAGTGCTCCAATACTTAGAGAGTAACATTATGAGATCAGTATGTGTATATATATATTCAAGTGAGGTTTCCTCCTATTTCCAAGGGCAGGGCATTTGGCTTAGGGAAAGCCACCAAAGCACAAAGCATGGCTTTGCCCTGGATAGAATGATGCCTACAGGGATGGGCATGTGACCCAACTGGAGTCAGTGAGATACAACATGAGTTTTTCTGGGTCTTTGTTCCTCTTGAATTTAAGTCTGGGAAGTTGGGAGGCTGGAGCTGCTACAGCATCTTACTACAATAAGGAACAAATCTCTCTATATATATTCTGTATATACTTTTTTTCTAGTTCCACTATTTTCCTTAATATTCCATGTTTAGGACTTAGACACCGGGCAAGATATTTAAAGAAATTTTAAATATTTTTATTGATTTCAGCAGGAAGAAGGGAGAGGGAAAGAGAGATAGAAACATCCATAAGAGAGAGACGTTGATCAGCTTCTTCCTGCATGCCCCCTACTGTGGAATTGAGCCTGAAACCCAGGCATGTACCCTGACTGGGAATTAAACTGTCAGCCCCCTGTGCATGGGAAGACACTCAACCAAATGAGCCACACTGGCCAGGCCTGGTGTGGCAAGATATTTAGAAGATTCCTTCCCCAAAGGAAGCTGTCTTACTGTAATCAAATATTTCACAAATCTCTATGGTAAGCATTAGCTTCATTTATCAAATAAATATGTGAATATTCTGGTGTCTCTTTTTAGACATGCTCAACAATAAGCTAACTTATGCAAAATATTCTATCTCAAAAAATAAATTAAGGAGTTCAAAATTTATAGTGATTTGTTAGATATATTTTTGGGGAGGAGATTAACCATAATAATAACACATAGTGCTAACTTTTTTGTCTGGCACTATTTTAAGAACTATAAAATGATTTATTTTAACAACTTGCTGAATTAGATACTGTAGTCATCTCCATTTGAAACTTGAGGAAACTGAAGCACCAAAAAGTTAAATGATTTACAATAAGCATAGGTTCACAGCTGGAAGTAGTAGAGTCAGAATTAGAACCCATACTCTTTGGCAACAGAATCCATGTTCCTAACCACTAACTACACAGTGCTTCTCCAGCCTTTTTTCAAGTCATCCACTTTCAGAAACACACCAAGAGAATACATTTGTTCTCCCGTTGATCCTAGCCATTTAATGTGCCTTAGGATATTTAAAAGGGTGAACTTGAAATGTTTTATAAAAATATGCAAGACCTAAGATGAGCAACACGATCTCAAAAAGACTTTTATGAAATATAGATTTGCAATAAGAATCATGGTCTCTTGTTTCTGATTTCCCAGGATACAGTTCTCAGAAGTCATGCATGTTAGTTTTTTCTTTCATCTGGTCTGACCCTGGTAACACCATAATAACATTTTATTATGAGAATGCTAAGTGACACATTTTCATGGTTTTTAAACTCCATTCAGTTATAATACTTTTCAGACAGAAGATTTTGTATTACAACTTTTAAGGCCAGATACTATAATTGGAAAAACCCATAAATAATGGAAAAACAAACAATATTATTTTAAGTAGTCAGAAAGGAAAAAATATTAAGAATCAGATTACGAAATTCTGCTGACATTTCTGTTTCCCTTCCCATGCCTTATTTCTTTTAGTTTTCTCACTTATAAAAGAGGAAAATTAATTTTCTAACTTAAAATATAAAAGAAAAATAAAGTTTGTTAATATATATAATGACATCTACAAAAATAGTAGTTAAAGTTATACAAAAAATAAGGCAATACAAAGCAAAGATATGCAGTGATAAATAGTAAATGATTCTTTCAACAAAGATCCACATTTATAATAAGTACTCTAAAATTAAATTCATACTAAGAAAATTATTGGCTCATTAAATCTCACAGATAAGGAAGTAGTTATAGTCTATTCTATAATTAGTGACTGTGGATAAGTGCTCAAAAAACTTACAGGCTTTTGTTCCTGAGTTATAAAAGCTAAGAAATACTAAGGAATGTCTTTTTCTGAAATTAATGTTTTAATCCTATTTTATAATTGTAATGCTTAATTCTTTTCAGTACCTTAAGGAAATACCAAAAATAAAAAAAAATAAAATCTAAGAAAAGATTTGCTAAATATTAGCAGCAGGTTTATTTTCTGAGTTTCCTAGTTCCCTTAATCTATAGGTTCTAGTCTATTTTCTCATGAACTTTCTGATTTTCACTTAAGTTGTTTTTCTTTTTATATCCTTCACTCTTAAACTTTGATCCACTAGCTCATTTCTGTAACTAACAATTTCCATAAGAGGGAAAAAGTTCTGGACAACCAGACTTGGATGTTTTTCCACTCTAGATTAGGAACAGTGCAAAGTAGAAAAGAAGACATAGGCTCACTATGTACTATTTAGATAAACTGTCATTTCTCTTTAAGGGTTAGCTATAGTTACAATATAAAACCTTTACTTTAAGTATTTTACATTCATATAATATTTGTTGAGCAATATTCTTCACACAAGTATAGGTGTTTCTTTAAGTTATTATGTTTTAAACACATTTTGTTTTTCTTTAATAGAAATGCACACCAATGTTATCATGATAAATCTGAAAAATTATTCAATGTACTGATAATCACTTTACAATCAACTTTACTAGGGAAAAATTATATATAATGAAATATACCTATATCTTTATAAAGCATTTTTATTTTATTGCAGGTAAACTAGTAACATGTTTCTACATCCTTTCTTAAACTTCACTTAATGCACGTTAGTAGACACCCATGAATTACTTCAACCATCCCTAAATGACTAATCAGCTGGAAGGCCACCTTTAATCTGATTACTTATTAGTTTGTTTTTGATGGCTAGATTATACTAGAATCACAGAATGCCACTTCTGTATCTTAACAGTCAGGTAAGAAAGATTTTTTAAGTTGTGATCATCCCCAAGAGAAGACATTCCCATTTGTTCCAAAGGCCTAAATATTTCCAGCTCAGTTTTCTTCATTCCTCTCTTTCATTGAAGACTTCTATCTACAACTTTCCCCCTTGGCCCTCACGCTCTTCTATAGAGGAGAAAAAGTCTGCCAATAAACTCCTCAGTGGGGTAGCAGATCTGCAGGTCTGGGAATCTTCCTCAGGAGAAAACAAGCAGAGTCAAGAGCAGAAGGGCTTTGAAATGAAAAACAGTGCTCAAAAAATAGCTACATTCCAAAGTGCCCTAGGTACAAAGTGTGTGTGTGTGTGTGTGTGTGTGTGTGTGTGTGTGTGTCTCAGAGAGATAGAACTAGAGATGAATGAGAACATAAGAAACCACAAATTTGTTTCTTCATGGTATGTTAACATGGCCTAAATTCTGGTACTCTTCTCGGTTCTTGATATTAGTTATCTCATTTAATTCTTATAACATGTTGTGGAGGAAGTCGTGTTTTCACTTTTCTAATGTGATGGTGATCCTGGTTTAATTATGACCACACAGAGCCAGCATTTAAACTCACAAATATCTGATTTCAAATTCTAAATACACTTGATTGTACCATTTTTCCTTGGAGGTGAGAAATGTGCCATTGATACAGAAGTTGAAAAGAGTAATGTGAAATACGTCTAATTTTTTAAGTAACTGGATCCCTATCTATACCTAAGATGTTTATAAAACACCATGGGTTTACTGCTAGTCACCTATTAAGAATAACTTAGTTTCTCCTTATACTCTTGCTATTGTGGGGTTAGCTCACTTCTGCTAGAATCAGTCTTCAACTCTCTGCACCTCAGTTTTCTCATCACTAGAAATGAAGGCTCATTTTGAGTTTTATAAAATACATTTATAAGAAAAAGGTAAGCACAAAGATTAAGACCTAGTAATTGCTTAATAAATGTTGGTTACTTTTCATTTTTTAGAGATACCTTAGCAGTTTGGCATTTCTACCTTGTATTAAAGTTATTTACACAAAGTCTATCTCCCCTATCATCTCATCTTGCTCATCTTTCTTTATGGCTTCCACAATATCCAGTATCTGTGGTAGTTTTAGATAATTCTTTCTTTTGGGGCTGTCACTTAGTAGGAAGCTAATTTAAAGGGTTTTGTTGTTGTTGTTTTGTTTTTTTTGAGAGAGAAACATCAGTCAGCTGCCTCCTTCTGCACACACCAACCTGGGAACAAACCCACAACCTAGGTATGTGTCCTGACCAGACTCAAGCCCACCACCTTTCAGTGTATGGGACGACACTCCAACCCACTGAGCCACACCAGCCAAAAAGCAGTTCTTTTTTTTTTTTTTTTTTTAACCAAGGAGTGTTTCTAGCTACATGTGATTTATGCAAACATCATTCATCTTGAGGGGCTTTTATTGACTTACTATTATTTGGTAGACACTATGCTTCTGAAGAAAAAAGGCTCTAACTTTGAAGCCAGATGAAACTAGTTTGCATCCTAACCCTGCTAATTTCTAGCTGTAGTTCTCTGGGCAAAGGACTTGGATTATAGTAAGGATTAAAGAAGATAAATAAAATACCCAGGATACATAGCAAATGCTACTTACCTATGCCCTTCAACTCTTCAGCATTGTACTAAGCAAAATGAATAAGACCAAATGTAAAGCTAGAAGTCTGATCTTTCAAAATTTACAATGCAATTTATCATTTAACCAAACAATTTTCAAGTGCTAAGCAATAGCCAGCATTTTTCAGATGCTTAGCACACAGTAACCAAGCAAACAGACAAAAGTCAACAAAACTCTGCCCTCATGAAGCTTATATTCTGTGTTCTAGTGATACAGCCTCCATACAAGTAAGTTAAATATAGAATACAGCAGGTGACACTGCTATAGAAAAAGATAATGCTGGCAAACAAGAAAAAAATATCAGGGGAGGAGGTTGAGGAGAACGGTGTGTTGTAAATTTAAAAAGGGTGCTTAGGGAAAGGCTTGTTAAGGAAGTGGCGTGTAAGCAAAAGCCCTCAAGGGACCCACGGAAGCCAGCCAAGTCATGAGCCTTCCTGGATGGTGGGGTTCCAGGCCGAGCAAATGCATGAGAAGAGTTACAGAAAGGTATTCACGTTTGGAAAGGTCTATAGAAAGGCGAATAACATTGGCAGGATGAAAATGACAACACAAGGCAATCACATCAATAGGAAGCAGAAAGAGCAGGTAACAGGCACAGTGAGTACCACAGCAGATGCTGCTGTCCTCAGTTAGGACCGCCATCTGGTTTCCCAGCAGTTTCACCGGTGATACCTGTGACATAAATGTCAAGATCAGAGCCCAAGCCAGACCTGAGAAGCAACAATCGGACCAGAAATAAAGGAAAGCTCACTGCCCCTCAATGTCCTGAGCCTGCGCTCAGAAGAGGTGTGTAGAAAGCAGAATAGCAGGTCTGGATGCTCAGGAGAGTCTCAACCTGGATGGCTTCCTGCAGGTGGACCCAGAACAGTCTTACAGAAATGGTGAGTTCAGCAGCCAGACTTAGCAGCTAGCAGCAGCTCTGCATCAGAGAAGCAGACAAAGCAAAATGTTGCCTATCTAAATGCCTACAAATGTGTTTGTTGAAATTTTGAAAGATTAGAAAAGGGATATTTTTCTTGTCCCATGATGCAGTCTTAAAAGACAGAATAGCATCAATTATAAAACAGATATTGCTACAAAACTTTTTGTTTGTTTTCATTTGTAAAAATCGTGTTGGTTTTCAAGTATGAAAAATGCACTTGTCTATATAACGTGTTGGCAGCTATTCTCACTAGCACATTTCCTTGTTTTTAAGCACTCCTCACACACTTTGGAGAGACCAGATTAGCCACTCTTGTTCCTCAGTTCACTTAATCTCTTCACCCTGAGGCTTTTCCTTTCTTTGTCTTCTTCTTCTCCACCTGCTCCTCCTCTTCTTCCTCTTCCTCCTCCTTGTCCTTCACCTTCTTTTCCCCCTCTCTTTAGGATAAAGATAATTCCTATCCTGGTCAAATCCGTAAGTTTGCTGTTGGGATAAACTCATATTATTGGAAGTAAAATATTTTTGGAACTACAAAACATTATAGGCAAATTTATTTTCTTAATATTATTAAAATATCAATTTTTGCCTGCAGGAATGAATGGAGAGAGGGAATTTTAAATGGAAAGAAATGATGTATATTCTAAAATTTCCCTATATAACTCAATATTTGTGAATTATAAAAGAATGGCTAGAACTTTTAGGATGGTTAGATTTTGAACAGCTCTCTATCATGTACATAAATGCAAAGCCCACATATGTCAGCTCCTGTGATTCCCACCCTACCATATCGTTGCACCAATTTCATATGAAAACTAAAACAGGAAAAGAGCAGGTTTGAGAATGGAGAAAGGCAAAAGGCTCAGGAAAACATATTCCCTTCCCCCCAGTGAAGTGATCATGTGCTTCTACATATTCATTTCCAGGCTCATATTCATGAATGACATTTCCCATTTATTTTTCTCAGTTCCAAACAAACAAAATATATTGAATCATTAAAAGCAAGGACTGATCTATAAAACAGTTTCATCACTTGGAAATTATCAAAGGGAAAGATATGACTCACACAGCTTTTGAAAAGTTCAAATCATGATTACAAATTGCAAACAATTTTTTTGGGGGGGTTGAGAGAGAGAGAAAGAGAGAGAGATGAGAGAGATTGGTTTGAGTTTTATAAAAAAACTAGAGGCCCGGTGCACAAAATTCGTGCATGGGAGGGAGGGTCCCCTCAGCCCAGCCTGAACCCTCTCCAATCTGGGACCCCTTGGGGGATGTCCAACTGCTTTGGACATCCCTCTCACAATCCTGGACCGCTGGCTACTAATCGCTCACCTGCCTGCCTGCCTGGTCGCCCCTAACTGGCCCCCCCACCAGCCTGATCACCCCTTACACGCCCTCTGCCAGCTCAGTTGCCCCTAACTGCCCCCCTGCCGGCCTGATTGCCCCTTACTGCCCCCTCTGCCAGCCTGGTTACCCCTAACTGCACCTGCTGCCAGCCAGGTTGCCACCACCTGCCCCCCTCTGCCAACCTGGTCACCCCTAACTGCCCCCCCTGCCAGCCTGGTTGATCCCAACTGCACCCCCCTGCTGGCCTGGTCGCCCGTAACTGCCCTCCCCCCCGCCAGCCTGGTTGCCTCTTACTGCCCCCCGCCCCCGCCAGCCTGGTCACCCCCAACTGCCCCTCCCCCAGCCTGGTCGCCCCCACACAGCCTGCTGTTCAGTCGTTTGGTCATCCCTCACTAAGACCCCTGTCGGCCTGGTCATAGGCAGCCATCTTGTGAGGGTGTGAGGGTTAATTTGCATATTACCCCTTTATTATATAGGATATATTCTTCCAAATAAAAGAATTTGTAAATTGGAAGGTATGAATTCGATTTAGAATTAACCCCCTAGTTTTCTTTATGGCATTGAGCAAAGTTTTCCCTTATATTGGCACAACAACCAATGCTAATTAAAATAATAGGTTTTGTGTTTGGAAGAGGGGGCCTCCCAAGAGATCATTTATACAGACTACTTATATTTCTTAAGAATTGAACTAAAATCAGAGACAGATGGCTTTGTCCAGGTCTCAGAACAGAGATTTCAGAATTTTTCCTTAGTTATCTATTCAATTCTTTAATCACCATCTCACTTATTCTTTAGTTATAATCTCTATTAGTATTAAGACTATCCAGACTATTTCTGCTAGTGCTTCATTGGGTGGAATAGGAATCATCATACACACCCTTGGGATTTATTATGGGGAAATTGTCAAAACATTTATCATTCTGTTTATTGCCATTGAAAGGATGTTTATGTATTAGTTCAACCAAGACCCATGACTTAATTACAATTGTAGGAGAATAAAAACATTGGCTGATGGTCAGCATGATCCCTATGATTTTCAGCCTTCAGTCTGCTCTTTTGCCTATCTACTTGTTCAGTTCTTCTAAAAAGAATAAAATATTAATTTGATTAAGTAGTTCCTGAGACAATAGAATGGTTAAAAGGCATGAACACACAGATTGTTCTAACATGTTGTATTCTAATTGTCATTCATCATAGAACACTTTTAAATTTTCCTTATGACTTCTTCTTTGATCCATGAATCAATAATTTAGAAATGTGTTGCTTAATTCCCCAAACCCAAATGGTATTTTTTAGATAGCTTATTGTTATTGGTTTTTAATTTCATTCCACTGTAGTCAAATACTATAAAATGAATTGAGACTTATCTATGGCCTAGCATATAGTCTTTGGTGAATGTTCCATGTGCACTTCAAAGGAACATATAATCTGCAGTTGGTTATAATATTCTATAAATATTGATCAGGTCCTTCTGTTAGATCATTGATTATATTATTCAAGTTATCCATATCCTTACTAATTTTTTTCTACTTGTTCCATTATCTATTGAGAGAAAATTGTTAAAATTTCTAACAATAATTGTGCCTTTGTCTATTTTTCACTTTAATCCTGTCAATTTTTTCTTCTATTTTGGAATTCAATGATTTTGTCATACAAATTTAAGATTGTTATGTCTTGTTACAAATTGGCCCTTTTACCCTATGAAATGATTATTTTTTATCTGTGTTAGTATTCCTTGTCTTGAAGTCTATTTGATATCAATATAACCCTATTAATTTTCTTATAGTGTACATGCTATACCTTTTGCTACTCTTTTACTTTCAATCTGTCTGTATTATTATACTTAAAATGTGTCTCTTGAAAACAGTGTATCATTGGAGCTTGTTTTTTATCCAGTTGGTAACAAATGCAAAAATAATAAAAATATAAACCTACAAAAATACCTATGCATGAATATTCATAGCAGCTTATCTATATACTAGAGGCCTGGTGCACAGATTTGTGCACCAGTGGGGTCCCTTGGCCTGCCCTGCACCTTCTTGCAATCCGGGACCCCTCGGGGGATGTTGGATAGCCAGTTTTGTCTCGATCCCCGCAGGCCCAATCCAGACAGGAGGGAGCCTGATCCTGTGCATTGAGCGTCTGTCCCCTGGTGATCAGTGCATATCATAGCAACTGGTCGACCAGTCAGTCATTCAGTGGTTCGGTCTTTCGGTCACTTAGGCTTGCACTGACCATCAGGGGTCAGATGCTCAAAGCAGGAGCTGCCCCCTGGTGGTCAGTGTGCTCCCACCATGGGAGCACCACTCAGCTGACTGACCCATCTCAGGACCTACCAGCCCAGCAGCAGCCACGCACTCCCTCAGTAGTCCTGCAGGTCCAGTCTCCAGAGCACGGTCCAGGCACCGACAGACCAGCGCCACCAGCACGATTCCTACAGCCTCCTGGAAGTCGGCCTCGGGCACTGCAGCCATTATCCCTCCCTAGATGCTCCGCAAGGAAGAAACTATATAAAAGCAGCTGCCGGTGACTCCTGACAACCGGCGCAAACGTCAGTGGGACAGATCTGGATCCTGAGCTGGCAAGGGCATCCCACCACCAATCGTGTCCCAGCCCCCTCGCACCCCCTCAGGATGGGCGCCAGATGCAGGGCTCATGGCTGGTGAGCATAGCTGCAGCAGGTGCAGAGGAGCTGGGATGAGTGAGAGCAGCAGGCAGGAGCAGCAGGTGGCATTGAACTCTGGGTTTCAGCCAATCCCTGCAGGCCACCTCAGGGACCCCACCCATGCACAATTTCATGCACTGGACCTCTAGTTTTTCATATTAGCAAAAATCAAGAAACACTTCAAATATCCATCAATAGGTAAATAAAAAAATAAATTAAATATTTTTATCCAACAGAGTATTATTCAACATGTTTGTCAAAATTCAAACTAATGCGTATTTTATTTTATGCAAATTATACTTCTATTAAAGAAAATGGTATAAGCCCAAGCTCTATTGTCTTTCTTCAACATCTTAATTTCTAATAAGTCTGAGGACTACACCAAGCCAGACCTATTTAAGCTGGGACAAGTCAACCATCTTTGTTTTCTCTCTTGCTGACCTTCTTTCAGTAAGAGTTTCTATCAGATATCTTCAACTTATTATCTCCAAGTGGCCAGGATAAGAATATAAGCTTCTTTGATATGGATTCACACTTTATTGGGAGGTATAAGCCCAATTATGCCTCTAAGATAATTGGCTCTTTTTGTTTTTTGATCCTAATACCATTAATATCACTGTAATAAAGTAAAAAAAAAAAAAAAGAATTCAAAACTTAGGGAGAAAAATGAACACATGGAAATTTAATAACAGTGCTGAGTCCAGTAACAGCAGAAGATAACAGGCCAACACAAGACAACTAACAATGCAGTATATGATTTGTGATAACATGACAAGCTTGAATAGGTTTCTAAAAGTTTTTCAAATGTTTTTATATACACTATTTTACCCAAGGAGGTGGATCAGGGAGGTGGATCTTATAGATGAAGAAACTAAGTTTTTAGCCAGCCTATGTCAGTGGCCACAGCAAATAAACAACAGATGCAAGACTGCAACTTATGCATTTTGATCCCCCCAGGTCCCCCAAAAGGATTTACTCTATATCCCTTGCTATTCATAAAAGGTTAAAGACATTGAGGGCTGAAGTGAGGAACAAAGGATTCTTGGATGAGGTGGAACTTACACTGGGCTTTAAAGGTTTGGCTGAAAGAGAAGGACATTCCACTTGGAGAGGAAATCATGAGCAAAGGCCCAGCCCCAAGCATGTCTGGCTGTGACCTACAAGAGAAAACAAGGTAAGTTTGGGACAATAGCAAATGAAAAGACCAGTGAGACTGGAGGGAATGTTCTTGCATAGATCAAGTTGCAGATCTAATCAGGGAAGGATGATAGAAGCCAGATGGAGAAGGTGTCAAATTTAATGCCAAAGGTTGATGACTACTTACTGAAGTTTTTAAGAAAAAAAGTAAAATATCAGAAAGAAAAGTGTATATTACAAAATATCTTAAATGTTATTAAACATTAATATGAAAATACTAATACTTATGTAAGATTATAATTTTAGTACAGTAGTGAAAATAAGCAACAAGTGGCTCATAAAGAAATTAAGTGCAGCCCTGACCGGTTTGCTCAGTGGGTAGAGCATCGGCCTGTGGACTGAAGGTTCGATTCCGGTCAAGGGCATGTGCCTTGGTTGCGGGCATATCCCCAGTAGGGAGTGTGCAGGAGGCAGCTGATTGATGTTTCTCTCTCATCGATGTTTCTCTCTATCACTCCCTTCCTCTCTGTAAAAAATCAATAAAATATATTAAAGAAAAAGAAATTAAGTGCACAAATCTTGTTTAAGAAATTCACTGTTAAGGAGGGAAAAATAAAGAACCAAAACACACATTTTTCAATATAAGAAAGGGCCATGTTTGCTGGAAGGAAGAACAAAATGAGTTAATAAAGAATCAAAAATCAAAGATATGGAGATGGTACTTCCTAAGGCAATTTTCTCTTGGAATATGGAAATACAATGGCGTCAAGAACAAGGAAGAAGTCATTAAGCTTTGAAATCAAGAAGAATGACATTAATTATGTGGAAAAGTCAGCATCAATGGATAAAAATACAGTTAGATTAGGTTGATAACAAAGAACATAAAATTAGCCACATCACCTCAGTTTTCTGAGTAAATTCCTGTTTCAGATATTGTTTTAAAGAGAAAACAGTTGGGATTGGAAAATTCAGGAAAAAATAATAAAGCCATTTGAATTATCACTGGTAAGAACTGGAGTTTGCTGGTTGTTTATAGAAGACAAAAGATATCCTATATAGTAAAGAGGTAATATGCAAATTGACCCTCACACCCTCACAAAATGGCTGCCTACGAGCAGGCTGGCAGGGGGGTTAGTGAGGGATGACCAAATGACTGAACAAGCAGGCTGCGCGGGGCAACCAGGCCGACAGAGGGGGAGAGTTGGGAGCAACCAGGCCAGCAGGGGGGGCAGTTAGGGGTGACCAGGCCAGCGGGGGGGGGTGCAGTTGAGGGTGACCAGGCCGGCAGGGGGTGGGGGGGCAGTTGGGGGCGATTAGGTTGGTGGGGGGGGGCAGTGAGAGGCAACTAGGCCAGTGGGGGGGGGGCAGTTAGGGGCAACCTGGCTGGCAGCAGGGGGCAGTTAGGGGCAAGCAGGCAGGCAGGCAGGTGAGCAATTAAGAGTCAGCGGTCCAGGATTGTGAGAGGGATGTCTGACTGCCGATTTGGGCCTAAATCGGCAGTCAGACATCCCCTGAGGGGTCCCGGATTGGAGAAAGTGCAGGCTTGGCTGAGGGGACCCCCCCCCCCCCCCCGCTCGTGCATGAATTTCATGCACTGGGCCTCTAGTTTTAATAATAAAAACACAGAAATTATGGAAACTTGATTTTGATAAACGTAAATTTAGGTAATAATTCTTACATATTTAGGACCTCTCACTGTTAAATTAGCATTGCCCCCTCACTTGAATAAAAGAAAATATCATGTCCTTATGTAAGGTCAATTTTAGATTAAAATTAGGAAAAAATTCTCTCTGAATACTCCAGAAATGTAACACAATAAAACATCATAATAACCATCTTCCTTTTTTTATTAGTCAACAAAAGCTAATTTTTGTTGAAAGTTTACTAAGGGCAAGTACTGTTCTAAATGTTTTACATGTCCACTGTATTATTTAATTTAATCTTCATAATAACCTGTGATGTAGGAATAATTATTAATCCTATTTTACAAAATGTGGCCCAAGTGGTTTATTAATTTTTTTCAAGTGGTTTATTTCCTGCCCAAGGACAGATTAGTAAGTAGAAAAGTCAGAATTTGAACTGGGGCAACCTGATGTGTGAGTCCAAGTTCTTCACCACCATGTTGCATGTTGACTAAAATTATCTATGTAAACTGTAAAATGTCAGTCACGGTCTATTTTCTGTTACAGTGTTAAAGTTTCAAGATTTTATTTTAGGTCTACTATTATCAGGACAGCCTGTGACCACTGCCACCTCCTAGGCTTTATATCCAACAGAACCTCATGCTCAAGTGTAAAGTCCATGGGGTGGAGTTATCTTATGTGCCATTAAATCTGGATTTGATATAAGGACACAGGAAATTATTGAGGAATATTATTCTGAAGAGCAACACAATCGGGTTTACTTCTTAGATATCACTCTGATAGTATGGAAGAGGTCTAGAATGTGAATACCTTCAGGGCAGGAGATATTTCTTAGATATCAATCTGATAGTATGGAAGAGGTCTAGCATGTGAATACTGATAGGTCGTCCCTTCCCCCAACTGGTAGGCAGAGTATGACATATGACGTAACCAGCGTCTGCCACCAGGACATCCTGGAGACATTCAACCACCAATCAGCGTGTGTTGAGTGCCCTGAGCCCCACCCCTTCCCGTTCCGCCCTGGGCCCAACCCCTTCCTGTTCCTCCCCTCAAAAGGCATGTTCACCGCTGCACGTGTTGCTGTCTCACCCAGTCTGGGAGGCAGCCGGGCTGAGGTCCTCCTTCTTCTCCTCCCCCTCCTCTAATCCTCCTCCATAATGAGTATCGCTCGTTAGTGCAGAATAAACCTCCTCTTTAACATGCCTTGGTCCCTGACTCCCGTTTCCTGTGCCTCGAACCTTACAAATACCTTCGGGGCAGGAGTTAAGATTAACCGCTATTGTAAAAGCCCAGACAAGAGACTATGAATGTCCAAATGAGGCAGAGCAATGGGATAGAAAAGGGATGATTTGAGTATTTCTGAGGTTGCTTCAATGACATTTAAGGTTTGCCTGCACAGTGATGGAGAAGGGGCTGCAGAAACTTAAGATGACTCCAACATTTTTGTCTGGAGGGGGGTGGTGTGTGTGTGGTGGGAGAGAGACTTGATGCACAGGAAGCAGACACTGTCTGCTTTCCCAGCCCTCACTAATCTTCATCTTCTTTGAAGTCCAACTTCCTGTGAAGATGCCCCAAATATATGAAGGAAAACAGGACAAAAGTTGTGTTGAAAAGTTTTTCTGCCCTGAGATATTGGAGCAAGAGGAAGATTAAAACAAAGGATACTAGTGAGGAATCTTTTGCAGGAGGAAACTCAAGTCAGTTGGAAGTTAAACTGCAGGGGTGAGGAGGGGGTATGATGAAGAAAGAATAGTTCTGCTTATTTCATTAAAAATTTTTGAGTGAGTGGGTCAATGTGTAGGTTAGAGTTAAGGATACTGGTAGATGCAGGAACAGACTTATAGTTCCTTTTAAGTCACATTTTGATAGGAATTTCCACAATAACACACCCATGTCCACAGGTCAAATCAAAGAGCCTTCCAATGCCTAATAGAAGTCACGTGTGGTTTTTAAATGCAGAAACCAAACTGAAATGCGTGGTTTTCCTCTGGACAGGATGCAAAGGTGATTTCTTTTCCTGGGTTCTTGTCAAGGTGGATTTGAAGAATGATGCTACAGACAAAAGGTGGTATATGGAAATTTATTGGAAAAGAAGCACAGCTGAAACCAGTTTGGCTCAGTGGATAGAGCATTGGACTGTGGACTGAAGGGTCCTGGGTTCGATTCCAGTCAAGGGCATGTACCTTGATTGTGGGCACATCCCCAGTAGGGGGTGTGCAGGAGGCAGCTGATCGATGTTTCTCTCTCATCGATGTTTCTAGCTCTCTATCCCTCTCCCTTCCTCTCTGTAAAATATCAATAAAATATATTAAAAAAAAGAAAGAAAGAAAGAAAAGAAGCACAGACTCCCATGTAGGGAGAGGGTCTCAAGGAAGTGACCCACTAAGCCCCTTTCCTAAGGTTTATAAAGGCTGAAGTTCTTTGTCTTTTGATATTCCCTTCTTATTGGTCACTATAGCAGCTTCAACGCTCAAACCCCACGTGGGGCCCCCCTCTTTTTCTCCATCTTCTGTGGCAGAATTCTTTATCCCCTGTGAAAATCTGTTTTCCTCCCTTTTGTTTCTCTACTCCCTGTGGCTTTCGCCTTCTCCTGTGAATGGGTACCTTCCTCTCCCCTTATCCTGTGGCATCTCTTTTCTCTCTCTGTGAATGTATGCCTTTTGGTAGCTCCCATCCCCCCAACTTTGCAGTCCTCTCCCCATAGACCCTCTTTATTTTTAAAACTCCCTAAACCTACATATTTTACCCTGAAAAACTCCTTTCAGTTTTAATGATTTTAGATGATTCACCTTCTGTTCTGTTACTATAGTGCTATATGAAATATTCCATTACTGCAGATATTTAGACGTCAACTTTAATGCACTCTCCTTTTTGATTAAAGAAGGCTTCCCCTGGGTTTCTGCGTAATATTAAAGCTGATCTTTGTCACCCTCTTCTAGCTCTGAGATGCTTGGGTGTTAATTGAATTAGATTTTTGGGATCTTTATCAGATTCAAACTTACACTTAGTGGTTTTTAGACATTAACAAAACTGATTCTTTAAAAGAAATTCAGTTCTCCTAATTCTGCCACGCACATTGCTACCTTATAAACAGCACTTTTGTACCTATGGTAATGAAGTCAGTAGATAGGAAACAAGTTATTCCTCCACCCTTCTAAAATTTGAAAATTGCTAATAAGGGACTGAAACTATTACTTCGAATAGAATCCCCAAAGCCACCTAGTTTTTGCCATGTCTATGGTGATAACTTTGTGTTTAATTTCAAAAGAATTCTTAGGCTCTACAATCTAGGGATGGTAGATTAATTTTATCGTTATGCTTAGGAAAAGGATAGTAAGGTGTGCATAACATTCTATTTCACATCTAATCTTGTGTGGTAAAGGCATTGGAGTTAATTTTGATTTATATATAGAGACTCACAGTATTAAGGTTTAAACCCTATTATAAATACTGACAGATCTAAGAGCCCATGTGTTACAAAACCTTTTGCCACCTGAATTAATAAAACTAAAATATTAACATGGGTTTTAACAACCACCTCCTAGCATTCAAACTGTACTTTAAATACACTGATTGCAGCAAGCAAGTGTTCCATTTTAATTTGGGCAACTTTGGCTTGCTCTTCATTCATGGGATTTTGTTCTTCTACAATAATAAATAATACATAAAATTTGAAAAAAAAAACAACTTGAGTGAAGCTTGAATGGCCAATCAACATAGCCTTTGATAATCTTGTTAACAATAGGTAAATATTTCCACAGTTTATTTGACTGTTACAGACTTGTTTCTATGACAAGAAGTACAATAATCTTTCTAGAAAGGGTGTTGATTAGATTTACTTGAGACATTTTTCAATAATAACCAGTTAAAAAAAATAGAGGCCATTCCATCTGAGAGATAACGAAAGCAGTGAAAAGCCATTTTTTTAATACAGATTATGCAATACCCAGAGAAACAGTAAACAATTACTATTTATTATAAAACAACACTTTAGTATGATTGAAAGATCATCCCTTTTCTATTTTTCAAACAATTAAAGCACATTCAAAATCATACACGGTGATGCAGAGTGATTGAAATGATGGGATGCTCAGGCAAGGTATGAGAGGAAGTGGTAGAACTACAGCAATATTCTCTGTTAGAGATAATTTGCTGCAAAAAGGTCCACATGGAGCATTCTCTGAATCACTCTCACTTTACAGGTGTGACCCACCACTGAGATAGTTAGCTATTTTATTTTCACAAATAATACAAAATTAATAACACAGAGAAAGTTAACAGTGCAAACCAAAGGTTAAACCATTGGTATCTATAAGCACACTGGTATCTATCTAGTATCTAACTTTTCTGTTTTACTAACAATTCAGAAGTGGAGTGTTGAACAGTCCTTTGTCTTTTAAACGAAGCAATAACCTCATCCTTCCTTGTTGATTTACTCTACAGTTTTTAAACATGGATAGCATCAACAATGGTGGTATTAATGTGCACTAGAAGAAACATCCAGCTAAGACTTTAGAGAGAATGTTGTCCATTTCTTTCATTTTAATGGCTATAAAATAGAAGCTTATGGAATTTAAGAGTTTAGGTAGTTATTGTCAGATCTGGGACCAGAGCTCTGGTTTTCTGACTTGTATTCACTGGCAATAATTTTTTATCCATAAAGAATAGAACAAGCTATGAGATTTTTAAAGGGAACAAAAAGTATTTGAACTGAGATAACAATGAGAATTGTTTTCTATTAAGTAAATAAAAATATATTTATTAGCATCACTAAATACTTCTATAATATCTCTTTCCTTTATTCATGAATAATCTTAAGATTTGAAGGCATTTACTTTGAGGTAAAATAGACCCTTGATCACAGACATTTTATCCCTCTCCTTCTAATTCACCCTCTCATGTGCCTGATGCAAGTGAAAATAACATTTCTACCCTTAAATGAGTTGAGAAGGAAAAATGCATATCACTGCTGGAAACTGGGAAGAAAAAACAGCAATGCCATAAATGTCTTTTTCTTGATAGAGTCCAGCAGGAACAGATTAAAGTCAAATTTTACAGAATTGCAGGCTCAAGGATGATCATTAAAGTTCAGGAATAAGTACAAGATGTGCCCATAGAACATCATAATCACAATGGGACACCATGGCAAGGGTTGGAGGAAGAATATGTTTGGTAGCAGTAGTAGGACACTGAAGATTTCACCAATATTTCTGACACGTCCACCAGATGGCAAAATCTGTGCCCAGCTTACAGCAGGTGCAGATGGCCATGCCAGACAAAGAATAGGAATACTGCTCCCCATGAAGGCAACTGAATTCAGGAAATAATTTCTCACTTCCTAGGATTTAGTCCTGGCTGCCAAACCTACGTAGTCCCTGCCTTGATTAGCTTTTATTTTCTGTGGGCCACTGGACCATGAACTTCAAAATGACTGAAACCATTGTTGCACAATATATCTATATTAAGTTTCATTCCAAAAGAGAAATCTTAGCCCTACCCAGTTTGGCTCAGTGGCTAGAGTATTGGCCTGCAGACCAAAGAGTCCCAGGTTCGATTCAGGTCAAGGACATGTACTGCGGTTGCTGGCTCCTCCCTGGCCCAGGCCCTGGTCGGGGCGCATGTAGGAGGCAACCAATTGATGTGTCTCTCTCACATCAGTGTTTCTCTCTGTCTTTCCCTCTTTCTTCTGCTCTCTTTAAAAAATCAATATCGTTGGGTGAGGATTAAAAATAATAATAATAATAAAATAAATGTTCACTGTAATGAGAAATAAAAGGAAACTCCTTACATGATAAAATCTGTCCCAAATTAAATTTATGTCAGTGTAGTTATATCACTATGAATACTGATATAAATATAGTGTAGTGATGAAATGTTATAAAGTTTATATCAAAAGTTAGGAAAAATATAGAAATTTTTACTATTGATTTTTTTCCAGAAAAATCTGCCAATGTAACTAGGAGAAAATATTGATTAAAAGTAAGTAGAGGAAACATTGATTAAAGGTAAGTATTTTAAAAGAGTATATATGTTTACCATAATTATTTACAGACAAAATTATATACCTAGAAAAGCTAAAAGAATCAACTAAAAAGGGTAACATAAATAGATTATATCTGTAGTATAGCTATATCTATACATTTCATTGTATGAGATCATTCATCCAGAAAGTTAAATACTTCCAAACATATATACTTTGCAACTATATAGCAATGTGAGCATATAAGCTAGCGGACTGCAACCCAGTTTCTAAAACGGCCATTTAGTAAGTGTTTTCAGCTTTGTGAGCCATATGGCCTTCGTTGCAACTAAGCAACTCTGTTGTAATAGCATGAAAATAGCTATAAACTGTACATAAAGAAATGAGCATGGATATTCCAATAAAACTTTATTTATGGACACCAAACTTCAATTTTCATATAATTTTTATGTCATGAACTATTCTTTATTTTCCAACTATTTTAAACAAAAGAGTCTATAGAAGGCCATAGTTTGCTAACCCTTGCTATAAGCTATAAGTGGTCTGTCCGTGATGTTATCACAAATCAATAGGCTAGGTATTCTGCAAATCAAAGTGGCACTCTCAAAGCCCATGTCATGTCATGAGGAATTTCATGAACTTCATGAAAGAAAGATTTTTTTACTACCAGGTATTTAAATGAGAAGAAAATTTTGAATATGAAGATTAGAAAGGACTCAGAGAAGACACAGTGGTCCCACTAAGATAAGGAATATAGACAAAACCAACTTACATATTCTTAGAAATAGGGTGACCATATATCAGTTTGTCAGGGACAGTCCTGTTTCACTCCTGTTGTCTGGAGAAATTATTAACAAATCACGTTGTGGTTTAGAATAGATCATACACTTTATAGCCACTCTGTCTACAACTAGGTTTCCCAGTTTTCTGAGACCAGGAAATAGCCAGTGTATTAATAAGTCTGAGCACTTCTCTGGCACATCCTAAATGCCTGACAATTTCTGGACTAGGACAGTGGCTCAATCCAGGGGACACAGAAAAGGAAGAAAACATCCTAGCTGGTAATGGTGGGTTGATAAAGATACTATACATTTGGTCCCTGACTGGCTTGCTTCATGCCTTAGATATTTCACTTTTTACATCAATCATCTCATCATGATCTTATCATAAATGTATCATGATATTCAAACCAAACCATGATCTTTCACATGAGCCTCATCAAGATTTTGATGTTCCATTGTCATTTTCCCATACATATCACCCACACAAGATGTAGCAGGGAAAAATTGCATATTTATTTATTAATACCATGAAGACATGCTCATGCTGAAAGTGTATTATAATCCCAACTGATCCTAGATACTTATACAAGACTTAATCATTGTTAAGTACAATAATGATTCAAACACTTAAAAGCTCTTTTTGAGGGTGATTGCTTCCTAAGATCATTTTATTCCAGTACAAAATTAATTTTTGGCAAGTAGAAACAAAAGTTAATTAAAATAATAATTTTCTTGCACTCAAAAATCTTTTAACACATTGTGACAAAATGTATTTAAATAGTCATGATTCTTAAACCATTTCTTCAAATAACAAAAGGCCTTTGTTAGAAGACTTTTTTATTATTATTAATGCAGTTAGTAATTACGTTTTCTTCCAAATGAAAATCTTGTGGCTAAAGGACAAATGGAAGCTGACACACATTTAAATAATTAAAAGTTATGAACCAAGCTAACGAACTCTCAGATAATGTATGATCGATCTTCTTACCTTGACAAATCAATTTTATAAAAACCTGGAAGGCCATGTTTACATTTAGGCTTCTCGAACTCGTTAGAGTTCTGCACTGGAATATGGGTGGGCTGGGTGAGCCAGCTCAGGGACCCTTATCCCTAGGTGTCTCTTCCCAGCCTGGCTCCACTTTCCACTGTGAGGTTGTTTTGTTTTGTTTGTTTGGTTTTGCACACACATTTGATACCTCAGCCCCTGTGTCCAAGAGCCACTCATGCCAGTAGTTCCTTTGGCAATGTACAAATAGAAAAAAGAATGTTTAATGGAATATTACCAGGAAAAATTTACAAAGTCCACCTGCACCTCTGCTTCTACCCACCTTTGATTTCTCTAAACCCAAATGCAGTAGCGGGGAGATGACCCTAATGTATAAATATTGTAGGGAGATAAGCTAGTAGCTTTTACTTTTGAGTTTTAATATAATTTCATTTCATGTTCCTGATGCAGGCCATCTTTTCCTACATAGAAATAATATGTCAATAGGCATCTGTATATTACCAATGATATTCATCATCATTATCAAAAAATATATATATAATTATAATGTGCCTTAAAATCAATATGACACAAAATTACAATTTTGAAGATTAAAGATCTTATTTGCTTTCATAGGCATTGAGACTCTTCTTTTATGAATACTAAAGCAAGATCTTCCACCAACATAAACAAACCACTTTTTCTCAAAAATCTTACCATTACTACTTTTAAACAAAATTATAGATCATATTAAATTTGTCTATATTCTAAAGATAATAGACATGTGAAGTAGCTGTTGAAAAATCCAAACCACAGTATTTAAAAATTTAACATGTACAGTATATTAAAATCTCTTAAATTTTTTCCTAATTGGTTCCCCTTTGAAATAAACTTGTTTGTAACTTTCATCAATATTTAAAGCACCCTGAATAATCTACATTATTAAATTATAGAGCAAAAAGTGATAAAATCAGGAAAAGAAGTGGGATTTTTTTCCCTCTACTAGCAGCATCTGAAAGTGGTCTGGAATTGGTGTTAAAAGTATTCGTGCCCTGTTGATTGGAGCATCATCCCATATATCCAAAGGTGTCAGGTTTGATTCCCAGTCAAGGCACATACCCAGGTTGTGGGTTTGATCTCTGTAACATCAATTTTTCTTTCTCTTTCCTTTTTCCTTTCTCTAAAAATTCACTAATAAAAAATAGTATTTGTGACCTTTGTTAGCAAAATTTTCAAAAGGAATTTTAGAAGTCCTTAATGTATACCTTCTAGCATGTTTACTTAGAGTAGAAATATGAAATATATTATCCTGAGGCCTGCTTTGTGTTTTCTTTGACCTATTATCTCTTATATAAAAGGCCCATGACCGTCATGCCATAACACCATCATGACCAAACAAGCAGCAGCTCTCACAGTGGAGGGAGTGGGGCGCGAGCTACTAGCAGTGGAGAGCTACTAATGGTGGAGAGCTACGAATGGCGATGGGTGGAGCGGTCAGCTGAGGCAAGCAGAAGCGAGCTACTTGTGCATGATTTCATGTGCGCTGAGCCTCTAGTAAAATTATAAAATAAATATTTTTCAAAGAGAATCAACAACAAAACCAAACATAGACTTTAATCCATTTGAAAGCGCTCTGAGCTGGGAATTGGTGAGCCTGGTTTGTGGCATGGTGATCATACACCTCAACACCTCTACTACCAACCTCAAGTGTAGTTGTGACAGCACAATAGCTGTCAATGGCATTAAACTTGAGTTAATGTTTCTGTTTCAGATCATCAGCCCCCAAAGTGCCACATGGTCAAGAAAGGATGGAGGCAAATTATCACCAAGTTCTGAAATGGATTCTGAAAAGGGTTCAACAGCTGGCAACCATGACCCGAAATTTCCTAATCACAACAGAATAAAAATAAACACAAATAAAATATATGGCTGGGAACTGAAGCTAGATCATCTCACTTAAGGTTTAGCAGTTGAGTGAGACAATTATGAAGATATCTAGAGAGGAGGGAAGAAGAGGACACTGACGTCTGCCTTTATAATGTTGCCCCCAGTCAGCCCTGAGGTGAGGAAAGGGGTGTATCTGTATCTGTATCTGTATCTGTATCTGTATCTGTATCTGTATCTGTATCTGTATCTGTATCTGTATCTGTACTGCCACCTAAATGCTTACTTCTGCCCTTCTCTCCTTAAACTGTCAGGCTCACCACACAGCCCAACTGAATCAGGTATAGAGACAAGGAAGTGATTTTCTACCTAACCAATTCTGACCAGAACCGAGTCCATCTGAACTGAGAAAGCAGTTACTTCACAGGCGTCCCTGTGAAGGATGAGATTCTTCATCACGCCTGTGCCTTCTTCAAGGCCTCACGTTGCCATTCCACAGCATGCAGTGCAAGGGAATGCTTAGACGTTGGCTCTCGGAAATGTGCAAGAGGATTCTGGCACCATCAATAGAAGCAAGAACTTCTGATAGGAAGCTGCAAAAGGAGCTTAGGGAAGGAAGTGTGTGATTAATTTGACTTTCTTCTCTCTTTACCCATATCCTTGTCAAAGTACGAATGAAACTGAGGGAGGAAAAGGCTAGAGTTTGAATAATTGATTCAGATGCTGGCAAACTAGACCTTAATAATCAAAGTAGATACCCATACTAGGTATGTATTGGTCCGATCCTATGCAAACTTAAAATAGAAGCTACTTTTAAACAGATCATTCTGGATAAAAAAAAAAAATGGATAACTAAAGTATGTATAATAAGCATAATGTGAAACAGTATTATTAGTTTCAACATCAAGGATTAATATGGCAAAAATGTGCTCTGCTGAAAAGTGTGTTTTTTATTTATTCCAGAAAGTCCATTCTCCACAAATACCTTTTTCTGGGGACCCCAATATATATATATAGAAGGGATATTTATCTTATAGACAAGGATTTAATTTCCAAGAACAGGGCACCTTACATCAACTTTTTTTTATATCAGCTCTTACTCCTTCTTATCTCAAAATAAAAGCATTCTTGAACCTTCCCTCTCTTATCTCCTATTGGATTGCAATTTATTTATTTTTCTTTATTTTACAAATATTTCTTTTCTGACTTAATAACCTTTCTCTATAAAGAGTCTGAGGTTTCTCTAATCCTACCTAAAATCAAATTTCCCTCAACAGTATGTTGCCCCTCAATTTAAAAAAGTTATCTCTTTTCTTTCACTGGCAAAAGTCTTAAAATCTAAAATTACTCTTCATTTTTCTCATTTCTTGTTTAATCCTCAGGCTGAGCCCCTGTCTCTGCAAATCTACTAAACCTCTTAAAATCCATCTATGACATAGTAATAATAATAATGATGATGATGATGAAGTTCATGAGCTCCTCCCCTATTCTCTTACTAATCAACCCTTTATGGGTTTGCTACTGTTTTTGAGTCCTATTTTGGTAGTAAACTCACCTACTTTGCCTCCTATGACATTGTTATTCTTACAACATCTTCCATTACTTTTCCACAGTTAGCTTCCCTCCATTTTTATTCTCCAAATATGTTAATGTATGTGTGACTTAATTATTGCCATAGCTTCATGAACATCATATATTTAGTTTTATCTTCTAATCTAAAATCGGGACATAAAATTTTCACCTTATTGAACATCTCTATGTGAGAGTATGTGTTAGGTATGTCAAAGTCATAACATCAAAAGTTAAATTAATTATCCTTACTTTCACTGTCCCCAAAAACAAAACAAAACAAAACAAAAACCCTACTATCTTCAGGCTTCTATCAGATTGGATATTTAGCATGTTCTATAATTTCTCTATGTAATGTCCTATAGTTCCCTATTTCCTTGTATTTGCTTGTCTTACCTTGGTGCCTGAAATAAGCAACTTAAAAAAAGTTATCTCTTTTCTTTCACTGGCAAAAGTTTTAAAATCTAAAATTACTCTTCATTTTTCTCATTTCTTATTTAATCCACAGTCTGAGCCCCTGTTTCTATTTTTATTTATTTATACTCAACTCACTCTTAAAGATCTAATTTAACTTTTCATATCCTCTTAAAATTATTTTCTCTGGGCTCTGAGCTCCTCATGCTCAGAAATAGTGAATATTGGCTTATTCTGACTCTCAGGAATACAAGACAGGATACCTGTCCCATTACTTTCTCATCTTCATTTTCATGTTTATAATATTTCGAACTACAGTACTACCTGTACATGTACATTTCCATGTCAAAACTCCATGGGGTAAACTCCATGCCTCTGTTTATGTCTTAGTCTCTACAGTGGACACTTCTTGGTAGGTGTGTGGTACTCCATATATATTGTATGTAAGAGTGCCACATTTGAATTTATTTTCTTTCCAAAGATATTAAAGAAGTAGAGTGTAGCCTTGGTCCAGTAAGTGAAAAAAACATATGGAAGGACAGGGCACAAGATGATGTTCTTGTAAGGATAGGTGGACTAATGGACATGCACAGTTTGTTCTATTAGGTAGGAGGAATAGAGTCGTGAGCTAGTAAGTGACCATGCACATCATTCATGGGCATAGAGTAGACTAGTATACCTCATCAAATGAGGAGAGGAGAATACTAAGAAACAGAGAGTCTCCATAACATTGATTTTGTTTTCTTGGATGCTTTGTCAGAGGCCTGAGAAAATTGAACACTACATAAAATATGTATTGAGTAGCATGTGCACTGAAACTCTACTTCATATAATTTACCCAAACACACACACACACACACAGTCTATCTCAGTACACCTGCTATATGCCACTTGGATTCACACCAGAGGTAAACTGAGTTACTGTTATGAAAGACACTGAAACTGCCAACCAGTGTTCTAGACTTGCCTCTGATTCTAATTTAGTGTGTGGCTCTAGGAAATTCACTTAATCTCACAGCCACAGTTGTTATTCTTTCAATGACATAGATAAATGATAAAGATCTGTGATTCTAAACATTCCCATGCATATAGAAACACGTGGGACTTAAATCTCTTTATAGATCCCACATGTCCAAAGAATGGATTTATTTTTCTTGGTGGTTCAAACCATTCTATAAAATCATTCCCCATAGCTTTCACAACCTCTGACACAGCAGAGTTACCTCTTTATAGGAAAATGCTGAGTGAGATAGAAACATCCTGATGCACCCCCACCACCTGCCACCTCCTGCACTCTCCCCCACCCCCTGCCCCCGACACACAGACACACACATCTCTTTTCAAGGAGGAGAGAATGAGGATTTTAAAAACAATTTTACCAAATATTTTACAATTTCATTTTAAACTGATCTAAGTGGCAATTGGGACTTTTAAATGCAGGATTCCTTTATTGATTTCTTCCTATTAATTTGATAACAATAAAAAGAGGATTTAGGGGAAGGCATGAGAAGAAGCAGAAAAAGCAGGGCTGTTGCATGCAATTTCTAGCTCCTGAGTCATTCCACTCTTTAGCACAGCTAAAGTCACATGATCAAAAATAATTTAAAATGTGAACACCTTATACAATATTGATTATTTTTAATGGCCACAGTCCTATCCTCACAAAGCCACTAAGATCAGAGGAAAATCCATTTCTCAGCAATTAATTTGTTTTCAGTCTACTCCTTACATCCATACTGGAGGGAGCGGGAAGGTCTGTATTATCATTCCAAGTCTATTAAACACATTACATAAATCTTCAATTGATGTGGAAGAAAGACTTACATATTTATTTCTAAAAATGAAAAAACAAACGAAAACAAATAAGCCATAGCATCATTACCGGCAGGAAGTGTTTAGAAGGCCTTTAGGCTCAGGATGTTGGCATGCCTCTGAGGCTGCTATCAGAAGGCTCAGCTCCGGGCTTTAGCAAAGCCACTGCCATGTTAATCTGCTTCATTACATCTCTACAATTTGTTCACTGCATTAAGCAGCAATATTTCTCTATTTCAAAGTGAAGGAAGGAGGCAGACCCATCCTTCACTTTGAAAGCTTTACCTTCAAAAGGCACAACGTATAGCATAGATGAACACTAAAGGCCAGAAAACCGAAGGATTATTAAAATGCAGCATGCTAAGGTTTGAGTTCATTTCAGTCTAGGAAGATTTAAAAAACCCAGAACAGCTAGAATTAGAGCTTTTAAATCCTTTAGATCTGAATCTAAGTTTACAAAGCACACATCTTACTTTAAACGTTTTCATTAACATAGATAACAATTATTTGATAGATCAAAGATAGAATCATGTTGGCTTACCTGAAATAAAGGTAATTGTAAATCATAGCACAGAATCCGTATGTGTGTTGAATAGTCTCCAATGCAGTTCTTCAGAATTTCGACTAAAGCAGAAAGCAAAATCTTATATGTGTTCCATCTTCACTAAAAAATAAAAAACAAGAAAGGATGACTGCAGCATCCTCTCTACTTCTGCCTTAGCTTTCCGTTCTGACACTCACTCGATGGTATCCACTGTCTGTTAGAAAGCAGCATGCTAAATTGAAATAAATAAATAAATAAATACATAAATGGAAGGCAGCATCTTACATGACAGCACCATCTCCTGGCCAAAAGTGGAACCATATTCAAGATCCTTTGGCAATGCAGGTTTGATCTAGTGATGTATAATTCCACTGTATTTGAAATAAACTACCTTAAAATTAATTGTAAATTAAACATTTAAGAAGCATTAGAGTATTAATTTTTAAAATATTTAATCCTACTTTTAGGATTTTAGTTTTCTTTTCATTTAGTTAAATTTATTTACCTTATATTTAAATGGAAGCTTTTTATACATCATTAAAAGCTTTATGCTTCAAATTTAGCCCTGGCTGGTGTGGCTCAGTTTGGTTGAGTGTCGTCTCATCTGGTCGAACAGGAGGCAACCCATCAAAATTTCTCTCTCACATCAATGTTTCTCTCTCTCCCTTCCTTTCTTTCTAAAATCAATTATAACATAATTTAAAAAAATAGCTTCATTCTTACCTTAAGACTTATTTAACCTTCTTTACCACCTGCAAAAGTAATATGTAACTACTATAAAGTAATTCTGTATGTCAAATTTGTCTTTACTGGGTACCTCTTTGAGGAGAAGTTGTATAAGTTCTTGTTTCTAGAGAAATTCTGAATTATCCTGTTATTGTTTTTATTTGGGGGGATGTTGAAGGGTTAAAGTCAATACAGGACAATGGAATTACTAAAAAAAATAATAGAAAATCTTTAATCAGCCCAAACTGGTTTGGCTCAGTGGATAGAGCGTTGGCCTGAGGACTCAAGGGTCCCAGGTTCGATTCTGGTCAAGGGCATGTACCTTGGTTGGGGGCACATACCCAGTAGGGGGTGTGCAGGAGGCAGCTGATCGATGTTTCTCTCTTATCGATGTTTCTAACTCTCTATACCTCTCCCTTCCTCTCTGTAAAAAATCAATAAAATATATTTAAAAAAAGAAAAGAAAATCTTTAATTAGTCCCAGCTTTTAATGATATTTCAAAGCATACAGATATCAAATTACACCCTACGTGAAATTTGATAATTATTGTATTCTATAGCAGGTAGTTACACCCTATTGGGGGAATAACAGAAAACGTAAATTATAATGAGAATGCACCAGTTAACTGGTAAATAACACCAGTTAACTGAGAATATGTACTATGTACTCAATAATATATTTTTAAATTACTTTTTTATAGTCAATTGTGAAGCCCTGGTTCATTTTTAATTTTTGAAATAAAAAGATAGACAGTCTTTCACTTTTTTTACAATGCCATTTATATTTGGGGACAGGTATGTAACCTAAAATTCTCCCGAGTATTTTAATATTTCAGAGCCTTTCATTAGCTGCTACAGCAGTAACGCTGTAACTCTGTCCGTGGTGCTGAAAACCAACTCCAGCACTCAAAGATTCTAAGTCTTAAACTGGTCTGAAATGTTGTCTTGTAATTTTGATATAAATTCCATTTTAAAAAGTTTTATATCATCCATAATAAGTGATAGTATCTAAGATACAAAAACCTACGTACTATTTAGGCAATATTTTCCCCACAAAATATGTAGTATACGTGTTGATCAGAAGCCATAATGCTGATGAATCTATTTAGTAAAACGATGATTATCAGTCTGTCACACTTCCTTTGGATTTTTATAGATCATTTAAATTTATCCTTTCTAAGGTTATATTACATATATTGTTCCAGCATTAGTGCTCTCACTGAATAGATGAGGATACCTAAGCCCACTCTTCAGTAACCAGTCCAGAGTTCATTCAGAAGAACAAACTTGGTTCTCTAAATTTTACCTTACTCCTATCTTTACAATACCATTGAGATATATTTGTATTGTTTTTAAAATACATTATTAACACTGCACAAGTAAATACAGTGACTTAGCAGATCAAATTATTTAAATATTGACACTCAAGTATTTCATCTAACTTTTCTGCAAAAACATAGGATCCTGATATAAACTCTCAGGACACAGAAATTATGATAACTTTTCTCACATTTTCCAGCAAAGCATTCTTAATGGCCAAGAAGATTGAAAACAGCAAATCAGAGCCTGAGATGCCAAAACATAAAATACCACTGAAGCCTTAGTTTATCATTAAAATCATGAAAATTGTATAATGATTTATGTAATATTTAAATGTTTTCTTGTAACATTATTTTTCCTATTATTTTGAGAGTAAAATTTACCCTTTAGGAAGATATGTCTAATTTATCATGGGAATTCATGTATTTTCAAGCATGCCACCACATGCTCTTATGAACACAATAAGCCTCTTTAAAGACCATGAGATTATGCGACATAAAATAAATTCACCTCAACAAATAGGTAATTACCTAAAACGTTTAATATATATTCATTGCTAGCATATAACTTCAATTTTGACTAATCATAAAACAAAAAATTCAATTTTAATAAGTGGTACATTTTAAATAGTTATAAAACATATTTGAATTTGGATTTTTAATACGTTCTTAGCAAATTTACTGTGGTTTAATTGTAAACATTGTTACAATCTTCTTCTCCTCTGTATATTCATGTCTTTTTCACTGTGACTACCATTAAGAGATAGAAACTATTTTTTTTTATCTTTAATCTGGGCTGACCTCATGACTTAGTGATAGAATTTAGTAGAAGTGATATTATTCCAGAAGATGAATGGTGAGGGATGAAAACCAAGATGGCGGCATAGGTAAACACCTAAACTGCTGCCTCGCACAACAATTTCAAAACTACAACTAAAAGACAGAACGGACACCATCCAGAACCACAGGAAAGCAGGCTGAGTGAAAATTCTACAACTAGAAGGAAGGAGAAAAGCTCACAGAGAATTGGAGGTACGGCAAAGGGGCTTTGTGCGCGCAGAGAGGAAGGGCGGCTGAGAGCCTGGCTGACTTCCTCTGGCGGAAGGGGGAAGGAAGCCTCCGACGGCACTGAACCCCAGTTCTGACTGCACTGAACCCCAGTTCCGGGCGAACCCCTGGGGACCCACGCTCTTGTGGGGGGAGTCTGGACTCTCGGGCGGAGACTCGGGAGCCGGGGAAGGCGGAGGACTGAAAGTACACACGCGCGCGCACGCCGGTGCGCACAAAGGCTGCGGGGGTTGCCACAGGCTTTCCCTGGTGGAGGGGAGTCAGAGGCTCCTGACGGCACTGTGCCCCAGTTCTGACTGCAGTGAACCCCGGTTCCAGGCGAGCCCCTGGGGACCCACGCTCTTGTGGGGGGAGTCTGGACTCTCAGGCGGAGACTCGAGCTGGGGAAGGCGGAGGACTGAAAGCGCACGTGCGCGCAGGGGCGGGGCTGACAGGAAGCCAAGACTGAGGCTCCACCCCATCCAAGCTGAGCACAGAGGCTATTGCAATTTGGCAAGTCTAATCCTATAGGGCTGTCTCCAGCACCGAACTTCTCCCAGCATAGACACAGCTGATCCTTACAGCCAACTGACCCGGAGGTCAATTCTTCCCAGTGATACCAACAACAATAAAGACTTAATTACAACAAGGCTGTACACACAGTCCACAAAGGGGTGCACCAAGAGTGTCCACCTCAGGTTAACTGGGGAAGCAGACCCACTGGGCCATATTGGAAACCTAGCACAAATATCTACCTTTCCAACTCAGGGAATCAGTGAAAATGCGGGCTCAAAGAATCAGATCACAAACGAAAGAAATGGAGGAAAACAAACGACTGGATATAGAATTCAAAACCACGGTTATAAGACTTTTTAAGAATATCCTAGAAAAGGCCGATAAATATAACGAGACCCTCGAAGATATGAAAAAGGACCAACTAGAAATTAAACATACACTGACTGAAATAAAAAATATTATACAGAGACCCAGAAACAGAATAGAGGAACACAAGAATCAAGTCAAAGAATTGAAATACAAAGAAGCAAAAAACACTCAACCGAAAAAGCAAAAAGCAAAAAAAAAAATCCAAAAAGTTGAAGATAATGTAAGAAGACTCTGGGACAACTTCAAGCGTACCAACATCAGAATTATGGGGGTGCCAGAAGAAGAGAGAGAGCAAGATACTGAAAACCTATTTGAAGAAATAATGACCGAAAACTTCCCCCACCTGGTGAAAGAAATAGACTTACAAGTCCAGGAAGCCCACAGAACCCCAAACAAAAGGAATCCAAAGAGGACCACACCAAGACACATCATAATTAAAATGCCAAGGGCAAAAGACAAAGAGAGAATATTAAAAGCAGCAAGAGAAAAACAGTTAATTACCTACAAGGGAGCACCCATACGACTGTCAGCTGACTTCTCAACAGAAACTATGCAGGCCAGATGGGAGTGGCAAGAAATTTTCAATGTGATGAATAGCAAGAACCTACAACCAAGATTACTCTACCCAGCAAAGCTATCATTCAGAATTGAAGGGCAGATAAAGAGCTTCACAGATAAGAAAAAGCTGAAGGAGTTCATCACCACCAAACCAGTATTATATGAAATGCTGAAAGGTATTCTTAAAGAAGAGGAAGAAGAAAAAAGTAAAGAGAAAAATTATGAACAACAAATACATATCTATCAACAAGCGAACCTAAAAATCAAGTGAATTAAAAACCTGAGGAACAGAATAATCTGGTGAATATAATAGAATCAGGGGCATAGCAAGGGAGTGGACTGATAATTCTCATGGGGAAAGGGGTAAGGGGGGTTCATGAAGAGAATGGACAAAAATCATACACCTATGGATGAGGACAGTGGGGGGGAGGTAAGGGCAGAAGGTGGGGTGGGAAAGGGGTGGAGGGGAGCTATGGGGGGAAAAAGGAGAAATAATTGTAATAATCTGAATAAAGATTTATTTAAAAAAAAAAAAAAAAAAAAAAAAAGAAGTGATATTATTCCAGTTTTAAGTCTAGGACTCAACATTTCTTGATGCTTCTGCTTTCACTCTTGGAACCCTCTCTGATCACCAAATGAGAAAAGTGAATTCAAAATAAAATTTTAGCCCTAACCGGTTTGGCTCAGTGGATAGAGTGTTGGCCTGTGGACTTAAGGGTCCCAGGTTCGATTCCGGTCAAGGGCATGTACCTTGGTTGGGGGCACATCCCCAGTAGTGGGTGTGCAGGAGGCAGCTGATCAATGTTTCTCTCTCATCGATGTTTCTAACTCTTTATCCCTTTCCCTTCCTCTCTGTAAAAAAAATCAATAAAATATATTTTAAAGAATCAAAATAAAATTTTAAAGTGCTGGAGCCTGGAAGATGCTAATAGCTTTTGGGATGGAGTAGTAAGTGAAAGATGAGGTCTGGAGAAGTCTCTGAGTGTCTCCAGGTTCACCTTACAGTGAGGAATAAGTACTCTAGTTTCTGGAGATAAGAGGTGGCACTGCACATTTTTTCCCCTTGACCCATACTCATCACAATGTACAAGTTACTTAAAAGTGACCTCTATTACATCATAGTTCACCGGGAAGGTACTTTCTTGAGCCGGGCAAATCACTGATTTGTAAAAGATAAGGGATTTCAGGAGTTGATGGAACACTTAGAAATGAAATGCCAAGGAATTAACAACTTTGACATCTGGGCACCAAATAGTGTTTCTCCAGCATTCAGCATCATTGGATGAGGTGTATAAACACAGTGAAGAGCCAGCTTATTCTCCTCTTGAATTTGGCTGTGGTGGGCATCTCCTTGTTCTAAAAATTAACTGGAAATAGAGTTCTCTGGGTGGACAAACATTATTTTAGTCATGCAGCCAGTCACTGAGATGCTAAAGTAGAGAGGAGGTTGACATCAGAGCAATCATTTAAATGTGTTTTTTGGAGAAATGAAACATCACCACCAAGATGAGATTAGCAGAGATAAATAACATAAGGTCAGTGGTGGGGGAAGTGATATACAAGGCCCATGAACAAGTGAGGTTTTGAACAGCTGTGCATGTGTAATGTCAAAACTGTTTCTGTGATCAACTAGGGGCACTTAGTGACTCAGGCTGAGTTCAAGAAGATGATCCCAAAGGAGAGTGCTCTGGTTTCAATGGAGGGTCAAAATCGTCATATAGAGCATAGAAAACCATTTTTGTTACAGAAAATGAATTCACATTATCATCAACAAAGTGAATAGATGAGGGTAGTGAGCCAGAAATAAAAGATATGAATGTTGAGATACAAACTGAACCCATAGATGCGAAAATTAAAGCTTGTCAGAGGGCATAAAATATTCAGCAGTGATTTTTTATGTTCCTCAGAATTGGTAGACAGTTGTTGGGTGAGTGGACCAAAAGAGGAACAAACATTTGCATATGAGAGAGCTGAATGATATCTAGAGTTTGAACCATTATGAAGATAGGTGGTATGATTCAGTGTAAATATAAATGGTGCAGAGACACTTTCAATAGTTTTACAAGTAGCTGAGATGAAGAAGAAGGTCTCAAATATCTAAGTTTCACCTGCTTGTACCATAATGCTTCTGCTCAATATAAGAGAGAACTGAAAGATAGCTATGTGACTGTGGAAAACACTTTGAGTTTCACCATAGTTTGTACACCTGTCAAAAGTGTTGTCAAATGGATTTTTGAACTGAGGATTTTTGTACTGATATAGGAATATCTGACTCCTGTGATCTACTTGGGTTCTTAAAGAACAAGATGCAGGGAAAATATCTACATACTCCCTTGTTTTATAAATCTGGAAGCTGATTTACACCTCAGATTTATACCTCAGAAAAAGTAGGTGACTTAACAAAGATATTACTTCAAGAGAGAGAACTAGAAGCCTTACCACCTTATCCTCCAACCAATTTTCTTTCTACTACACTAAATAGGCTCTGACTATGGAAAGGAGGTACCACTCCTTATGGGGATTATAGTAAAAGTAGCCTCATTGCTTTGTCCTGCTCTCTGTGAAGCATTCCATGTATTTTCAAAAGACAGTGCAACAGGAAGAATTGAATTAAGAAAGTGAGTCTCTGACATTTTTTCAAACTCCAGGGTAGAAGAGACCATTATCTGTATTCACCAAACCATTTCAGTTTTTTAACATACAACCAAACCACTGTTGTCAGAGTCTTCGCAATTGATAGGATTATGTGACTTCTAACCAAAACAATGTAAGCAAAACTGATGTTCACCTCTTGCAGGTCCTTTAATATTCTCACATGATTCTTGATGCTCCCCTTTATTCCTTCTATCCTGGCCAAGTCCAGAGGACCAAGTAGAACATTCTGAAGAACCATTACATAGATGGCATCTGAGTCATCAATTAGTGAAGTTCCAACTAGGAGGTAGAGAATGGTGAGGAAAATCATGGAGCAAGACGTGCCTCAAAGAACCAAGAAACCATAATTCATGAATCCTTTGGCATGGTCCAGTGCTGCCTAAAGTGCGTTACCTAGAAGTTTCATTTTTCAACATGTTAATAGATTTTTCACAAAAAGAAAAAGGGTTGTTTCTGTGGTTAAAAATAGTTGAAAGAATGTTGGGTATAATATAGCATAAACTGTGATATAAGAAAGTTATACTCTAGCTCAAACATGACAGAAAAATGATCTCTCTCATAAAAGTTTAAAGTATGAAGGCAGAGCATTGTCTTCATCCTTATATTTGAAGTTGGCTGAGAGGAAGTGGAGAACACACAATTTTTGTTTAAGCAAATAGTGTAGAAGTTGTACATATATCTTCTATTATAATCCATTGGTGAAGACTCAATTGCTTTGCTATGCATGATTTCAAGGGAAGATGTTGGACAGCCATAATCTAGATTAAACTCTTTTTCTATGGAAAAGTGTGAGAACACATTTTGAGGGGGAAACTAGCAGTCTATTACATTGGATTAAGACAATAAAAATTATTTTTTTACTCAAGGCTTTCTCAAGATATTTAAAGCATTAATGTGTATTATAATTCTTTAATAGAGAGTTTTTTATAAGAAGTGTTTGTCATAAATATGGGACTCTAGAAACTTTTTTTCTTTGGAATATCTTCAGGGCTAGTATTCCATAGAACACACCATCACAACCATTAGCCTATCGAGCTTCTCTAGTTTAAAGCCTGGGACTCATCTACCTCACTTGCCCTTGAAATCATAAAAGGATCTCTATCCCCCAGCCTCACTTCTAAAGTTCTATTGGAATAAACAAATAATATGCAACCTAATATAACAGTTTCTATCCATAGATTCCCAAACAGAAACAACACAAATCAAAATAACTCCAGAGAACTTTTCTCACTGCTTCCAAATCTGTGTATGTGTTTGGAAATAAGTATGAAAGGCTTTCTTCAATAGAATTCTTGAAGGAGAAAAATGCTTTACCCACACATTAAAATTTTATCCACAGACTACAGTCAGTATTTTTAACACTTGTTAGTTAGAACTCATCCAGCCTTGTAAGTTTAGAACAGAGTACCAGCACAGAAGGCTTAAAATATAAGAGTGGGAGTTTTGCTGCTGGGGCAGATTTACTGGCAGTTGTGGTTACCGCAGCAAAGCTCAGGTTTTCTGCCACGTGCCAACAATTCCAGCCTCTCTCCTGGTTCTCCATCCAGTGCTCTGACTGCTCTTTGCCTCTCCTTCTACTATCATTTCTGTCTGATGAGACAAAGTGTTTTAATTGTAAAGAGCATGATGTTTTTTAAATAATGATAATGGGCTAACAGTTGCAAATGATTACTTTTTAATATAATTTAAACTGTATCTGAGATTAATCATATAGCAGTGTGAATTCTACTCCCTTTCATTCAGAGAGGCTTTGTTAAGAGCAGAAGATTTATAGTTAGCAAGTTAATAATAACATTTCACCTTGGGTAGAGCCATGGTATTGGATCTCAAGTGTAAACAGCAGATATTTTGAAGCAGAGAAAGATTTAATGCCTATGTTCCATCATGGCAATTGTGCTTTCTGAATAATTTTCCACTAAGCACAAACTAATCATAGCTGGGGAAAGCATTCAGTGGCTCACTGCTGGCCAGAGATGAAGTCCCAACACTTTAGAATGGCAAGCAAGAGCCTTTGTGCCGTGATTTCTGCCTACCTTACTCTGCAGGTTTACCTGTACCCTCTTTCCACCATGTACCATATTAGCTTCTATCTTACTGGGGATTGCCAATCACAATACACATGTTCATGCCTCTGTTCCCTTCTTCACATTGTTGTCTCCGCTGAGAAGCTTCTTTCTTTTCCATCACTATCTGATAATCTACCAGTCTTTTAAATCTCAGGACCTGTGAAGACTGTGCTAACTATTTAAAGCAGATTCATCAATGCCCTCTCTCTTATCTTGGATACAGTATTATAGTTACTTCTACCACCCAAATTCACAAGGTTGTTATAAGGATCAATGAAATAGAAAAAAATGCTTGTGAAGTTATTTCGGAAACAATAAGCTGTTACAAAATTATTTTAAAATTATCAGTAGCAATCCCAAGAGAACGTTTGATCTTCTTTGTTTTCCTCCATTGGCATTGATGTAAGATGCTGTCACATTGCGATATCACCTTTATTTAATTTTGTCATTGTGGTCTACCTTTCTTTTAGTCTGTCCCTGGGGATACAAAGAGAAGGCTTCTAATCAGAAGAGTCCTAGCTGGAATGAAATTGACAGTGTGGGTGCTGAACAAAGTGTTATTAACACTGTGGGCAGGAGCAAAGGATCAGAGAAATGCTTTCCTCCTAGAAATAGCTCTTGGGCTCTCCTTCACCTCGTTTGCACCTCAAGTGTTAGTCATGTGTACTTAAGAAGATAGGACACAATATTTCAAACCTGTTCTGTCTCTTTAAGTGAAGGCAATTCCAAATGTCTGAGACTATCCAGACCATTGTGTAAATCCTGTGCTAGGTGCGAGGGACACAAAGATGAACAAGGCAAAAATTTCTGCTTCAAGTAGTTCAACTTCTAATAGATGAGAAAAATGAAATCAAGATATGCATGAGTGGGATACATATCATAATACAGGAAAGTATAGCAGATGTCAGAGCTATACTTCCAAGGTTGGAAGCAAGAAGGAGATCCAGAGAAGTTTCTTAGGTAAAACAATAGAAGTATACATACCAGTATAATTATACAACTTCCACTACAAACCTACATAAGTCCTCATTTACTGTTGTCATTAGGTTATTGGAAACTGCAACTTTAAGTGAAACAATGTATAATGGAACCAATTTTACCATTGGCTAATTGATAAAAACAGGAGTTAAATTCCTATAGCATATTTCTGGTCACAAAGATAGCACAAAATTTCTAAATAAAGACCCCAGCCAAGCAGCATGGCTCAGTGGTTGAGCATTGACCTATGATCCAGGAGGTCATGGTTTGATGGTTTGATTCCAGGTCAAGGGCACATGCCCAGGTTGCGGGCTCAATCCCCAGTGTGGGAAGTGCAGGAGGCAGCCAATCAACGATTCTCTCTCATCATTGATGTTTCTATCTCTCTCTCCCTCTCTGAAATAAATAAAAATATTTTTAAAGACTCCAAATACTTCTAATATTAAACATTGAAATAAATGTAAGCTATACAAACATCTAAGAAAGATTAATAAAAACAAGTAAGAGAATTCTTTTTCAACTCTCTTATTCCAGTTTGGAGTTGAGAGTAGCTGGAGTCCATACCAATAGCTAAGGTTGTAAGGTGAGAATTCACCCTGAACAGTACACCTTTCCATCACAAGGTGCACTCACACCTACACTCACTCAGACAATGTAGACATGGCAATTAACCTCATATGCACATCTTTGGGATGTGGGAGGAAACTGGAGTACCCAGCTGACAAGGGAGAATGTGCAAATGCTACACAGACAGTGGCCCTGGCTGGGAATCAACTTTTCTTTTTTCTCATCAACATTATAAGGAAACAACATTGAATGAAATGATGTTATTTGAGGACCTGCTGTTTTGGAGTTTTTGCCCTGCCCTTCAGAGCATGTGTTGTATGAATTTATCATGTGGCCAAATATATTCTAAATTTGGAAAAATGTTATAACCTACATTTTTAATTACTAGTTAAAGCTTCACCTTCCCTGTCTGCGTCCCACCCAGTATAAATTTTAAGTAAACTTGATGTTTATTTAAACATAATATGATGTTATATTTAAACTACTACTATGTATATTAATTTTCTGATCAAGATTTTTTTTGCAAATATTTTCAATTTTATGTCATAATCAACTGTTTTCAAGTTAAATTGCTTTTAAAAGTGTGTTTTTATTGATTTCAGAGAGAGGTGGGGAGAGGGAGAGAGAGATGGAAACATCAATGATGAGAGAGAATAATCTATCGGCTGCCTCCTGCACACCACCTACTGGGGATCAAGCCTACAATGTGGGCATGTGCCCTGACGGGAATCAAATCATGACCCCTTGGTTCCTGGGTTGATGCTCAATCACTGAGACACACTGGCCGGGAGTTAAATTGCATATTAAGTTGATTTCAGTTCATTTCCAATACCCTATTACTTCAGCTCTACATTTATGATACTATTAACACTTTCTGGTCTTTTGGACAAATTGGAAACCCATTTATGAAAATAGAGGATCATTTAAGTCTCACTAATATATTAAAAAAATTGTTCCATACAGACATTGAAAGGTCAAATCCAGAACTAAGCCAGCATCAGATCTTGAGCAAAAGGCTATTATATGAGCAATTTTGGCTAAATTATGAAGTTTTCTATATAATTCAAGGAATTCTGAAGCATCAATTTTTAGAACTGATTCAATAAAAACAATTTTTCCACATCAAAATCCCATAGTAAATGAAGCAGATAGAAAAATGGAAATAAAACTGGTGCTTAGAAAAATTTTTAGAGGAAAGTTGATCAGATAAAACTCAAGTGGGAACTAAACCCCTAGAAAAATCCTCAAGAAATGTATGACTCTCATATTGTAATTTCCATTTGGGTAGTTGTCTTATGGGCATGCATATGAGCTTCTCTACTGACAAATTTCATGATTAATTTCATGATTAAAACCCTGCTTTAGTAAGAGCCTGGTCACCAGTGAAACAACCAGAAGCTCTTCTCTGGCTATGCATTGGCCCAACTTAAACTCGTAGAAAACATGAGAGAAAAGGCACTGCTTTTAACGAAGAAAGTAATGAAGCTGAAAGCAGGATGAGAGGCAACAATCACACTGTGTCTCCTAGGGTGAAGAGCTAATTTAATGCTGCTCTTTCACAACACAAGAGAAAATAGTTTTCATTCATGCTTTAATTAATCAGATTAATGTAAGCACTAGCTGGATGGAATAAATGTTTGACTTTTCCATTCTTGTGTGTTATGATTTGCTTATTGGTATCTCAGCTCCATTTCAGATAGCTTAGAGGAATAATTTTGCTTAGTCAAGCATGCCAGCAGAGCTGATTCCGACAAGAACTCTATGCATCGCAGAGTATGGCTCAAAGGTATCTGCAGAGAATACCATTTCTATTAAGTCAGGCAAGAACATTTGTCCCAAAGAGATGAATCAAAAAGCAATCTTTCATAAGACTCAGACTAAATGTTTTAAGAGACTATTTTCCTCTGTAATGCTATTGTTTATGAAAGAACACCTCCAGCATCTCTCTTTCATCTTTTTATCTTATCTCCTCCATCCTACTTTCTTAACTTGTACTGAATACCCTTGCCTCTTTTCTCTAAACAATGCATGTTTTGGCATTGATACTGATACTTAATAATACAATAAGTATATAGCAAATATTTTTTTGTATGCCTAGGCTAGAAAAGAATGTGGGCTTTGGTGCAAGACAATCCTTGGGTGAAATCTTGGTTTAAATATTTACTTAGCTTTTCTAGTATCATTTAACAATTCTGTGATACTCATCTGTAACTATCTTGTAAGGTTGTGAGCATTCAGTAAAAAAAAAAAAAAAAAAAAAAAAACACAACAAAAAAACAAAGTAAAACAATTTCAGTTAAAAAAAAGTCTAGAACAGAATAGACATTCCATAAATGATATGGTAGCAATACAAATAATATAATATATTATAAAGAAGGTTTATTCATATTAATTGTGATATATTGACAAATTAATTTACTTGTCTTTTATTTAAAAGACTATCTAATTCTTGAACCCAAACACAAAATACAGGAAAACAAAGTTTGCCATACCCTCACTCTTCTTTGCTTCATACAATTTCATTTTCATGTCCCAGCCTCCCTCCTTTAATAGCATCGTGTTCCTCATTTCAGGTACTCAGTATTCTCCTCTTCATGTACTTGCTTCCTAAAAACAAATCAAAAAGTGGTTTCTAGCCCACCAGCGTGGCTCAATAACTGAGCATTGACCTGTGAACCAGGTGGTCATGGTTTGATTTCCAGTCAGGGCACATACCTGGGCTGTGGGCTTGATTCCCAATGAGGGTTGTGCAGGAGACAGCCGATTATTCACTCTCATCATGGATGTTTCTATCTTTCTCACCCTCTCCCTTCCTCTCTGAAATTAATTTAAAAATATATTTTTAAAAAAGTGGCTTCTAAGAATTCAGTCATACAGTTTGTGAATATCTAAAAGATTTTTCTTCTGATTATTTTTCATTTTAACATTTAAATCTCTATGGAATAAAGTCTGTTTTATAACTAAGATATTTAGACACCACACAATTATATGGATGAGATGACACCCACACATACAAATATATATATTCCTTAATCCTAATGAGAACCAATAAGGTTCTAAGGCAGAAGCAACAGAATGTTAAAAGAATTGATAAAAGAGAAAATTAAAATTTTATAATGTACAGTATTTAAAAACAAGACAAGGGTGTCAAGAAAATTCATTGGTCTCTTCAACAAAGGGCACTGAGTCTATTGGATATCCACATACAAAAGAATAAAGTTGAACCTTTTTCTTAGATCATATAGAAAAATTAAGTCAAAATGGATCATAAACCTAAGTTTAAAACTCTTAGCGATATTGTATGAAGTAAGGGGCACTCTTCCCCACTGGGGGTGGACTTCTTGTGATATCTCAAGGAAAAAAAAAAATGTCTGAGACTTGCATGGGAGATTGAGTTGGTTTTATTTGCATGGAATTAAATGCCTGTGTTTCTAAAGTCCCGTTTCCCTTAGTCCAGCCATAAAAGAAGTGTAGCTGGGGTTCCAGTAAAACTAGATGAAAAGCCAGTACCCAGAGTTGCCTTTCCATGTTCAAGTTGGGTTCAGGTCAGCATCAGGCTACAGTCCATTAATCCATTGTGTGTGGGGGTCTGCATGGCCGTGGGCCACATAGGAAACCAAACATTAGCCATGAGCCAAGCCTAAGAGGAACCAAGAGAGTGAACTTCTTTGTTCAAGGGGTTATATATCACAAATTTTAGCACACTTGCAGTCGCCATGCCCATTCTGGCCAATTACCTCTGTCCCCGGATGTGACTGACAGAAAGCACATCCCCTAGTCATCCCAACTTTACTGTGCATGCATCTACCTTCCCTTTGTTGGATGCCTGGGGTGTGTAAAGTTGTAGCTTCCTGGTGAAGCTGTCTAAATGACATGCCTATAACATCTGGCCTTCCCTTTGCTCCTTTCCTCTTATTAATAACTAGCTAGTTACAATGGTGTCATTAGAAGAGAACATAGAAATAACTTAAAAAATGTTTATTGATGTATAGTTGATATACAATATTATATTAGTTTCTAGTGTACAACATAGTGACTCAACATTTATATAACTTATGACATGATCACCTCAGTAAATCTAGTAACCATCTGTTACCATACAAAGTTATTACAATATTATTGACTACTAGGGGTCCTGTGCACAAAATTCGTGCACTGGGGGAGGGGGTCCCTCAGCCCAGCCTGCCCCCTCTCACATACTGGGAGCCCTCAGGGGATGTCCCTTTGTGGGAGGCGACCAGGCTGATCAGGGAAAGGCACCAGCCCCATCAGCCCGCTGCTACAGCCACTGCCAGTCACTGCAGCCACCAAGGTGTTTTCATCAACACGGACTCCAGTCCCTTGCACATGAAAAAATGACAACTTTCTTTAAGCATTTTCAAGATGTGTCTTTCATAGGATATGACGTTTCTTTCTTTTTTTTTTTTTTTATGCTCACCTGAGGATATGTTTCCATTGATTTTTAGAGAGTGTGGAAGAGAGAGGGAGAGACAGAGAGAAACATCTATGTGAGAGGAACACTTTGATTGGTTGCCTCCTGCATGAGCCCTGACCTGGGCCCCAGCCAGGGAGGAGCCTGTAACCTAGGTACATGCCCTTGATCTGAATTGAACCCGGACCCTGCGGTCAGCAGGCAGAGGCTCTATCCACTGAGCCAAACCAGCTAGGGCAGGATATGACATTTCTTAGCCCTCCAGCAGCGGACCTTTGTTTTTCATCTCCAGGAATATGGTGGAAAAGCCCTAGATCACCTTTTTGGATTCTTATACCAAAGTTACTAAGAATATTACCAGTGGCATACAGGGAGCTTAGCCAATGAGCGGTCAGAAAAGGTGTTTCCTCTGTAGTTCACACCTATCACCTCCGATCTCCAGCTCCACCCCTGTCAAGGCCTAAAGCCTCGGGGACTGGGCAGGGGCCCCCCAGTTCCCTCCAATCGCCGGCTCCACCCCTGCCAAGGCCTAAAGCCTTGGGGCCTGGGCAGGGGCCCACCAGCTCCCTCGGATGGTGGGCTCTGCCCCAGCTCAGGCCCAAAGCCTCTGGCCTAAGCTTGGGGCCTGAGCAGGGGACCCCCAGCTCCCTCCCATCGCTGGCTCCGCCACTGCCAAGGCCCTCCCAGCTCCCTCCAATTGCCCGCTCTGCCCCTACCAAGGCCGCAAGCCTCTGGCCCAACCTTTGGTCCTGGGCAAGGGACCCCCAGCTCCGTCTGATCGCCTGGCTCTACCCCTGCCCAGAAGCCCCCTGGCTCAGGCCCTTCCCGGTTCTCAGGACCCACCCCGGGCCTACCTCGGAGTGACCTGGGTGCTGAGAAAGTTCCTGGGACCCAGGCTGCTGGGCTCCAATGTATGCAAATTAACCTCCATCTTTGTTGGGTTAATTTGCATACTCACTCTGATTGGCTGTGGGTGTAGTGGAGGTATGGTCAATGTGCTTGTTTCTCTATTATTTGGTATGATGCTATTTCCTATGCTGTATATCCTTATGACTTATTTATTTTATAACTGAAAGTTTGTACCTCTTAATTTCTTTCACCTATTCCACCCTTGCCTCCAATCTTCTCCACTCTAGCAACCATCAGTTTGTTCTCTGTATCTATGAATCTGTCCTTGTTTTTTGTTTGTTTGATCATTTGTTTTATTTTTTAGATTCCACAAAGGGAAGTCATGCAATACTTGTCTTTCTCTGTCTGACTTATTTCACTTACCATAACACCCTCTAGGTCCATCCATGTTGTCATGAATGTAAAAATTTTATTCTTTTTTATGGATGAGTAGTATTCCATTATATAATATACCACATCTTTTTTATCCATTCATCTATCAATGAACAAGTTTATGATTTATAAAGTAGTATTTGAATGCTTTCCTCTTCAGCAGTTAGCATGCTATTGTGTAATGACACAAAGAATTGTAAGACTGAAGTTTCTAAAGATTATTTAAATACTAGAGGTCCAGTGCATGAAATTCGTGCACGGGGGTTGGGGGGTGTCCCTCAGCCCAGCCTGCACCCTCTCCAATCTGGGACCCCTCAAGGGATGTCCGACTCCCCATTTAGGCCCGATCCCAGGGGCAGTCGGACATCCCTCTCATTATTCAGGACTGCTGGCTCCCAGCTGCTCACCTGCCTGCCTTCCTGATTGCCCCTAACTGCTTCTGCCTGCCAGCCTGATCACCCCCTAACCACTCCCCTGCCAGCCTGATTGATGCCTAACTGCTCCCCTGCCAGCCTGTTTGCCCCTAACTGCCCTCCCCTGCAGGCCTGGTCACCCCTAACTGCCCTCCCCTGCAGGCCTGGTCCCCCCCAACTGCTCTCTCCTGCAGGCTTGGGTCCCCCCCAACTGTCCTTCTCTGCAGGCCCAATCACCCCTAACTTTCCTCCTCTGCCAGCCTGGTCACCCCTAACTGTCCTCCCCTGCAGGCTTGATCACCCCCAACTGCCCTCCCTTGCAGACCTGGTCCCTCCCAACTGCCCTCCCCTGCTGGCCTGATCACCCACAACTGCCCTCCCCTGCTGGCCATCTTGTGGTGGCCATCTTGTGTCCACATGGGGGCAGGATCTTTGACCACATGGGGGCAGCCATCTTGTGTGTTGGAGTGATGGTCAATCTGCATATTACTCTCTTATTAGATAGGATAGAGGCCTGGTGCATGGGTGGGGGCCAGCTGGTTTGCCCTGAAGTGTGTCCCGGATCAGAGTAGGGGTTCTCTTGGGGCGTAGGGCGGCCTGGGCGAGGGGCCTGTGGTGGTTTGCAGGCTGGCCATGCCCCCTGGCGACCCAAGCAGAGGCCCTGGTATCTGGGATTTATTTATCTTCTACAACTGAAACTTTGTAGCCTGGAGCGGAGCCAAGCCTCCTGCTTGCTCCGTGGTGGCAGCCATTTCTGTTGGGATTTATTTATCTTCTATAATTGAAACTTTTCAGCCTTAAGCAGAGGCCAAGACAGGCCAGGGCTGCAGAAGTTTGGCTTCCTCCATCACCGGGGGCAACCCTAGCCTCCTGCTTTCTCCAGCTCCATGGCTGCTGACATTTTTGTTTGGATTTATTTATCTTCTATAATTGAAACTTTGTAGCCTTGAGTAGAGGCCTGGGCTGGCCAGAGTGTGCGGAAAGCTTGGCTTCCTTTATTGCCGGGGAAACCCAAGCCTCCTGCTCTCTCCAGCTCCATGGCCGCAGCCATCTTGGTTGGGTGAATTTGCATACTCGCTCCTGATTGGCTGGTGGGCATGGTTGGTGGGCGTGGCTTGTGGGCATAGCGGGGTGATGGTTAATTTGCATATTACTCTTTTATTAGATAGGATTCATCTCTAATTAGACTTCTGTGTGTATGTGCGAGCATGTGTATGTGATCAAAGATTGTCTACAATTCAATCATTAATTGTTCTCTATGTCACTAACCCATTATAATCAGAATAGACTTTTTTTTCCCTGCAGATCTTTTCTGTCTAGATTACTAGAGGTGGTCAAGAATTTAATTGGCTGTGTAGCTTTAGTTATGTCAGACTCTGAGGTCCAGAAGTGGTCTTTAGGAGATGAGCACTCTAGTTTATGATTATGACTGTATCTTGTTTACCAAATTGTCTACTTGTTGTTTAAAGTCTTTTACCACTCATTTACTAACAATTAGCAACTAGTTTAAGAAGTAAAAGCTATTTCCTTAATCTTCATTTTTTCTGGAAGTTATAAAAAGTTTGGGAATTTGTAAGACAAGTTTCTAATTAGTGAAGGAAAATTGCTCATGCTACTCAATCATAAGAAAAAAAATAAACCACATTATTGTCAATTATCATAATTTACATCGCGCTGCTTGTCAGTGATGATATAAACTATGCTAGTCCAATTAATTTACAAGGATGCTCTTCAAACAGAGGAACACAGCAAGGACAAAATCATTCGAATGCCTGATCACTTCTGCTGGTAACAATTCAATAGATTATAGGGATGTTGAAAAGTAAATGAATCAGTTGGGCTTTACACAGATGCAAAAGCACACTGCAAACGATGTGGAGAGACAAAATGAGCATGGATTAAACATAACAGATAAAATCAGGATGTTTAAATTAGAAATTTCAACAAAAACCCCATAAGAATTAATAAATAAAATTCTATATTCCAAAGAAGGTTCCAGACATCCATATCTGAGACAAGTTTCATGACTCTCAAAACCCTGCATTCACCTCAAGGGGACAAAAGTTGGTCTGTGGAAATTAGAGGGGATTTTCAAAGAGGATTTTTAAAAAAATTTTCTGCTGATTAGTTCCCAAAACACCCTCCACTAAGAGAGAAAGGTCATCAGTCTTCACCTCAAGCATAGTGATAGGGGTTTCCCTGGGATCAATCATGGAGCTTAATATAAGCTCCACTTAATAAACAGTAGCGCTCAAAAAAATCTAAAAATATGTTTGGCAAATTCTACTTCTGCAAAATGAAACAAAGTGATTTCTTCACTTAGATTAAAGTCCATCCCCAGAAATTCTTAGGCAAACATATTTAAGCGTTTCTACACTCTGGAACCATTTTTAAACCCTTTCAAGTGTTTGAAAGAAACAGCAATTGCCATTTGAAAAGGCAATGAGATGTAGACAAGTGATCTTCCTGAAGTGATTGCCAGAAAACCAGGAGCTGAGGGAGGAAACACTTTGCCAGGATTGTAGGGTAATGCTCTTGTGAAAGGAAGGGTAGTCGAATATTCTTAAATATTCCCTCTAAGTCAGTCTTAAAGGAATCACCTTTAAACTCTGGTAATTCCTGAGATGTCAAGGTGAAGCCATCTTACAACCTTACCAACCAAGTAAGAACTTTCCTTCTTCCCCTTTCCATGTCTACCCATCTTTAATCCTAGAAGGGCCTGAGCCCGAGTGCAATGCTGGGAGGAGAAGTGGAATCTCAAGGAGGGGAAAGGGAGGACTGCCTTTCAATTTCCACCAAAGGGAGAGAAAATCCTAAATTTAAATCAAATTTGAAGTTTCATTCTCTAAATGGGTCTAGATACATACAGTTAGTAAATTTAGAATATGTTTGTGACAAAATAAGACCATATGACTTTGTATTACTTAAGAGTGACCCAAAAAGTTATTGGGCATGCCCAAGATTTGAACCAAGAGCAGGGGAAGAAATGCTTCCACTGTATACCATTTTTAAAAATAGTGTTACTTTTGGGATCATAATCTGTGAGCTCTGTCTGTTAAAGGTATTATTTGGCTATTAATATTCTGTTAAAAATTGATGGTCCAGTATTTACAGTTGACCCTTGAGCAACACCAGAATTAGGGGTCCCAACTTCCTGTGCAGTCACAAATCTGAGTATAACTTTTGACTTTCCCAAAACATAGTTGTCCCTCTGTATCTATAGAGGATTGTTTCTAGGACCTCCTTGGATAACAAAATCCCCAGATGATCAACTTTTCTAGTAAAATGGTGTAGATCAATACATACAGTCAGCCCTCCACATCTGCATACTCCTAACTGTGGATCAAGAACAGAATGGGTATTTATTGAAAAAAATCTGCATATTCAAAGGTCCATTGTACATTGTCACTATGTGTATGCGGATACTTATTTCTAAGGCTCCTGAATGGGAGTTGTTACATATAATTTGTTTAGGCATTTTAGTAGCCACCTAGAATGATTATCTTATTTCAAAGGTTTCCAAATAATGGAATAAGTATGGCTAATTTTTAGATGACTAACAAATAAGCAATAAAAAGCTATTGGAAGAGTCTAGAGGAGTCCAGATATCATCATTTCAGAACTTGGACCCAAATAAGCACAAAGGACCTCTAGCTCCTACAAATCTTAGTTGATAAGCCTGTCATTGCCCCCTTTGTCTTAAGTCTTTTGAATACAGGCTCTGTAACTCAGAATCCATAGAATTCTGAAATGTACATGGTGTCAATAGAGCCACATGATTTCCTTTGAAAAAGTTTATTAGAAGCATCCATGAATGCACTTCACAGAAACCATCCTGTGTAAGGTGAGTGACTTCAGGACATTTACACATCTGAAATGCTATCCCAGTTTTAAAGCTGTTTCTATTTCACATAATAAAAGGAAGAATGATTTTTCTCTGCAGGGCAGTCCCAGTCAGGTATCTCACAGCACCTGTGCACACCTTCATCTCCAGATGCTCATCTTGTTGAAACTGCTCTGTTGTCAGTCTCCCTCCCTGGTCTGTAAGACCCTTGAGGTCAGGGACCAGGTTTTATTCTTAGCTGTGTCCCACAATCCAGCAAACTGAGTGGCACATCATAAGCTTTTAGTAAATTCTTGTTAAGAAAATAAATAACTCAACCTTCAATATTTTTAAACATCCAGATTCCTGTCATAAATGATTCCTTAAACTTTGAAGGTGAGGTTCCCTGTATCATTGTATCCTTTACCAGTAATATTACATTATTCACATAAAAAACACAGTGAACATGTCTCTGATGTATCATAATAATCAAATATCACAGATACATGGCATGATTCTTACTTTGACATTTCCATTTCTAAGAGATAGAGAGCTAATCAGGCTGGACACTTTTATTTATGTTTACAAACCTACCCAGGTCAAGGGACCTGCAGCCTTGCTTTAACATGGCTACATCCTCTGCTGTGTTCTTAAAACAGAAAGAATGAAAGAATGAATGAGAAATAAATAAATAAATAAATAAATAAATAAATAAATAGCTAGATGGAATAAATTAGTAGCATCTATCTAAAGGCTGGGAGGCTGAGACTCTTAAAACAGTGAGAATAAACCAACAACTAATATTTATTCAAGTGCTTACAATTGTCCAGCCCATGCAGAGCACCTGCCTTGGTGTTAATCAGCATTTAACTACTGTGTGAGCTGCTGCCAGACCCTACTTACTGCCAGGAATTATTTTAGATTCTAAAGTCTGTGTTTGCATTATCAGCCCTTCTATTTGGCTCCCTCCTGAGCTAACCATAGCCTGTGCCGGCCCACCATCTCAGTGCGGCTGCAAAGCACCATGCCATGTCCATTTATGTCCCACAGGACGGCCCACCCTCATCCCACCTGCTCCATTGGAGACTGAACAATTGAGTCCAGGTGTACAGTGACCCATAGCAACAGGAACCAAAAGCAGAGCCACCTGTCTAGCTGGGTAGCAGAGGGAAAAATTTTTCTAGGAGACTACACATTGCTAATTTGGGGCAGATTATCGTCTGTAGCTGGAGAAACACTTTGCAAAGGAAATAAAAGTACTATTATTTTCCAGATAGAAACTTTACAAAAAGGACTTGTGTTACTAGAGATAAGCTATAAGCAAAATAAATAAATAAATAAATAAATAAATAAAAGCAAGTGTCATCCAAAAGATTTTAAAAGATATTTAGTAATACTTATTAAGGGGGAGATAAGAATTGCTTAGGTCTATCCACACAATTGTGTAGATCTGTGGTAAATTATAGATTTTTTTTTTCTCCATAGATCCAAATTTTGTATGCTAAAGTTACTTCTTTGTCTTTCTATTATCTAGGCATAAACACCGTAACACACTTAACATTTCCCTATGGGATTTTTACTCTTAACAATTGTGTGGCTGCTACCCTTTTCATTTGGGTCAAATTTGAGAATTGTTATCCATAAACTCTGTATTTGCCATTTTAAAAAAAATTTTGTTTCCACACTCAGCAATTCAAAACTTCTGATATGAGTACTTCTGCTGTTTGGAGTTCTTGATTTTACTCCCCCCCCCTTTTTTTTTTTTCAGGTTTCTTCATTAGGTGTCAGATTGGAGATTCTACAGCATTATAAAATACATTACCTCTTTTGTTATAATAAAAACTATTCCTTTCAGAGATATTTTATTGTAACTTATTTTATGGTTTTGTTCCATTCATTTCCACAATTATTTAAAGCATAAAATATTTTGTACAAGGGATCACATCAAAAAATTTAGAGATTACAAGGACAAGGAAAATATTTATACTCTCATGAGCCAATCTATTTGGTGATCTAATATATTGAATAATTATAATAAATGTTAACACATAATAAATGCTAAAAGAAGCAAACCAGCTTTTTCACCAAATCCCTTACTGTGAAAATGAAAGTTCAGTAACCACTGACATTCCTATCCTATATTCATCAGCTGTGTGATCTTGGTCAAGTCACTTGACTTCTTCAAGCCACAATTTCTACAAATGAAGACAATACCAACATTTACTTCATAGAGCTGGGGGGGAGGGGAGGAATCCATGTGAAATACATAACCGGTGCTTGCCAATCATTGTGCCCCCAAAATATAAGCCATTACATTTTTATGGTCATATTTTTATATCAAAAGGTCAGAAAGATAAAAGGATACATGAACAAATTAATGAAAAACTTAGAAGTAAATTGTTTGGATAGAAGACTTTGGCTAAAGCCTTGGAAACGACCCTTCTGGTGATGAGGAAGGGAGTCAAGAAGTCCTGAACATTACAGTTTAAATATCCTTTCATGTCAGTGAAATGGGGCACCAGAATCTAAATAAAATGTTTGTAGAATGTAAGGAAATATGGTATTACCTGAATGCCTGCATCGGGTCCAGGTTGATGACAAGGAAGAGCTTACTCCTTCCATTTCTGTGTGGCATCATCTAGCCACTCAGCAACCACTCGGGAAAGTGGATTCCTCCAATTTGAATATTGTGGTGTTTGCTACAAGTCCAGAGGAGAGAAAGCTGTTCCAGAAAGACATAAAGTAAGAGAAAGAAGGGAATGTGCAAGAGATTCTGAAAACGCACACAAGGTTTATAGCAAATGCAACTCAATACTTGTCCCAACTACTAAAGTTAGAAAACTGGGTAGAACATAGTAGGTTAAAAAATTATAGTGTGAAAAAGACAAGAGGGAAGTTAGGATTTAAAGGAATAAAGAGAAACTGAGAGAAGAGACAGTGAGAGGTTTCTGCAGTGACCCCTTGAACTGGCATACAGATTGAGAGCAGTAGGTTTTTAAGAAACAGGAATCAGGGTCCTCTTCTCTAGCAGCTTGAAAGGGGCAAAAACCTTAAAGAGGAATGGCTAAATTTTATACCCAAAAGACATGAACCCAGGCACCAAGACTCTCAGCCTCAAAAATATTTTGACAAAATGTACCATAGACATGAGTCATTGCTTAAATTTATTATCTTAGTAAATCCTTCTTTATGATCATTCATAAAATTGCAACCCACCACCCTGTCTGACATTCTAATCCTTACTATGCTTTAACTTCTTAACACTATTCATCTTCTATCATCCTATCTAATAAAAGAGTAATATGCAAATTAACCATCACTCCGCAACAAAAATGGCGGCGCCCATAGCCACAAGATGGTGGCGCCCAGTCCTCTTAGCCCCTCCAGAGTCCCCCAGTCCACCCAGCAGCGGCAGTCGGGGGTGTCCGGCTGGGAGGCGCCCACTCCCCATGCAGCGATCCCGGTCACAGCCGGGGCTGGGGTCTCAGGCCGGCAGGACCTCGCACCCAAGCCGCGTGATCCCCCGGCCATGGCGGCAGCCTGGGCTGGGGTCTCAGCCTGGCCGGGGTGCACCTGCTGTGGCGCGATCCCTGGCCAGCAGCGGCAGTCCAGGGTGTCCGGCTGGGAGGTGCCAGCGCCCGGCGCGATCCCTGGCCATAGCCTGGGCTGGGGTCTCAGCCTGGCCTGGGCATGCACCCCCTGCAGTGCCATCCCTGGCCAGGCTGAGATGGCAGCCTGGGCTGGGGTCTCAGCCTGGTCGGAGAGCGCACCCCCCGTGGCGCCATCCCCAGCCAGGGGCGGCAGCCTGGGCTTGGCGGGGCATATACCCACAATGGCGCCATCCCCGGCCAGGCTCATGTGGCAGCCTGGGCTGGGGTCTCAGCCTGGCAGGGCTGAGGCGGCAGCCTGGTCGGGGGGGAGCACCCCCCATGGCGCCATCCCTGGCCAGGTGTGGCAGCCTGGGGTCTCAACCACTGAGTCACACCAGCCAGGCAGATATGGAGGAATCTTAAATGTTTCTTTTTTTAAAATACATATTTTATTGATTTTTTACAGAGAGGAAGGGAAAGGGATAGAGAGCTAGAAATATCTATGAGAGAGAAACATCTATCAGCTGCCTCCTGCACACTCCCCACTGGATATGTGCCCCCAACCAAGGTACATGCCCTTGACCGGAATCAAACCTGGGACCCCTGAGACTGCAGGCCGATGCTCCATCCACTGAGCCAAACCAGTTAGGGCTGTCCAATATGCTAAAGAAAAAACCCTATCTAATAAAGAGGGAATATTCAGGGGAGGGCATTTGGGGGTGATCAGGCTGGCAGGGGAGCAGTTAGGCATCGATCAGGCTGGCAGGGGAGTGGTTAGGGGGTGATCAGGCTGGCAGGCAGAAGTGGTTAGGGGCAATCAGACAGGCAGGCGAGCAGTTGGGAGCCAGCAGTCCTAGATTGTGAAAGGGATGTCCGACTGCCTGGATTGGGCCTAAACAGGCAGTCAGATATCTCCCAAGGGGTCCCAGATTGGAGAGGGTGCAGGTTGGGCTGAGGGACACCGTCCCCCCCCCCCCACAGTGCATGAATTTCGTGCACCAGGCCTCTAGTAGTACATAATTGACTAGTCCATTATGATTATTTTTATTGTCTATATCTTCTCCACACCTAAAATATAAGCTTCCTGAAAGTGGGGATCTTTGCTTTGTTTACTTATCAGTTCTTAGCACCAAGAATATTTCCTGGCAAACAGTAGATGCTCAATAATGCAGGGATTGGGGAAAGTAGGTTTACAGTAATTCATATGGAAACAGACATAGAGGTTATGATTATTACAGTAGCTTTAACTCAAGGAAGTCATGATGGCACAGTGCACTTAGGTACAATCTCATAAGTGCTCAAATTGCTGGCCTTCATTATTTACACATTTTTGTAGTCTACTTGCTATACTCAAGCACACTTTCGCATACTCACAACTATAAACCTACTTTGCCAACCCCTGTATTTATTAAATAAACTAGAGGCCCAGTGCACGGGTGGGGTCTGGCCGCCCACCCCGATCGGGGACTATCAGGCGAGGCAGTCAGGGGAGGGGATGTGGGAAGTTGGCGGGCCAGCCTCACCCCCTGGTGGAACACCGGTCAAACTCCCAGTCAAGGAGACAATTTGCATATTACCCTTTTATTATATAAGATGAATCCTTGTGACCTATGCAAATATCAGACCAAAAATTGAACCCCTCATCCCCACCTTCATGATTTAGCCCTATGCAAGACTCTGGAACTTTGATATTGTCAATGCAAGAAGTGTCCAAACATGTAGAGAATTTTTATGAGTTTATGTGAGCCAAACTGATGACCATTGCCGGGAAGCAAAAAATCTCAACGGATTAAGAAAATACTCCATAGAACGGCAGTTTTGCACTTGATTTTAAACATCACAATCAAAGGAAAAGATGTAAAGTGGTTACATGAAATCCATTGGTGATAGATTAAGGAGATGGGAGAAAGCAAAACTGGAAATCTCTGGGATTATATAAAAAGTAAAACAGACACATATTTCTTTTACAATTGGTGGGTATAAGATAGTTAACAATTAACAGCACATAGAGATGGTATGCTGGAGAACAAGATAAAAATGAGGGGATCTGTGGTCTCTGCTCTGGTGGGAGGTTGTGCCTGGAGGGATCTAGAAAAAGAAGATTACCCTGACATCCAAAGGTATTTATCATAGATGCAAAAAGACAATACACAGGCTCTGTTAAGGTAAAGATTTGCCTTTGTCAAGAAAGATACTGGCAGACCTAGAACATGACTACCCTCTATGACTTGCTTTTAGTTAGGAAGTTTTAATTTCAGAACATCCTATGTGGTTACATTCAGTCTCTGAATTTATAAGGCTGCCATGCAGGCCTCACCTGAGCTTGTCAGGTTTAGTATGGCCACTTTTTCATCCACAATATGATGGGTGGAGGTACTCTAATAATTAGTGCATTTGAAATTACACACCTGTAGTAGATTGAAATTCATATATAGTATATAACATCCTATATAATAAAAGGCTAATATGCCCGTGGTCCCTCCCCCTGGCCAGCCTGGCTCAATCTTTCAAATTTATAGACGATCATCTATCTCTACTTCCATCAACTTATGCAAAGCAACACCTTTCTCCCAGGTTTACAACAGTAACACCCCAAGTTTTACCCTGTCTTTCCTCTTGGCCTCCTTCTAGTAGATAGAGTCCCTTAATAATGCAGTCCCTTGCTTCCTTTCCAGTTTTTTCTTTGTTAGCATCTCCCAATTCCTCCCACACCCCCTGGTCTCCATTCTTCTCTCAACAGCCCCTCTCTGGCCACAGCACATTGCAAAGTTGCATTAATCTACCTTGTAAACTTAAACAGGAAATTTATTTTCTAAAATATTAATACAATGTCAATTATGATTAAAATATAATTTCTTTAATTTCTTCACTAATAAAGTGAACTTATGAACTGTGAAGAATGTGTTTTTGCTATTTTTTTCTAACTTTACATAAGGCGCTTTTCAAATAGTTATACCCTCTAGACTTAGAAAATATAGGGTCTAAGCATGGTTTCCTATCTTACTGTGTTAGCATTAAATAATGCAAACAAACTGTAAACTATTAATGGGAGTTCAAGTAAATATTTTCAAAAAAAATTAAAAGTTGAATTCTTCTCATATTGACTTAATCATGCATAGATTTAGACATAGTTACTTGTACCCTGCAAATTTTAGAAGATAGAATTAGAGATTGTATAAGTGACTTGTCTAAGTGCTTACTTATAATTAGCAATAAATGTTAAGGGATCATGGAAATAACAGCAATGTATTTTTCCCGTTAGCTTAGTCGATCTGACAGTTTGATAGCATCACACTAACAAATTTGTGTAGGAAAAAAAGGTCTGTTGCTTAGTCACAAAGCCCTAGAGTGGAGAGTGCGTGTGCATGTGGGTAAACAGATTATCCATATATCTGTGAGAGAAGCAGGGAAGTGTATCTCCAGCACCTGACTGAACCTGCTTCACATCTGTCTGTGTATAATGAAACCCCATGGCATTTAATGGGTGCTTACAAGCATCTAAGAATACTCAGTTATATGAATGAATGTCATTCTCATTTCCAACAATGTGCATGGTAATATGAAAGGTAGTATTCAAAGACTGCAGTTAAGTGGATACTTTGCCTTTATAGATCGCCACAAACTGTTGCACTCTTGGGAAGTTGGAGTGAGTTTGCCTGCCTTTTAGAAATAGAGTAGGATCTTGTTCTAACTTTGGTATTAAATGTCAAGGCTTTTCTCATTACTGGCTTTCTAAATGGAAGAGATAAAGAATACAACAATTTATAAACAGTGTCACAAATACCATCCTATGCATAAAGATACTACTGAATACCTACTATGTGCCAGGCATTGTGTTAAAACAAAGAAAAGGATATGAAAAGACTATATAAAAGGTATAGTACTTGCTCCCAAGGAATTCATAGCCTTGTATAGGAGAGAGTTAAAGAGAATGATTGGAAAGAAGCCAACATTTACAGTGAAGTATGAAAAATACTACCATAATGATATAACAAAATATAACCATAGCATAGAATGCTACTTATATAATCTGGGGAATACAGAGGAGGGTGTCTAAGAGGGAAGAACAGGATAGGATATCAAGTTCATTATCCTGAGTCTTCAAGAATAAATAGCAGTTGGCCAGGTGTTAGAGGAAAATGGGGATGAGAAGGGCAGTGATGAAAAGTAATTTGAAACAAAGAATAACACTGTAAAAGAACTTGGGACAAATTAGCCCAAGATACCTTCAGGAGGTTGTAATGACATAGTTAGATAATCTACATTGGAAACCACTTGGAAATATAGTAATTTTTACTGCATTATTCTTTTAGAATAAGGGTAAAAAATATATTAATACTACTGAACTGAATTATACCTAATAAGTAATATTTTGACAGTTATTATATCTGGAATATTTGAGTCCTTGATGTAAAATTACGTTGTCTTCTGAGTAGACTTTAAACTGACAATTATACCATTTTTAAACCAATTTTTAGCACCACATAATTTTTGCTTTTCTGTATCAATTTTTTCACCTGAAAAATGTGAAAAATATGTACATTTCTAACTTTTTAGAGATGTTGTAAAGGAAAAAAGATAGATGTGAATGTATTTAATTACATTTTATCAGAAAAGAACATCTAGTCCTTTTTGTAATTTACAACACCTTATGCAAAAGCACTGGGAAAAAGTGAGTTAGTATCAGTATATAATAGGAGATTCTGCTCTTGGATGGATACAGAGGTGAAAATGTAGAAAGAACATAATATACATTAACTTACATTTGCTTAAATTCATACCTAATAAAAATAAATGCAAGCACAGTGGTAGGTAAGTTTGCTATCAAGGTGACTAAAAACAAACATAGAAGCTAAATATCAGCATGAATGAGGCCTTCTGGAAGAAGACAGATTTTAGCATCTCCTCAAATAGCGGAAGGGATCTATTCTAGACTCAAAAAGTGAACTGAGGGACAAATATGTATAAATAGTATGAAGGTACATAGTTAATGTATTTGTAATATTGTAAATGTATTTTTTAAATCCTCACTCAAGGGTATGTTTTTATTGATTTTTTTTTTGAGAGAGAGAAAGGAAGAGAGAGAGAGGGAAACATCGATGTGAAAGAGAAACATTGATCAGTTGCCTCCATCATGCACCGCAACCAGGGATGGAATGGGTAACTTAGGTATATGCCCTGACTGGGAAAGGTGCATGCGACAAAGGTGTTTGGACTAGACCTAGGGAACCACTGCTCCAAATTATAAGGGAGAGAAAGGCAATGAGAGGGAGATATCTAAGAAAAATTTAAAAGAGAATTGCTAAATTAGGTTTAAATATTTGGAATAATAATCATTGCTCATTGCCAGAACTAATGAAGCAATTACAAATGTTAGCAATGAATATATGAATTAGATGAGACTAATATTTCCACATTAAAATGTAAATTCTACCTGTTAAATTTGGTATAATTTATAATTTACATTTATATTGATATTTATTATAATTGTATAATTCTGTTATATCTTTTATTGTCAGTTGAATTCATTATAGAACTGCTTTGGTTTTTTTTTCTCCCCCTAAATTTTGATTTTATCCCATGACTAGAGGCCTGGTGCACGAAATTCATGCATGGGGGGGGGGGGGCGTCCCCTCAGCCCAGCCTGCACCCTCTCCAACCAGGACCCCTTGGGGGATGTCCGACTGCTGGTTTAGGCCCAATCCTGGGGATCGGGCCTAAACCAGCAGTCGGACATCCCTCTCACAATCCGGAACCTCTGGCTCCTAACTGCTTACCTGCCAGCCTGATCACCCCTAATCACCTCTGCCTGCCAGCCTGACCACCCCTAACTGCCCCCCCTGCCAGACTGGTCATCCCTAACTGCCCCCCGGCCTGATCACCCCCAACTGCTCCCACTGCTGGCCTGGTTGCCCCTCACTGCCCCCCTCTGCTGGCCTGGTCGCCCCTCACTGCCCCCCTGACAGCCTGGTTGCCGCCAACTGCTTCCCTGCCAGCCTGGTCACTCCACGCAGCATGCTGTTCAATTGTTACTATGAGGGCGTCCTGATCAATTTGTATATTACCCTTTTATTAATATAGATAATTCCTATATATTGTCCTCAGAATAGAGTTTATTCTTTAAAATGTTGGCTGCCATAATGGTACCAGAATGTGTCCAGAGATTAGACCTTGGTTCAGCAACCTTGGTACTTGAGTTCTGCTAAGAAAGAATTCAGAGGCAAAACTCAAATACAAGCAAAATTTTATGTAGAAAGTCACAGAGGTAGAAATGTGTTCAGGAAGCAAGTTATGGAGGCAAAAGAAGGGCCCTTGGTGCTGTCTGGGTGGCTCAGGTGTTTGGAGTGTTACCCCGTACACCAAAAAGGTTTCCAGTTGATTCCTGATCAGGGCCCATACCTAGGTTTTGGGTTCAATACCTGGTTGGAGTATGTCCAAGAGGTGGCTGATAGATGTTTCTCTCTCACATCAATATTTCTCTCTCTTTCTTCCTCTCTCTTTCTAAAATCAATAGAAACATATCCTTGGGTGAGGATTAAAAAAGAAAAAGAAGGGTTCTTGGAGCTTAGGAGAGAGAAAGGTAAGGGTAATGCACCTGGGGTGGCGGGGGGTGGCGGGCGGCGGGGGGGGGGGGGGGGGGTGGGTGGAGAAAAGGGAGAGGAGAGGCATTAGTGAGCTCTGGAGCTCCAGAGAGGCAAAGCACCTGGGTCCTCCCTCCTCAGGGCTTTTAAGGGCGGAGATTTTAGAGGAGGTCCCAGGGGAGGATCTCTATAGAATACTCATCAGCTTTCCTGGGTAACAGTTTCCACTGATTACGCCAGGGCAGGGGCTCATTAGTCAATGCAGCTGGTCCTGATGTCGCTGTGGCATCGCTTATCATTTTGTTGCTTGCCTGGGCCAGGAGCTGAAACACACCTGAGGCCTAGATGTTATCCCGAGGGGTTAATGCTTAAGGGAGAGGTTGTGAAAGGGCCCTAGTGGGAGTCACCTGAGGCTACTCTTCAGCCCTTTGTTCCTCCTCCAAGGGGGTCTATGCAATGATTAGCAACATGCCAGGGGAGGAAGGTCAGGGGAGGGACCAAACCATATGACCAGTGATATGAAAGGTCAGAGAGTCTAAGCCGCATGGCCATGATATGCCAGGGGAAGAAAAGGCCACCCTGGGGGCAAAGTCCTTGTTTTCACAGTTCTGCCAGTTGCTAGGCATCTGGGGCTTTCTGCCCTGGTGATCTTCTGTACCTGGCCCATCATCCTTGCTCTGCTCATGTCTGTCTAACTGCCTACCACAAAAAGCACACACACACACACACACACACACACACACGCATGCACACATGCACGCACACACACACAGCCTAGAATCACCTAAGAAATTCGTTTCTCAGAAAATACTGCCAGGAAACTTTTGAATATATGGATTCTTAAAAGCAGGCATTAGAATGAACATACTTTTAAGTATATAACTAGTGGAGAAATTAGTACGGAATGCTAGGGACTGGCAGAATTAACATTTATTTACGTAGTACTAAGGTAAAAGTTATTAGAAAGTGGAAATATCTCATGACAGAAAATTTATGCAATTAAATGGTAAAATACCATAAATTTTCACACAAAAAGTGTGAGTACCAGGGGTCTAAATTAGTGGGAGCTCATTTCCTTTATGCTCCTCCAGCACTTGGTCCATGTTGGTATCATAGCAGTTATCCTACTCAATTATAACTGCTTGTGTGGCAAGATGACATGTGACATACTAACTAATGTGTTTTTACTTCCCTCCATATTTGTTTCATCTTTAAAATGTATATAATAATACCTCCTATACAACAGAGTTAAACAAATATGCAAACTGCGTAGAACAGTGTCTGGTGGATAGCACTGAATGAATTTTGGTTTTTATTGTTGTTACTATTGTTGGATTTCTTGACTATTACCTGAGGCTCTGCCTCCCAGCTACTCCCCCAAATTCTGGCCAGATAGCAAGGCCATTATTTCCTCAGTGAATTGTCATGGGAAACATATAAAAGAATCATCAGATTGTGTTTTAAATTTAAAAAGCTTCAGTCTAAGTGTTATGAGTTGAATTGTGTCCTCATGTCCTCTCCCCCCCCCCCGCAAAAAAAAGGTATGTTGAAGTCCTAATCCCCAGTATTGTAGAATATATGCCTTTATTTGGAAATAAGGTCTTATGGAGGGAATCGAACTAAAATGAAGTCATTAGGGTGTGCTCTAGCCTATAATGACTGGTATCCTTGTAAAAAGGGGAAACTTTGGACACAGAGACAAGCAGGCACAAGGGGAAGATGATGTGAGGAGACCCAGAGAGAAGACCATGGAGATGATAATGGAGTTATATTGACACAAACCAAGGAATGTCTGGGCTACCAGAAGCTGAAAGGGACAAAGAAGGATCCTTCCCCTACAGGTCTCAGACCTGGATTCAGGACTTTTAACCTCCAGAACTGGGAGACAATACATTTCTGTTGGTCTGAACCACCAGTGTGGTACTTTGTTTCATTAGACCTAGAGACTAATAAATTAGCTACAAGACAGAAAGATCTGAGAGAAAAGCTTGGGAGTTTGCTACTGGCACAGAAGACAGTTTTGGGGCTGGAAAGGAAGCTTGTGAGGAAGCAAGGGAGCCAAACCCAACTGAGGCCTCTGATAATGAACCCCCTACATAGCTTGCCTGCCCAGGATTAGCTAAAAAGGTAGAAAAATGAGATGCTGGAATATTCTAATGTAGCAGAGATTGTGCCTCACTTGTCTGAAATCCACAGAGCACCATGAGGTACTTGGGACCTGGGATTTCGGTCAACAAATTATAGCCCAGAGTAGCCCTGGAAATGTGGTAGGCAGGTAGGCAGACATGAGCAGAGCAAGGACGAAGGGCTAGGTACAGAAGGTCACCAGAGTGGAAAACCCCAGGTGCCTAGAAATGGACAATTAATTGTAGGGTGGGACCTTGCCCCCAGGGTGACCGTTCCTCTCCTAGCATATCGCTGGTCAAGCGGTTTGGACCTGCCCTCCCCCCATCTTTCCTCCCTAGGGATAATCTGAAACGTGGGGTTCAAGGTGCAAACTTTTCTTCCCGAGGGTACTTGTCCTCACAAAGCTTGAAGAATAAACTTGTGGACAAAAAGTCTTCTTTAATAAAAAATGTAGAAGTTTATTGGAATCACATACAAACTCGATCTGGGCAGGAGTGTCCCCAAAGGGGCCCCCAATGGGAAAAGCCTGCTCTCTAATGGGAAAAATGTAAAAATCCTGCCTCGTGTCTCTTTGTCTCAAGTTTATACACTGAATTGCCAGATTATTATGATCTCTGAACGCATAATAATCTGGCCACTCAGTGTGTGTGTGTATATATATATATATATATATGTATATATATATGTATATATATATATGTGTGTGTGTGTGTGTGTGTATACACATACATATATATGTGTGTGTGTGTATATATATATATATATATATATCCTATCTAATAAAAGAGTAATATACAAATCGACCATACCTCTGCTCCACCCACAAGCCACACCCACCAGCCAATCAGGAGAGAGTATGCAAATTAACCCAACCAAGATAGCTGCGGCCACGGAGAGAGCAGGAGGCTTGAGTTGCCCCTGGCAATGGAGGAAGCCAAGTTTTCTGCACACCCTGGCAGGCCCAGGCCTCCACTCAAGGCTACAAAGTTTCAATTATAGAAGATAAATAAATCCCAACAAAAATGGTGGCAGCCACGGAGCTGGAGAGAGCAGGTTTCTTGAGTTGCCACTGGTGATGGAGGAAGCCAAGTTTTCCACACACCCTGGCCAGACCAGGCCTCCATTCAAGGCTACAAAGATTCAATTATAGAAAATAAATAAATCCCAACAAAAATGGCTGTGGCCACGGAGCGAGCAGGAAGATTGGCTCTGCTCAAGGCTACAAAGTTTCAATTATAGAAGATAAATAAATCCCAGATCCCAGGGCCTCCGCTTGGGTCGCCAGGGGGCGTGGACGGCCTGAAATCCACCATAGGCCCCTTAACCAGGCCACCCCACATCCCAAGGGAACCCCCATCCTGATCTGGGACACCCTTCAGGGCAAACCAGCCGGCCCCCACCAGTGCACCAGGCCTCTATCCTATCTAATAAAAGAGTAATATGCAGATTGACCATCACTCCAACACACAAGGTGGCTGCCCCCATGTGGTCAAAGATGACTGCCCCCATGTGGACACAAGATGGCTACCACAAAATGGCCAGCAGGGGAGGGCAGTTGGGAGGAACCAGGTCTGCAAGGGAGTGCAGTTGTGGGTGATTAAGCCTGCAGGGGAGGGCAGTTAGGGGTGACCAGGCTGGCAGAGGAGGGAAGTTGGGGGTGACTGGGCCTGCAGGGAAGGGCAGTTGGGGGTGACCAGGCCTGCAGGGGAGAGCAGTTGGCAGGGACCAGGCCTGCAGGAAAGGGCAGTTAGGGGTGACCAAGCCTGCAGGGGAGAGCAGTTAGGGGTGACCAGGCCTGCAGGGGAGGGCAGTTAGGGGCAAACAGGCTGGCAGGGAGCAGTTAGGCATCAATCAGGCTGGCAGGGGAGTGGTTAGGGGGTGATCAGGCTGGCAGGCAGAAGTGGTTAGGGGCAATCAGGAAGGCAGGCAGGCGAGCAGTTGGGAGTCAGCAGTCCTGGATTGTGAGAGGGATGTCCGACTGCCCGTCTAGGCCCAATCCTACCTGGATTGGGCCTAAACTGACAGTCAGACATCCCTCGAGGAGTCCCAGATTGAAGAGGGTGCAGGCTGGGCTGAGAGACACACACCACCCTCCCCCGTGCACAAATTTTGTGCACCGGGCCTCTAGTGTGTGTGTGTGTGTGTGTGTGTGTGTGTGTGTGTGTGTGTGTATGAGGCCCGGTGCATGAATTTGTGCATGGGTGGGGTCCAGCCAGCCTGGCCAGGGAGAGGGGACATGGGCGGTTGGCTGGCCTGCCTGCTGGTTGAACTCCTGGTTGAGGGGACAACTTGCATATTAGCCTTTTATTATATAGGATATACACTGAGTGGCCAGATTATTATGTGTTCAGAGATCATAATAATCTGGCCACTCAGTGTATATGCTGCAGTTCTTTGCTTTTATCTGACCTTTTTTAAATTGGTCCCTTTCCTTCATTTGGGACCCCCCCCCCCCACTGCTTTCCTCATTGGTCATTCTGTTACACAGAATTAGTTTCAAAGTCTAAGCACATGTGATGTGCCCCCCCCCCCCCCCATTTTCTCTACCCCTTATCTTGCTGGTTGGAGTCACTTTTGATTTATCTTATGGTTTTCTCCCAGTTGTGCCTTATCCTATAGCCCTCCCAGCTACTCAGGTCAGGGCTACTTTTGGTCTAACTTATGGTCACTTTAATTGCTCAGGCTAGAGATACCCCTGTCTGTCCTTGGTTTATGGATGCTTTAATTGCTTAGGCCAGAAATAGTTCCATTTGCCTGTGACATTTCTCTGTCCTCTTACAAGTAAGATAAAAACCCTGGCGTCTTCAAGTCTACATCTATGTATTCCTCTCCCATGGACCCTCCTCATTCCCTAAACCTTCCTAAACCTGCCAATTTTGTCCCTAAAACTCATTTCAATACATCTAGGCCTCAGTTGTACTTCAGCTCAGGCCCAGATAAGCAACAAAACCAGCCAACTCTGATGTCAGAGACAGCTGCATTTAATTATGACCCCCTGCACTGGTGCCGTCCAATAAATTAGTGGAGACCACAACCCTGAAAGGACACTGAATATTTTACTAAGATCTTTCCCTGGGACTTCCCCTAAAGTCTCTGCCCTTAAAACCCTTAGGAAGAGGATCCAGTAAGCTCTCCCTCCTGGGAGCAAGCCTGGGCCTTTCTCTCCTGTTTGCCTCTCCCACCCCTCCACCCCACGCATGTTACCATTGCTGCCTCACTCCCAAGCTCCAAAGGTCCTTTCTTTACCTCTATAACTTGCTTCCTAAGCCCATTTCTTCTAGGAATTACTTCTTCCACCTCAGTGATTTACCAAATAAATGTTCTCTTACAGTTTGGGTCTTGGCTCTGAATTCTTTCGTAGCCAGAACCCAAGTACCAAGGTTGCTGAACCCAGGTTTGGTCTGACCACTTAGGGTCAGACATCTGGTGCTGTTCCCGCCCTCTACAACAGACAGATGCTACTTGTTTTTCTTTCCTACTCCCCAGAACAGGAACAGAAGTTACCTGAAAGGAAAAGCCAACAAACCCTGAGGTCATGAGGAGGAAATACCGCCATGAAAAACTAAATGGATGGGGTGTTTGGGGCTGAACAGGAATGTGGGCACATTGACAGATGTTTGTGTGGAGGAATGATGATGCCTGAGGATCATAGGGGATTTTACACCTCATTGGATGCCCACATACAAAAGTCAAGATATGTAAATGTTCCTGGACTTACCTGGTAGATGAGTGCACATGAGAAGAGATGAAAGAGGAAAACCATGCATTAGTTTAGTGTAAACCCAAAATCACTGGGAAAAGCCTCAAGTGACTCAATCTACCCAGAACTGACTACATTTATTTTTCAGCCATTAGGCAAAATGGGAATGGGAATGGAAAACTAAGTAAATAACACTCCTTGAGCACATGGCTCCAAAATATCATTATATTTGTCTCTCTTCATTATACATCCCCTTGATGATAGGAACTGTGTGTTTTTATCTTTGTCTCTTTGAAGCTAACATAGTGCCTGACGTCAATTAAGGTGCTCCATTAATATGAATGTATTTCATTAATATATATATATAAAAGGCTAATATGCAAAGTGTCCCCTCAGGAATTCAACTGGGAGACCAGGAGTTTGATCGCTTGCTATGATGTGTGCTGACCACCAGGGGGCAGCACGGAATGAAGGAAGGCCACAGCCATCAGCCAGGCCTAGGGACCCTACCTGTGCATGAATTTCATGCACCGGGCCTCTAGTTAACAATAAGCTAATAAATTACAGTTGTTTGCTAAGTAAATATGAAAAGTCAAATGAAAGGAAAGCACTTGATTAGCTGAGAAATGTCTTTTAATAAACTGACAAAAATTATTTCCATGTTGCTTATGTATTGTGTGCTTCAATATTCTCATAAATAATATTTTCTGAAGTATTTTAAAGATATAGACATATTACATAACTGCTGAGTTGTCTCATGTAACATAAATTTCAACTGTTCTTTGTATCAATACACACACCAAAGTAATCCACAGATCTAAATTATCTAGGCCTCACTGAAGTTTACAATACTCTTCTACATTCAGATGTTATTTCTTGTAAATGTTTTACCAAAAAGTAATTTTAAAAGACTACCAGTGAAAATGCATGATATTGTTCTCTTTTTTTTTAATCCTCACTCAAGGATATGGTTTTATTGATTTTTAGAGAGAGAGAGAGAGAGAGAGAGAGAGAGAGAGAGAGAGAGAGATAGGAACATCGATGTGAGAAACATCGATTGATTGCTTCACATATGCACCGTGACTGGGGATTGAACCCACAACCTTTTGGTGTACGGGACTATGCTTCAACCAACTGAGACACCTGGCCAGGGTTACGCTGTTCTTTATAGAGTCAGATTACTTACTTAGAATTCATTCTATAACAAGCAAAAGTTTTCAGGCCACAAGAGTCATGATTTCGCAAAACTTTACAAGTAGAGTGTATAGTAATCTAAAAAACTAATTTTCAAACAGAAACTTGTAGGGCTTTTTGTTGTTTGTTGTGCTACTTTATGGCTGAATCAACATTGTAAATTTATGAATATTTGAAAATATATTATGAGGTGCAAATAATTGAGTATGCAAGAGAGTCTCTTTGTACATACTCACAGATTGTTTTACTTCATGATAAAGAATAATGGGGTTGTTTTTCCTTTTATTCCATTCTATGTGTCTACCAGCAGATGGCGGTACCACGTTGGTTTCTGTCAGCTTTTTTTTTTTTTTTTTTATTTTTTTTCCTCAAAGCTGTTTTCTGATATATGTTGGGTACCATAGAGTGAATCTCAGAACAGGAAGCGGAGGCATAGCAGAGAGGATTCTGGAAAGGTCCCTTTGTGTTTTTGTCCACAGAGAAAGCAAAGAAAAAAAAAACACATTGTAATTAATTTGTAAACCTCTGTGGCCAAAAATGTGAACAACTGCAAAAGAAGGCACACTGCACTCTAACCATCTTGGATGCGGGGCTTTGTTATGCTGTGATCCCTAAGGCTCTCTTTCATCAGGTAAGCTGGCAAAACCTTTAATTATCTGCACCATAGAATCTGGCTACCACATCATTTTTCTTATTTTACAATCATCTTCAAACTGCTATTTTAACCTAATGTTGTTTTAATGTAAATTACAGAAACCAAAGACATCATTTGATGTGTAAACTGCTTACTATTCCTTTCTCTCTCAATAAAAATAGAGCCTCTGTCTAGAAATGGTGACTTATGGTACAGACTAGGCATTACTGGTCCCGTGTTTCAGAAACATGCAGATGTTTGTGATTCATTGTATTCAGAGACAGTATTTTTTATTACATGAAGCTAACCTAATGGATTTTATGGCTGTACATCTCTGTTTAAATGTCCAGTGTGTCTAGTGCACAGTGAAACTGGAACTATTACTGTGCCTTAGTCTTTCATTTAACAGCTTTAAAGAGGCATTGAGTATAGGGAGTGATAATAATATAGAGGTGTTTGGCTGTTTGAAACACATTATCTTTTTTTCTAAAAATCTATTCTCACTGATGGAAGAAGATCACCAATACTAATCGTTAAAAAGATATTTAACTTTATAATAATAAAATGATGTCTATATGCTCCATAATGTGCAATTTCTTTTATATTTTGATGTTTATTTCTATATTAAATAGTTACCTTTTAAATTTATTGACTTAAAGGGTATTTATTATATCTTCTTGATGCATTGTCTCATAAGCTTGAAACATTTCTGTTTTTTTCCTTTGTAGACTTAATAATTGGTTATTATTATTATTACTATTATTATTAATTACCAGGGAGAGCTGCATGAGCAAAAAAAATAATTTACTTAATCTATATTTTCTATAGTTTTCTCTAAAATATTGTATAGAGTAACCACAAATGCATCATTCAATTAGCTATCACATACTTAGAATAAGAAATTATTGGCAGAAAATCTATAGGTAATAATTGAAAGAAGGTGTTTAAATATCTTAAAGTTTTGTGTGTTTTTTAATATAGCAGGTGGTGTAGTGTAGCATATGAGGACAAAGATGAAGCATAAGTGACTGTAGGGATTTGCATGGAAATATTTCATCACAGTCACTTGAGTAGTAAGTGCCCTGTGTGAAATAAAGACCTCTGATTTCAGCCTGGCTTCCCAGTCAGTACTGGTCAAAAGGGCCTAAAAATAGAACTCAAGGCCTCTGCTCTAAAAGCAATGGTAATTTTTAATGATATAGCAAAAATACCGATTTCTCAATGTTTTAAAATGAGTAACAATAATACTCCTTCTTAAAAAATTACAAAATAGTGGATGCCTCTGAGAAAGCCCTGGGTCTTGTATATTTCAGAACTTCTACCGTAGGATATAAACAAAACTGCTTCTATGAAAAGCGTTCCCAGAAATGGATGTTAATTGACTTGTGTGTACTGTACGTGCCGTGCCTCTCTACAGGTGACCAAATGTAACTTTGTTCTGTGTAAACACAAGAGCTGGTCTTGATTGAACTGTTTTACATTTATGAATGGATGTTTACATTTGGCCCTGAATGTTGGCAGTTTTGGGGGGTATAGTTTCAATAATCTCTTAGTTATTTGTCTATCTATGAAGTCACAGTGTAAAGAGCTGATGTAGACAAAGTTAGTCATAAAATGTTTTGATTAAATGTATATCAAATAAGCTTGTATATCTTATTCTTTAGAAAAAGCTAATAGTAACTGCATAATACTGTAATTTATTGATGCAATAGAAATAAATAGGTTGAATACTGAGATGGAAGTCTTGGGTTTTGGTTAAGTTCTGCCACTAATGAGCTTTGTCACCTCAGAAAATCTGACACCAAGTATCACTGAAGCATGTATTCCTTGCCTGTAAAAGATGAGAATTTGAATCAAGGATATATAAGATATATAAGGACACTTTTCAGTTTTAAAATTCTATGGTTCTAATTTATCTGGATTTTCACCAGTTTATTTCTCAGTTTAACTGGTACATCTTTGACTCTTACTGTGTTGTATATTACCACTAATGGTACGCTAAACATGGGGATAGAGACGTCAAGGGAAGAGAGATGTTTTAAAGGTCCTTGGCCTGTTCCTTCTGTGGTGCTAACAACTAGGAAGCAATGTGGAGAAGTGGTTAAGAGCTAGGGCTGGCAGATTGAATCCTAGCTCCACTATTACTTGACAAAGTATTTAAACTTTCTGAATCTTTATTACCTCTTCTATAAAATAGGCATGACAATGCCTCTGATGCAGGAATGTGTAAATAAAATAATGTCTGTTCTGTGCTTATTTTATATCCTGAGACATGATTAAGTACCCACTCTCTTGCCATCCAACCCCCACCAAACAGAACAGGTTTTCTTGTTATTATTGGTGATGATGGTATAATATCTTCCACCACAACAGGAAGGCTAGAATGAAACTGCCAAGGAATTCTGCAGTTGAAAAGTGAATAATTCTCATCTTGGAAGAGTGCCCTTGCTAAAACAATAGCAAAATATGTTCCCTGTAATAATGTCAGTTAGTGCTAACGTTGTGGACATTTCCTGGAGAGTTTGTAGAACTCTCATGATATCTTCTAGAAGAATGTTCTTGCCCAATGGCATACATAGACTCCACTTAAAAGTTTTTTTTTTTTTCTTTTTAACAAAATGGGGGCAAGGGACTTTATTTCATTTGTGCCTTAATAGTATAGACCAATTAGGCAAAAATCTTCTGTGAAGACTCACAAAGAAAATCTAGGTTTCACCAAGAATCACATTTAAATGCCAAATAATTTCTACTATGATCATCAAATTACAGAGCCTAAATCCCCCAAATAACTGCATGTGTTGGCTGTGTGATCAACTCACAAGCTCTCTACTGCTTAAATCCTAATAACGGTAAAATAAAAGGTGGAAGGGCCCACTGTGCCTGATGAAATGGTTGACATACTGCAAATTCCTGTTTCCCTCCCAAGGTTTTCTCTGTGTGCAGCTTTGTGCTCTTGACAGCTATGTGCTCCTGGGATCTTTGGGAGCTAGAGCTGGGATGTTCTCTTAGCACCCCAGGCCTCCCAATTCTTCCCTTCAACCACCCTGGGCCTCTTTAAACTGACTCAAGTAACGGTGCTGTCAGTTTCATCTTCATGGCAGCCACGATGACTTAATGGGCTCATGATTAGACAGATCTGAGATGGCGGAAAGTTTGGAAGGCTTAAAGAATGAGGGTAAGGTTTCCCAATTAGACAATGCTTTGCTTGGAATTTGTTGCTAGTTCATTTTCCTGATACTAGGTCTCTCCTAGCCCTTGTGATTCTTTATTTTTAGGGTTGAAGTTAACTGAAAGCACTCATAACTATAAGCATATTAAGACAAATGTGTTTTTTCCCCACCAAAGAATGAACATGTGACTAGATGGTGAAATTTCTTGCCATGGGTAACTGGGCAGGTTACTTTTTTCTCCCTGCCATTCATGTATAGAAACACTGTGAACTAACTGAAGGTTGTAAATTAATGTTTCATTTGTCATCTAAAAATATATTATTCAATCTACCTAATATTGATGGATGTTTCACCAGTTTTTCCAAATGATGAGAATGAATTACCCACCTACTCCTGAAATATAATTCAGGATATTAACAGTATACTTCTGTACTTTAAGGACCTAGTTTTAAAATTTAGATTAATTTTAATTGTAAATCATCTTTATTTCCACTTGAACTTTGGCCATTAACCATTTTAATGGCAATCGTTATAGAACCTTGTATCTGAACTACTACTTTGTGAGTTAGATTGTTCTTTGGAATAGTTATAAAATTTGGGAAGGATAAAAGCCAATTCTATTGGCGCTTTGGGTTGCAAGTTCACACATTTATCTTCAATTGGGAAACTGCTTTTTAGTTCAGCTTTACCTAATATTTTTCACTCTGGGATAAAGTTAACCCATTTTTTTGGATACATTTTAATAGGATATATCAAGTGTAGATACATATTTCAGAGCAGAATATTGCTAATTGTAGTTTACTTGATAAAACAGTAATAAGTAAAATCTTGCTCTCTTGCTGAGCAAAGACATGCATTGTCCTCTGAACTGCCTGAGAGGCACCAGCTCTTTAGGATCTGAAATCTGAATCTACACTCAGACACATAATTCTTTACAATTTATATAAATACCTACTCAACGGGCTACCACAAGTTTTAATATGCCAAGTAAGTGATTGATTTTTTTTATAGTCTAACCTCTTTTCTTCAGAATGTCAAGCGATAAAAGATCAATGGAAAGTATTTTAAAGAAGTTTCTGCCCAAGATAATATGAATAGAGAACAACTGCAAAGTCACTTATAAGCAGTGCACATAAACATATGCTAGGAGGTGGTTGTATAAGGGAATTCTCAGGGGTTGTTTTAGTTCAGAGGAATCTTTTGAAAGTCTGGAGTTATTTCTGTAATAAGTGAATTAGGTTTTCATCCTTTGGAGACTGCATGTAGGGAGCCCTGCATGTGATTAAGCTCTGTGCTGGAGCAAAGTGAAGGAAGTGACGGGCCTTGAATTATTAAGTATCGGTTTAATATTGTTTTATTCAATGGGTGAATTTAAAGATGGGAAGTCACTCTTTAAATAACTCTGGCCATTTTCTGCCAAGAAGCTCACTTTTGGGAATTTTAATATCCTGATATTCAGAATATACTTTATTCTTACTTGAGTTGTACAGAACACTTTGTCCTTTTCCTTTCCCAAGAGTTCAGATGGGAATAATTCACTGACTCTCAGTTCTCATTGCTAAATGACGTTGTGCTTCTGCACTAGAACCCCAAATATTCTTGCATAGGGTTAATGAGACACATTATGGGTTTAAGCCTGTATTTGAGAACTTGTCACCTGTTTGTTAGTTTCTCTGTCTCCTTGGTGTTTTTACTTGTGACATTTATTTTTGTTCTCTTTGTAACTTATTTTTGTTCTACCTAAACAAAGTATTCTGGGCATTTTCTTTTCAAGGAACTTATATTGTGATTGAAAATGACCCTAAGAATAAATTCTCCAGGAAAAAAACACTCAAATTTCTACATGAGCAAAGCAGATAGGAAAAATAAGTGAAGCCAGTCAAGGTGGGACTAAGGAACTCAACAGCTCTTGCTAAAGAGGAGGAGCTCTTTAGGGCCAGAGAGATGTTAAATCAAACCCTTTCTCTGAAGAAGCTAAAACTTCAGATTTTCATTAGGAATCTCCCTCTTGTTAAATGTTGTCATCTATTTCAAATTACTTACAACACTGGATAAGTCCAACAAAACATACCTACAGGCAGGATGTGGCCAATGGATTTGGGGCCCGTTTTTTGTTTGTTTGTTTTGTTTTTGTTTTTCCCTTTTCCAATCCAACCAGTACTTTCATCAATGAGGGAAAATAAATCTCATGAAGAAGAAATGGCTTAACTGTTTTTAGAGGCATAGCCACTGGGACTCAAGATTTTTTTTTCTTCTACTCCAGGCTCACCCAGCTGCCCACCATTTGTCAATCTCTTTCATTTCAAATCCTTGAATATTCTATGTACTTCTTTTCCCCCCTCACTGATATTTACATCTCCAAACTTTAGGGGATGCTCCCTAAAGGAATAGTTCCCCATGCCTTTGGTTGCTTTTAATGCTTCCCTTCTGTGGGTATCTTGTTACTGATATGTTAGTTGGTGCAGTATATAATATTCTCACTTCTGCCCTATTCTGAAACCATTGAAATTTGTCTTTAAAACTTGAAATTTAGAGCAAACATATGTCATTTAGCTATAACTTTATGACATATAAACCATATGTCATTTAGGTATAACTTTTACTAATAGGATATTTACATGTCCTTGAGTCCCACAGGGTCTCAAAGTCCTAAAATATCTTTAATCATAGCCAATAATGATTACAACTCAAGTAAATCCATTCTTAATATTAGTTTTCAACAACTGTATTAGGCTTTACTATCAATCTTTATATATTTATAGTAGTAATTGAATTATGTTATTACATTAGCATTGGAAGAACAGACAAAAGTATAATTCACAATCATATTGCATTCTTTCTATTTTTAAAAAATTTATCTTTATTATTGAAAGTATTACAGATGTCCCCTTTTACCCCCTATTAACCCCTCCACTTCGCCCATGCCCCCCCGCCCCAGGCCTTCATTGCACTATTGTCAGTGCCCATGGTTTATGTGTATATGCATATAAGTTCTTTGGTTAATCTGTCCCCCCTCCACCTTTCCTCTGAGATTCCTCAGTCTGTTCCACATTTCTATGCCTCTGCATTTTCTTTCATTGTATAAAAAATTGGTATTATTAGATAAAAATATATATCAAATATATATGTCTGGAATGAGAAATTCTTGGACAGTAAATGGAAAAACAATAAAAAGCAAAATGAGAATTGAAAAAAATTAGATTTTTAAAACCTCACTAATAAAAATGACAGGAGGAACAGATAGACATGCAAACATTCTGAGAGAAGACAGAAAGAGGTAAAACATGGTAAGTTTATTCAGTGAGTGGCCCACAGCTCTGGCTGCATGTGGCTATTGCCTGCAAAGCTAAAACAGAGCAATGCTTGGCTCCACCCTCACCAATTGAATTAGATCCTCTGGGCTGGCCTGTGCATCCGTGTTTGTTTAAAAGCTCTGCACGTGTAGTTCAAATATGCAGCCAGGTTTGAGAACCAATTGACTAGAGGAGGGCAGAGAAAAATAAGAGAACCTAATGGGAGCTTATCTAGAGAAGTGAAAATTAGTTGAGAAATTAATTCCAAATTAAATTTCTTTAAGTTACTAATGAGTGAGCCCATGTTAACTAAAGAGACTATGCAAATACTTAAGCAAATAAAAAATACATTCATGTCCATTTCTTTCTTGTTTGAATAAGCTGGTATTTATTCTATATGTGTGAGCAGTTTTATATTTCAAATTGTTAATTTCCTACCCTTAACTGTATTTGAAAGTTGGTTCAGCTGCTTATGATATATTTTGCAGACTAACAATACAAACCATTGTGCATACTTGGAAATAAGCATCCACAAACTTCGATTTGTAAAATCAGAAATACGCCCTTTTTTTCATTCTGTGCCTTATGAACTGTTTCTTTGAAACTTGTTTTCAATAATCAAATAAGAGTGTCTACTGAAAAATAATCTTTGGCTGTCCAGGTCAGCCAGCTGGAAACAAAACATTGATTTCTAATTTTTGAAACTGCAATTGTGGAATATTCAGAGAAAAAGCAGATCTGTAAACCAACACATTTTAAAAAGCCAAAATGGATTTAAAATGTATTTTCAGAAAGTGGTATTTCTCAAAAAAAAAAGAGAGAAATGAATTAATCTAATAGGTAAGTGTAATTAATAATGAATTTCATTTCTTAAAAGGAATTCCTTTACTAAGGTGACTCAGCTTTTTCAACTCTTTAAGGAGACATTCGTTGGGTTAACACCCCAGTTGTTTCCATCTTGGTTTCTCCACAGTCCTTCCCACAGCTGAGGATGATACAGTGGTAGCCTTTAATAAAATAATCTTCTTTGTCCTTCAGGGCAGATTGTATCCTAAAGTCTTTCCTAGAGAAACATTCTTTCATATTTCTACTTAACTATGCTTTCTTCATGACCTCTACCATTCTGTCCACCTGGTCAGGAAAATGATCACTCTGTAAAAAGGTCTATTAAATCTCGGGAGGAGAATATCCACATTCTGAAGCTGAAGGGTCGGTACATGTGTAGTAAATACTAGGAATGCAATGGTATGTTTGAGGCTAGATTCATGATGGATGTCTGTGAAGCAGTGATTGGGTTCTCAAAGTGGGATTGCATTATTTACTTACATTTTACCTTTTTACACAAAGCACTTAGGTAGTTTGCAATGAAAATATAAAAAACAAACCAGTAAATGTTAATAAGAACGCTTTTTGACATTCTTTTGACAGAGAAGGTATGCTTTTTTGAAGAAGGGTCACCTTAAATTATTCAGTCAATGTAGAGAGCAAAATATTTATTGCTGATACAACCATTCCCTCCACCAACATGGTGACAGCTGTGAGACTGACTTAATTCCTTGGGGAAAAGCATTCCAACTTGTTATTTAAAGCATTTAGTACATTTTGAAAAGGAAAAGAGTGATGCTTAGGAGTAAATAAAAAGTGGCAGAGCACATCCGAATCATGATGCAGATCTCTATGCAAATTAAGACAAGAGTTAAGATGCACCACCAAAGCCACAGTAATGACCTCTCTCTTAGACATTTGTTAGACATGTTGTTTACTTGGTGCCTTAAAATTACCCTGAGTCACTGTAAGACACATTTCTTTAAAATACCCATTAAATGCAGTCTAGTGGTACCATGTGTCAGATAACAGTCTGTGAGATCAAATTAATCACAGAAGAATACATGGTTTTCCCACCAATCCATATCCCTCAGAAAAGCTACATTTGAGGAATTTTATGCATGACAAAAATACTTATTTACTTAATTTCTTTCTGAGTAAAAAATTTGAAGACTAAGTATTGAAGACAAAAAAGGGAACTTGATGTGGGAACTATTTGTACTTTCCAATTTATTTCTATTTTTTTCTAAACCTAGAACTGCTCTAAAAATAAAGTCTATTAATTATATTTAAAGGTGGTACACTTAGTCATAAAAACTTAAGACACTTGTCAAATGGTACCAGGAATGTGAACAGAACCAGCTTGTCCCGAGGAGACCCAACAGGGACAAGTCCAATACATCTTTGTCAGTCCAGGCCTCGGCTTGAAGGGCTCAACTCTGCATGAGGGTACGCTCCCTAATGCCAAACGAATGCAAGGCAGCCACTCCTGAGGGATCAGAGATTATTTTCAATCTTGGGATCTGCCCCAAAGCCTATACCTCACACCCATTTTTTCTTTTTTTTTTTAGAGCACACCTAAAAAAAGAGATCTCGTTGAGTGCATAAAATTGCATGCAAGAACCCTATCCATACGGACAAAAACATTTCTAGTAGAAAAAGGATAAACCAAAGCAACAAAAACAAATACATAAATAAATGTGGGACACTTAAGGAATGAGTGTATCGAATGCCCTATTGTTTGACAGGCAATTTTACCAAAATCCTGAATTATCCATGTCCCTGAGGAGTAGTTTAGGTGGCACACTGGAACATTGTAGGAACGTCAGAAGTTCCAGTTCCATCTTTTCTAGAATCTCCTCCCTTCAGCTCTTCTTATGCTTCTCTTCATGACTGCGTCCTCTCCAGCAGGATCTTACTTGCTAGTCCTCAGTCCTCGAAGCACGGGAAAGACAAGCACCAGTCTTGGCTCTCATTAGCTGTTGGTTGCTGCAATCCCTGTCTGGGGGGAAAATTACATCATTAATTTCCTTTTACCTGTAGCATCCGGCCCTCCTTTAGCCTTAAAAGAATTGATCTCTGAACAGGGTCCCTCCTGCCTTTACATGCGGAGACCTCCCACCTTACCTTCCTGCTGCAGTGAGTGGCATGATAGGCGTCTAGATCAGGGCAATGCACACAGGCCCTTGCTCTGATTTTGGTGCCAATGATGCACCCAGCTGCTGAAGGAGAACACAGACCCTCTGTGTACTGAATTTCAATTCTATAAATATATATTTTCATCTAGTCTTTCCTTCAAAAGGCCTTATTTTGGGGGGAATTAACCAAATGACTTGACATATTTCACTGAAAACTAGACAAAGTTTTGTCAGTGTTTTTTTTGTTTTTGTTTTTTTTTAAACTGCTATTTGGTAGGATTTCCCAGGTGAGAAGATTTCTGATACTATAATTTCATGCAGAAATCATGTATCAGAATTGAATATCTAGAGTTAGAAAGAATTCAAGGAATAGTTCTTTTCAGTAACCAACCTTCCAGCTATCCTCTATTCAAGGCATTCCTATTGACTCATCATAAACACCATTTATGTTTAAAACTAGCAAGTCCCTAGTGCACTAGAGGATTCTGCATAGGAAGACAGCCTCTGGTAGGTATAGCATAGCCTAGCTCAGTCACATCATTAGTCAGTATTCAAGTACCCTTGTTGTTCAGAGCATAAGGTTATTGCCCTGCCTCAGGTAATTCCCATAAGGGATAAATGTTGGAGTCTACCTCATACAGAGAGCTAGAGCCTGGGCATTGGACTAGAGTTTTAGAGATAAAGGACACACTACAAAAGAACTAGTCAATTTCCCTCCTCACTGTCTCTTTTACAAATGTGGACACTGAACATCAGAGGTGCTGAGTGTTTAATATGTCACAGCAAGTGTTGGCAAAGACAAGTCTAACATTCATTTTACCTGAAGTGCAAGTTTCATTCCTTTTCTTCTGTTTTCCTTCCCTTCTTCCTTATATTTTCATTAAAACTTGTTTCTAAAATGATGGGGCCGGGAATATTATACTGTCACCGCCTCACAGTGATCTGATTCCCCAGCACTATTACCATGTATTGTGGGACATGCTTGGTAAAGAAGGCCCCTCAGGTGCTGGGTTCTGGCTGGTGAAGAATCATGTGTGGCTGAACATCTGCCCCACCTGAAACCACCTGTGTTCCAGCTGCCTTGACCACTAGCACTGATGTGAAGGCGGTGATTACAGCCACTCAGCTCCGGGCTGGATAACGCTCCATCCTTTGTATTTTAAACCCCAAAGGAGTGCAGGAAACTTGTCAAGTAAGCACCACCATCTTGAAGTAGCAAGTTGTACCTCAAGATCCCTGTTCTCAAGTTCCCTCAGGTTGCCAAGTGAAAAAGGCCATCGACTCAACCCTGGGTTGTGAAAACAGTGCGCTGTCATTTTGATTACAGTCAGTAAACAGTCTGTGGTTGCCTGGAAAGAAATTGCCTAAAGCACAAGCACCAGCAAGCAGTGGGAGAAACACGGCCCAGGGCAACTCAGAAGGCCATTATGGCCGAAGCAAAACTGATGTGAGGGTAGGAATGCGGATCAAGGATTGATTATTGGGCTGAGAATGCTGTTTGCTTTCTATTTGTCATGATGCCAACTTATTTCAAAATAGAAAGCTTCCTATAAGTCTGTTGTATTCTGATTTAAATGTCCTTTCTGCTCCACATGCTCATGCATGCACGCACACAGATGTTTGCTTATGGACAAAGGAGCATTTTCACTGTAGTGTTTCTTCATCCAAAATCCTATTACTTAAGGACAAGAACAACAATCTGACCAAATAAAACTGAGAATTAATCAATCTAGAGAGAGCTGCAGTGCTTTCTAGAGCATCTCAGACTAGGGGCTCACCTCCTTCCTTAATTCATGAATTAGTTTACGGGTTTGATCCCTTGGAGGAGGGTGAAGGAGTAGGAGAAAGGTGTATAGTAGACCAGCATTCTTCAATAGAAATATGAGGCCAACATAGGTACTTAAAATTTCTAGATGCTAACTTGAAAAAAATACAAAAGAAATGACATGCCCAAAACATTATCATTTCAAAATTTGGCACTAGGAACATTTCAAGCCTTCAGCTACTGCACATGGCCAGTGGCTGCCAGGTTGAGCTGGGCTGTTGTAGAATTCATTTTAAGTAGTTGTATGCAACAGATATTTAATAATGCCTGCATACTTCAAGGCTTATAGTCTACCCAGGAGAGACAGAAAATGAGTAATCAACATAAATAAACAAATTATCCTATATAATAAAGAGCTAATATGCAAATAGTCATCACACCCTCACGCCATCATGCCATAACAGCTCAGACACTCAACACTGGGGAGAGAGGAATGGGGACCACACAGGCACAAATGAGCTCATGAGAGAGGAATGGGGACCAGTCAAGCTGTGGCCTAGGAGAAGAACAAGCCGCCCGCCCCACGGTCCCTTGCGCCTGCGGCTGCGGCCGGCCTGGGTGAAGCCGGCCTGAGTCCCGGGTGCCTGTGGCTGGCCAGAGAAGGGAATCCTGGGTCCTGGGCGTGGGGTGAGGCAGAGGTGGTTAGGGGTAATCAGGCCGATAGGGGAGCAGTTAGGGCAATCAGTCAGGCAGGCAGAGGGGTTAGGGGTGATCAGGCAGGCAGGCAGGCGAGCAGTTAGGAGCCAGCGGTCCCGGATTGAGAGAGGCAGTTGGACATCCCCTGAGGGGTTCCAGATTGGAGAGCGTGCAGGCCAGGCTGAGGGACCCCCCCCTGCCCCCGCCCCGAGCACAAATTTCATGCACTGGGCCTCCAGTATACTACATAATAAAGTGATAAGTGCTTTGGAAACAATAGAGTGGGATAAGAAGCTGAAAGAAAAGCATAGCAGGTATCTTTGAGAAGGTAAACTTTTGCCAAGACTTGAAGGAGGTCAGGGAGTTAGGCATTCAGCTGTCTAGAGGAAGAGTGTTCCTGAGAGCCGGAACAGTGTATGTGTGCTTGGCTGGTGCAGAGGACAGCCAGAAGCCAAGTGGGCTAGAGAGGAGTGAGAGAGGCGGGGAGCAGGAAGAGATGAATTTAGCTAGGGAACTGGAAGGCTGTATCATAAAGCCTTATAGGCAACTGGAAGAAGTTTAGCCTTTTCATTGGGTAGCCTCTGGGCTTCTGAGCAGCAAAAGAACATGATTTGATTTCTGTTTTCCCCAAATCACTCTGACTGCTGGGTGAAATGAGGCTGTAGGGGAGTCAGGCTGGAAGGGAGACAGTGAAGAAGCTATCACATGCTTCTGTGAAATACTGCCATAAATCATTCCAAAGTTCCGGGTTTGGAGGAATTATACCACAGAACATTAAATGAATGAACAAATGAGGCAGGAGAAGCTGTGATTGTCATCTTTGAGAAATCATGAAAATGAGAGCAATATATCCAGCTGGTGTGGCTGGGTGGTTGAGCATCAATCTCTGACCAAGAAGTTGAGGTTCGATTCCCGGTTGGGGCACATGACAAGATTGAGGGCTTGATCCTGAGTGGGGGTCATGCAGGAGGCAGCCAATCGATAATTCGCTGTTACTGATGTTTCTATCTCCCTCTCCCTCCTCTCTGAAATCAATAAAATTATATATATATAATGAGAGAAATATGACTAGCACATATGTTTCTAACTTCAGAAAACCTTTAATTCTGAACTCTATAAGCCAGTCATTGTCAAAGTGTGGTCCTGGGCCAGTGGCAACAGCAGCATCTATGTGCTTGTAGAAATGCAGAATTTGGGACCTCTCCCATATCTGCAGAATCAGCAACTCTGAGATGAGACCTGACAAGCAGTGGTTTAACAAAAAGTCCTCCAGGTGATTCTGATGTTCAGTTTTAGGGACCACTGCTTAAAAACTCGAATGGTGAAACTAGATGACCTCCTGGGTGCAACATTTTTAGAGTGAAGGCAGAATGAATTTTATACAATGCAAAGAAAGGAATCCCAGATTTTCAGTTAACATGACCACCATGAAGCCTTTGGATGGTCAAACTGATTCAGGAGGATGTCTGGAGCACCCGGAGCAGTGGACGGATGGTTTGCTTCCTAGACAAACTTCCAGTATTTCACTGCATAACATCTTGGTGGTTCTTGATAAGGGCCTCAACCCAGATGAGCAGCTGGTAAAGTAAGACTATTTCAGACATTGAAGCACCAACCCGTGTTCCCACCCAGACAGAAGGCTGCCCCTTCCCCAGGGGAAACGCTGCCGGGACCTGCTGGGGAAGTCTGGGAGTTCCTTGGCCACAGCTGTGGATCTGCTGCAGCCCTTGCACAGAGCCAAGTCCCTGGGGTTTCACAGCCGAGTGCATGACAGAAATGGTTTTGAACTGGAAAATTCTGAAGCAGGTATATCATGCTGTCAGCATAAAAGAAGATAAAATGGAATGAAAGGAAAAGAAAATAGCATAAATGGCCCCAAATAGTTAAAGGATAAACTAGAAAGACAAAATGATGGTTTAAATCAATGGAGCTGGAGTAAGACAAAAATTTAAAATGCTTTAGGGACTAGAACATTTGAAAGGATAAATAAACTGTCAGGATAAAATAAAGTAACACAAACTATAAACAGTTAAATGCATCTCTTAAAAATTCAGTTGTTGATATTAGTATCACAGTTAGCAGCATCTATAGTAAAAATAAAAATGGGTGAAGAAAAATAAAGTTAAAACAATTTTGTCCAAGATTCTCTAGTGACACCCACTCTTTTCAGAGCAGCCTCTGTCATGCTCTTTGAGCTGTCACTTCCTCGCTTGTGGCATGAACTTCCTCTTAATTTCCCAGTGCTGAATTCTATGAAGGAAATTTCAGAGGCACACTCTCCATTTGGGGGGAATTCTCTAGTTCCAACACTTGTATTAGATAATCTGAAAGTAAAGTTTCTGAACCATTTTATCTCACCACTTTTTAAATGGGATTGACTGAGTTTGATTTTAGCCCTCAGGAGAAAATTTATTAGATTAAACTTTGTATTTTTTTTGTAAAATTAAATTTAAGACATCTGTTTAGCAATGTTATGTAGTGTCCCTAATGTTATGTACTAAGCAAAATTTCTTTCTTCAGTTTAGTTCTCAGAGGAAGTTTTTCTTTTTATATACTGCCTTTAGGAATTGTTTGTTTGTTTTAATTGTGATGCTTTTTAAAAAACATGTTTTTATTGATTTTTAGAGAGAGAGGAAGGGAAAGGGATAGAAAGATAGAAACATCAATGAGAGAATATGATCATTGAATGGCTGCCTCCTGCACGCCCCCTACTGGGGATTGAACCCCCAACCCAGGCATGTGCCCTGACCAGGAATGGAACCTGTTACTTCTTGGTTCCTGGGTCGCTGCTCAACCACTGAGCCACACAAGGCAAGGCAGGAATTGTTTTTGTTTTGTTTTTCTAAAATAGAAAGGAAAATATAATAAAAATAAAAGCCTTGTGATCTGGCGCACTTCCACTTGTTCTTACTTACTGGGAACATTAGAGCTGAATCCCAGCCTTGATTGTATAAAGCACCCATCTCCTATTTCCAGGAACCTCTACTCTTCTCCTTCAGAGCAGTCTTCTCAAATTGTAACCCATGTGCCACCTGCACCAGATTCATTTAGGAAGTTTGTTTAAAATGTAAATTCTTGGGTCTTGCCCCACACTGACTTTTTTGGAGTCTCCAGAGATTGAACCCAGAAATCTGATTCTTTAACAAATAGCCCAAGTGAAGCTCAGAACTGCTTTTAAGAATCCCGATTGTCTGTTAACTCAAGGCATGCAATTTTATATTATGGTTAATCTGTAAGCTATGTTCTGCTTTTAAAGAGCTACACATCTTACTGAGACATATGCAACTTGAAATATGAGGCCTAAAGTGGATCATGATGCCATACACAGAACTCACAGCTATTTCCCATGGATTCTTGGAATTGGAAAAAAAAAAATCTCTCCCATTTGGAGCCCAGGCTATAAGCTATATTTTTCTGATCTGCGAATCAGTGATTTTCAGTGAGCTCACTGATGCTCAGACGCGAATGGTGAAGCTAGATGACCTGAAAGACTCATTTCAATGTTAAAACCCTGGGCTTCCAAGTGTTTTCAAGTCATGGGAATAAGAGCGAGAACACGGGCAGATGAGAACCTTCGGGAATGCTTTCTCCAACTCCACTCTCCTGCTCCTCCTTTTCTTCTTAGTCCCTCTTTGATGTTCAGCCTTCCTTACCTCATCCCCCTCCATGTCCCCATACTTTGGTTATTTGACATTATGCTCGTTACATATGTCAGGCTGGAGACCAAGCTATTTAAAACCCAGTTACTTGTGTGCTGTGAGGAGAAGGGAAGTAACATTTATTAACCTGTGGCTGTCAAGAAGAGGGAACTAACATTTATTGAAAGGCTATACACTTATTTAATAATTTAATGCTTTATACTCTAATGCATGGGTCTGTTTGATAGGTATTATTAGAGTTATTATCATCTTATAGAAAATGATAACTATAGTACTATTGTTACTATTATTATCACCTCTAATACTATTAAAACCTCCAGCTTCTATGGAAAACCTACTTTATACCAGGTACTTTGCAAGTGTCTTTACATATGCATATATAATCTCATTTAATTCTACCACCAGCCCTATTTTGCTGGGTATTATAACCCCCATTAATAGATGGGAAACTAAAAAGTAGATTGGTTAGGTAACATGTTCAATGTCACACAGCTAGTGAATGGCAGAGACAGGTCTGTGTTACCACAAAGTGAAAGGTGAAGGAGAAGAGGCAGGGCCAGATCATAAAGGCACTTGCACACTTTGCTACACTGACTACAAATCACTGATGGACAGATTTTTAATAGTGGTAGGATACATGTTTTAGAAAAATCACTCTGATGACAGATTCAAGAAATGATTGGTGGCTTAGGAGTGAGTTCTCATCAGGAGTCAAAGATTTTTTAAAAGTATGAATAACATAAAAAAGTGAGATTTAATGTACTAGTATTTTTTGTCATAGTAAATTATAAAAGAAAGCTTATTGGTGAGAATCCATGACCAGTTATGGTTATGGGCATTGTATAAGTGAATTAAATAAATATTATTTTATACATCAATTGCTGATTTTAAAATTACTTATATTCTCCTTTGAAATAGTTACCAGTTTAACTGGGCTAAGCCATTGCTAATGGTTATAGCTGATAGGAATATAACATCAGATGGTTATACTGAAATGGATTCTATGCCTTGGTTTAGTATCCTGGTTTTTTCACCTTTGCTTGACTAAAGCTTACTCTTAGAAGCCATTGAGTACAGTTTATTGGTCTTACCTTACTCATATTATCATATAGGGTTTTAGGTAGAGAGGAAGAGGAGCTGAAAAGGAACTAAAACACTGTAACCACATACTCCACTGGTCTGCTTCTTTGGTCTTTCTGGCATTTGAAGAAAAGAAACAAAGGGGAAGTAAAGAGGGGAGAGCAGCGGGGGAAAGTAGGAGGTGATGAACAGGAAGAACACTCTGGACTCCAGTGTGCCTTCAGAAAGAGTGCCTGAATCAGTGCCAGGGGAGGAAGGAGAGCCCACCCGACCCAGGACCCTGGCGCTGGTTCCTGGCCCCATCCTTCCTTGAGCACCCCAGGGGGCACTGCTGACAAGGGTCAAACAATCTGCGTGGCATCAGGCCTACGTTCTCGATCTAGGGCTATGAGTAAACAAAGTATGAAAACCCAAAGCCAGAGCCAGAGCCAGAGCCAGAGCATCCAATTCAGTCCAAATGCCCAAGACGCTGGACTAACTTCACCTGTGCTCCCTTTCTACACAGACCCTGGAACAAGAACGCTGACATCAAGCCTCATTAGAGTTCCTCGGAGACGAGATATCTGTCAAGGAGTACTGGCTTACTGGGGCAAAAACACAGAATCTCTTCTAGGGACAGTATACGACAAATGAGATAATTCCCAGAAGTGGCCTGGAGCTCCTCCGGAAAAAGGTACTGTGAAGGTGCTTAAACTACTAGTGGGTATAAATTTGTGTTTGTGGAAAGTAACTAAAATCTCTATTAGCTAACAAGGACAGTTAGAGCAGAACAAAAAGGTAAGCGTAGATAGGGACATGGCAGAGATGATCTCAGGAAATGGAACGATGCCAAGGGCTCCTGATGGGAGAAAAAGATGAACCCAACTTTTTATTTTGTTTTCTTTTTAAGAAAGATATCATCCTGTATATTTAGTAAACAACCCAGGATTGTACTTACTTGCATTTCATTCTATTTATTTGGCAACTGGATCCATAGCTCACCATTTTTCATGGAGTGAAAGATATCCAAATATGTGGTTAGTATTTGATTGTAAGCTGGCTTCTGAACTGGCCAAGTTTTTGAACCAACAAGGAGTATTTATTTGTTTGGTATATCAGCTGCTGCTCACTAGGAAAGCTGTCTAAAATGGTCTTAGTCAAGAAGAATGTTTATTGAATGTAACAAGCAGTGCAGAGGTGGTGTGGGTCCAAGAACTGAGTGATCCATCCAGAGCCCATGGGTAGAGCTGTCTCTGTGATCCGCTGCCCTCAGTGTGTCAGCTTTGCCCTCAGAATGTCATCCCTTCTGATTGTAAGTTGGAGTAATGCCACGTATCATATCCCAGTGCAATGAGGTCCAGAAGACAGAGAATTCCGTCTCCGTGGTCTCCTTCTTAGCAGTGAAGAAGCCTTTCACAGACACCCACATGGTGGACTGCTCACCTTTTGTTTGGCCAGATTTGGACCACATGCCTATTCCTTAACCAATGATTAGCACGGAGCTCTGAAGTGGAATGAATATTGGGGAGCTGAACAGACAATTTCATTTTGCAAACACACAAGAGAAAAAATCAGGAGCTAATGAAACCAGTAGTTCTGACTTGTTTATAATTATGTTGGCTTAATTGTTGTTATTAGTTAGCAGTTGTCTCTCTGAGCTTATAGCTGTCTGGTAAGAACAAAGTCACAGGGAACTTCATCTCCTGGAAGCTAATTATTTCCGAGGTAAAAATTGTTCTGAAGATGGAGATGAGCTCATGCTTTCATAGAGCTATTTCTTTCCAGGGGCATGACACTGAGTGCAGGTAGAGAAAAGCAGATGTAGATTCTCTTATTAAGCACTGCTGCTGCAGCCACTCCCACGCACTGCCGGCGCGCCACCCTGCTCGCACCCGCTGCCGACCCGGAGCGATTGGGGCTGGCGCAGTGAGAGGGTGGAAGCAGCGCCTGCTGCCCCAATCGCCCCTCAGGAACAGGGGGAGGTGGAGAAGCCCTCAGGGGTGATCAGAGGCAGCAGCTGCTGCTCGCAACTGCTGATGGCGACCAGCAATTGGGGCAGCACCGGGTGCCGGCAGTGAGTGTGAGCAGCAGCTCCGACTCCAGCAGCAGGTGCGAGTGGGGCTGGAGCCAGCAGCAGGTGCAAGTGCCAGGCAGGATCGCAGTCTGTGGGAGCAAAGAATTTTCAGTAACCACCAGAGGCTTGCCCTGATGACAGCGACTGGTGGCCCCACCTTGGTCTGGCACCCCTGCTCACCTGCTCTACCATCCTGTTGCAGCCAATGCCTGCCATGTTCCGCACATGCCCCTTGGTGGTCAGCACACATCTGCCATTCAGTCTATTTGCATATTAGAGTTTTATATATATAGATTAGCAAGTCAATAAATAATATTTATGTCTGGACAGTCATAAGTTTAACTAATAGGAAAGGAACAATGGTAGTGAAAGTCTAGATTTAATTTGTATTTGGCCATGGAATAGTGCTTTCTTTTCTATACTTACTTTCTCAATAGGTCTTTTCAGACTAGGAGGAATGCTGAATTCTTTGACACCACAATGACAACAAGAGGTACATGACATAGGAGAAAGTGGCCTAGGCTTTTAATTTACCTCTAGATAACTCCAAAGTGCTGAACATACATATGAACATGAATATATTAGAAGTGGATTTTATTTTTGATATTCATTCATTCATGTTTGTTTTATCTTCTATATTAAAACAAAGGTGAGGATTATATTGCTATATTTCTTAGGTTGCACCACCCCATTCATAACATGGGGTTCTATACATAGCAACCACCCAATAAAGTAGCTAACTTATCCTAATTCAATTTCAGAAAAGGTAAACTAAACATATCATTTTGTAGGCTATTTCCTGAACCAACTGGCTCCTTGACTTATTACTTTTGTAACATTGATAAGTTATCTAACCTACCTGCATCTCGATTTTTTGATCTGTAAGATGAGAATAATAATAATACCAACCTCATAAGTTTATAAGGGTGATTAAATAAGTTAATATTCATAAATTACATAACAGAATGTCTAAGACACAGTAATCATTCAATGGTTTTATCTATTATTATTTAATCTTCAAAGCCACCTAGTTAGCTCGGTACACCAACCAGGCATTATTTCAAAACTTTTGAAATATTGAAAATAATATTTAATTCTGCTTTGGAAGTGTGTTCAATGGTTATCATAATGTGCTGAGTGCTCTCTGTATGCCTGCAGTAATATATGATGCTCTCGGTCACATGCTGCCTGAGAACATATGCTAAATACTAATACCTGACAATTATGAACCCAAAATGAAAATTCCTTTTGAAAAAATTAATAACTTTTTTCTATAGGAGGGTGATTAATTGGTTCATCCTGTCTTTTAGATTATGTCCTTCTTTAATAGTCACTTTTGTAGATACCAAGAAAACACAGCATCCTTGCCCCAGTAATTGACCCAGACTTTTCCTGTCAACTCACCCTCTCTCCATCAAGAACACTGTAGATATTTTCCCCTAATCTTTCAAGTTATATGACACAGAGCAACTTTCCATCCTTGAAGATGGCAAATTTACAGCCTCTGACATAAATTTGTTTCCATGGTAATAGACCAGAACTAATTGATTTTGTCTGTAACTTAATCATCAAAACTGAGAGAGAGAGAGAGAGAGAGAGAGAGAGAGAGAGAGAGAGAGAGACTGACTGTTGATACTATCAGGTTATAGGCCAATACAATTCGCCAAACTGACATTATGGAAAATTCAACAAGATGAAAACTCATGCTCTATGTAACCAATAATAATAAAATAAAAAAACAAAAAATAAACTTTCATTTTTGCCCCAGTAATGCCACAGCATATCCCAAATGTTTACTGTGCCATTATTTTTTTAAGATTCTGATTCATTAACAAATATGGCTTCATATAGTTTCAGAAGTGTGTGTTAGCATCATAGCATACAGATATGTGAGCCTAGAAAACAGAATTGAACTATATATAACTATTTTTCTGTAGTTATTTATATACAGCTTAGATCTTTACAATCAAATCACACAATTGTAAGATTCAAGATAAAAATGTCAAGTATAATAGGAAGTCAGTCAAGAATAGAATGTATGGAAAATGCTTTGCTTCAGAGAAATAATTTCTATTTGTCAGTAGACATTTGAGTGACGATTACTTAGCTTCTCTGTGCCTGCACCTCATTTACTTTAAAGTCAGGGAGTTGGACTAACTGTCAAATCCAATGTATGCCTCTTAATTAGCATCTTGGAAATCCCTCCTTTGGCATCCATATACCTGCTCTGACTTCTTTGTCTAATATCCTCTGTGTTCCCTCTCCTTAAAAATTGGTAGTCACAGGAGTCCTGCCTCTTCATCTTTCCAATTTTTATCCTAGACAATGTAATGCATATTCTTAGCTTCAGTTTCAACCATTGATTTCTTAATATTTCCCAGCCCAGATGGCTTTCCTGAGTCTCAGACCCCTATTCTAATTAACACCCAGTTGTCTCACAGGCATCTCAAATTAAATAAATCCCAAACAGAATTTATTATCATGCCCTACAAACCTCCACTTCTCTGTTGGGTTCATGACAATCTGGGAATGAGCTTGTAGTTCTTCCTTCTCCCTCCCTCAGATCAAGTCATCACAAAATCTCAATGGTTTTCTCTCTCCTTCTTGTGCCTTGAAGACAGTTCCCTGGCCATGATTTGTTTTCTCTCTGATTTATTGACCTACTATCTTCTAGGCACTGTGCTCACTCAGGGGTCCTCAAACTACGGCCCGCAGGCCACATGCGGCCCGCCGAGGACATTTATCCGGCCCGCCGGGTGCCGCTGCCTGTCCTGCTTAGCAGCCGACTCGTCCCGGGCCTGCAGTGCGCATAGGAATTTGTTCATAGTGTTTTTTTTAAACTATAGTCTGGCCCTCCAACAGTCTGAGGGACAGTGAACTGGCCCCCTGTTTAAAAAGTTTGAGGACCCCTGCAGGTGCATTTTGTCATTTACTAGTATATGCATTAACTCTAAAGTATGCGCTATTAATATCTCCAGATAATGCAGATAGTGTGCAGATAGGTAACTTAAAGAGTATAAAGGATAAAAACAATTGTCCAAGATCACACTGCTAAAGCATAGCAGAACCAGGGCTTGAATACAGTTCTGATCGCCGGGGCTCTGTCCTTAGAGATTTGGTCAAAATGTCTTGCCCTATTCTTTAGACTACTGGTGTCCATCGGCTTCCTCCTGGACAGCTGTTCTCAAAAGGTGGTTTGCAGGCAACTGGGGTGGGGGAGAGGGATGGTTCCTGAATCCTTTTTGGGGGGACTATGAGGTCCAAATTATTTTCTTAATAATACCAAGATGGCATGTGCCTTTTCCCACTGTTTTGGTATTTGCACTGATACTGCCAAAGTCCTGGGGGTAAAACTGCTAAAGGCTTAGCAAGAATCAAGGCAGCAGCATTGAACTGAAGCAGTCCATGTGCCCGTTGACGTAAGAACATCAGTGATGAAGCAGTAACTATTACTAATTTTATTAACAATATCGAGTCTAAAGAACACATAGTTTTAATATTCTGTATGATGAAATGGGAAGAATACAGAAAGCATTTCTGCTGCATACAGAAGCACATGATTGCCTCAAGGAAAAGCACTTGTCTGATTGTGAGTCAGGAGCTGAATGAGCCACTCCTATCTTTTCATGGAACACCATTTTCACTGAAAGCAGAACTGACAAACTATGGTTATTCAGACTCAGGTATGAGGCAGATATTTTCTCAGAAAATGAACAAAAGAAAAGCCTTTCACTTCAGGAAAAGCAAATGACAGCATTTGTTGACAGTGAAAACTGGAGCTTTCAAGTGGAAATTGGAATTTTGAAAAACTTTTACCTGCCCCTGGGAGCTTGACAGCCTCCCGATGCATTATCACTTTTCTCATGAGTTCAGTGATGATATTAACAAATGTGAGTTTTTGAATGTTATATAATGAAATTTGTCAAAATTTGGAAAATATGCATAATAATGTGCCAATATTTTCTAAATTATTCATGCATGATGGGATAAAATCCATGCAAAGGGCAAGATCAATTAAAGTTCATTAATATAGTTTCAGGTTCCACTTTTTATTAATTTTATTTTTTGTATTTTTTTTCTTTATTAAAGTACTAAAGGCCTGGTGCACGAAATTCGTGCACAGAGGGGGGGCAGTTCCTCAGCCTGGCCTGCACCCTCTCCAATCTGGGACCCCTCGGGGGATGTACGACTGCTGGTTTAGGCCCAATCCCTGTACCAGCAGTCAGACATCCCTCTCGCAATCCGGGATGACTGGCTCATAACCACTCACCTGCCTGCCTGCCTGCCTGATCACCCCTAACCCCTCTGCCTGCTGGCCTGATCACTCCTACCTTGCCCCACTGCCGGCCTGAACACCCCTACCTTGCCCCCTTGCCTTCCTGATTTCCTCTAACCTCTCTGCCTGCCTGCCTGATCGCCCCTAACTGCCTCTGCCTGCCTGCCTGATTGCATCTAACTGCCCTCCCCTGCTGGCCTGATCTCGCCCCTAACTGCTCTCCCCTGCCAGCATGATCACCCCTAACTGCCTCTGCCTGCCTGATCACCCCTAACTGCCCTCCCTTGCCAGCCTGATCTCGTCCCCAACTGCCCTCCTCTGCTGGCCTGATCTCACCCCCAAGTGCCCTCCCCTGCTGGCCTGATTGCCCCTAACTGCCTCTGCCTTGGCCCCCACCACCATGGCTTTGTCTGGAAGAAGTCAGATGTCTGAAGGATGGCTGGTCAACCCGGTCTAATTAGCATATTACCCTTGTATTAGTATAGATAGATTATATAAAATAGGATTGCTTAAATGGGAGGGGGGAGGCTTTTTCAGCAGGATGAGATGCTCTTGGCAGAAACAAACACATAATCACTATATCTGGACTGATAGCCAGTCATATGCACTATACTACCAAACTGGTCATTAAAAAATTGATTCGCTTTCTTACACCTTACACCAAACAGCTGTTGCCCTTAAAACACCTCCTCAGCCCCCACCTTAGGTTCTGCCTTCACAGTTCACCCAGAGTAGGTTCTGATTGGTTGATTTCTATGCCAGTCAGTGTCAAAAGCTCTGTCTCCTAGGCAGCCATTGGCTTCTCGCAATTCACCCAGATTTGGTTCTGATTGGTTGGTTTCTATGCCAGTCAGCATCAAAAGCTCCACCTTCTAGGCAGCCATTGGCTCCTCGCAATTCACCCAGATTTGGTTCTGATTCATCGGTTTCTATGTCAGTCAGCATCTCCGGGCCTGATCAGCAGCCCCCATGGAGGCCCGGAGAGAAACAGAGGCCTGGCTGCTGGCGAAGCCTGAAGAGAAAAAGAGAGGCAACAGCTGATCAACAGCTGCCACAAAAGCTGCAGATCAGACTCTGACTCTCTTCTCAGGCGTCTCTCTGGGCCTGATCTGCAGCCTCCTCACAAGTCAGTGCTGGTCACCGTGCCCGCACCAGCGGCAGTCAGTGCCAACCCAGCTCTGACTGCAGGACTGACTTCTGGTGTTCCGTCGAGCCTTCGGTCATTTTGGACGTGATGGACCCTGTCTCTTTATATATATAGATTACATATGTGTCCTTATCCCCCCATTTCCCTCCACCCCCCACAAGTGCCCTCACCCCCTTAGTGTCTGTGTCCATTGGTTATGCCTATATGCATGCATACAAGTCCTTTGGTTGATCTCATCTCCTTCCCCCAACCCTCTACTGCCTTACCTCTGAGGTTTGATGGTCTGATCGATGCTTCTCTGTCTCTGGCTCTGTTTTTGTTCATCAGTTTATTTTGTTCATTATATTCCACAAATGAGTGAGATCATGTGATATTTATCTTTCTCCGACTGACTTATTTCACTTAGCATCATGCTGCTGTTGCAGGTGGTAGGAATTCCTTCCTTTTTACAGTAGCGTAGTATTCCATTGTGTAGCTGTACGACAGTTTTTTAAACCATTCATCTGCTAATGGACACTTAGGCTGTTTCCATATCTTAGCTATTGCAAATTGTGCTGCTATGAACATAGGGGTGCATATGTCCTTTCTGATTGGTGTTTCTAGTTTCTTGGGATATATTCCTAGAAGTGGGATCACTGGGTCAAATGGGAGTTCCATTTTTGGTTTTTTGAGGAAATCCTACTGTTTTCCACAGTGGCTGCACCAGTCTGCATTCCCACCAGCAGTGCACACGGGTTCCTTTTACTCCACATCCTCGCCAGCACTTATCATTTGTTGATTTGTTGATAATAGCCATTCTGACAGGTGTGAGATGGTACCTCATTGTCGTTTTAATTTGCATCTCTCGGATGATTAGTGACTTTGAGCATGTTTTCATATGTCTCTCAGCCTTCTGTATGTCCTCTTTCGAAAAGTATCTATTTAGGTCCATTGCCGTTTTTTGATTGGATTGTTTATCTTCCTTTTGTTAAGTTGTAGGAGTTCCCTGTAAATGTTGGAGATTAAACCCTTATCGGAGATAACATTGGCAAATATGCTCTCCCATGCAGTGGGTTTTCTTGTTGTTTTATTGATGGTTTCTTTTGCTGTGCAGAAGCTTTTTATTTTGATGTAGTCTCATTTGTTTATCTTTTCTTTAGTTTCCATTGCCCTAGGAGCTGCCTGATCACCCCTAACTGCCTCTGCCTGCCTGCCTGATTGCACCTAACTGCCCTCCCCTACTGGCCTGATCTCGCCCCTAACTGCTTGGTGAAGAAATTGCTTTGGCATATGTCTGAGATTTTGCTGCCTGTGGAATCCTCTAAGATTTTTATGGTTTTCTATCTTACGTTTAAGTCCTTTATCCATTTTGAGTTTGTTTTTGTGTATGGTGTAAGTTGGTGGTCCAGTTTCATTTTTTTGCATGTATCTGTCCAGGTTCCATTTTTAAACTAATTAAAAAAAAAACCTGCCATTTGTAGTTTTAGTGGTTATCCAAGAAGAATTTCACAATTGCCTGAAAAGGCAATTAACTTAAAATTCTCCTCTTCCAGCTTTACATATATATGTATATATATGTTAATTTATATATGAGAATTTTCTTAATTTGCTTTGATAAAAACAGCATATCTCAACAGATTGAACTCAGAAACAGATGTAAGAATCTAGCTGTAGCCCTAGCTGGTTTGGCTCAGTGGATAGAGTGTTGGCCTGTGGACTGAAGGGTCCCAGGTTCGATTCAGGTAAAGGGCACATGCTTGGGTTGCAGGCTTGATCCCTAGTGCAGGGCCTGCAGGAGGCAGCCGATCAATTATTCTGTCTTATCACTGATTTTTCCATCTCTCTCTCCATTCCTCTCTGAAATAAATAAGAATATATATTTTTAAAAAGAATCTAGCTATATTTCATTAAGCCAGACAATGAGGAGATTTACCTAAATGTAAAACAAATTCATTCTCACTCAATTCTTTTCATTTGGGTTAATATAGTTATTGTCACTAAACATTTGTTTTACTAGTATATGTAAACATACAATAGTTTACTATTAAGTTAATAAAAGTTTTTAAATTTTTCTTTTAATTTTGAATATGGTAAACATAGGTAGATAAGTCCCCCATAAACAAAAGCTCTTTGAGGTCACCAATGATTTTAAGAGTATAAAGGGATCCTGAAATCAAACTTTTGAAAACCATTGTTCTACTTCCTACTTGTCTACACTTCAAACTGCCACCATCTTTCTAATCTTCAAATTGATCATGTCACTCCCCATCCCTGGCTTACCTTAGTGTTCTGTACAAGACCTTTAGTAATCTATATCCTGCCTAACTTTCTAGTCCTTCCTCTTTCCACTCCCTTTGGGTAGGTCAGTCTCCATGCATAATAAACTCCTTATAGTACCTCCCAAACTCTCCGTGCTCTTTGTTATTTCTAGATTCATGAACATGCTGTCTTCCTGCTTAGATGTCTCTACAGATAGGTCTTTCTACTAACCCTCCCCCAACTACCACCACCACATCTAATTGGTCAAATCCCAAATAGTCTACAAAACCTACCTCACTATCCCTTCCTCTGGGAAACTTGCATGAACCATACCCCTCCTTCCTTTCCTTCCCTTGGCAGAAGAAATTGTTCCCTTTTATGGAGCACAGACAATAACCAGCTACATATAATTGCATTATAATCATTTGCATAAATACCTGTCTCTCCCAAGAGATGGCCAGCTCCCTAAAGGCAGGGACCACAGGTGTGTACTCCAAGCACAGTACTGATGCATAGTAGTCTCTCAATAAGTATTTCCTGAATTATCCTAATTCCCTTCCAGGTTTGAAATTCTGTGGTTCATCCCCATAATAGGATAATTTGAACCACAATCCTTTTATTAATTAACAGAGGGATACTTTTGCTTGACTCACACACATTCACACATAGAGACACTAGTGTTAATCTTAAGAGATCATCTCATCTTTTTTATTCTTATCTTTTTTGTCCTTGCAAGGACAGTTCTGGAGAAAATTTGGCATATTAAATTTGATGTATTTTAATAAATTATAATGCACATATATTCATTAATAATATATATTCCACACCAAGACATCGGCAGGAATTAATTTTTAAAAGTCTGCTCTATTAGGAATATAAAATTATGTAAGAGTTTTGTATAATAAGATCACAAGGAACAAAAGAGAAGAAAAATTTTAAACTAGAATTAAAATTAAAATAGAACTTCCAAAGAACTAGGAGAGGTTTCTAAACAGCAAAGCTGCAGGTGGGGCCACCGGAAACTCTACTCCCTGTAATTTTTAATGTCCCCGCCTATCCAAATAGTTCCCCTTACAGAGGAAAAGCTGAGTCGGGGACTGGTCTGGCTTCTCCAGATGCAAGAGACAAGAGTATAGGAATTTCAAAGAGACTTCTTTACTTCCTTTTGACCAAAACTCAGATTCTTTATTCTAGCCTTGATAAGTGAACATGAAGATACAGAACTATTTATTTTTAAATAAATATTCATGATTTTGTGATGGTCCTTGTTCTATGACATTTCAGAGAAATCAGAGTCATCTCCAAAGATTACTGAAAGATTTCCACACTAAATGCTTTTAGCCTAATTTCATTTTAAAACTTAGCAACGAGGAGAGTCCAATTAAATGAATATAATTAGTTATTAGTGCTACCACATATATGATAAGGCACTTCAATGGCACTGAGGTTGAGGAAGGTTAAATGACACAGGCAAACTGTTAGTGACAGTGCTAACCCAGATCTCTCATTCTGATGGCTACATGTTTTTCATTCCATTGTTGATAAAGAAACCACAATCGTTGCAAGCTCAAATACAAAAGCAACCTTTCTTTTCCCCTAAGAAAGCAACCATGTTTCATAGAAACTTCTTAAGACAGTTTTGCCATGCTGTTCCATTTTCATTGAGCACTTGAGAAGAACTTATCCATTCAGTTCATGACAGGCGATGAGAGAATCACGCATCTCTGGGTATCTAAGACTTGCAGTTAAGGGCAAACTCCTTCCATACTCGAAAGTATAAAAGCTGTGATTATTCCACACAGCCTCGAGCTGGATCAATTATGTGCCCATCAAAACTGACATGATATAGAAGAAAACATTGATTCTGCTGTATATTAATAGTTGACTGTATTTGAGTAAAACAGAATAACTATTCTCAAACCTTCTGATTTGCATTCACATACCACTTAATGAAGTACCAAAAAAAAAAAAAAAGCCCTACCCCGCCTCAAATCAGAAGGTCTTTTTCAGAACTAGTGGGGAAAATGACACAATTTTTGACAAACCTAATATTTTATAACTTATTTAGTATGCCTTCATAGTAGCAGGGAATATAATAATGTCATATTATGAATACAAATTTCATGAAAAAAAAAAAACAGCTATTAAACTTTTTTTGTCATTAGAACAGACTAGGGAACCAGTAATCCAGATTTAAACTAAAAAAATGATAAAAAATTATACAACTTTTCTTATGTTACTGTAAGATCGAGAGTTCCTCACTGTCTATAAGTTCAGTATATGCAACAACCTGCTAAGAATTAGAAAGCCACTGAGGGATAAACGACTGTGGAGACTAGACTAGTGCAGACTAGGCAAGGGCTGGGTGGGCGGATGGGGACAGGGAAATTTGACAGACGACTTTGATGACTACTTTGATGCCGTGGTTTTAGATCATTCTACAAGACGACTGATGCACGCATATTTTGTTGTTATTGTTTCTATTTTCTATCTTGACTTTTAAAATGTGATTTTTTGGCACAATGCAAACTATTAACTTATGTTTCAAAATATATGTAGCTGATTTCCTGTATTTTGGACAGTACTGTCACATTTCCAGCAGATACAATTTTTCCTCCTTCCCCGGAAAACTGAGCAAGGTGACTCCACATGTCTGCCTTCTCTCCTTTCCTCTCCCAGCCAGGTGGTAGGCATGTGTGAATGCCCCCTCCACCCCGTTCTCTTCACTTTCCAGCCCATTCCTGGAGCTCTGTGGTCAGCTGTGGTTCCAGCAAATCAAGACCTTACTTAAACGAGTGACTCGAATTGTAAAAATGCTTGAAACTGCAACAGGAGTAATGGCTGGAGGGACTGAGGATAATTAGATTATGATCACTGACACTAAAATAGTGTTTACTAATTCCAGAAACTATTCTAAACACTTAATGTAAATTCATTCATTTATTCCTTACAATAACCTGGGAGGTCAGTTCTCTTATACCTTTTTATGGATGAAGGCTGAAGCACTGAGGGGTTACATTTTACAAAGTCATGTAGCTCACAAGTGGCAGAGCCTGGGTTTAGAACAAAGGATTCTAGCTTCATATTCCATGCTTTTTAATTTTTTAAATTGATTTCAGAGAGGAAGGAAGAGGGAGAGACAGATGGAAACATCAATTATGAGAGAGAATCATTGATCGACTGCCTCCTGCATACCCCACACTGGGGATCAAGCCTGCAACCAGGCATGTGCCCTGACAGGGAATCCAACCATGACCTCCTGGTTCATAGGTCAATGCTCAACCATTGAGCCATGCCAGCCAGGCCATATTTCATGCTTTTAACCACTATGCCAAATGAAAGATTCAGGAAGCATCTGAAAATTGTCTTAGAATAGTTAAAGAACAGCAGATTAGAAAATGAAATAAATATACAGGGTTGGATAAAAGTAGGATCACAGTTCTGAGTGTGCAAAATGCAGTGTTATTATTTATTAACTAGAGGCCCGTGCACTAAAATTTGTGCACTCGGGGCAGGGGGGTGTCCCTCAGCCCAGCCTGTGCCTTCTTGCAGCCTTGGAGCCCTCAGGGGATGTCCACCTGCCAGCTTAGCGCTGCCGAGGAGGCAGGAGAGGCTCCCGCCCCACCACTGTGCTCACAGCCCTTAGCCCGGTTTGTGGCTGAGCAGAGCTCCCCCAGTGAGAGCACACTGACCAGCAAGGGGCAGCTCCTGTGTTGAGCATCTGCTCCCTGGTGGTCAGTGTGCGTCATAGTGACCAGTGGTTCCACCGTTTGGTCAATTTGCATATTAGGGTTTTATTACATAGGATTGTATTATTTTCCATAAGAACAACTGTTAAACCTACCTTCCCCCCCGATTCCCCTGCCGTATTCTGCATTGCCTCAGAAGATGCCCCAGCAGGATCCAAAAGGCAAAGCTAAAAGGAAACAAAGTCTTGACTTCCCTGTACCTGATGCTGGTCAGACCTTCCCTGGAGAACCAGTGATCAATGATGCTGATGACTAGCACAAGGGCTGGGTTATGCAAAACTTCTTTCCTATCCTGAGATTCTATGAGTCTGTCTATGATATTGTCTTTTCTTCAATATGTCTTTATTTGGAGAGTAAGATATGATCAAAGGAGAGGTGAGAGAAATATGAGTCCTTAAGTATTTTATTGACAAGCATTACTCTTTTTACCAAAAGCATATTATATTTTGGCTCAGAATAGAGTTTCGATAGACTTCTAAAGTTGGCTTATTGAAAATTTTAGATTGAATTATGATGTTTCCAAGTTAAAATTTGTAGTGTGGTACTTTTAAAAAATTACTATAAGGAACATTAAATAACATCTTGGATGATTTTCTTAATCCCTCTCATTCATTTGCTTTCCTAACTCTCATTCATTTTTGTTTGTTTACAGGCAATTCTTATGCAAGAAGCTAAACGTGATTAAATGTGCAGGATGAAAAGATGGCACAGGCACTGCTGGTACCCCCGGGACCTGAGAGCTTCCGCCTTTTCACTAGAGAATCCCTTGCTGCTATCGAAAAACGTGCTGCAGAAGAGAAAGCCAAGAACCCCAAGAGAGAACAAGACAATGATGATGAGAACAAACCAAAGCCAAATGGTGACTTGGAAGCTGGAAAAAACCTTCCGTTTATTTATGGAGATATCCCTCCTGAGATGGTGTCAGAGCCCCTGGAGGACCTGGATCCATACTACATCAGTAAGAAAGTGAGTGTTGATTTTATACTTCTGAACGCTCAGTTATGCTTCCAAAGTTAAGTCTTTTATTAAACACTTAACATTAATAGACTTTTCTCAGGCTCATATACATCCCGCACCACATACTATTCAAATTTGATTCTATAAAAAGCAGAAATGCTTATAAGAAATGAAGTCAAGATTGGGCTCCAGTGGAGAGAAGTGAAGAGATGGACCATTTCTACAATTTCACAGCAATTGAGATAGAATTAAGCTGGCATTAGCAAAGCAAAGTATCTGTTATTGTCCACATACTTAAGCAGATGGTATACTAGTACTTATCACCTGAGGATCTTGTTAAATACAGATTCTGATTCCATAGACCTGGGGTGGGGCCAGAGATCCCGCATTTCTAAGGTGCCACCGAGTGAGACTCATGCTGCTCGGACATGGGACACATTTTGAACAGCAAGTTTTAGAATGCTTCATTTAAAGCCACCACACAAAATTATATACTTAAACTTTCCTCTTCCTTTTAAACTAGTTTCATAGAAGGTGGCATGGAGAATACAGTCATATATTCTTAAAAGTAATTTATTCCAGCACATTTCTATAGAAATTTTGAAATTTAGTTGCTGGATTATTACACATGATGATGAGAGTGTGACATCCCCCAAGGAACAAGAAGACAGTTCTCCTATGAAAAGGATATATTTGCAAAGATACCTTCAAGAGACGGGGTATCAACTTACCTTGACATGATTCAATGCAATTGCAACTTAAAGACAGGAAGTATCTTTAAACAAGGGAAATGGTAAGATAAATGGAGGGGGGGCGGGGAGAGAATACTAGAGATTAACATTAGCATTTTCTAAGGGAGACAGATATTTAGTAGTTTCCTGAAAGCATTTTTCTCCTCAAATGAAGGCCACTTCATTATAGGGGAGGTACAGTGGGCTGCCTAACAGAGATGTTAAGCATTCTGAATCATTTGATTAAGTAGGTTTTTTAAGGCTCCAACCGCAGCAAAAAACCTTCTTATAATTTGTTTTCCCACAGATCGGCTTAAAAGGAAAGATTGTGCTAGTTATGCTATTGCGATTATTTCAGTCCATGTGAAAATAATATATCTCATCGTAAATGAATGGGTTGGCATTATGATTTCGTATATTAGGCTTTAAAACTTGGTTAATGTGAGTCTGCCATTTGGAAACTGAATTCTTCTCTGTGTGCTAACAAAGTCAGCTTTTATTGCCTCCTGTCTGAGAACCAGATCTGGACCTTGATTTGTCCATAGTGGCCATGACCCATCTTGAGAGACATCAAGACTGTTTTCTCATTACTGTTGGCTGCACTGCTTTCCTTTTGAAATATATATAAAGATGAAGTTTGAGGTGCTATTGAAGAAAAAGTAGTTTATGATCTCTTAAGGTGCAAGTAATTTAAGAAGTTAATGGAGAAGTTCTGGAATTTTAAGATATGGTATGAAACTTAGGTTAATTATGAAATAATGCAGGTGAAAGGCTTTTTAAAGTTGTAAAGCATTATGTAACTGTTTGCTGCCATTAAAGATACATTTACACACCTAATCTAAAGAGGTGAGCAACATCACAATGTCTTTTAATTGCATTTAAGTTGACCAGGAATAACTTAAGAACAGTGACAGTGATAATAATAATAGCCAACATTCGTTGTGCACATACTTTGTCAGGCACTGTGAGTGGAACTCAAACGTAACTCATTTGATATTAAAAAAGCCAGTGGGGTAGGTTCTACGTTAGTGTCATTTTACAGATGAGAAGAGAAGCACAGAGCGGTTAAGTAACTTACCCAAGATCTCACATTAGAAGTGGTGAATTCAGGATTTGAACCCAGGCAATGAGGCTCCGGGCCTGGAGCTCTTAACCATTAAGCAAAACTCTACATTGTGTTTATTAATGTAATACAAGAAAATGTTTAAAAATTGTTTGTATAATTTTTTTTTTAAATTCTCTGATTGATGTGGACCTTCCTACTCATAGATGTAAAGCTTATTCTTGCCCCAAGTAGTCAAAATGTTAGTAAAGCTACATAACATGTGTGTTTACTTGGAAAAAAAGAAGCAAGCAGCATTCCAGAGTGGACAAGGACCAGTTTAACATACTTCCACTTATAACAATCATCACCTGAGTAGGAATATACTGTTATTATATTTTTAAAGTCACCTCATTACTTATCATTACTTGAAGACCAGCTTTTGGAATTGACACTATTTACTCCTCCTCCACTTATCTGTCATCTTCTCAAGTCTTTTCAGTTTTTACATCTCTCAACATCAGAGCCCACATTTCAAATGTCTTTCTTGTCTCCTGTTCAGGATAGTAGTATCTCATTCCTCACTTCTCAGAAATCAAGGTTTGTTTTGTGTTAGATGTTGTTTTGCAGGAATAAACTGGCCTTTTTTACACATACTTTTTGTTCTAAAGGTCTGCTCTGTTCTAGAACCTGCAAATTCAATGAAGATGCCCTTGGCATGTCTGTTTTAATCCCATTAGTGCCACACAAATTAATCTCGCAGAAAGAGTGTAGGAGTCCATGTGTAAATGAACAGTTTGCTTTCATTCGCTTTGCTTTTGGATATTTTTTTCAAAATAAAATCTCCTAATGTTACAAGTGGCAATTGCTTTTCAGGGAAATTGTTTCAAAAAAGCATAATCAAATGCATCTTGAATTATGGTGAACTTTACATGTTATTGCTGTCATCGACTGCCTAAATGGATCCAGATTGTCTGACTATAACATTAGATGATCTAATCCTGTGAATTCAAGAAAATCTTTTAATGCATTTGTGCTTCAAGGGCAGTCTTCCCATGTCCACTGTCTCTTCTGGATAATCTCAATGCTAATAAAGAACAACTTACTTGTTCTCTTCATAGAATTGTTCACATTTATAGAATGCCATTCAGAAAAAAAAAAACCACACAAATGAATGGTTAGGTAACGGTTGGCTCCATGGTCTTAAATACAAAAGGGCAATGTATAGAGAAATGGTGTTCTCTGCCCTTTATACTCACAATATGTTTCTGACTACCTATTCAAACAGGGCATGTTGTCAGTGAACATGACTATATAGGATATAGATGTTGGTTAAAGGGTAAAAACATATTATTAAGTAAATGAATATATAGAATAGATGTCTTATGGGTAAATGGCATCTTAAAGGTAAACCCACATTTAATTAAACAAGTATTTATTTACAAATAGCACTATTAAATACTGTGAAAAGTGTGGAGGAAAAGAAGATTGCATACTCTTTATGCTCAGCGGTTTATAGCTTCTGACCTAGCCCTCAGTGGAATGAACCCTACATGTAAATTGCTACTTAACTATAATTACAAGCAACATGCCAAAGTGTGCAAATGAACATACCAAGACTTAACTGGCGAAGAAAACAATTAGGGAGTGATCAGAAGACATCGCAATTTATTTGGAAAGACATGATGGAAGAGGTGACTTTGATAACTGAGGACATTCCCAGAGAGTAGGGATTTTCAACCCTGGCTGAAGGTTAGAATCATCTGAGGAAATTTTTAAACATACCATGTCTGTGCCCATCCTTCAGAATATTGGCAATTTTAAAGTCACCCCAGGAGATTCTAATATGAGACAAGACTAAGAACCTTTGATAGAGTAGTAGGGCATTGTAGGTGGGATCTTATTGTCAAGTCTGTTATAGACCTGAAATGGGAGGGAGTTTGCAGAGATGGCGTCTCAGGATCCTCTTTCCTCTAGGATCCTGTGACACCCTTTTTCAGAGTCAAAGGGAAAAGCTGACAGGTTGTGAGTGGGATTGACAAGTGGGTTGAATTGGCTGAAGCAGAGTTACCTTGAAGGAAAAAAATAAAAGATGATTCTAGAGAGATGTGGTAGGTAATCACCGGTAGCGTAGCTTCAATGCTAAATTGATAATTAGAGGTTTCAGATTATAGGCTTTTAGCTATAGAGTTCCCTTCAAAATGATGTACTTCACCCTAATTTTCAATGTAGTTGTCCCTTCTGTTACCAGCAGATCTATAGAATCATCAAAACCAGGTTTTGACATTTTAAAGTAGGACAACTACCATAGGGAAAATAAAGAGTCGTCATAAACATTGGAGGTAAGAGACTTGATGTAATTAAAATATTTATAAAAGATTATTTTAATAGCAACATGTACAGAATAAACTGAAAAGTTCCCAAAGCTGTGACAGATGGTGAGCTTTAAACAGAATTGGAGTCTGCTAAGCTCCATTATAACTTGGTAAACATTTTGTGTTGGATATTAATTTGTATCATAAAGTTGGAACCTTAGAGACAGATTAGATAATGTTAAGTCATATTTTTATTTGTAGCTATAAGTTATTTTAGGGGACAGACATTTACCATGTTTTTTTGTTATGCTATACCAACTGGTTTAAACAAACAAGTCTGAACAAAAAATCAGGTAAAAAGTTCTCATGTGTGTAAGCTCTTCAAATAAGCCACATGTCTAATCTATTAATTTTTCTCATATTTTCTTTTTCAGACTTTTATAGTATTGAATAAAGGGAAGGCAATTTTCCGATTCAGTGCCACCTCTGCCTTGTATATTTTAACTCCACTAAACCCAGTTAGAAAAATTGCTATTAAGATTTTGGTACACTCATATCCTTTTTATGTGAATTGTCTAAATGATACTTCTAGTGGTTGTTTTTTTACATTGTTCTTTAATCTGTTGTTCTCATTAATTTTCTGCTACTTAAAAAAGTATAAAATGACTTCTATTTATAGAATATTATAGGATAAAATGACTATTGTATTATATAATGATTATTGTATTATAGAATGACTATTCTATTTATAGAATATTATATTATAGAATGACTAGTGGATTATAGAATGTTAATAGAAGTAAAATTGCAATTATGATAGTGAATATGTAAATGAATTACATTGTGCAGTAGAAACAACAGCAAATCTTCTTCATACTTTTATTAACCTCAATTAGACCATATATAAGCATTGCTAAAGAAACATAGTCTATCCTATATAATAAAGAGGTAATATGCAAATTGACTGTCACTCCCTTGCACAAGATGGCTGCCCCCATGTGGTCACAAGATGGGTGCCACAAGATGGCCAGCAGGGGAGGGCAGTTGTGGGCAATCAGGCCAGCAGGGGAGGGCAGTTGGGGGTGACCAGGCAAGCAGGGGAGGGCAGTTAGGGGCGACCAGGCTGGCAGGGGAGGGCAGTTGGGGGGGACCAAGCCTGCAGGGGAGGGCAGTTGGGGGGAACCAGGCCTGCAGGGGAGGGCAGTTGGGGGGAACCAGGCCTGCAGGGGAGGGCAGTTAGGGTGACCAGGCCTGCAGGGGAGGACAGTTAGGGGCAAACAGGTTGGCAGGGGAGCAGTTAGGCATCGATCAGGCTGGCAGGGGAGTGGTTAGGGGGTGATCAGGCTGGCAGGCAGAAGCAGTTAGGGGCAATCAGGCAGGCAGGCAAGTGAGCGGTTGGGAGCCAGCAGTCCTGGATTGTGAGAGGGATATCTCCCAAGGGGTCCCAGATTGGAGAAGGTGCAGGCTGGGCTGAGGTACACCCCCCACACACACCAGTGCACAAATTTCGTGCACTGGGCCTCTAGTTGTATTATAACCTATATTACTAAATGGTCAAACTTCTTTTGCCTTAATTGGCTCTGTATCTTTACCATCTGGGTCTGGCTGTCCCTTCCTCCTTCCTTTTTCTTTTTTTAATATGTTTTTTATGGATTTTAGAGAGAGAAGAAGGAAGAGGGACAGAGAGAGAGGAAACATCGATGAGAGAGAAACATCTATCAGCTACCTCTTGCAAGCCTCCTACTAGGGATTGAACCTGAAACCTGGCATGTGCCCTGACCAGGAATTGAACCAGGGGACAATGCTGGTTGAGCCATACTGGCCAGACCCTCCCTTCCTTCCTTCCTTCCCTCCCTCTCTTCCTCCCTCCCTTCCTTCCTTCTGTAAATATTTCTTAAACTTCAATGTGTCTGTGTATTTGACTGATATATATTTTTAAATCACTGAACTTAGTTACAATGATAGTCAAAAAGTATGTGTAGCCCTAGCTGGTTTGGCTCAGGGGATAGAGCGCCGGCCTGCGGACTGAAGGGTCCCAGGTTTGATTCCAGCACATGTTGGATTGTGGGCTCGATCCCCAGTAGGGGGCGTACAGGAGGCAGCCAATCAATGATTCTCTCTCATCATTGATGTTTTTATTTTTCTCTCCCTCTCCCTTCTTCTCTAAAATTAATAAAAATATATTTTTTAAAAAGTATGTGTAAAATGACAGAAAAGTGTGGATCTCAATAAAATTTTCAAACAAGTAATGATAAAATAGAAATGTGCTCTTCTGAGGAAGTTTCAAGAATAGGCATTTCATATAGGCAGATTCAAAGTAGATTTATATAAAATCAAAGAGACAAAAGACTGGTTACCCTAGAAATAGGGCAAATAGAACTGATAACATTTTGAGGTACATTTAAATTCTCTCATTCCATGATATAATATTGGAAAGTATTTATATTAAAAAATAAAAGATTCACTGACAAATAATCATAAGCTTCCTTTGAGTGAAATCTGGACTAAGGTCTTAAGAGAAATTATCACACTAATTGCCAGGAAGCTCTCAAAATAGTGTTTATCTGTTTAGCCACTGTAAGACTACTAGAGTACCTCATTATAGTAGAATTCACAGTCAGTGTAACCTTGACTGTATTGGCCTATCCATTCTTAGGGTATTTATATTGTATTTATTAACATTTTGTCTATCAGTGGATATTTTGAATTATATATGAACTACACTTATACAGTTGTGTTATACTGTAAACTCACTAAATAACAGTCATTTCTCTTACAGTGCAATTTCACATAACTGATTGGAATGCAGAATTCCCACTTATTTCAAATGGAGATCTCTTTCTATTAAATTCAGTTTTATGAGGAAATGATATAAAATTTACAAAAGAATATATGACAGGCTTTGAAGTTTCTTATTTTTTTTCACTGTTTTAAAACTAATAAGTTTAATTTTACAGGTAATTTGTGTTTGTGATATTTATGTGATTTGGATCATGTATAAAGGATCATGATAATATACTAGCATTTATTCCTTAACTAACCTACTTTATTCAGCATGCTTATCATGTGCACTATTTTGACCAACTGTGTATTTATGACCTTGAGTAACCCTCCAGACTGGACAAAGAATGTAGAGTAAGTAGGAATGACTTCTTGCAATTAGAAATGCACACTCAAATTCTCTAGCAATCTCCTTATGGTTATGGTCTGACTTATGGTTTCCACTTTTTGAAGTCAGGCTAAACACTTCTAAGAAAAATAATTATTTCTGTAATATGAAAGAAGATAAGGGAAGTTTTGGGGGGAGTTTTTCTTCAACTAGGTATTTTTTTCCCAACAAACTGAAGGTAGTATCTAAGAAAGATTATAAATAGCATATAATAGCTAGTAAACAAAACCAATCATTTCATATAAGTTAATACTCAATCATATTTATGTAATTTAGATAAAACACAATGACCATTTGAAAGATTTGAGGGATAAAATAATTACATTCTAGTCTATCACTATAGGTATTTAGCTCTATATTATTATATTGGGCATTTTGATTATATGTTATACTTAGGAAAAATACATTTAGGTAACTAAGTTACTTAGATATTCAGATATATAGTTTACTTTAGCATGTGTGCTAAAACATCAGAGATGTGTTTCATAAAAGAAATAAAATGCCTCCACAAAAGTATGCTCAAAAATAAAAGGGCTTAAGGGGAAAAGATGATAAAGGAAAGGTCACTCGAAACTTATGAAACTGTAATTCTTACACTAATGAAAACAATAACAATCCCAATGAAAAGATACTGGCCCAGTTAACTCTCTGTGGACATCTGTACCTAAAATCACAGCCAGCAACTATTTTGCAGACTCAGACCCTGGGTCCTGTCTTTTCTCCCTTGAGATGGAGACCCTGGGGACATTTGAAAGATATTATCAAAATAAAACATTTGATTCAATATTGTAAGAGGCACAGTAGCTCTTGGGCATGTTAAATGAGATCCTGCTTGCACTAAATAAGGCACTTCTGACAATTTTCCACTTTAGTGTTAAGTTCTTCTTTTATTGCTTAGGATGTTCTATTAAGTGTGGGGAAAAGATGCCCCTGATTGTTTCAAAATATCAATAGGCTAGGGAACATTGTGCATTAAATAACACAATTTCTGCACTAGATCAACATTATTCCCACATATGAGGTTATAAATCACATAGGAGGTTATTCATGATAAAGAAACATGTTTTGTTTTATTTTTTAGTGAAGTATAAGGTGTTTCAGTTATATAAGCTATTTATGTATGGTATAAACCTAAAATTAGTATAATATTTTTATTATTATTTTTAAAATAATTTCCAATAGGAGATGGGTTATTATAAAAACTATAGTTTTATTTCCAACTATTTTTATAAATTTCCATGAAGATTTATTGTACCATCCTAAGCCATCATTTGCCAATGGTTTAACACATTAAAGATTTTTTATAGTAGCTTGGAAATGCTCCCTTGAAATTATTTTAGTAAGTAGAATATCCAGTTTTTATATTTGAAGCAAGACATTTAACAACATTCTTAGTTACCACTTATGATCTGGAGATTAACAAATGAACATATATCTATACAATTATTCTGTATGTACTTTTCCTACCAGAAGTTATTGAAGCATTTAAACACGTTTACATGACACCTGAATATTATCACCCGAATATGCAGGCTCCTTTAAAGTCATTTTTAGAGTTGACTATATCCATTATGAAAATAAATTTAGCCTTACAATTGTTTTTTAATTACATCTTTCATTTAGAAAAGTTTACACAGGTTTTCTGATCAATTATCTCTAGCAAAAAAACAAGCAAAATATTAGAGGTTACAGAAAAAAAACACCTCCAAACCCCAGAATCCAATGAAAAGAGAAGACGACTCAGTTCTGACGTGAAAACAGAAGTCATCAGAGCAGAAACAGTCCCTGTACAAAGAGGACAAAGAGGTAGCATGCAAAGATATGGCCTGAGGACCACACTGTATAGTGAGGGTCATATTATGTAGACAAAGCACTTTCATAGACATAGTAGAGGCCTGGTGCATGAATTCGTGCACCAGTGGGGTCCCTTGGTCTGGCCTGCAGGATCGGGCTGAAACCAGCTCTCTGACATCCCCTAAGGGGTCCTGGATTGTGAGAAGGTGCAGGCCAAGCCAAGGGACCCTACTGGTGCACGATTGGGGCCAGGGAGGGACACAGGAGGTTGGCCAGCTGGGGAGGGACTGTGGGAGGGGTCCAGGGCATGTCTGGCCCATCTCATTCAGTCCTAATGGGCTAGACCCCAGCAGCAAGCTAACCTACTGGTTGGAGCATCTGCTCCCTGGTATTCAGTGCATGTCATAGCGAGCTGTTGAGCGGCCTTAGCACATCATTAGCACATTAGGCTTTGATTGGTTGAATGGCCGACTGGTCGACCAGACACTTAGCATATTAGGCTTTTATTATATGGGATAGACATAGTTACGGGGGGTGGGGGGAGGAAGCGACCTGGACAGAATCAACAGGATGAATAGGAGCCTAGTGGGCACAGAGCCAAGAAAGATCAAGGTTTCCTTGATTCTCACTTACCTGTTCAATCTAGTTTGGTAAAAGGTACTCCTCAACACCTGTTCTGTGCAATCTGTCTCCTATGGTAAGCTCTAGGACTCTTCCTTCCATAGCTATCAACACTCACCATATACTCCAAGTATCCCAACAAAATTTTTACTTAACTTTTCTTTTTTAAAAAATATATTTTTATTGATTTCAGAGAAGAAAGGAGAGGGAGAGAAACATCAATGATGAGAGAGAATCATTGATTGGCTACCTCCTGAATGCCACACACTGGGGATGTGCCCTGACTGGGAATTAAACTGTGACCTCCTGGTTCATAGGTTGATACTCAACTACTAAGCCATGCCAGTCGGGCAAAATTTTTTATTTAAAAAAAAAAAAGGAATAGAAGTAGGTAATTTAATCTTACTCCTAGTAACTGTAGATTACTCAGATTAGACCATAAGGCACTAACCATTAGTATGATAAATAGAACATACACGTGAATTGTCTCTTATGGCCTTTTACAAGGCCAGCTTTCTCTCCAAACAGTAATATCTTGATGATTATGTGTAATACACAAATAATCAAACTAAAACACAAGTGAACATAATCTTGACATTACAAATTACATCTCTTCCTAATAAAGTCAGCTACTTCATAATAAGTAAAGATAGCAATTAAATATATTCCTTTTCAAATCAACTGAATTGGTTAAAAAAGGAGGAAAAATTTTAGATGTGGAGATTTCTGCACACATTTTCTTCTGATTTCTTTGTTCCTCATATAAGAACATTTCAACAGGAAACAGTGCAAAATAACACTCCCTTTTTCACATATAAAATTCTAGTAGCCTTGAAAATATAATGATTTTTAATAAGAGTAAATCAATTATTTGTGGATTGGGTGAAATAATCTGAGGAATAAACTTAAATTGCACTTTAAAAAAGAACACAATGTTGATAAGCAAGCATTTCAATTATTTTTGGAAGAAACAGAAATAAGTCATATTGTCAACACTCAAAGGAGGAAGGGCTAGAAATGCATTATGTAAACAGGAAATGAAAAGTCTTTCACCATTTTAGGAGCTGAAATTTGAATCTGAGCATGTTTACATTATTTGGCCCAATTGCATAGAGATAGTAGCTGGTGCAAGGTTAGATTCAGAAATTTTATCTCTGAAATTTGGTAATTGTATACACACACTTAAATACTACTGAATTAAAAAGTTTCTTATGATAATATTTCTATAAAACATATATGTGAAGAGAGAGAGAAGCAGTTGTATAACTCTATGACTGACTCTTAAGTCTATTTTCTAGATTCGAGATATAAAATAACCCTAAAAATAATTCTAATCATTATGAAATTTGAATGAAATATCTATATATATAAAAGCCTAAGTGACCGTTATGACTGGTCACCCGAACGACTGGTCCACCAGTCACTATGATGCGCACTGAACATCACGGGGCAAACACCCAATGCAGGAGCTGCCCCCTGGTAGTCAGTGTGCTCCCACAGCCAACCTCCCGTGGCCGGCCAACCTCCTGCAGTCCCTCCTTCTGGCTGGCTGGCCAACCTCCTGTGGTCTCTCCCCTTGGGGATCGGCCCCAATCGGGACTGGGCGAGAAGGCCCCGATCAGCCCCGATCGCCGGCCAGGCTGAGGGGCCCCCCCATGCACGATTTTGTGCACCAGGCCTCTAGTTTTATTATAAATATACCAACCCAAGAAATATTACCTCTAGAGCTGTCCAATGAGGGAGACACCAGCACCTGAGGCCATTGAAACTTGAAATTTGGCTAGTCTTAATGATTAAAATGATAATTAGGTATATTGGTTTAAATAAAATATAATATAAAAATTAAGCTCACTGGTTCCTTCTTTTTTATTTGGCTACAAGAAAATTGAAAACTACATATATAGCTTGTATTATATTTTAATCAGATAATGTTGCTCGAATCAAGTTTGATTATTCATAAGATATAGGAAACTTATTCTAAAACTTAAGTAGTAAATAAGATCATATTCTTTGGGGGAAATATTATCTCTTCAGTTTAACCCTTTACTCAAAGATTAATTAAGCTAGATTTTAATTAAACTAGGTTTTTTTGTTTGTTTGTTTTGTTTTTGGTAAGTGAAAATAGGAACAAAATTTTAGTCAATTGAAAATCCACGGAAGGAAAAGATTTGTTATATTTGAAAACATCTATTTTAACAGTTCAAACAAAATTGTTAATTTTTATTGGATGATTTTCCTAGGTACACATTCACTGGGATCTATACCTTTGAGTCTCTAATAAAAATCTTGGCAAGAGGATTTTGCTTAGAAAATTTTACATTCCTTCGTGATCCATGGAACTGGTTGGATTTCAGTGTCATTGTGATGGCGTGAGTGTTTCTGAAAAATTGATAAATTCAAAGGAATGAAAATAGTTGCAGCATAAATCATGTTTTTATGGCATATTTTAAATATAGAGTATGCTTATTAATCAAATTAACTATATGCTCCATATATTTTGAGAATACATATTAGAATACTTATTACAAGGTATAATCTGGTAAATGAGATAAAAATGATATTACTTTCATGTCATATAGTCTTCCACTTCATCAAAATGAAGTTATTCATTGACTATAATTTAATACCACCAACTGTACTTTGATTCATTTTGCAAACACATTTGTTTACATTAGTGAAAATTATTTTGCAATAAAGCAACACAATTTTATTAATTAGAAGCAGCTTTTACCATATGGCACCTTGAACTCTATAGCAATTCCACTTGTTTAACTCAAGGGACTTAATATGTCAAACCTAGCTTTCATTCTTTATTTAATATAAACTTTGTCAAACTATCAGTAACTCTGATTTTATTCTACAGGTATATAACAGAATTTGTAAACCTAGGCAATGTTTCAGCTCTTCGAACTTTCAGAGTCTTGAGAGCTTTGAAAACAATTTCTGTAATTCCAGGTGAGAAGAAACTGGTGTGTGATGGTAGGACCCTTATATTTTCAACTGCTCTTGTGTGTTGCTGTGTTGTGTGTGAGCTCCCTATTGCAGATATGTGACAGAGTTTGTGGACCTGGGTAATGTCTCAGCATTGAGAACATTCAGAGTTCTTCAAGCCTTAAAAACAATTTCAGTTATTCCAGGTGAAAGCTGGGTTAAACACTGAGCCTGTCTGAATATACGGTAATAATAGTGAAGTTGAAATCACACTTATAGCATTAGCCATGTTGCTTATTATTCTTGTTGCCTCTGAGAATGCTAACTGATTTTTCAATGCATCCCAGTTCCTAAAATTTTAGAAATCACATGCTTATTTATGAAGCAGTCTTTGAGTTTAATAGAGAATTGCATGAGATGTCTATAAAAAATAGTAGTTTTGCTCTCTTCCTCTGTTTTTTCTTTGCATTTATAATGTAAAGTTTTCTCTTTTACAGTCTTAAAATAGCTTTGCTACTATGGCTTTACTAACTGATTTGGATTTTACCATTCACTGCAGATATATTTCAATAAGGGATCTCTTTTTAAGAGAAAATATTATTATTAAACAGCATGCACATGGCTGTTTTTATCATTTTAAAATTCTTTTCTTCTCCAAATCATTACTACTTGGAAACTAGTATAAAGAATGGCTTGGAGGGAAATAGCCTCATGAAACACAAAATAAGAAATGAAAAATAATTGGACCTGTGTCTTTTCATGTTTGTGGCAGCACATAAAGCCACACACACACACACACACACACACACACACACACACACACACACACAACTTCCTGCCTAGATATTTACACTTTCATTTTTAACCTCCAGAAAGCACATTGTTCACAAATGAAATCTGCTCATCATCCATTTCTCAAACCATCTGGCTGTCCACAAAGCTGGGATTGAGAATGTATGTGACTATTAAGGGGACATGGCATGGGAGTATGGCCCTCCTCCTCAGTGACCTAGCATTCTCTCTTCTCAGGTTTAAAGACCATTGTGGGGGCCCTGATCCAGTCTGTAAAGAAGCTCTCTGACGTCATGATCCTGACTGTCTTCTGTCTGAGCGTGTTTGCTCTAATTGGTCTGCAGCTGTTCATGGGCAACCTGCGGAATAAATGCTTGCAGTGGCCCCCAAGCGATTCTGCTTTTGAAAGCAACACCACTTCCTTCTTTAATGGCACAATGAACTCAAACGGGACATTTGTTAATGTAACAATGAGCACATTTGACTGGAAGGATTACATTGAAGATGACAGTAAGAAATTGCTAACTTTAGCTCTTGCTGAACGAATTTTCAATAAATAGTTGAGGCTGTGAGTGTGAAGCTATATTTGTAAATATACTTTATTGGTGTCCATTTTGGAAATAACTGAGGTAGTCAAACTCTCATTTTTCTCAATGTCAATATGACTAATATGAAATAAACTAGTTTATTTTTTATATTAACAGGTCACTTTTATGTTTTGGATGGACAAAAAGACCCTTTACTCTGTGGGAATGGCTCAGATGCAGGGTAAGGAATGATTTTTTTTTTTTTTTAAAGATATAGAGCACTTTGGAAAAAAAGCAGGTAAGAAAAAACATATAAGGATAGCATCACATGTATACAATAAAGAGTGGTGCTGCCTACCTAGGAAGTACCTTCTCCGTCTTACTGGATTGCTATCAATTCTAAACTCATAGGCATTAACACCATTCCTTTGGGTGAAGATCTCTGCAAAGTTTCACAATTAAGATGCACTTGTATTATTGCTCTGAAGTGCAAATGTCCATAGGCTGTCCTTTCTGTAAATGCTTCAGAGCCACTTAGGAAATACAAGATGGGAGGCTTTGTGTGAATATGTGTAGTTGGTATAAGTTTTGATGTGGCTGGAAAGGATCCAGAATATAGCATGGTCTTCAGGGTGCAAGCCCAGTGGGGGAACAGCTATGAGAGACTTCATAATCTTGAAATAACATGAAACCCTGTATGTAATGAAGCCAAGAGGCAGATGAATGTCAAGGGCATGTTCAAGTCAGAATTTGTATATTAACGGTTCTTTTTGGTCACATTCTACAGTAACAGATTCTGCAATATCTTAGCCATCCTGCTAGTCTCTCGTATTCAACACATTTTTGAAAGAATATTATAAATTAATTTTAAATCAAGATAGAGAGTAAATTTTTTAGAATCCAAGGGATAGCAATAGTAAGTGACTCTTAGATCACAGAACTTACAGAACATATTTTGAGTCATCCTAGGAAATGGAAAACTGGTTTAGCCATAAAAGTCCAAGTGAGCTATTGAAAACACATACCAATCTTAGAGATGGCGCTTAGGGGAGATTTTTTTTTTTTCCTGATAGTTTTCCCAACCTTTGCTTTAAAGTGTAGTAAATAAGAGCATAACTTCTACAGTTTATCTATGCCTAGGTTCAAATTCTAACTCTACCATTTATAAACTCTTTGACCTTGGAAAAGTGTCCCAAGCTCTTTGTAGCTGAGTTTACTTATTTCTAAAATGGGGAGAGTAATATTGTTACAGAAGACCAGAAAAAAAAAAGTCATGCTTAGAGAAAGGGAGTTACATTTTATTAAGTGTAGGGCCAGAGAAAAATGTGCCTTTCAAATTCTGCCCCCCCTTCCCCACATGGGGGAAACCTTTTCTATTTATACTTTTCCTAGCTCTTTTGTCTCCCAAATTTGGAATGAGACTTCCAGGCCTTCTGGGAAAGAAGGCCTGTGTGCTGGGAAGGGGCCATGAGACCATATCTCAAGGCCTGGCCTGGTGTCAGCACTGACAACTCTGTCTGGGGCATAGTCCACGGCCTCTCTGGCATGGGAGTAGTCTTATTTTCCTTATTATTTAAGCAAGCAAGCGTTTACAGAAGCCAAAATAGCAGGGTTAAAATTTCAAACAGCAGTTTTTATATAAGATGGATGCTTCATTCCCCACTGCTTCTATGTACATGAGTCAAATCATTGACTCTTTTAGGTCATTGTTGGCGAGGGAGTTATATTGACCCCTGAGGACTATAAGCTTGATAGAATTAATTCTCTGCTGAATAAAGTCAGTGGGCCTGTTTATAAGATAAGGGCCTTGAATGAGGGCCAGGACTAATCTTTAGAGGATCCGAAGAGTCCTGGACTCTCTATTTTGCCTGGGCTGTCTTAAGCCAGGTGTGATGAAGCCATGTAGGGATCCCATCAACCTTGACTGCTGTGAGGGTGGTCCTTTCCAGATAGGAGTCAGTCCTTGTGTGGCAAATTCTTTACCCAAACAGTCACCAGGGAGAAGGATGGACCAGATCAGAAGTTGGTAAGGCAGAGAACCTTGGACATGCTTCTGGGCTGCTTTCTGAGTAGACTGTAAAGCCTGTAAGAACTTGAGTAAAGATTGGTTATGGATTTCAGCTTTTCTAGATTGGGTTTCCATGTAAGCTGGTGAGGTGGGTAGTTCAGGGTTTGGAAGAGTCACTAGAATCTGTAGAGGCCCCACAGGTTTTAGGGCAGCCTCCCGGGCTGCTTTATCTGCAGCCTCATTCCCTCTTGCTTCTGGGGAGTCCCCTTGTCTCACATAGGTAGAGATGGAAAGACTTAATTACATCTGGTAGTGCTAGTTGGCCCATTGTCCTTGCTCTGCTCATATCTGTCTAACTGCCTAATATATTACCTCAAGGATCCTGGCTCTGAATTCTTTTAGGGAAAATGGACATCAGTGGGCTCTTCTAGCTACTTCCTGCTGAGGCGGGTCAGAGGTTTCTCTCAGAGCCAAGAGATCCTTGCTGTCTGTCAGAGGGACAATGAGGCTTGGGCACAGAAGAAGGTGGGCTTGTGACCTGGCGGAGACAAACTGTAACAAATGGTCTGGTGGAAGGGAAAGAAAACCTTTCAGTTTTAATAACTTCTATTGAAATAGAATTTTTCTCCTCAAAATTACCCCCATGTTTATCAAAAGAGCCAAATTTATCTATTGTATTTAATTTGGCCTGATTGTTTGCATAAACATAACAAGAATGGTAACTGACTACCTTTGCTGGAATTTCATGATTGAGTGTTAATGTGCCCCATAGGGCCAGGAAGCCAAGCCATCCAGCTGCCATCAGGCCTGCCTGTGGTATCTGCTGAGTTAGGTGAAGTCCTCACCTGTAGTGGCTCTACCTGGGCCCATGCCCTAGGCTTCAAGGCCCATCTCAGCCCTCCTACTCGTCACGGCTCAGAGTGCGTGGGGGTCCCACAGGGACACACAGGCGCCCTTATTGCTCCCCTTCTACTCTGACCAACCGCCAGTGATGGTAGGGCATGGGCCTGATGCTCCAGCACCAGCTATTTTCAGGGCTACCAAGCAGGATACCAGACTTTCTCCATGGCACTCTTATTGGCTTCAAATCTTCAGAGTTCAGGCAGGGCTCTTTAAAACATGATACTCCAGTTAAAGTTTCTGGCTAATAAAACCACTATTGGAAACTGGTCTTATTGAATTTATGCAAAGAAATGTATTGCCATGATTTATTTATTAAGTATTGCCAAATTTTAGAGGAATTGTATAAGGAGAAAAATATACTGACCTGCTTTAAGATAGAATTTTCCTTGCCAGTCCTTTTTATGGACTTTCCAAAGTAATATTTTCTGAATGTATTATAACAAAACAGTAACTGTTAGATTTCTTTTATCAGTCCCTCCCTAAGTACTTTGGCATAACTATTTACCCTCTGTTTAGGGAGGCAGAATGTAAATTATTTACTCTTCCTGGCTAACTGGCCAATATTATTTGATTTCCTTTCAACATCTCTCTTCTCCTTATTACATACACAACCTTTATAAATTTTACACTTCCAAATGAGCCTTCAAACCTTCTTTCTATGTCCTTTAAAAATGCATAACCATGCCTCAGACCTTCTACTCAGTATTCCTTATTCTTTGAAACCTCAATCTTTTAATGATTCCTAAAAAGTAAACAGCCAGAATTTCTTAGATTAACATTTATGACTTAGACCTTCTGTGATAAAAGTAAGAGTAGGTAAAAATATTACTTTTTGAGAGACAGAGATTTTTAAAATTTAAGCTAGTTGTAACATTAAAGATATTATATCTTAAAGTTCCTTTGCTGAGTATTCCACCACCGCCCAAGAAGTACCCAGTAACCCCGCCCTGCCAGGCTCAGACAATGAGATTTTCTTTATGTGTATTGGAAGCGTTTAAAAAGAATAAACGGGGCAGAGGAAGAGCCACTGTGTTTTGCAGAAAGCCTTGAGTCCAGCATGGTTCAGATAAGCAAGAAACCAAGGATGCCAGCAGAGCGGGTTGTGGCCAGCAAAATCAACAAAAACCTTTCTCTCCATGTTCTCCCCGCTGACGCCCCCCCCCTTTTCTGCATTAACCATTTACTCTGTCCTTAGCAGGGGGAATAAGGCAAGCAGTCTGAGATCCTGTATAACCAGGCTTTTACACTTAAGGAACAGCTGCTCTACCTCCCAGATTTTCATTTACTCCAAGGCCCCAGAGGATCTCAAATCCTCCTCCTCCTTCACCACTTCTGATATCTCCAAACATCCCCCTGTCCCCCAGCCTAGGGCTCCTCTATCTCAGCAGGCTGAGAGTGAATTATACCACCTCTACCCTGTTGCACACCTGCTCTGAAGCAGTTTTCAGCTCTCTTCCTCCTCCAGAGACCCACTGTAAATCTATCAGGAAGGGCAGGCAGGTCGCGGTTCTCAGGACCACATGATTCTCTGTTTGCTAGCAGGGCTGAAAAAGGCAGCCTACAAAGCAGTTAATTATGACTAATCTTAACCCAACAAGCCTTTGTTTAAACTTTCTGGATTGGCAACCTTCACAAATTTTATACTTTTAAATTAACCCTAGAATTCCAAAATTTTAAACTAACACAGCAAAATTATAAATCAAGGAAAAACAATTAAAAGTTCTCTACTGTCTTCCCCCTAAAGCAGGGTTTGCACTATCTTTCACACAGACTCTCACACTTACATTTATACACCAGACAGTCTGAGTTTTTGACTTCTACCAGATATTTACTCAGAGTTTAAACAGTCCACCTGTTTCCAGATTAAACAGGCAGTTGGACATCCCTCTCACAACCCAGAACTGCTGGCTCCCAACTGCTCGCCTGCCTGCCTTCCTGATTGCCCATAACTGCTTCTGCCTGCCAGCCTGATCACCCCTTAACCACTCCCCTGCCAGCCATATTGATGCCTAACTTCTCCCCTGCCAGCCTATTTGCCCCTAACTGCCCTCCCCTGCAGGCCTGGGTTCCCCCCCCCAATTGCCCTTCCCTGCAGGCCCGATAGCCCCCAACTTTCCTCCTCTGCCAGCCTGGTCACCCCTAACTGCCCTCCCCTGCAGGCTTGATCGCCCAAAACTGCCCTCCCTTGCAGGCCTGGTCCCTCCCAACTGCCCTCCCCTGCTGGCCATCTTGTGGCGGCCATCTTGTATCCACATGTGGGCAGCCATCTTGTGTGTTGGAGTGATGGTCAATTTGCATATTACTCTTTTATTGGATAGGATTATTAGATAGGATAGAGGCCTGGTGCACAGGTGGGGGCCAGCTGGTTTGCCCTGAAGGGTGTCCCAGATCAGGGTGGGGGTTCCCTTGGGATGTGGGGCATCCTGGGCTAGGGACCTGTGGTGGATTGCAGGCCAGCCATGCCCCCCGGCGACCCAAGCGGAGGCCCTGGTATCTGGGATTTATTTATCTTCTATAATTGAAACTTTGTAGCCTTGAGCAGAGCCAAGCCTCCTGCTCGCTCCATAGCCACAGCCATTGTTGTTGGGATTTATTTATCTTCTATAATTGAAACTTTGTAGCCTTGAGTGGAGGCCTGAGGCCGCCAGGGTGTGCGGAAAGCTTGGCTTCCTCCATTGCCAGGGAAACCCAAGCCTCCTGCTCTCTCCGTGGCCGCAGCTATCTTGGTTGGGTTAATTTGCATACTCGCTCCTCATTGGCTGGTGGGCATGGCTTGTGGGTGTAGCGGAGTAGTGGCTAATTTGCATATTACTCTTTTATTAGATAGGATTATTATTGTTAATGTAAAAGACTAGATAAGATTTTGGATAAGGTTGGTTAATGCCTACTTTATTCTTATTAAATAATAACAATCACTTCCTTTTATTGAGTACATACTATGGGTTAGTTCATTTATTTGCTAAAATTGATAACTGTTCTATTGTTAAATGTCAAATAAAATTCTTAATGAAGTATGGACTTTGGTTAATAATAATGTATTGATGTTTATTGAAATGTACCATAAGATGTTAATAATATGGGAAAACTGGGCATGGAACATATGGGAAGGCTCTGTACACTCTGCAGATTTTCTACAAATGTAAAATTGTTCTAAAATATAAATGTTATCTTAGAAAATTCTACCAAAGTGTTTGACAAATAAGCTCATTAAGTTGAGCTTAATTAACCTTTGTTTGTTTTCTGACTTTTTATTGTTTTATTATTTATTTATTTAAAAATATTTTTATTTCTTTCAGAGAGGAAGTGAGAGGGAGAGAGAGATAAAAACATCAATGATGACAGAGAAGCATTGACCGGTTGCCTCCTGCACACCCCCTACTGGGGATTGAGCCCACAACTGGGGCATGTTCCTGACCTGGAATTGAACCATGACCTCCTGGTTCATAGGTCAATGCTCAACCACTGAGCCATGCCAGCCAGGCTTATTTTTAATTATTGACCCTTGCCACTTTGTAAAGAGCAGGATATTGATGGTGCCAGAGACAAAAGTGTGTGATTGCTGCCTCTCTGCCAATCTGTCTATAAATCTGACTTTTTGAACCTAAATTTTCTATTGGTTTCCCTAATAAATTTCATCCGATAAGAGTTTCACTGTGAGCAATTATCTGAAATGTTCTAGAAATGAAAGGCAAGAAAACTAATCACAGACAGCAATGTTGATTGAAATAGGAGTAATTGCTATACTGACCTTAGCTCCATTTCTCTCCCTTACAGCCAGTGTCCAGAGGGATACATCTGTGTGAAGGCTGGTCGAAACCCCAACTATGGCTACACAAGCTTTGACACCTTTAGCTGGGCTTTCTTGTCTCTATTTCGATTGATGACTCAAGACTACTGGGAAAACCTTTACCAGTTGGTAAGTGTTTTAGTCCATTTGGGCTGCCATAACAAAATACCACACCTGGGTAGCTTACAAATAATAGAAATTTATTGCTTACAGTTCTAGAGTCTAGGAAGTGCAAAATCAAGACACCAACATGGTCTCATCTTGGCCAGAGCTTTCTTTCTGGTTCAGAACTGACACCTTATCACCGTGTCATCACCCGGTGTAAGGAGTGAGGGATCTCTCTGGAAGCTCTTTACAAGGCACTAATTTCATTTATGAGAACTCCACCTCATGATCTAAGCACTTCCCAAATGCCCCACTTCTAATACCATCACATTGGGCATTAGGATTTCAACATATGAATTCTGGGGGCATTTAGGCCATCACAGTGATGTCAAATTAACATGCCTGAAATTTAATTTTATGAACATACATGAAATGACAAATATGGATACTTGTTTATAACATTCTGGAATATAGAGGAAGGTCCTGTTTAAAGTCAGGGTGTTGAGGATCCCAATTGTTCATTCAGTTAGTACCTATATATTGAGAGTTTCTTGTATGAAAGGCATTGAGGGTGCCTTTCAATCTTGGTTAAAATACATTGGATGCTAAAAAGCATTCACCTCTGGTTATCTAATTATGGTAATCAGGTATTTATTGAAATTATATGAAATACTCGTGAAATGATTCCTTTTTTCCCCCTAGACATTACGTGCTGCTGGAAAAACATACATGATATTTTTTGTCCTGGTGATTTTTTTGGGCTCGTTTTACTTGGTGAATTTGATCCTGGCTGTGGTGGCCATGGCCTATGAGGAACAGAATCAGGCCACCTTGGAAGAGGCAGAGCAGAAAGAGGCTGAATTTCAGCAGATGCTCGAACAGCTTAAAAAGCAACAGGAAGAAGCTCAGGTACTGAGAGATAAACAAAGCTTTATTATTATTATTAAAATTTTAAGTAGGAATATTTGTCAAATTGGAACTGAATTTTCATTTGGTATACAGGCATTCATTCTCATTCAGAAAGAAATGTAAAATTGTTGCTGAAATTGGGAGTCAAAGAAACTTTTTAGATATTATATATAAGAAAATTAGCTGGTGGTAGAAAATACATTTGGGATGAGGTTAACTACAAGGTGTACCAGTTAATAATGCGGATTTTTTTCAATAGATGGAGTTACACATATGTTGATATATGTGCAACTTGATATGTATGCTATTTTGTTGTATTGACAGCAAGCTTCAAAACTTCATGTCAAATTTTCTGAAGGTGTTAACATCATAGATATTTTTGCTTAAAAATGTCGAATTTTGTGCCAAAAAAAAGAGCATTTGTGGGGAGTTTTAATTCATTACTTTATTTTGAAGAAAAAGTTATCATCTACTTCAGGAAGCTTATGGTGAACATGCTCTATCTCAAGATATTTGTGAACGCTGGTTTAAACGCTTTAAAAGTGATGATTTCGATGTGAAAGACAAAGAACATCCAGGTCAACCGAAAAAGTTTGAAGACCAACAATTATAAGCATTATTGGATGAAGATGCGTGTCAAACTCAAAAACAACTTGCAGAAAGATTAAACGTTGCTTAGCAAACAATTTCTGATCATTTACAAGCAATGGGAAAGATTTTCAAGGAAGGAAAATGGGTGCACATCAACTGAATGAAAGACAAATGGAAAACCGAAAAGTCATCAATAAAATGTTGCTTCAGTGGCATGAAAGAAAGTCTTTTTGGCATCGAATTGTGACTGGTGATAAAAAGTGGATTTATTTTGAGAATCCCAAACACACAAAATCATGGGTTGATCCAGGTCAACCATCAGCATCGAATGCAAGGCCAAATAGTTTCGGAAAGAAGACAATGCTCTGCGTTTGGTGGGGTCAGGAAGGTGTGGTGTATTATGAACTTCTAAAACCAGGTGAAACCGTTAATACTGATTGCTATCGCCAACAAATAATCAATGTGAACCACACTTTGATCGTGAAATGACCAGAATGTGCCAGAAGACATGGCAAAGTAATTTTGCTTCATGATAACTCACCATCACACACTTCAAAACCAGTTAAAGACATGTTAAAAGATCTTGCTTGGGAAGTATTAACCCACCCACCATATTCACAAGACCTTGCTCCTTCAGATTACCACTTGTTCTAATCATTGGCACAGGCACTTTCTGAGCAGCACTTCAAAACGTATGAAGAAGTGGAAAATTGGGTCTCTGAATGGTTTGCCTCAAAACAAGAAAAGTTCTATTGGGACGGTATCCACAAATTACCTGAAAGATGGGGAAATGTGTAGCTAGCAATGGACATTACTTTGAATAAAGCACTTTTGATGTTTCTCTTGAAATTATCATGTGTGTTTTTTTTAATTACGAAATCTGCCATTATTAACCGGTACACCTAGTATACAATTGTCTCAAGAAAGCTGAGAGGGAATCTGATTTTCAGTTTAATGTGAAAAAGAGACATCACTGATATTTCCAACCATTGTATTTTACTACTTATAATATTTGAGGTTTAATCTGAAGTTAAGAAGTCTAAAATGTTAAGAAGAAAACTTTAGGTATACCTACTCCTAACCATTCTTTTGGGTTTCTGTAGCACAAAAGGTGTTTCCTGCAGCTCCTCTAAGGATATCAGGAAGGCATCTTCTATTTATTAGATTCTAACTTTAAATTCTCATTAATATTATGGCCTATTTGGGCTAGGGACATGTTAAATGGGCACTTATGTCTTGAGGAGAAGAGAAAGGATAACAGTGTTTTATTAAAAGGAAAATATAAGTTGAAAGGTAAATATCATGGAAAGTTATAGTGAGATCTAATTCATGTCAGAGTTACATTGCCTCAAATACATCTGCCAATATTGGGGATGGTAAGGCTTATTAACCATTATATTAAGTATCTCATTGCTGTTTTGTTTTGCATTTTCTTAATAACTAATGATGTTGAGTGTCTTTTCATGTTCTTGCTTTCTGTATGTATAGCTTCTATTGAGAAATGGATGTTTGATCTTTTGCCATTATATTAGCTGAGCAGTTTGTTTTCTTACTAAATTTTGAGTACTTTTTATATATTCTAGGAATAAGTCAGTCCTTTATAACATGTATGCTTTGTAAAAATTTTTTCCCAGTCTGTAACTTGTCTTTTCATTCTCCTAATAGTATTTTTTTAAATAAAAGTTTTTAATTTTTATAAATTAGTTTGTCAAACTTTTTTGTTTGTGCTTTTGGTGTTGTATCTATTTATTTATTTATTTTTGCAAAACCAGCATTATGAAGATTTTCTAATATTTTTTTTCTTCAACAAGTTTTATAGTTTTGTGTTTTATATTTAGGTCAATGAGATTTTTTTGTGTGTAAAATGTGTTTTATAGGTTGATATTGTTTTATATATAGATTAGAGGCCCGGTGCATGGATTCGTGCACCTGTGGGGTCCCTCAGCCTGGCCTGCACCCTCTCACAATCCGGGACCCCTCGGGGGATGTCTAACTGCCTGTTTCAGCCCGATCCCTGCAGGCCAGGGGATCAAAACCAGCAGTCCGACATCCCCCAAAGGATGTAGTAGTGAGCAAGGTGGCAGACAGCCAGGGAGAGTGAAGCAGCAGGCAGCCAGGCAGCCAGGGAGAAGCTCCTACTCTTCCCGGCCCTGATACACCTGCTGCCGCCACTTGGTAACGCTGCCACAGAGGCTTGCACCGCTGCAGCTGCGCTTGCCAGGTAAGCCCTGCATCTGGCTTCTGTCGGTCAGCTAAGCAGCGCTTCCGCATTGAGCATCTGCCCCCTGGTGGTCAGTGCAGGTTATAGCTACTGGCCAGTCCTCCGGTTGCTTAGGCTTTTATATAGAGAGATATCTAATTATTCCAGCACTACTTACTGAACAAAATATTCTTCCTCCTCTAATTGCCTTTGAACCTTTGTCAAAAATCAGTTCTCCATATGTGAGTGGGTCTATTTCTGAATTCTATTCTGTTAAATTGATTTATTTGTCTGTCTTTGCACCAATACCACACTCTTAATTACTGTAGCTGGTTAATAAGTCTTGCAATCAGATAGTGATAATTCTCCAACTTTATTTTTTATCTCTTTCAAAGCCATTTTGACTATTCTAGGTCCTTTGTAGTTTCATTTGAGCTTTAGAATCAGCTTGTTCATTTTGGCTTGGATAGTTTCTATTGCTATATCTTGATCATCTTTTCCCTTTCAGTGTCATGTCTTCTATTAATCCCATTCAGGGTATTTTCCATCTCAGACATTACAGTTTTATTCTCTAAAAGCTCAATCTGCATCTCTTTTATATCTCCCTTGTTTCTAATATTTTGAACATATACAATACAGCTATAATAACTGTTTAAAGTCCTTATCTGGAAATTCTAACATCTATGATGTATATTGGTTTTAATTAATTATTTTCTTCATGAATGGTCATCTAGTCCTGTGTGGTTTTTTTTACATTGCTGAAAATCTTCAGTTGAATTACAGACACTGTTCATTTTACCTTTTTGTTGCTCAATATTTTTTTATTTATATAAAAATTATTGATCCTTTTTGGGAGACATAGTTACATTACTTATAAACAGTTTGATCCTTTTACATCTTCAAAACTTTGAGATTTGTTAGGTAGAACTAGGGCAGCATTTAGTTTAGGGTTAAGTATTTCATACTGTTAATTATTCCCTACTGTTTAGTGAAAATCCTTCTGAATACTCTACCCAATGTCTCATTCATTCAGTCTTCAAAACCATTATTACATGTATTCTGTCCATTTTATTGTTTGTTTCAGGAAGGAGAGTAAATCTGATCCCTGTTACTATTTCTTGACCAGAAACAGAAGTACAAAATAACTTTTGTACATATAGTGACTTTTTGATATATAGGTATTCTTTTTTTTTTTTTTCAGATAGATGGCTCCAGATATTTGAAACTTTATTTGAATGATAGTATATCCTTGGAATTTGTAGTTTTAAAATTGAGCTTTTAAATAATACTTACTTTGAAGATGTACAACATATAACATTAGGTCTTTATTTTAGGCTTTTTTTGTGAGATGGGGATTTAACAATGAATTGCTTAGCTGGTTACTCAGTTCAACCATATATTTAGAATTTGCTGATCATGGGGATCAAGCCCACAACCTGGGCATGTGCCTTGACCAGGAATCGAACCAGCGACTTTTTGATGCATGGGACAGCGCTCAACCAACGAAGCACACTGGCCAGGACATTGTCTTGTAGTTTTGAGTAGGGTTTTAAAACTGGATTTTATGTTTAAAATGCAGTATAATCACTGGCAGTCGTGTGGTTTTATATTTTAAAGACACAGATACAGAGTTATAGAGCCTATTTTGAATCACACAGAAATCTTATAAGAAGAAAATGTTATTCTCTTGTAATTATTAAGGACATATTAATTATTTGCTATAAGAGGAGTTCAGCAAGCCATTTGCAAATAAACAGGACACTGGCCATGTCACAGAGCTAGGTATAAACAGGTACGCAGACATGAGAGGTGACAGGAAACATCTGCCTTTGAGGGACCATCAAATCACTGGAAGTGGAACAAGTGACAGATTTGAGTTGGTGAGTGACACAGAAAATGTGTTGTGTCAGGAGGTTACCATTGTTGACTTAGAAATCTGTTTTGGTTTTGAGTTATTTGCCAACTGTTACCCATAATAGGTAGGGAAATCATGTCTTATGCAAAACAAATTCCGGAAGTGATTTAAATGAACATGAGTTTCAGGATTATGGCAAAGGAATATTACCACAACTTCCTTTGTTTCTAACAATAAGCTAGACAATAAATGATTAGCACTGTGTGTTGCATGTTTCTGTCTATTCAAAGGGGAAAGGTGCATTAAGGACTTTATTTGGATAAAGAGGAATACATGTATATTCCATTCTTTCAATGGTATATATTATGTATATCCTGTGTATCAGGCATAATCAACTATATTTAACTTGCTACAGAGATGTGCTTCATTTTTTCATTTATTTTACAAATATTTATATTTGACATATTCATATTTTAAAATATCTTGTAATATTTCTCATCTTTCATCATTGATGATGTTAGAAGTAACACTGATCCAGGAATTCAAAAAAATCTGGCTATCTGACTATATGCAATTCTGTAAATACACAAATTCTGAATTAATGTTTCATCTGAATGCTAGGCATTGTCTTATACCAAGTTTTAGACCTGGGTTTCCATAATTAATATAGTATTCAATATTAACAAATATCTGTCTTACATTTTATTCGTTGCTTAGCTCAACACATATTTAGTACTATACGTAGCACCATTAATTCCATCACTGAAATCATGTTAGTTCTAGAGAATTTATGTCTCTCTCTATATATTTTTTAAGTTGAGATGAGATTCAGAAATGGAAGCTACTTAGAGTTTCTTTCTCCCCAGGAAGGAAGAAACATAAAGCACAGCATGATGTCAAAACATTATAAATTTTATCTTCATTCTTTACTAAAATATATTTCTGTTATACATTCTGACAGTCTTCTATGAGATATAGAAAAGACAAATATAAGTATGTCTTATTCTTCCCCCAACCCCACATCAGTGTCCAAAACAACCGACAACATTATGCCTTTTTTCATCTTTATTTACTAAATAGTAACTGAGCCCCCGTTTTTTTTATGTCAGGTGACATACTAGGCACACCAAAACATGAAAAAGTCCTGTCTAACTTACAGTCCAGTGGAAAAGATAGAACAAAATGGTAGATAAGTTAGAGTTATTTATACTCAGGAATGGCATATGTACAGAGTTGAACCAGTATCCTCATAATTTAATCATTTCCACTTCCTTGATTATGTTTAAAAACATGAATATACTTAATGAGAACTCAGCTTGGATATGCACTATATTGCTATTTCATATCCTCTCTAGTCATGTTTACATAATTTCCATTCTAAAAATACTATTCATATAAATAAAAATACAAAATATTTGCCATACTTTATCTCAGAGCTGGCTGTGTTTCTTTAGCATGTACAGAAATTTGAAATGCTTAACTATCTACTTAGTGCTAAAATATGGAAAAACATTGAAAAATTATCATAAACCCTTGAATGATAATTTTAGGTACTTATTGATTGATATGTTAGCATGTGTTATTATTCATTATAATAATTTATAACATTGAAGAATTTGAAATTAAAAGTGCTATGTAGTAAATTAATCATGTTTATCTCTGGGATTAACATGACCCTAAGGATGTGAACTATAGTAATAAATATAATTCAAATGAAGTAAGAGGATAAACTAGCCAATGCATTCCCACAACTTCTATCCAGAGATAAACAGTAAACACTTTAAATGATTTGAGTTCACACAAACACACAAATATTTTGTCCTAGATTTAGAAGAAAAAAAATACCACTCAGTTGTTCACAAGTTTCAGAAGAAACACGCCTATGGATGGAGTTGGAATAGTAACCAGACCAGCAACCATGAAAAGAAACATTTGCTTTTAAATGTAGAAGATATTTTTTATCTCCTGAAATGAAGCTAATCTCAACAGAGTTGGCACATCTTTTCAGGAGATGTGCCAAAGCAGACTTTTCTTGCCCTAATGCATATTGCTTTATGGTATGTAACACTGTGTCATTATTAACGGAACTCTTGTAGTAAAAGCACAATGAAATGAGCAGAAGACATCATGTTCACATAGCGTTAATAGCCATAAATGGCAACATTTGTACCATTGAACTGTTTTCAAAGTCCTATGTTCTAACCAGTGCCTCGCTCTGTTTTAAACAGGCAGTTGCAGCAGCATCAGCTGCTTCAAGAGATTTTAGTGGAATAGGTGGCCTGGGAGAGCTCTTGGAAAGTTCCTCAGAAGCCTCAAAGTTAAGCTCCAAAAGTGCAAAGGAGTGGAGGAACAGAAGGAAGAAGAGAAGACAGAGGGAGCATCTTGAAGGAAACAACAAAGGCGAGGGAGACAGGTTTCCCAAATCTGAATCTGAAGACAGTGTCAAGAGAAGAAGCTTCCTTTTTTCCATGGATGGAAACCGCCTGACTAGTGACAAGAAATTCTACTCCCCTCATCAGGTATGGCTTTCTACCAAGTGCTCCAATTTACTTTGTCATTGCTATTGCTTGTTAATTGCTATGTTTTGTTTTGTATATCTGCTTTAAATGAAAGGCAGGTAACCAACATTCACTATAGTTATTTATATTTGTATCATAAATTATTTTTAAACAAGACTTTTATTAAACCACTAGTGGCCAGGTGCATGAATTCATGCACATTGAAAGGAAATTAATTAGAAGAAATATTTTAATATTGCTATTTGCCCTTTCCCTATGATAGAAGTGTCAAATTCACGATCGACAATGACAGATCAAAACACACGTGTGCGATTGGCGCCTGCGAGAGCTTTATATGTATCGCATGCGTGAGTCAACTTAGCCTTTTACAGATATAGAATAAACTTGCTTAATTAGACCTGTTTTCTGATATAGCTAAACTTTTTCCAGCCCAGTGAAGCACCCTAACTTCTCTTTCAGTTAATTGTCAGCAACACAGCAGTAAATATCAACATGAAGCACATTATTATTATAGATCACGCAGGGAGAACAAAGGGTAAAATATTTAACTGCAGCAGTGTTTGACTATATTCTGCACAGTGAGAAAACTTGAAGTTGTTTTCAAGGTCCACCATTTCTTATTTCTTTTCAGTCAGGTCAATTTTCTAAACTTTCTAAATCTCCATTTTCTGACTAATGAAAAGAAAATAGGATTCTACCGAGTCTCCTATTTACCTGCTCCAGGACTTATGTGAGGATCAAATGAGATGAGGCATGGGAAAATGCTTCACAGACATTTGGTTACAGTGTGAAATGTTTCCACCTGGCTATGAAGCAAGTCATGTTCCTGGGCTGAAGAAACTGCAAGGAGGCTAGTCACTAGGGAGAGGAAGCTGGGCGTTGCTACTTGACGTCATTACCCGGCACCCACAGCCACCATTTCTGGGCTGGGCTGGGTTGTGGGCCGCATTTTGTGCTATGGGGTCTCGGCAGCATCAGCTGTACTTGGTGGGCTGTCACTCCAGGGTGGTGGTGGGGCCTGTGTCCCACTTGGGGGAAGCCAAGTGCTGCCTTGTTGGTGGCAGGACCGCAGTGCTGTTTATCTGTAAATGGCAAGTGCGTGTCATGGCAGCTCCTGCATTGAGTGTCAACCACCTGCTGGTCAGTGTGATTCATAGCAACCGGTTGGATGGTGGGAGGGACACTTTGCATATTAGCCTTTTTATATATATATATATATATATACATATATATATATATATATATACACACACACACACACACACACACACACACACACATACATACACACACACTAAGTGGCCAGATTATTATGATCTCTGAACACATAATCTGGCCACTCAGTGTGTGTGTGTGTGTATGTGTGTGTGTGTGTGTGTGTGTGTGTGTGTGTGTATATTAGAGGCCCAGTGCATGAATTCATGCATGGGTGTGGTCCGGCCAGCCTGGCCAGGGGGAGGCCGGCCTGCCTGCTGGTCGAACTCCTGGTCAAGGGGACAATTTGCATATTAACTTTTTATTATATAGGATATACACTGAGTGGCCAGATTATTATGCATTCAGAGATCATAATAATCTGGCCACTCAGTATATGTGTGTGTGTATATATATATATATATATATATATATATATATATATATATGGTAGATTAACTTTTAATTTAAGGTAATCAGCTTTAAATGTTGCACTATTTTGAGACCATGTTTCTTCATCTGCTTTTTTTTTGGGGGGGGGGTGGGTGTGGTGGGGAGAAAAACCTCTCTATCATACTTTTCAGGAAGATAGTTTTACAATCCTTTTCCTTTCTGAGGCCTTGGATTAATTTATCTTCTTTACATCTGGGTTTCTGCCTTTATTATCTGTGGTTCTGATTGCAACATATGTATGAATCTTGAAAAGAAATGTCTCTGGACTTGGCCTTTATCTTCTGATAGGAGAACTGTGCTGTTGTGAGTCTCCATTATCCTGATCTGGTGTCATGCTATGATTCATTCAAATGAAATTATGACCAAAATGCTCTTGAAGAGAACTAAATTGAAGATGGTCTATTTTTGTTCTGATTTAATGCCAACTAATCAATTCTTTAGCATATGTCAAGTCAAAGAGAAAAAATTGTTTTAACTTTCTGTCTGTCAATAAGTTTTACTGTTGCCTAATGTAAAGAGTAAATAGTTATGAAATTGGTGATTAAGTACTTATGACTTTGAACACTGGTTCCATTAAATGTTCATGTGCAATGAATTATTAACTCTTCTAATCATATTAATCTGGGTCATAATTATACCCTAAAGGTTATATTTTGAGAAACACTCTACATAATTAAAATTAAGTTAGAGCAAAAAACTATACATTAACCAAGGGCTATATGTCCTTCTTATAAAGAACAAACTTCTAGTTCTCTTTCCCATCTTGCAAGATGGTGGGTGAAAAGAAAACTGAGAAGCCGGATACTAAGGAGAAGAAGTCTGATACCAAGGAGAAGAAACATGAAGCCAAGAAGAAGGCTGATGTTGGTGGCAAGGTTAAGGCGCCTGAGAAGGGGAAGCCCCACTGCAGCTGAAAGCCCGTCCTCGTCAGAGGAATTGGCAGATATTTCTGGTCGACTATGTATTCGCAAAAGGCCATGTACAAGAGCAAGTATTCGGCAGCTAAATCCAGGATTGAAAAGAAAAAGGAGAAACTTCTTGCTATTGTCACAGAACCAGTTGGTGGTGACAAGAATGGTGGTACCCAAGTGGTTAAACTCAGCAAAATGCCTAGATATTAACCTACTGAAGATGTGCCTCGAAAACTGTTGAGCCATGGCAAGAAACCCTTCAGCATGTGAGGAAATTGTGGGCCAGCATCACTCCTGGGACCATTCTGATCATCCTTACTGGGCTCCACAGAGGCAAGAGGGTGGTTTTCCTGAAGCAGCTGAGCAGTGGCTTACTACTTGTGACTGGACTTCTGTCTCTCAATTGAGTTCCTCTTCGTAGAACACATCAGAAATTTGTCATCACCACCTCCACCAAAATTGATATCAGTGGTATGAAAATCCCCAAACATCTCACTCATGATTCTTCAAAAGAAGAAGGAGGAGGAGGAGGAGGAGGAGGAGGAGGAGGAGGAGGAGGAGGAGGAGGAGAAGAAGAAGAAGAAGAAGAAGAAGAAGAAGAAGAAGAAGAAGAAGAAGAAGAAGAAGAAGAAGCAGAAGCAGAAGAAGCAGAAGAAGAAGCAGCAGCAGCAGCTGCACAATCCCAGACACCAGGAGGGTGAGATCTTCGACACAGAGAAAGAAATATGAGATTACAAAACAGCGTAAGGTTGACCAGAAAGCTGTGGACACAAATTCTGCCAAAAATCAAAGCTGTTCCTCAGCTCCAGGGCTACCTCCACTCTCTGTTCACTCTCACCACTGCACTTTATCCTCACAAACTGGTGTTCTGAATTTCTTATAATAACCTGATTAAATAACTGATATGTTTCCTGAAAGAAAAACAAAAAACTTCTTATAAAACTTCTTTAAAAATTGGAGTAAGTACAAAATTCATTGCTTATTTCTTGGTTGGGAGCAAAAGGCATATACAAGTTATCAATGGGTATTTAATTTATAATTTACATTTAATATGTAAATAAAATAAAAATTAACTCTGTTAATAATTTATAGCTTGAATTTTCATATTAGGACAAAATAGTTATGTACACACAAAAAGTTATAAGATGAACACCGTTTCCTACAGATAATGCTAATATCAAGAGATCTAACAACTATCTGGCATAATACAAATATAAAGTATGATAGTACATCAGTATAACACTTTTGGGTTTAACTTGAACCTCTATAGGCCCAGATTCTTTTTTGGCTTAAACTGTTATCTCTGACATAGTTTAGCATTATTAAGATTATTAGAAGTCATTAGGATTAGTAGTATTTGACACCACAGCTTAATGATTGATGTCATAAAGCCTGTGTTCATATTTCAACTCCAAATTAGTTCTGTGACTATGGTAGAGTCACTTTTACTTTGTAAAATGGTGGATAATAATCTCTACTTTAAACAGTCGTGGGGGATTAAACAATATGAAATACCTATGTGACAAATAGTAAAGCTCTTATTAAGTTAAAATAGGTAAATGAATTCTAAATGAGAAACTAGAAATTTGAGTAGTTTCAATTACTCACAAATGTATATGCATACTAGCAACATTTACATGAATATATCTATGTGTTTTTGAAAATCAATATTTGCCCACCATTGTTTCATCATGATGCTCAAATAAAAACCTGTGGATTAGTTCATTTGGCCATTCAACAAATATTTATTGATAACCTACTGTGTGGCAGAAACACTTCTAGATGCTGAAAATATCTCAGTGAACAAAAGCAATACAATTCACTGACCTCAGGGAACTTTATATTAAAGGAGGAGACAGACAATAAGTTATAGACTGTGTTAGAAGGTGCTAAGTGCTATAGGAATAAGTAAGTTGAAAAGGGGAATCAGGATCACTAACTGGAGATAAACATTTTAAATAGGGTGGTCTGGAAAACCTCACTGTAAAAGAGACATTTCAGTAAATATTTAGAGATGGCAAGGGAAGAGGCTACCTCACGGAAGAGCGTCGTGGGCTCTTCCAGCAAGTGTCAGTAGGTCCCTGGTGCGGTAGTATGCCTGGGATGCCCCACAGGCAGCTGGGAGGCCTGTGCTGAGGAGCCATGGAGAGGCCACAGCAGAGGGAAATTAGCTGACAGCCAGAGTTAAATATTAAAATCAGAATATACACATATTACATGCAGTTCATTTTATATTTGTAGATGCGGAGATAGTGAGATAGGTAGATTGGTAGGTAGATAGGCAGATAGATGATAGATGGATGGATAGATAGATAGATATGTAAAAATTAAAGGGAAAAGCCTATCAGCATAAATATTTACTCTCCTCAGTAAAAGGACACAGAGACCGTTAACACAACTCACAAGCAAAAGTATTCCAGAAGCAGATTACAATTTCTGGTTTTGTAAACAAAAAAGAACTCTGATGGGGACGAGAATCAATGAAGGTAGTGGGGACAAGCAGCATAAGATGGACAGGGTATACTGTTCAAAATAAATATATTTTCTGAAAACTTCAAGGCAGAGAAGCCATATGGTATTTTATTTTTAAATAGATAATAAACGTTTATAATACAAAATGGAAAAAGTGTTCAAAGTTGTACAATGGAAAGTAAATGCCCCCAAAGATTTCATCTATGTTGTTTGGACACACTGAGACAATTTATTTTAAACCACAAGTTTTGTAGCTAGAACAAAGTATAATTGTTGGATAATTGAAAACATTGATAAGAAACATACTTTTAACCTAAAATACTATTCAGTGGACATTTCTATCCAATAATGACTTTGTGTGCATTTACTAGAACATCTTCAAATTCCCTGCATGGTCTTCCACCTTGACTTTTCCAAAACCACTTGAGTTCATCCCTGCATTGTGTTTTACAGACCTGGTTTCTTCTATTCTCCCTTCTGTTACTGAAAACTAAGAAAAATAGTTCAGATTTACCTTCTGGGCCCAAGGTAACATAAAACCCTGGGATGGACGGTTTGGCATGCCTGAGGCAAAGAAAGATGATCTTTCACTCCTTAGAGCACAAAAGCTTGTTTTCCCTGGAGAAAGGACTGCAGCAGCTGTGGGTATTCCCTGCACTCTGCTGCATCTTTTAGTGTGTTATTTTTGGTTTCTTTTCTCTGAATACTATTTTTGTCATCTCCTTTTTCAGTCTCCATTGCCTTGAAAGCTGTGCTCACACCCATTATTATACTTTCTAAAGAGTGAATAGAAGTTTCAAATAAACTCAAAGATCTGGACCGCCTTTGAAAACACCCTGACATAAAAACATGCAAATTAAAGGCATGTACAGGATACATTATGAATGTACCACATACTCCCAACCTTTGCATACAGAATTTCAGTTGCCAAAGATAGCCTCTGAACATGAGTATATTAAGATGATTATACTGACCCGTCCTAGGGATTAATGTAAGAGTGTAGAGTGAGGACCACCTGCATAGAACCACCTGGTGAATATTCAGATTCCAGAGTCCTACCCTCTCTCACGGAACCTAATTCTAGAAGGCAAGGACCTAAAAATTCACACTAAAGTTTCAAAAACAAGTCTGGACATCACCAAGGTACTGATCATTTAAACTGAATCTGAGGAGATTTAAAACATTAACATTCTTTATAATGAGGGCTGAATTAATTTCTCCATAATGCCTAATTTCTTGATCAGTTTGATGAGTGGAAATCTGCCTAACTGCTGTCGATAGTGAGTAGATAAACATGTGTCATGCAGACACAGCCGCAGGTTGGACAACTGGCAGTCGGTATTTCCTGTGGCGATCCTAACCAAACCCAAAGCAACGGCACCTTTTCATTTTATTTATTTTATTTTCACATATTTTTATTGATTTCAGAGAGGAAGGGAGAGGGAGAGAGAAATAGAAACATCAATGATGAGAGAGAATCATTGATTGGATGCCTCCTGCACTCCCACACTGCGGATTGAGCCTGCAATCTGGGCACGTGGCCTGACCAGGAATTAAACTGTGACCTCTTCATTCAACAACTGATGCTCAATCTCTGATCCATGCTGGCCGTACCAATGGCACCTTTCTAAATGAATAGTATCTTCCCCGAGCATCCCTGATATAAAGGGCAACAACGATTATTCTAGTGCTTTGTAGTCTGGGAAAAGTCATAAAAATAAAGCTACGAATGAGGCCTAAGAAAATCAACATTACCTAATTAGGCAGAGGGACCAAAATAAATTTGATGGAGTTTGCCTTTCCAATGTTTTTCCCCACTAAAATGATTTTATTTGGTTTTACACTGAAGCTTGGAGAAAGAAAGGGAAGATCCGGGCATATTTATGCTGACATATGACTATGTATGCACATGTATCTGTATGTATGAATACATTATTACCCTGGCTATGCAGAGAGATAGGAGAGGTCATGAGAGACGAACTGGGGGAGCAACAGGGAGTGTCACAGTCAATGAGAAAGTGAGTAAACAAAGATTCTGCAGACTGAATAAAGATGTCTTTGAAAACTATCATCAAGGCTAGAATAAAAGTTGAATTATTCGGTGCTGCGAGTTTAAAATCTATCCAAACAGTGAAAGAAGAGACTTCATGCTAAATCCTCATTTTCCTGTACCAGAAACTATTAACTTGATTTATTTGTGAACATGTCTAATACAAAATGGTTTTGAATGATCCAGTTCCTTTTAATAAAATTAAAGTGAGATCAGAAGGATAAGCTGTGTTTTATACCACCCTATTTAGCAAAGTCAAGTATATATATCTTGCCTTTTAAAGCACTTAGTGTTAAATGTTAAGTAAAAAAATAATTTATAAAGCAGTTTAGAAATACTCTCTGTTGTCATTACTCTGATATATATTCTCTCAAATAACGTGAATCATGATTAGCCATTTGGGAAACTGCTAGCAAATTTGGCAGACAGCATCATAGATTAACTTTATGACTTTTACTCCCTGGTGGATAGAGACAAACAGGTCCAGAAAAAGAATAATTTCCTATCAGAATCCAAAAGAAGTGAATGAAGAGAAAACAGTTTTGTTTTTAAACCATTATCCAGAAGTAAAATATTTTCTACAAATATTTGAAATCTGAGCCAACAGTCTCACTTGAGCCATAACTTATTTTCCAAGTTGTATGTCCTTTCAGATCATAATATTTGGCAGAGAAAGCAACCTACTACTTGTTTAACTACCACTCCCACCAAAACAAAAAACAAACAAAAAAACCCGCTTGTCCTCTTCAGCATGATGCTCCAGCCCTATAACATTGTGATTAAAAAATACACCTCACAGTACTAGATGAAGATTAAATGAAATGGTCATGGACTTAATAAATTGCAAATCAATATTCTTAGTAAAAAAATGAACACTTTATACTGAAATTTGCATTGTGATCTATAATAAAAATATCAAAATATATGTGTTCTCTATAAATTTGGTTACCTGTGTTTAAGAGCAAGACTATTCTAGACCCAAAAGAAAATAGATTCTGCAATATTAGGACTTTCATTAAATAATCGTGTGTGTGTGCCCCCCATTCCTTTCTTCCTCGCTCTCTCCTCAGTCTCTGCTAAGTATCCGTGGCTCCCTGTTTTCCCCACGACGCAACAGCAAAACAAGTATTTTCAGCTTCAGAGGTCGGGCCAAGGATGTCGGTTCTGAAAATGACTTTGCTGATGATGAGCACAGTACATTTGAAGACAGCGAGAGCAGGAGAGACTCACTGTTTGTGCCCCACAGACATGGAGAGCGACGCAACAGTAACGTTAGTCAGGCCAGTATGTCATCCAGGATGGTGCCAGGGCTTCCAGCAAATGGGAAGATGCACAGCACTGTGGATTGCAATGGTGTGGTTTCCTTGGTGGGTGGACCATCAGCTTTAACCTCACCTACTGGACAACTGCCAGAGGTGATATAGATAATAAGTTAGCTCCTACTGACATTATATACCAATTTGAAATAATCAAGGCCTAATAATGAAATAATACATAATTTTTTTAAGGACTGTCATTTTGGAAGCAGTCCTTAAAATTTATGTATTATTCACTGAATGCAAAACAACGAACTTTTTAGAATCAATTGAATTGTATGGGACCATTAGCTTTCAAATGCTTTAGGTTAAAAAAGCCCAGTTTTTAGAATCTGCAAATTCAGACCTACCAACACAAAATAATGAGCACTTTAACAACTAAATCATTATTTTAGATATATGATCACCCAGAATTGTATAATATTTCATATTCTTAAAATTAAATATTATAGTGAGCAATATAAATAATGGGCAGTTTTTACACAACTGTCAATATTACAGTGACTCAAATATTTTTATATCTATTAAAATGGCTCTAAAATGTTATTTCTTATAAAATGGTATATAGAAATAATTAAGAAAATCTCAGGAAAGCACACACATTTCATTGTACATCTGTGTTTGTGCATGAAAATAATTGGCCCATATATGTCAATATTGTCAATATAGCCTCAAGTAAAATAACTTACCCTTGGGACTATATAATCCTATTATTTATTTTGGGGGGAAGATTGATCTGATTATAAGTTATTGAAATAAGCAGAAAAACAATTTGAATGTGAACAAGATGAAACAATATATGACATTAGCATGCTTATGAAAATTTCCCTGAAAAATCCAGCAGGTTCTGCAATATAATTTCCCTATACTAGTGGTCGGCAAACTGCGGCTCGCAAGCCACATGTGGCTCTTTGGCCCCTTGAGTGTGGCTCTTCCACAAAATACCACGGCCTGGGTGAGTCTATTTTGAAGAAGTGGCATTAGAAGAAGTTTAAGTTTAAAAAATTTGACTCTCAAAAGAAATTTCAATCGTTGTACTGTTGATATTTGGCTCTGTTGACTAATGAGTTTGCTGACCACTGCCCTATAAATTGCATTCTAACTGGTGAATTCTTGGTAAAGGCTATCACCTATGATAATTTTTAAAAAACTGTTTATAACTTAAGAACAAATTCAATATTTTATTACTTGAAAATTGTGACTTGGAAAAATTGCATGTAGCATGGTTTTCCAAAAAATGCTATGTGGTGTTTTATTAGTCATTGAAAAGGGTGGTTTGAGCCATCAGTATTTGTTTTGCAGGGCACCACCACTGAAACAGAAGTCAGAAAGAGAAGGCTAAGTTCTTACCAGATTTCGATGGAAATGCTAGAGGATTCCTCTGGAAGGCAGAGAGCCATGAGCATAGCCAGCATCCTGACCAACACAATGGAGGGTAAGAAGCAGGCCATGGGGCAGGCAGCTTTGTATGATCATATGCTTTGTGGAACCTAGGTCTTCTCTTTATATTGCCACAGTTAATTACCCAGGATCAGAACTATATACTAGACCTAAGTAGATGATACATGGAACATATTATGTTCCCATTGGTTATAAAAACTAATATTGCTCTTATTTCTTTTTTACTTTGGTCCTTATCATCTCTGCAGAGTGACATTTCCCCACTTGATATTATATCAGTGATTATTTACCCTTATATTACATTATCCTTAAGCAATTAGAGTAAACACTTCCCTTTTTAAGTGTTGGTATAAAGAAGCACAAAGAAACTTTTCTTTTAACCTCTAACCTGTTTTCCAGGCAAGGAGGTGGTAATCGGGTTCAGAGAAGCATATGAGTGAGTTGGACAAATCAAAACATGTGCTCCACTTCAACAAGGACCCTAAAAAATCTCTCCCCCATCGTCCACATTCACAGAAACCATTACATCTCCTCAAAGGAGAGCTGACACAATACTTACTAATTTTGACACAGGGGAATGGGCAGTAATTATTAATCCCTTATTCATTCATTAAATAAGTCATCACTTCTTGAAGTTTAGAAGGATAATTAGTACTGCAATGTATGTTAATTATATACGTCATATCTAACATATGTTCTTTAGAAAGCATCAGTTACATTTTGTATCTTGTTCTATTGATGTATTGGATATCTGAGCAGTCACGTCATTATTTTTTAACAGGCTTCACCCATTAAAGTTACTAGCAATTTTTTATATATTAGGCTAAACTTCTGAAACATATAAAGAAATATGAATAACAGTAGATTTGGGTTTTAATCTATACTAAATATATACATATACATATACATATACATATACATATATATATATATATATATATGCACATACATACATACTATATTCTCATTGTGTGCAAGATCAGTGCTGTTGTGGAAACAATCAGAGGAAAGAATAAGTCACATGTATTAATAAAGATCACATCTTTAAACAGTGTTTTCAAAAAGGTACTTTTAAATTAAACAATAATTATTTGACACACTTAATCCTATCTAATAAAAGAGTAATATGCAAATTAACCATCACTCCGCTACACCCACAAGCCACACCCACCAGCCAATCAGGAGCAAGTATGCAAATTAACCCAGCCAAGATGGCTGCAGCCACGGAGAGAGCAGGAGGGAGGCTTGGGTTTCCCCGGTGATGGAGGAAGCCAAGCTTTCCACACACTCTGGCTGGCCCAGGCCTCCACTTAGGCTACAAAGTTTCAATTATAGAAGATAAATAAATCCCAACAGAAATGGCTGCTGCCACAGAGCGAGCAGAAGGCTTGGCTCCACTCCAGGCTACAAAGTTTCAATTGTAGAAGATAAATAAATCCCAGATACCAGGGCCTCCGCTTGGGTCACCAGGGGGCGTGGCCAGCCTGCAAACCACCACAGGCCCCTCGCCCAGGCCACCCCACACTTCAAGGGAACCCCCTCCCTGATCCAGGACACCCTTCAGGGCAAACCAGCTGGCCCTCACCTGTGCACCAGGCCTCTATCCTACCTAATAAAAGAGTAATATGCAGATTGACCATTACTCCAACACATAAGATGGCTGCCCCCATGTGGTCAAAGATCCTGCCCCCATGTGGACACAAGATGGCCACCACAAGATGGCCAGCAGGGGAGGGCAGTTTGGAGGAACCAGGCCAGCAGGGGAGGGCAGTTGTGTGGGACCAGGCCTGCAAAGCAGGGCAGTTGGGGGCGATCAAGCCTGCAAGGGAGGGTAGTTAGGGGTGACCAGGCCAGCAGAGGAGGGAAGTTGGGGGCAAACAGGCTGGCAGGGGAGCAGTTAGACATCAATCAGGCTGGCAGGGGAGTGGTTAGGGGGTGATCAGGCTGGCAGGCAGAAGCTGTTAGGGGCAATCAGGAAGGCAGGCAGGCGAGCAGTTGGGAGCCAGCAGTCCTGGATTGTGAGAGGGATGTCCGACTGCCCGTTTAGGCCTGATATCACACGGATCAGGTCTAAACGGGCAGTCGGACATCCCTCGAGGGGTCCCAGATTGGAAAGGGTGAAGGCTGGGCTGAGGGACACCCCCCCCCCCCAGTGCACAAATTTCGTGCACTGGGCCTCTAGTATTCCTATAAAGCTGATACAAAATCTTGTTTTGATGAGAGAATATAGCAATTTAATCAACTATTATCTAAGTTATTAGGTTATGAAGTTAGTTTGAAGCAAAATAATAAATTCAAAGTGTTTATTTTTGTATTTAATTAAAGGAGAAATAAAGTCTATTTCATGACATTTTTAATGAACATTTTATGAGAATATTTAATGGGATTGTCTTCTCAAGTTTGTTAAGCTGTTTCATCAACTTCTATTCCCCAAGTAGAAATGTCCATTTTACAAAAATAATGTATAATCTAGCCGAAACCGGTTTGGCTCAGTGGATAGAGTGTCGGCCTGGGGACTGAAGGGTCCCGGGTTCGATTCCGGTCAGGGGCATGTACCTTGGCTGCGGGCGCATCCCCAGTGGGGGGTGTGCAGGAGGCAGCTGATCGATGTTTCTCTCTCATCGATGTTTCTGGCTTTCTATCCCTCTCCCTTCCTCTCCGTAAAATATCAATAAAATATATTTAAAAAAATAATAATAATGTATAATCTAGAGCAACAATTCATTTTCAATGTTTTTTACTAACTCTTCTTTATTCTTATTCTAGAACTTGAAGAATCTAGGCAGAAATGTCCACCCTGCTGGTATAGATTTGCCAATGTGTTCTTGATCTGGGACTGCTGTGATACATGGTTAAAAGTGAAGCATCTTGTCAATTTAATTGTGATGGACCCATTTGTTGATCTTGCCATCACTATTTGTATTGTCTTAAACACCCTCTTTATGGCCATGGAGCACTATCCAATGACTGGTCAATTCAGTAGTGTGTTGACTGTAGGAAACCTGGTAAGTTTATTTGAAGTTTACTTAATTCCTTGGGCAGGAGTGGGGGATATAGACTAAAAAAGAAACCTATCTGTGCTGCATTGAAACAAAAAATATAGCCTTTTTTTCCACATGAAAAAAAAAATCTAAAGAAATATTATAAAGAATCTCAGTGATAAGGTCTAAAATTCAACTATTTTGAATGCTGATTGCTTAGATCAATGTCAGTCTGATGGATAATGGTCTCACCAGTTGTAAACTTGTTAAAATTGTTACTGTCATTCTTGCTGGAAATATCAGTCTACTGAAACCATCAGATCTAAATCTAGCTCCATAAGCATGAATTTTAGCACACATAGCCTCTTAAGAAATCATGTCCAATGAAAGGAACACAGTTTAATTTCTGTACAATAGAGGGCATAGTTATTTCAAATTGAATTACCTAAAACAGCAATTTTCAACCTTTTTCATCTCATGGCACACAAACTAATTACAAAAATCCTGTGGCACACCAAAAAAAAATTTTTGTTTTTGACGATCTGACAAAAAAATAAGTATAATTTTGATTCATTCACACCGATGGCTATTGTTGTGTTGGCTCTTGACATTTTTTAATATGGCAATCTAAGGAAAAAGAGGTAGTACCCTGACTAAGTAGTCAGGTATTGCATGTTTAGAAAATTCTTGCCACACACCAGTGTGCCTCTTGCAGCACACCAGTTGAAAATTGCTGATCTAATAAAATGTTTCAGTAGTATTCACACAGAGAAGAAATAGTTGGTAAAATGCATTTGTAATTTAGCCATAGTTTTGGTTCAACTTACTAGAGCAGGCATCTATGTATGTGTGTATTGATATGTACGTTTCCTCCTAAATTGTATAAAGAAATTGGAATGAATGAACAAGTAAGAAAAGTATTTATTTAGTATATTAATCAAAATATTCCTTTTGGCATAAAAGAGAAAAAAAACCTCAAACTAGCTTAAAGGGGAGCGGGGATGACTTCTGGAATGGAAAGGCAAGATAGACTACCAAACCACATAATGGGTAATTTTGTAGTTGGGCTCCAAGAAATTGTTTTAACCAGGGCTTTGATGTAGCCCAAATAACCATTCCGTCTTTGTCTCCGTCAGGAAACATGCTTATCCATAAATCACTGGTTTTACCTCTTGTAACCTCTGCACTGAAAAAGGACTGGCTCTCTTTTTCAGTTCCAGTTCAAATACTAGGGGAACTCTTTGGCATAGCGTGGGTTAGATGCTCACTTCTGGTTTAATCAGTCTGGCAGAGGGTAGAGTCATATGAAAACATGGCAGACTAATATAATCATACACGTGGAGGAGCAATCCCTAACAAAAGGTAGAAAATACTGGGCAGACAGTTGCATAAAACTGCATATACATCTATCCCCAAAAGTGGTTTCAATTTCACTGCTTTATTTGTGTCAATAGACCCCTACCCACCAGATTCTTGAGCAATTCTCCATCTTTGGCACCTGTCATATTGATTTTTTTTTTCTGATTGTTCTTTGATTTTTGTAATCAGTCCAACTCTACTTCTTTGCTTATGCTTATTACAGCTATGACTTTCACTCAACATTTTTATGTACTCAATAACTCTAGTAATTATTTACTCTTGTGATATAAGCTGTGTTCAAGTAAGTGCTATATTTCCAACTGCTACAGACCATTGGTCATAGACAACTTTAAATATAATAGATGACAGCTGAAAAACAATCTTTCTCTCAGTTTATTGAGAGTCCTAACAAATATCATTTTGCTTTTGTGTTACCTCTAGTAGTGGCCAGCTTCAAAGATAGGAATCTTATAGCCATTCTAACTTCCTTTCTCCTATTTCTTGTATACAAATTGAAATGAAGACCCATTACTTCTTCATTCTAGGTATGTCTTTTTTAATCCTATAACTATTATTAAAATAACATTTTTAGTACTCTGTACTCAAGTGCTATTACCTTGCTAAAGTATGTATTGTCTATATTTGTGGGCCAACACTCTTTTTCTGGTTTTTAAGACTCCCCCAATCCCATCTGAGTCCATCCTTCCTATACCATCTTTCTGTGCATTGTTTCTTGATCAATCACCATCAGTCCCATCAGTATAGCCTTACCACTCTACCACACAAACACTACACACATTTTTATATAGTGACATATAAAAAAATATCTCACTGTTGTCTACATGCACAGAGTATTCTGACTCAAATTACCTCATCTTAATTCTGCATATTTTTTAATGTTCAATTCCAGTCTTATCTCCTCTAATGATACTCAGTCCAATTAAACACTCATTTCTTAACTCCAAATATAATTGCAAATAAAACATGGTTGAATATTAAACTCTGTTGTATCATAATTCTTGATTTTCTAATCTATTATAAATTAGCTCAATGGCTAAAGACATGCTCCATTTTTCTTTTGTATCTCCAACAGTGTTTACATGATTGTTGCTCAATAAATAACCAACTCATTGTTTCTTATCCAAAAGGGTTGATTCAGGTAGCAAGTTTTTGTGGAATAATGTGGGCTTTACAGTCTGGTGGAACTGGGTTTGACCTCATTGCCAGTGCTTATTAATGATGTAGCATCTGGACACGTATGATAAAACATCTGAGTCTTTGTTTTCTATTATTGAAACGGATATAATACCCATCTTCCAGAGCTGTTGTGAAGGTCAAGTGAGGTAATGTGAAAACATTTAGCACTACGCCTGGCATCTAGCATGTGCTCAATAAACAATTTCCTTCCTCTAATATCTGCTATTAACCTTTCTTTGAAATACTGATGGAAATTAGCTCTTGTATTTTTCCCAGGATATTGGGATGTTAGGGAAGTTGAACAAATAAAGGAAGAAATTTGTCAGAGTGAGGCAGGAAGTTGAGATTTTATAGAATTCCAATGTTGAAACAATTGAATATGGAAGCACATGACAAGAGAGGCTGTATTATAGTATTATCAAATGGAAAAGCACTAAAGCACCAAATCTGAGTCCAAGTCCAAGTGGTCATGCTAAATATCTGTGAGAACCTGAAAAAGTTGCTTAGATTTTTGGGCCTGTTTTTCTCATGAGTACAATGTTTTGACTAGATAACTGTTCATGTCCCACTTAGTTCTAAAATTCTATAACTTTAGGAGTAGCAATGAGGATAATGAGGCAGGGAAGTGAGGTGGAAGACTGATAACTGGTAAAACTATTGATAAATAGATGTTAGTGATGGGGAAACAAGGCTCATCAAGATGGAGAGTGTGGATGACAGGAAATAGACTTGAATTAACTATTTCTAACCCTAAGAACAGGAGAATGTGTAAACTGACTGTTTCTACTGGTTCATAGTTCCTTATTATTAATAACATATAATATTCATAAAGAATTTTATAGTGTAATTCCTCATATATCTTATTTTATTCCAAGAACTTTATACTAAATGTTTATATATAAAAAACTACTATGTATTTCACACATATATAAATATGTATATTTAATATGTAAGTAGATAAATAAAATATTCCTTATATCATTGGTACTTAGATGGCTTTTGACCATATTATATACTTTGGATGGTTGCATTTCATATTTTGTGGGGTTTATAGTTCGCTCATTAAAATAAGTTTAGAATTTCAAATGACTACACACTCCTTTTAAATAACAGCATAGAGGTTTGGGTTGAATTGGTTAACACAAGAATGTCCCATTAAACAATTACACAACTTTCAGTCTTTACTTAGATCAATATGTCCCTTTTTCATCCTATTTCTGGGGCATATAAAAATTTTATCACTTCTCTGCTGGTTGGGCTGATTAAATTTGAGTATCAAGAGACCTCAAATTGCTATTGAGTTTCTCTAAGATGCTCTATTTTGGTTTTGGTTTTTATTGTGTTTTGATCATTACTCCAAGAAATCCTCCTATCAATCATAGTAGGTTAGACAACCTCTTCATCACACAAACATTCCCAACTAACTTGTAACTATTTTTCCAGGGAATATAGAGAAAGATTTGTAGTTCCTATTTGTAGTTCCTAAAGTGTTGTGGTTACTTTTATTACTATAACTCTCATTGTAACCAGTGATTAAGGTTCAATGATATATCCTTAATCTCCTAAACCTGGAAGGGAACTCAGATAATGGTACCTTCTCTAAGGATCTTACAGGTTGTTTGAAAATATAAAAGCCTAAAGAAACACAATTAGCTAAATTATTTTAGTTAAATGATATGTTATAGAATGGTAATTTAAAATTTCAGGACAGGAATATGATAACTCTTTAAAGGAAAAATAATGACTCTTATTTATTGAAAGATAAAATACTTGCAAGCCAAATCTTAGACTTCACCTGGGATGCCTCTTGCATGGAGTGCTATTTTGCTATCTAACTCCTTCCCTGGTATGGTATAATATAATAAAATAATTCCTTGTCATCTCCAACTTGTAGTAGGGCTCTTATCCTATATAATAAAGAGGTAATATGCAAATTGACTGTCATGCCCTCACAAGATGGCTGCCTAGGACCAGGCCAGCAGGGGGGTTAGTGAGGAACGACCAAATGACTGAACAAGCAGGCTGCATGGGACAACCAGGCCAGCAGGGAAGTTAGTGAGGGACAATCAAATGACTGAACAAGCAGGCTGTGTGGGGCAACCAGGCTGGCAGCGGGGTTAGTGAGGGACGACCAAACGACTGAACAAGCAGGCTGCGTGGCGTGACCAGATCGGCAGGGGGGTTAGTGAGGGATGACCAAATGACTGAACAGCAGGCTGCATGGGGTGACGAGGCCGGTGGGGGGGGGGCTGTGAGGGGTGACCAGTCCAGCAGGGGGGGCAGTTGGGGGCGACCAGGCCAGCAGAGGGGGCAGTTAGAGGCAACCAGGCTGGCAGAGGGGAGCAGTTGGGGGTGACCAGGCCAGTGGGGGGGGGCAGTAAGAGGCAACCAGGCCAGTGGGGGGGGGCAGATAGGGGTGACCAGGCCAGCGGGGGGGGGATGGAGTTGGGGGCAACCAGGCCGGCAGGGGGGCAGTTGGGGGCAATTAGGCTGGCAGGGGGGGGGCAGTGAGGGGCAACTAGGCCAGCAGGGGGGGAGTTTGGGGTGACCAGGCCAGCAGTGGGGGGCAGTTAGGGTCAACCAGGCCGGCATAGGGGGCCAGTTGGGGGTGACCAGGCTGGCAGGGGGCACAGTAAGGGGTGACCAGGCCAACTGGGGGGGTGGGGAGGGCAGTTAGGGGCAATCAGGCCGGCACGCAGAGGCAATAAGAGGCAATCAGGCCGGCAGGGATTGGGGTCAGTTAGGGGCAACCAGGAAGGCAGGAGGTGAGCGGTTAGGAGCCAGTGGTCCAGGATTGGGAGAGGGATGTCCGAGGGGTCCCAGATTGGAGAGGGTGCAGGCTGAGCTGAGGGAACCACCCCATGTATGAATTTCATGCACCGGGCCTCTAATATAACAATAATCATGTGTATACCAATTTCTGAATTAAAGTTGCAAAGTCATACAATACTGATAGAAGTCTAAGAATTTTAGACACAGATCTGATAAATCATCTCAATAAATATCATCTGACAGATGAGGGAAATGAAAATCACAAATGTCAAAATTTTTCACCGTTTTAAAATATATTTCAATTTCTTCTTAAACAAACAAAAAAACAATTACAACAAATATTTAAAGATGCATATTCAAAAGCATGGAAATAATAAAACTAAAACCATTCAGAGGCTAGTGATAATGGAGCAAAAGGTTATAGTTACATGAAATTCAGTACAAAAGAATGGAACATCAGTTTGAGCAAGTAAGAGTTTCTGTAGAGCAAACTGATCAATATGAGAACTTCAACCTTTAAAATGATTATCTCCATCTTTTCTATGTAAATCAACAGAACTTTCCTCTCTGTCCAAGTAAATACTCAATGGTATTTAATCTATTTAACCTTCCCATCCCTGAATTGAGACCTTAACCCCTAACATTTGATCATCCCAATCCAGGTTGCCCCTCAAAAAACTTCATATGCTCCAAATTTCTTTACTCTTGGCCCAGACTCACAAGCTGATCCTCATCCCCATCCTTAGCTATTACATTTTTACGAACTATCACATATCATTGCAGAGAATAGGTTGGGAATTTTTCACTAAACTTACCTCCTCATTAAAGAGGCTGGTTTAGAAAGCCTATAAATTCACTGTCCATAAGAAACGTATCAGCCTAAATCAACTAGGTTTATGCAATTTCAGGTTCATATATCTTAATTACTACTGTGTTTCTTTAGCTAGCACAATGTCTACCATTTATTAGGTGCTAGTAATTTTTTATGAACGAATGAATAAATGGTTACAAAAGGTAAAACACTTCTACAGTAGAAAATATGTAATTAGGCAAAGTCCAAACAATAAACATTTGACATGTTTTTTATTAATTGTCCAGATCTTAAAAATTCTTTGTGATACAGAAAATTCAAAGGCAGATAAATGTATATTTATAAACCATACATTGGCATTGTTTATAAACAATACATGGGTAATAAAAGCATAATATGCAAATTAGACCACGCGTGGGCAGGGGCTGGGCCAAGGCCCTTGCATGAATTTCGTGCATTGGGCCTCTAGTATATATATATATATATATATATATATATATATATATATATATATATTGCCATGGCCTTGTACATATCCAAAGATTACCAGTTCTTTCTTTTGTTAGCATTTTTTGATGGAGTTTTAAAATTATGTAAACATAGGCATCATAATCAGTGTCCTTGGTTGACCTCAGTTAGAATGAGGAAGACTTTCTAAAAATTATTATTCACTGTCAATGCTAAACCTAGCATAAAATGTACCAAAAACAATCCTATTGGTTTTTAGAGCCTAAATTGAAAACATTTAAAGCTATAAACTATGTGATTTTAAATTTCAAATTGTAATTAAAATGTTACTATTAAAGAGAAGTGTCATGTTGAGATTAAATTTTAGATGAAAGAATGTAAGTTTAAGATATAGCTTTTTATAATGCACGATATCTTCTAGTTTCTTCAGAAGAACTAAAAAGATCACCTTATGATTTTCTGTAGAAAGAGATATTTGTAGTTCATTTACCTGGATAGCTTCTAACTCTTTGCTGGGTAGTTCAATATATTTCTATTATTAAGCTGCCTATTTCAAATAGTAGCTGCTTCTGAAGCTTTACATAAGAAATGCTATATGTATAAATCAGAACTTATTTTAGATTCAACAGGGGAAAAATACCCATGGTGAGTCATTCCATAAAATGAAAAAATAATCTTATTTCAATGTACACTCCACAATATATCTGGATATTCATGTACCAAGCTTGCTTGAAATACATTTGAGTGAATAAATGATGAAATGGAGATATTTTTTTCTGGATGGGTACTTTCTTTAGGTCTTACTGTGATTGGGAAAATGAGATGTTAGCTCTACTTACATATTAGTAAAAGTAGATAATGATTTTTAATTAATATGGTGTTTTAGGAAATAATTTTGATACTGTTATTTTGACAGAGTTTCTCCAAGGTAAAGGCTGACTTACCTTGGTAAATAGTAAGTTTTACTTCACAGTCCTAAAATACAGCTTTTACTTACAGTTATTTAAGAGAATTGCCTTAAAAGATTTCTTATTTTGCAAGAGTAATTTCATAACTCTTTGTGTCCTTTGGCCTCTTTGCCTATGGTTTTGAGTTAAGAAACAAATTTTGAGTTTTTTTTATTGTTTTTCTTTCTATTGTCAAATAGATATTCATGCAACCACTCAGATAATTTATTATCTTAATTATGGATGTATGCATACTGAGGATGTTCTCCTACTGCTTTAATGAAACCTGCAGTTCCTTGTTCTATTAATCATTAACCTCAATTCTGAGGTATGCACCCAGAGATCATTATTATAAAACATTTGTGGCATACTCTTTCAGGAAGTTTTCAGGAATTTTTATAAAATCATAGAAATAAGACATTTATTTAAAAAAACAAAAATCATGAACAAATTATTTTTACTAAATTTAAAATATTTTTGTGTAACCTCCAATAACATAGATTTTTTTCTTAATGTACAAATACTAAAAAAAAAAATTGTGATTATAGAAGCATAGCGTACCAAAAATAGCAACAATTCCATAGCTGTTATTTAGTATCAAATTTAAAATGTGAATAATGAAATATTTTAAAATCAGCATTTTCCTGAAAATCTACTTAAAATACTCCTCTGAAATAAAATGCTAAGCTTGTATCAAGTTGTCACATTTCTTTACTGTAGGTCTTCACTGGGATCTTTACAGCAGAAATGGTTCTCAAGATCATTGCCATGGATCCCTATTATTATTTCCAAGAGGGCTGGAATATCTTTGATGGCATTATTGTCAGTCTCAGTTTGATGGAGCTTGGCCTGTCCAATGTGGAGGGATTGTCTGTACTGAGATCATTCAGACTGGTATCTGCACATAGACTGTTTATATTTTTGTTTTCATTAACAGAACATTTATTCTGAAAGTGAATCAAAATGAATTTATAAAATATTTACTTTGAATTTTAAATTTATCCCAATATGTGTGGGAATCTATGAAAATATATAAATGTTCTCTTTAAAATTAAGAGTGACTATTTTCTAAGAATGATAAAAATGGTTGAAACACTTCATAATGATTAACTATGTAGGGCACATTTAACAACACTTATGTGCTTCTAAAATTATGTTTTAAATTCCTTAACTTCTTTTTGCTTTAAAGTCTATAAATAAATGCAAATAAAAACTTTAGGTCCCAATTAATCTTAGCTTTTTATCAACCTTATATTAGTGGGAGCTACATTAAAGATAGGAAAATATTTGATAGCATCAGCACTTTAAACAATAGTAAAGCAAACTTTTTGAGGTCAGCTAAAAATCTTTTGAAAAATACGTAAAATTTTGTTGGAAATTAAGTAAAATGTGTATTTTTTCAAGTGGAAAGAGAGCTTTCTATAAGTATTTTTTATCAAAGTAGTTTATTTTACTTTTATTTTACAAATGTGCATTAAGATCTGCATTTTTTACTCTCAAAAATATAGTATGAGGATATTAGCTTGCTAAATTCATGTCTTTAATCAAAATATTAATGTTTTCATAGTATCAGTTGATGAATCAGAAATGTTTTATTTATCACATCTGAAATATATTTTTTTACTTTTGCATTTAAATAATACCATGATTTGATTTGCAATTCCAATATTATTAACACCCTTTTCTGGATTTGAATTTGTTTTGTATGTTTTGAGATTTTTATATCCAAATTTGTATCCCACAGAGTTGTTCTACAAAATAGTACACTAATTAAATGATGTTTAACTAACTTCAAAAATTATATTGTGATTACTGCTAAGAGTAGCTTTTCAATTGATTGCAGCTTCGAGTTTTCAAGTTGGCAAAATCCTGGCCCACCCTGAACATGCTAATTAAGATCATTGGCAATTCAGTGGGGGCTCTGGGTAACCTCACCTTGGTGTTGGCCATCATCGTCTTCATTTTTGCTGTAGTCGGCATGCAGCTCTTTGGCAAGAGCTACAAAGAATGTGTCTGCAAGATCTCCAGTGACTGTCAACTTCCACGCTGGCACATGAATGACTTCTTCCACTCCTTCTTGATTGTGTTTCGTGTACTATGTGGAGAGTGGATAGAGACCATGTGGGACTGCATGGAGGTCGCTGGCCAAACCATGTGCCTTATTGTTTTCATGTTGGTCATGGTCATTGGAAACCTGGTGGTACGTATGCATTGCAAATATTCATAATAAGAACAGACCAGCCAGCGTGGCTCAGTGGTTGAGCATCAACCTATGAACCAGGAGATCATGGTTTGATTCCCAGTCAGGGCACATACCTGGGTTGCAGGCTCAAACCCCAGTGTGGAACATGCAGGAGGCAGCCAATCAATGATTCTTTTCATTGATGTTTCTATCTATCTCTCCCTCATCCTCCTCTCTGAAATCAATCAATATATATATATATATATATTTTAAAAAAGAACAAGATCAGACAGTAGCTAGGAAGGTAGGCTGGCACAATAGACATATCTTTGGTTTTTCATCAATGACTTAGACTCTGATCCCAGTGCTGGCACTCTAAGCATGGGCCAGTTACTTCTCAAGTTTCCAAACTATGAAACTGGAATGACAAAACTGAAATATTGTGATTGCTATGATGATGATGTCTATCTGATTTTTTTTTTTTGGGGGGGGGGGAAACATTAGTTTTTTCTTCAAATAAATGTTTTTATAATCAAGATTAACTTTATCATAATATTTTATAGCCTGGATTATTTTTATCCTAATATTATTTTGATAAAATAATGATCTCCAATATATCTTAAAATACAACTATCTATATTGAAATTGCTCTTTATAAGTTCAGAGTTCATATTGTTCGCTTACTCAAAGGCATAAGTTACACAGTACCAAATTTTGAAGACAAATTTCAATGAAATAGAGCATTATACTAGTATTTTTAACTATGTATTGTAATTATCCAAATGGCTTGGAAGGGACTAAATATATTCTTCTCTGTATGTGCTTTCTAAAAGGAAAATAACTATAGTTTAAGTTACTCATACGAATGGACATTGACTAGATATAAAAGACCTACTTTCAGCTCTGGTTTAAAAGCACACATGTAAAAACACAATTTGTATATTTAGTTTTAAAGTTTAAATTTCTCAATCATGTGTAGACAAAGCATTTCTTTATACTATCATACTGGACTGTTCCCTTGAGAGGTATATTTCAAATGAGAATGCTTAAAATAATGTTGTGGAATACCTTTGAACAAGAAATTTCTTTCAGAATAATAAATTAAGAAGCTCTATATTCTGAACAAAATCTGATACAGAAATAAGGAAACAAACTGGTATTTTTTTATTTTCATGTTTTTTTCTACCATGTAACATTTTTTTAACTCAGTAACTACATTTCAGGCTAAAAATATTCCTATAAATAAATTTCCTTTTGCATCAGCTATAATTAATTATTCTGTATTAGTCATATTTTATCTGTTAATTAGATAATTTTCCCCATGTATCCCAGAGATACTCTCAGAGATAAGATTTCCTCATATTTTATGTACAAAAGAGGAAAGAGAAAAGTAATTTATGGGTCTAGCCTATGCCTTGGGATAATTTTAAATTTTTCTCCATCTGTTGAACTATTTGGACACAAATTTCAAAGCATATTTATGGGAAATGTATTATATAATTTGCATTTAGAAATTTCTGCTGTTATAAAAGTTTGTGGCCATTGGACAAAGGAATGTACATTTCAAGTATATTGTTTTAACATATTACTAGGCTATTAAATAAATAAATTCATTATTTAAACACAAAACTAGACATTCCCTATACAAACTGGTAAAATGAAGTAAAATGATTAAAATGAAAATATCTATTTTTTTCTCATTGAGCTAAAACATAAAAATGGGATTTCTTTCATTGGCAACCCCGAGTAGACACAATTTAAATCTTAGAAGCTCTGGTTTCCCATTGTCCTCAGTAGGAAATAGATGGAGCTTGTTTTCCATTTTGCCCTTATAGCAGATAGATGTCAGGTCCTTTTAAGTAGTGTGTAAGTAAGACATGGTGTCTGAAATACAGTAAGCAATGTAGAAGCATTAGATGAATTAATTTTAGCAAAGATCTATGAGTGCCCTATTTAAGCTATTATATTTATGCATATTTCAATATTAATGTAACAATTTTTTTCTTTTAGGTTCTGAACCTCTTTCTGGCCTTATTGTTGAGTTCATTTAGCTCTGACAACCTTGCTGCTACTGATGATGATAACGAAATGAACAATCTCCAGATTGCAGTAGGAAGGATGCAAAAGGGAATTGATTATGTGAAAAGTAAGATACAGGATTGTTTCCGAAAAACCTTTTTTAGAAAGCCAAAAGTTCTAGAAATCCAGGAAGGCACCAAAATAGACAGCTGCATGTCCAATAATACTGGAATTGAAATAAGCAAAGAGCTTAATTATCTAAAAGATGGGAATGGAACCACCAGTGGTGTAGGTACTGGAAGCAGTGTTGAAAAATATGTAATCGATGAAAATGATATGTCCTTCATAAACAACCCCAGCCTCACTGTGACAGTGCCAATTGCTGTTGGAGAGTCTGACTTTGAAAACTTAAATACTGAAGAGTTCAGCAGTGAGTCCGAACTAGAAGAAAGCAAAGAGGTAAGAATGCTTTTAAACTTTGTGTTGTATTTCTTTTAATAACCAGGCAATATGATTACTTAGTATTCTTATTGTGTTTGTTATTTAAAAGTATATTGGAAGTTATATATGGTAATATTTGAAAAGTATAAAATATTCTTTATTGGAAAGTTCAATCATAGAAATTCCAACTTTCCATAGAAAATGTTCATTTTGAATAATTAGTATTCATTTTCCTGATAGTTTGAAAGTCTGATTTAAAAATATGGCCTTCCAAAAAAGAGATGTTATCTAATACATTCTATTCTGTACTAATTATGTTCTGTAGAAAAATCAAGGAACCATATTTTATTGATCATTGTGAAAGTGTCATCTCCTTACTTTCTATAATATATTAGGGTTTGCTACAATTTGTTTTAATGTGAAAGTTTATGTAGTTTTTGTTCACCTCTGAAAGTTTTATTGCCTATGATACTGTGTTATTCATTTATGAAAGAGTTGTACATATTAGAAAACTACAAATAGCACTGATAATATTTTGCTCAGTCAGTGATGAGCAAATCTACAAGGTCTTCCAGATGAACTTGAAAATACTAAAAGCTACTTAGAAAGGCTCTACTTGAAGATTATAGTTAAATTATAGATTGAAAAGCTGTTTTTACTGTCATATTACTAGTTATTTAAAAGAAAAGAAAAAAGGGAATTTTTCCCACTTTATGATAAGAATTCAAAGGATACCATAATAGTAGCTTATTGGTATTAATTATGCAATACTGTGTTGTGGAGAACAATATTAAAATTTTTACTATTACTTATTTGTGAACTTCTAATATACCAATAAGAAATAAGTCTAGCATAGAGTTATAAAAGAAAGTTTTAGTTTGAGGGCATAATATTGACACCCTCGGAATCAGACCAGTGTTGTCTGATTTTGTGAGCATATTTTATAACCTTTTTTCTTAAATACAGTAACACTAAATTTGTATAAGTAATAAGTAGTTGACAATATCACAACTGGTAGCTTTCTGATCTTTTTTTAGGCATTTCATAACTGCTGATATATAATAGTAAGTTTGAAAATATTTTGGAAAAGGTAAAAATACACATTAAATTATGCATAAGATTTTTTCTCTGAATTCCACTCAAAGTCAACTTAGTGAGTTCAATTCTAATCTATATGTTGCTCATTCTAGTAAAATAAAAAGTTAATTCTAATTTTTCATCTGATATTGTTTTATTTAAGAGGAGACACCAATTAATTAATAAACATTTATTGAATACTTTTATTAACTTAGCATTCTGCTGGATACTAAGAGTAAGAAAGAATTAAAGGAGAGCTCCATAACATAACCCCTTTCAGGGAAACCTCAACATCTTTGGGGAAGCTAACACTAACTCATAAAATAATTAAAGACATTAGAAAGATTAATCCTATAGCATTGAATATAAGGATGTGGGTATTGAGAGCAGCAAGAGCATAGTAAGTTGCTAAATGGAAGAGATAAAACAGACCTCAAAGTCTGGGTCAAATATACAAAGAAAAGGCAAAAACCTACTAAATAAAAGATAGAATTGAGAGTGAGCTTAATATTAAGGTGAGACAGTGAAACAATCACCATGAATAAAGTATTGGTTGAGAAGATAGTGGAAAATATTTTTGAATGAGTTAGTTTCAGATTGCTCAATCTTTGAAGTAAGTCAATGAGTTTGTAATTGGCTGCATAGGCAACAAGAAGCTGCCTATGTTGAATCAGGGGAAAACCAATAGAAAAATGATGTTTTAGGAAATTTTATTTGATAACAATGAGTTAAACAGTTTAGAGTGAGGGATAAGCGGGGTTATGGTGGGGAATGTAGTAACAATCATTTGATAGCAATGAGGTGAGGAGATTCTGGAGTAGGGGAGTAACTGTGGGAATTTGATAAACCCAATAAAAAATCTGGAAAATTGGAAAAATGATAATGCCAATGTCTAAAAATCTTTGTAGAAAAGATCACCATGTTTATATGGGAAGAGAAGGAATTTCATTATGATATGCTGAAGTAGAAGTGACAGTGTTTGGAACCAGAGCCTGGGTGAGAGGTCAGGGTTTAAAAATAGCTTCAAAAATGCAGTTTCATAATTATCTGATCCCTTGAAATTAGAGGAGCTCACCAAAGAAGTAAGTACAAAGGAAAAATGAGAGAAGACACGGGACAAGACTGGCTTGAGGTCAAGAAGAGCTAGAAAAGCCAAAGAGCTGGAGAAACTTTTGCTACATCAATATCATAGGTTTCATCACCTTGGCACCGTGAAAACTAAATATCTTGAAACAGTTGGTTTCCATAATACTTCAATAAACTCTGTAATGTCTGATGATATCTCAAATGATTGCTTGGAAGAATACTACCTCACTGTCATGTCTTTTTAGTGGCTAAAAAATCATAAATTTGGAATAAATGGGATACAATGTCTTCATTATCAAGTCCTAGAAAACATTTTGTTATCGGAACAAAAATTCCTTTATTGGGTGACTTTTTTTAATAAGCATTCTCTCTTCTTTCAAGCTAATTTTGGGTACATGGAATCTAATTACAGAATGTAATGAAATTGTTTAAGATGTACAGATAATAAGGTCGGAAATGAATCAAAGTAAATATACAATTAAATACTTTTACAAAGTTAGGATAAAATGGCAAAATTAAATTCAACAACAAATTTTATGTCAATGATTTTTAAAACTAGTACCAAAAAAAATTCCTGAAAAGGTAACAGGGCAATCAATTTTCATATATGCTCACACAAAAATTAAAAGTACACTTTTTTAAAGCAAAAATCAGCATGTTCTATCATTATAGAGAAGATTTAAATAAATTTCAGCAAAGTTCAGTTTTGATTTGAAACTTCTGAAACTGCTGACATTGAACACATTTCAGGAGCACATTAATGTTAGCTGTGTTCTTTTTTTTAGTAATTATTGTGCACATGCACACAAGCGTGTGTGCGTGCGCACATGCGCACACACACACACACACACACACAACATATTCTTAAAGTGACATTTTGGCTCATGCTTCTTAGTTTTGTTTTTTTTACCACAAGTAGAAAAAGAACATTGAGCTGTGCTTTGGAGAGCACAGTATCTCATCTCTTTGCTGACAAAGTGAGAAAACATACAAGCTAAACCAAGCAGAGTGATATATTTATCACAGAAAAAAAAAAAGAAGAGAAAAAATTTTTCAATTCATTTCTACTTTAAGAAGAGGCAGTAAATTAATCATTAATGTAGGTAGTGTATGAAACCTATCTAATCAACTCCTTCTATTGATTTTCATAATAAACTCTATCCAGCTGTAATACAGTTGGGGAGAAATTTTTAGAGATAAAAGCTTTTAGAGATAAAAAATGAATTGCTGTTATTATATATTACATGATATATTATGTATATATATCTATTGTACCCATATATATGGACCACTAACATAAACAGTCTGGTATGAAATAAATATAAAGTTTTGCATGAAAAAATGTAAGAGAATTTAAGGTACAGATTTCAAAATAGTGATCTTTTTCTTTTAGAATAATTTGGAATTATACAAATATTGTGACAAGATGTAACATTTAATTTTGTTCATTTTTACCTTTTTTAAAGTTTCCATAATCATGATTTCTTTGAATTTTTATATAATTAGCAATTTTGACAATTTAGTCCTTTAAAGGTTTCATTGTCTTCCTAGGTAAAGGATATGGAATAAATGCTCTTAAGAATCATATTTGAAGTTGAATTCCAAAGCACAATCTAGCATTATCCTGCTGTGACCTTCACTGCTTACCATTCTTACTTCTCACAGGGGTAAAATCGAGCGGGAGCCATCAAGAATGCAGCTCTGGGGTTTTTTAACCAGCCAGAAACTCGTGCCACCACTTTTACCCAGGTTACCCAAGCAAGTGTACAAGTACAATTACTTTCTAAATGAATCTTGACTGGCCTGCATGCTACTCAGCTATGTTCCTTCCCCTGCCATGGCAAGGAACTGCTAGACATGCTCAGCTGCTCTCTGCTGAATCGTGTGACACATCGCAGCATGGTCAGCTACATGGGCAGTCCCAACATCATATCTGGTTCTGCTAATGAGTTTTCCAGTTAGTCTTTTTACACTTTTAAAAGCAATAATTGCATGATCATAGGATTTATATCTATTTTAAAACATGATAGGAATGTTTAAAGTTCAAGATAGTCAAGAACTTGAGGGCATGCATTTTTTTATTTATCTGCTTTTATTTCATTAAAATAAGACCACAACTTTTTGTTGTTGATTCAGCCCTTATAAGTAAATTGTATTACCAAAATGAGACTCACATAGATGTTTAAATAGTGCTTCCATTTTCAGATCTGTAAATATAATTTTCAATCCATTCAACCCATGTGGTCCAAATGGAAATGTTTGTTTTCATGTGTTTTAGGATAAGGTCTTTTAAAAGAAGAGTAGGCTGATCACAAGTTTTGGATATGAAGGGCCATAGTCTGTATGCATTTGGGCACTACATATCTTGGATTTCATGTAGTTTAGAAGAGTTGTTAAATCATATGTCTGCAAAACCCTAAGTAATTAAAAGAAGGAAAGTATCATTATATGGGGTAGAAAAAGTTCCTTGTGTCTTGATCATTAATTGGTCCAGTGTACCCATTTTTTAAAATTTCCCTGATCTACATTAATTTCTCCCTAAAATGTTCTACCCAAAACTGAGCAGGCAAAAAAAAAGAGTTGGAAAATTTCCTACTTTTGAATATTAATTATAGTTTTATGAAGAGTAAAGGGCATCTCCCAAAATTACTGTAGGTATGTGGATTAACTAAATGTCTAGCTTATTCTCTTGACTCAACTTTTTCCTGTTGATATCATTGCTTATTGGAGCCTGAGTGAGGGTTCTGGGAAGGAAATTATAAAGCAAAAATTAAAAGTTCATGAATATTGGCAATTTTCAAGGCTCTTGGTGAAAAATTATATCTAAGTAGAGTTTAGGGTTGTTTCTAAGTTTAATTTATAAATACTTTCTTATTCTTTAGGGATAACTGATAATTAGCTGTAGAATGTAACAAATTCAGAAATAAGATTATTAGTGAAAAAATAGAAAAAAAATACCGTCCCTGGTGATTTATGTTATTTTTTTTTTAATTTAAAAATGACTTTTTAGTCATGCTTTTTGTGAATCTGAGTGTGAGGTGTCTCTTACAGAGGCACAGATGGGTGTGTGAATAGCCATTTTAAACCCCTCTTGACCTTAGAGAACTGTTTTGGTGCTTTAGTATATTTCTTCTTAAATTACTCAATGAAGGCTGGTTTAGATGGTAATTTTTGTATATCTTCTCAAGATAAACCAGCCTTTTCTTCTGCCCTCTGGATGCCCCTTTACCTTACTCTTCAATTACCACATAATTATTTTCAGTTTCATATATTATGTCCTTAATAAGGCTATTTTAAGATAAAAGGAGTACAGGGGGGATTGCACATCTTAAATATGTCGAGGCCAAACCAAATACACGTGATTTATATTTTTAACCATTTAATAAATGTTCCATCAAAAAGAAGTATTGGTTTTAGTTGTGTACTTCCTACCTTGGATAAGCAACCCAATGGTCTCAACTATGTGGCTACCTGTTCTTCAAGTGAAATGTCCTCAGTCAAGATATGGATATGCATATCCAAAAGATCAGACTAAGGCCCTGATAGTATGTCTGACCAAAAAATTTTCCTCTTCTACTTGCAAGACAAAACCCAGAAGCTCTGAGATCAATGGCTAGATTTTAAAGGCAATCTGTAATGGCTGAATCTTTTATTTTTGCCTCTTGAATCATACAGCAGTTTGTGAGAGTCAAACATTTGATAGCTGATTGAAAACAAATGAAATGTGAGCGCATTTCAGTGGAAGTAGGCCAGTTGCTAACATTCTCTTCTATCTCTGAAAGTTAAATTTCATTATTTAATTGGATAAAAATCAAGAGGAATATTCATCATAAGGGGAGGATTTCTATATAAGCTCATGCTCTCAGGGGGAAAACATGGTCTCATGGCTTTCCTGGGTGCTGATTCTGGTATTTCTGATGAGTGGTATTTGTAATCAATCTTCTTGAAAACATCATGTTCAGGTACCATGTCTTTGAGCGCATGGTTCTTGGATCAGCGTGCAGCTTCCACAGCATTGCGCCAGGCTTCTGCTACAGCCAGGCATGTGTTCTGCGGCTGAATTAGGCCTGGAGAATGTTGCATCTTAAAACCTGCTTTCCAGTGTGCATTTGTATAGCATAAGCCATCATCCCTCTGTAGACTCAGTAATTTCTACAAGGGATGGAAGAGTCTAATCTTAAGTGCCATACAGTATTGGAGGAGCAGGAAGAAAATAGTACAAGAAGACAAGTCTGAGCTTGTACTATGTGGCTTTATATGAAAGCATAAGCATTGCATCGTTATGCCTATAGAGCTAATCATGTTTTTCAAACTACTTCAGAACAAGTATTAATTTCAGTTATTTAGTACAGTCACCAAGTTCCTTAATATGAAAAAATTCATTTCAGGTTTTCTTTGCTTTTTTTTTTATATCGTCGTAGTATCACAGCTATGGCAATATAGAGAAAGTAAGTTCTTTTTTGTATTTATCACCATTCACTCGCTTTTAAATCAGTTACATGTGTTTAAATAGCCATTTGGGAAGTCATTTGGGTTTGGCCAAGATAGAATGTATTACAAACTACCCTCTACCAGAGTATGAATGTCAAAGTGTTGAACTTAGAAAATGTTTAGATTATGTAGATAGTATTTTCTCAATGTACAGAATTTTAAATGCTTAACTAGTTTTCTGGGATATAAAACAATGATTTAAAAACTCAGCAATAAAATTCTTTATGGATCCAGTGAATAAAGCATATAAGGAAGTATATCATAATTGGTAAGTTGTTATAATCTAATGACAGTCTAAGCTTTAATTTATACATGCAGGTAAATTTACAACTTTTATAATTTTATGTAGTTGATATAGTTTTATAACTTTCCTATGGCAAAATTGTGGCCTAGGAAGATTATAATATGAATAAGCCTGATTCTTCAATTTAAGAAGAATTAAACTTACATCAACCTTGATAGGGGAAGGAGCTTCCCACAGAACACTTTTTAGTGAAATGAACACTAACCTACCAACTATATTTGAAGCTTTGGTGCATGAGGGTCTACAGATCTCTGAACATTCCTTAAGGAGCTTTACAGATTGTAAGTTTAAAGAACTTATCCTTAGAATCAGAAAACTCCTGGATTACAGTAAAGCGATTCTTGTTGTAAAAAAGTTTAAGAAGAGAAGGCATGCAGGATTTTTTCCTTTTCTGTTTTCAAAAAACATGTTATGTCTCACAATACCAAGCAGATATAGGTGAACTAACTCACTACTGAACCTCTTTACATTATGATTTTGAATGCATAGTCTCTAGAGCCATTTAGAAAATTAAAATTATTTGTATCCAAACATGTTAATCACATTCACCAATGTTTATAATCCAAAGACAGTACCATAACAAAAGTATGTATAGAGGTCAAAACTTAGCAAACAGTAGATTCAGTTGTCACTCAGATTAGCAGCTACTATTACTGGTGCTGTGAAGAGTTTGATTTAAATAAGTATTTGTATTTAAATATAAGACATAATATATAGCAGACAAATATTATAAAAAACAGTAAACATCTTAGAATTATATTAACAGTGTTAAAATGAGAAGTGAAGGGTGAATATATTTTCTAAAGTTTTCAAATAGGAAAGTACATGTGTATTAATGTGGCTATATACTAGTATATCTATACTATTAATTTCTTCTCTCAGATTTCTTTATTGAGTGTCTGCCAATATTTTAGAGAAACATTTTTGAAATATGTTTTTATCACTAAAATATTATTAATTAAACTAGAGGCCCAGTGCACGAAGATTCGTGCAAGAATGGGCCGTCCTTCCCCTGGCTGCCAGCACCGCCTTCGCTCCGGCCCAGAGCTGCCTTTCCACCTTCCCACACTGCCCAGAGGCCCGGAGCAGCTGGGGCAGGGCAGAATGCCTGCGTCGTCACCATGGCAATGACGCAGGCATCCCGCCCCGCCCCAGGCCGCTCGGTGCCTACATATGCAAATTAACCTTCCATCTTTGTTGGGTTAATTTGCATACTCACTCCTGATTGGCTGGTGGGCGTCGCGAAGGTATGGTCAATTTGCATCTTTCTCTTTTATTAGTGTAGACAATTCCTATTTATACAGAAAAAAATGTGTTTCCTAATACAATTAAATAAGCTCTGTTAAGACAATAATTATCAAAATGGAGAGATGAAATTATCTAAATACTATAATTCTGTCTATAAGAGTTACACAGCCCATCTGGTGCAGCTCAGTGGTTGAGTGTTGACCTGTGATCCAGGAGTGTTGACAGTGGTTGAGTGTTGACCTGTGATCACAGTTCGGTTCCTGATCAGGTCACATGTCCAATTGTGGGCTTGATCCCTAGTAGAGGGTCTGCAGGGGGCAGCCAATTGATGGTTCTCTCTCATCACTGATGTTTCTATCTCTCTCTCTCCCCCCCCTCCCTTCCTCTCTGAAATCAATAAAAATATATTTTAAAAAAAAGAGTAACACAGAAATATAATTATTCATCTATTCACTCTTCATAAACTCAACAATGGTATTGTCTATTTTGTGCTTGGATTGTCTGGTATATATATGTGTGTGTGTGCATGTATACATTTTGGTATATATGTTTATGTATATGTACATAAATTATAATTTTACCTACGGTAATTTATATATATATATATCTATATATACATATATATATATATATATATATATATAATTATGAACATATTTGGTGAAAACGAATAAGTAAAATGAACTAACGAGTCTATAAAATTTAGTGTGGATAAATCATGTAAGAAATAAAGGCTTCATGGGAGGTGGACCATGACCAGGCTCAAAAGAAATCATTGAGCTTGGACTGGCCAAGAGGAAAAGCATGAAACTTTTTATAAGTAATCTCAAAAAATATTTCTTTCCTTACTGGTTTTTGTATGCAGTTGTGATGTTACCATATTATGCAATTATGATATTCTTGCTACCACTCATTAAACATTATAGTGTCCAACCCATAAAACAAGTGAAATTAGAAAGGGAGAGTTGTTGACAAGTCTAAATAATTATCTAGCATTTTCTTTATAATACCAGAATCTGCTGCAATTCTATCCAGCAATAGCTTTCCTGGGATTTTCTTAAAAGAATAAGGATATTAAAAGCAAAGAAAAGAAAAGTCCTGGGAGAAGAAAATATGTCCACCTCTCCAAAAAATAGAGAAATGTAATGGTAAAATTCTTGTACTAAAATAATCCTATGAACCATCAGCCCAAAATGATGGCCTTGCTTCTCTCTGTTCCATACTCCAGGATAGGAGGTATTTTATTATAGAATTATATTTTGACTTAATTTTAATAATCTATTTAGTTGTACCTGGTTAACTTCACCCTCAAAGTAACATCACAGAAAGTATCATCTGGATATTACTCTTCAATTATGTCACATTATAACATATCAAACTATATTTACATTATGATTTCAGTAAATCAAGAATTCTGAATCAAATTTTCTCCTGGGCTTAGGAAGACATTTAGGCCTATTTTAGTGACACATGAACTCTTTCAGAAGGCTAGGGCAGAGTGATCCTTCCACTTAGTTACTAAAGCTAATGGAGGCTTTGAAACCATTAACATATCCACGCACCGTTCTTTCATTCTGAAAGCTGTACATTGCCTAGGTTGTGCTGTATGTCATGTCTTTGCATCAGTTTTCATAAAATGTTGCATATCCATAATGTCTTCCTAAGTGACCTCAGAGTACTTATTAGATATTTATTATTGTAACATTAAAGTGGTTCTTCCTAGTCATGGAGCATGTCACAGTGATTTATTTAATGGAAAGATCCACAGCCTGATCACATGTTGAATTAAGAATGTGCTCCTAATAAGTCAAAATAAATTCTGAACAATGTCATTTATGAAGAAATTTCTATTTAGAAATCTTTAGCAAATATTAAACAGGAGAAAGAGAGAGAGAGAGAGAGATCATTTTTCTGCTAGTAAAGAAGTAAAATAAGAAGAAAATTATGTAAGTCAGAGAAAAATATAGCTTGAAATTGAAGTATAATGACTTTGACTGATGTTAATGAGCCATTCTTCCTTTCTAAAATTACAGAAACATGGACAGTAGTCCAGACAACTGGTAATGTTCTTTGCCCTCTGAAAATTTCCATTGGAAGAGGTGGAAATTACTATTTGACTTGATACATTTTAATTAATATAATCAATAATGGATGCCAGCATACCAAACTTTTATCAAACTATTCTTGAGTTGGCCTGAGTATTGATGAATTAAATGCTTTTCATGTGGCATTCATATATAGAGATCATAAAACTAGTTAATTGTATAATCCATCTGTCCCAGTCACCCACATTGAATGCTGTCTAAACTTTATTTTGTTTGAATTAAGTCAGTAGTTTTGAATAGGACTTTAATTATGTTAAATTATTAGTACATAATTATCAGTAATGTTAATAGAGTCAAATACCATTTTTTTCACACTATGACAGAGCTTTCCAAATTAACTAATAAAAGGGGAGGGAAATTACATCTTTGCAATGGGGTTTTGTTTCCAGAAATTAAATGGAACCAGCTCATCTGAAGGAAGCACCGTTGATGTTGCTCCACCCCGAGAAGGTGAACAAGCTGAAGCTGAACCAGAGGAAGACCTTAAACCAGAAGCTTGTTTTACTGAAGGTAAACAAACTCTAATGCAATTAAATGTAATCTCCCTTCTTTCCTTACAGAGACTGGATATACCTCATTTGACAGAAATATTTCAATGAAATGGTGAAGGCATGTTTATCCTTGTTTTCCTCTTTTCTTCCAAAAAGTTAATTTATCTATATTTCTGGATTGTATTATAGCAGTGCCCATGCCTGCACAATTAAGATGATTTGACATGTCTTTTTTTTTTTTCCTCCAGAATGTGGAAAAGTTAACCTTATGAGATAAATGGCATTCTGGAATGTCATCTCATTGATACAGCAATGCCTTCAGACTCCATTGTTAGTGTGGTGATTTGATTTGTAGCTGCTGCTGTAATTACACTGCACTGGCTGGTTTAGCTCAGTGGATAGAGCAACCCGGGTTCGATTCCAGTCAAGGGCATGTATCTTAGTTGCAGGCTCCTCCCCGGCCTGGGCCCTGGTAGGGGCTCATGCAAGAGGCAACCAATTGATGTGTTTCTCTCACATCGATGTTTCCCTCTATCTTTCCTTCTCTCTTACACTCTCCCTAAAAATCAATGAAAAAATATCCTTAGGTGAGGATTAACAAAATAAATAAATAAATTTAATTACACCCCATCCCTTACAGTTTCAAATGTGCTTAATTTGTGCTGTGACCAGAGCGAGCTGTTTGGGGCGGTAGCTGTGTTGTAGAGCTTTGTCAGGGAGAACAGTAGTTGTTCTCACAGTAACCACTACAGCATCTTGCTTATAAATCAATAGAGATTTGCTGATTCAGTGTGATTGAATTAAATCTGATGAGTAGAAGCTCAGGGAGTTAGAGCAGAAGAGTAGATGGAAGTTAGAAATACAGTAACATGAAGGGGGAAGCAAAGAGGGGGAAGACAAAGGAATAGAGATACTGACTGACAAGATGAGTCATAGGTGTGACTAAGAAAAGCACTGAGCTGAAAATAAATTAGCTTGGGAAAACTGACAGTGGCCGATACTGAGGAACACAGAGGGATTTTCTGTGCATGAAAAGAGGGAAATGAAAATCTAGGATCACATCAAAAAAGGAATAAGCAATATGAACATGTAGTTTTTCCCTAATCCTGAGAAGTGCTATTTTCATCAATGGCCTTGAGGCAAAGAGAGATCCTAACTAGTGTTAAAGAATGAAACCATTTATCCTTAAGCAACTTTTGGTAAAGTAATTTCTTGAATTCTAGGAGTTGATGATTCATTATACTGGAGGGGTGCTGAAGATAACTAGATAATGAAGTAACCAGTTACCCTGTAAAATGATGTTTTAAGACTGAGATGGGAGTAACAAAATTTATTTTTTCCTAATTAAAAGTAAAATATAATTTTCTAACTTATTTCATTATCTCTTATCTTTTAGGATGTATTAAAAAGTTTCCATTCTGTCAAGTAAGTACAGAAGAAGGCAAAGGGAAGGTCTGGTGGAATCTTCGGAAAACCTGCTACAGCATTGTTGAACACAACTGGTTTGAGACTTTCATTGTCTTCATGATCCTCCTTAGTAGTGGTGCTTTGGTAAGTCAAATGCATGTTGGCAAGAATCAGGTCTTAGTAAAATAGCTTATTCTCTGAAAATACCAAAAGCATACACTGAATTTAAAAAACAAATGAGGCCTAGCCAGAGTGGCTCAGTGATTGAGCGTCTACCTCTGAACCAGGAAGTCACTGTTCAATTCCTTATCAGGGTACATGCCTGGGTTGTGGACTCAGTTCCCCGATGGGGTGTGTGCAGGAGGTAGCCAATCCATGATTCTCTCTCATCACTGATGTTTCTATCTCTCTCTCCCTCTCCCTCCCTTTCTCTCTGAAGTCAATAAAAATTAAAAAAATTAAAAAAAGCAAATGAGATAAATCTCTGCCTTGCAGAGCTTGGCATCTAGGGTTTAACTATGCAAAAATTTAGTACAGAATAAATCAGGACCATGAAGAGCCAGATGGACTTCCTCATCTGGTGTTTATCTAACAGATGTTCTCCTCACTGAGAAAACCATTTCCCGAGACATTCTGTAACTATGTTACCTTCCATATCAAATACCATCCACTTGTCCCTAATAATCATATTAACATTTAGGGAATAAAAAATGTATCTTGATTTCTTTATGTCTAATCAATTTATTCTTTCAAAATAAACCAGATCCTTCAGGGAAACATTCAAGGTCATGTTGGAATAAGTCAAGTCTTTCCCTCATTAACAAAACTTCTAATTATTTTTCTCAGTTTATATTACTTCTCTAAAAGCATGTCTTTGTAGCAGTAATTGAAATAGAGATTTGGTATAAAAAGCAAGGAAGAAAGCACATACTAAATCAGTAAAGATATTGACATTTATTTGACCACATTTTCTATTAGTTTTAGTTTTTAAATTTTGCCGGATGTCCGATGTTTGTCTGATATTAGCTAATACTTATCAAATTATTGCTGTGTGACCAGAATTATACTAAGCAATTTTATCAAATATATGGGGAAGTCAAGCCATTCAAATAAAATTCTTCATTCACAGGCTTTTGAGGATATATACATTGAACAACGAAAGACTATCAAAACTATGCTTGAATATGCTGACAAGGTGTTCACTTATATATTCATCCTGGAGATGCTTCTCAAATGGGTAGCTTATGGATTTCAAACATATTTCACGAATGCCTGGTGCTGGCTAGATTTCTTGATCGTTGATGTAAGTATACTGATTAATTTTTAGAAAATTATTTCTTAAAGATGCAAGTTTGACATTTCATATATGTCTATAACTGAAACCTTGACTTTTGAGAACGTAGTTTCACTAATGCTGACACAATTATGCAGTTAACTTTTTAAAATATGTATAATAAATGTAAAAATTAGGAAAGTCTCATGGAAAACAGAAGAGGTCCTAGAAATGTGGACAGTGGTAACAGAAAACACAGAAATATGGTCCATGCCACAAGAAGACAGCTCTTTGTTTTCTGAAAGTTTAGGACCTCAAATTCAAGAATAGCTAAAAAAAATTCTGCTAATTGACAGATCTAAGCATTTATCTTATTAAGAGTTAAATTTTAAAAAAAAAGTTCAAGGCAGTAAAATCAAGACAGATTTGGGGCCAGGCATTGTGAGAACTACCTCTTAATCACTTACTAGGGAACATGTTATTAAATAATGTTAAAATAACCTGTACTGTATTCATTCAGTCACATACACACAGAGACAGTGAAATGCATTTCTAGTCTTAAACCAGTAGTTATATAGCCCAGTAGTAATCAAATACTTAGCACACAAAGAGATAGGTGTAGGAGCCCTGCTCTAAACTGATTGCCCTGGGGTGAGTAGTCATAGGAATGTTGGCAGTAGTGGAATCTGTTTAACTTGCAGTCTACTTTTTATTTTTATTTTTTATTCTAAGCAATGTAGTGGCACTGGGGCAAAATGGTAGTTACCTGGTTCTTTGTAGCCTGTGATATTCCTTTGCACAAGGCTTCACAGCCTCCAAAAAAGCACCTCTAGCTGTTTCATAGCAATCAAAGCACTGTATTTTTAGCTCTAACACTTGCCACTATAAATCAATGATTGTCATATATGTGCATTCATTCTTTTTATCATTTTTGACAAGTATGGGCTTATCTAAATTCAACTTTCCTTTCTCTCACACATACATACTCATAATTCTATAACCAAAATGTGTTTAACCCTTTGAGTTGAAAAGAAATCTGCTGCTGAGTCACTTTTAATAGACCAGAAATAACTTCCAATTTCCATGGCTGGTCTTTAATTATTAATAGAGATGTATCTCAATATTGTCCTGAAAAGCTATCCATCAAAGTAAGTTTAATATTCTCATATTCTGCAGCTGGAATGGAGCTTAAAGAATATCTAGCCTTTATTCTAGACAGTTTTCTGAAGAGTTTATTCTAAACTGAAACCTCAGTTTAAAGAATTTTCTTAAAATAATACGACTACTTAAAGCTGAGATTGGTGTCCAAATTTCCTAATTCTAAATTCAGTGTTCCTTACCCACCCCCACTCCCAGCTTTCATATCTAACTGGTACAAATGTAATATTTTTTTTCAGACTGGCTTTGGGATTTAGCATTTATAATCTCTAGCTTCTCCCTGAAACGATTAAACACTAAATACATTTAAGAATCTTCTCTGGTTCGAAAAGATTTTGCCATGTATTAAGATGATCCATAAAGGTGATAGAACTCCAGAAAACTCTGAAATTTACTGAATATTTACATTTACTGAAAAAGTGTACATTCACTGAAGTACTTATTACATTGCACTTTTAGTATTTCCATGTATTTTCCTCATAGAGAAGACATGAATACCATGCAAAAATCTCTCAAGAGCAGGGGTATTGTATCATCTTTGTATCCTTAACCACCTGATATATGTGGTTATTTAGGTGTCTATTAAATAATGTCAAAAATGAATAAATTAATGACAAAGAATGGTCCCCCCAAAATACTGCCCTTTTAGTGAGACTGAATTAGTAGATTAGAACTGGATACTTAAAGCCTTCTACCATTGGTAAGTTATATTATCTTAAATGGGTCTATTTTTTTCCTTCTCCTAAAGCAGGGACTGAAATATATAAATTACTGTAATCTCAGATAACAATTTTTTCTCAGACCACTAGACTAATGTAAATGTAGAGTTAAAACAGTTTTTGAAAGTATAAGTAGAATATATGTAAAAGGGGTTCACAGTCAATCAGGTATTTTGCAGTAACAAAACTAAACAGCTACAGAAAATTAAAAAAAAATCTGAGGTATAAATGAAGTACATCATACCAGAAGAAATATAAACATTGAAAAATTACTTATGTAAAAAATGTACTCTATTTTATTCCCTACCTAAAAGTAAAAGTAAATTGTAGTGGGCTCTCTGTCCAATCTCAAAACATTCATTCAAATATTTTGAGAACTTTGTTGTTGTAGAGAAAGAAGAGATAAATAAGATAGATTAAGCCCTGTTTGAGATTATACTCCTCAGCAGCAATTTTCAACCTTTTCCATCTCATGGCACACATAAAAGAGGTAGTGAAATTATGCAGTACACCAAAAAATGTATTTTTTGCTGATCTGACAAAAAACGGGTAAATTTTGATTCATCCACAATGGATGGCTATTGTTGTGTTGGCTGTTGTCATTATTTTGACAACCTAAGGGAAAAGAGGTCAGTGCCCATAAATAGCCAGGTATTGCTTTTTAAAAATTCTTGTGGGACACTGGTTGAAAGTCGCTGCTCTATGGAGGTATAGAACAGGTAGTAGAAATGTAAACAAATAAACTCTAAAAATAAGGTAACAGATGGTGATTACTGCTATTAAATAAAGCAGGATTATAGGATAGAGAATGACTACAAAGTGGGTAACAGGAGGAGAGTATTAGCTATACTGTCTAAGGAAGGTGTCTTTGCAAAGGTAAATGATGAGGTAGGGTATCTTAGGCCACTTGCACTGCTATGACAGAATACAACAGGCTAAGTGAGTTATAAACAACATAAACTTCTTAGTCCCAGATCCAGGCACTGGCAGATTCAGTCACTGGGGTGAGCCTGTTTCGTGGCTCGTACAAAGCTGTCTTCTTGCTGTAACATCACATGGCCAAAGGAACAAAGGAGCTCTCTGAGGTCTTCTTTGTAAGGGCACTAATCCCATTCATGAGGGCTCTGCCCTTATGACTGATCACCTTCCAAAGGTTCCCACCTCCAAATACATTGGGGATTAGGTTTCAACATATCAATTTGGGGGTAGACATAAACATTCAGTCTATAACAATGGGCCAGTCATTCAAAGACCAATCTGAAGGTCCTGGAATGAGTATGAGCAGAGGACACTCAAGAAACATAGAAAGAAAACTATTGTGCTTGTGTGTGAGGGAACATGGGTAAGAATGATAGAAATTGACTTAAGGTACCTACTAGTAAAGGCAATGCAAGAAGTTGTGTGTTTTTATTATAATTTATTATATATTGTGTATATTAAGTAATTTTGTATATATTAATTATAGTTACAATAGGAAGCTCAGGGAGGGGTGTGTGCAGGGATCTGATCTACAGTTTCAAAATGATCATATCTTGATGGGGAAAGAATGGCAGAGTCGAAGCAGGGAGACCAATTAGGGAATTGTATTGATAATCTAGGAAGAAGAAGATTGTGTCAGACTGAGGTGATGAGACTTAATGATGGACTGGATGTGTGGTGTGAAGAAAAGAGAGGTTTCTACAAATAGATTTTTTTTCAACCCGGGCTTGAACAAACAGGTAGAGAATGAAGCTATTAACTGGAATGGGGAAGATGGTAGGTGCAGAGGAATGTACAAAGTTTGAGATGCCAATTAGACATTTAAGAATATATGTGGACTTTTATATAAGTCTTGGACTCTAGAGAGAAGCCAGGACCTGATTATGAATTTAGTAATCATTAGTTTATAGCTGGCATTTGAAGCCCTGAACTTGGATTAGACAGAGAATGTACTAATTAAGAGCCTTTCCTAATAGTAATTAAAATTAATAACCCTCATTTAATGCTTACTGTGTATAGTTGCTACTAAAAGCACTTTATATATGTACTCATTAAATCTTCAAAACTATATGAGTTAGAAACCATAATCACTCTCTTTTTGCAGATGGGGAAACTAAAACAAAGAAAAGTTGTTGTTACTTGCCTAAGTAAATAGAGCTAATAAGAGGCTAAGATGAATTTTGTACTCAAGGAGTCTGATCGTAATGACTGTGCTCCTAACACCTACATTATAAAACTTGTTATCAGTATCTCTTTTGAGTTAAAAAATTATTTGTTAATCTTCTTAATAATCATGTGATGTAAGCCTTATTATCGCTATTTTGCTACTGAGAAAATGAGGTTTGGAGAGGTCATACATCCAGTAAGTGGCAGAGTGACCTCTCTCTAGCACTGCTCTTTGCCCCATATTTGCAGTAGGGCACACACCTATTTGAAATGTTGTGTTGCACTAGTCAGAGTCCCCACATTGTACTCCAAGGTGGAATGGAAACAATAAGATGCCTTGCTAATATGAACACATCTGCCTTGTTCAGCTGGAGCTTTTGTGAAGAGAATTAGGTTAAATTAAAAGAACTTCCAAAGGAACTGAATAACATAAGTTATTGTCATTTCATGTCAATTTCTGATCTCTCTCCAGACATACTTTCATGTAAACAGTTTAGTATGTGCTTTAGCTTTTTCTACAAATGTCTCCTAGTAGGAATGATTCTCTTTGTTCCTTTTTTGGGAAGGATACAATTTTCTTTTTAGCATCATCATTGTTAATAAGAAAACTTTCTCACTGCCCATGGTTAACAGATTATCCTATTAATTTAGTAGTATAAAATTCTATATTTCATTCTTTAAAATATCATGACTTTTAGCACAAAAAGATTTTAAGTCTTTAATTCTAGTCTTTCCTGAAACCACAACCCACCTTTCTAAATGATTCTTAGATAATACCTACTTTTACTCTTCCTGTATGAGTACGTTTATTATCTTTTCCCTCTATTCATGTATTTCTTCCTGAATTCCATGTTTAGTCCGATGGTGGTATATCTATAAAACTATACCAAATATCATCTTCAACCTACCCTTCTCTATCACTCCTCACAACCAGTCAATCAGCAAATATTTATGTTACCAAATAAAAAATAAATTGGGGACCTGGATCCTCCCCTTTAACACTAACACCATTATGACTAACTGGACCAAGAAATGGCTTACTGAATGTCCTCTGAACCTCCAGTCATAACCTCATAAAGTCTCTCCCATAGAAAGGTCCCCAGGCTCTCTCTTTCTAAGGAATATGGCATCAGCTCATCATCTAGGATTCTAAATAGTGACAGAAAAGGCAGATAAGGGCTCCCTTATATAATATCAATAACAGCTAACCTTTGCCATAATTCATTTAATCTTCACAACAACCACTGAGGCATCTACTGTTATCCCAATTTTGTAGATGAGGAAAATCATTATGTAAAATGTCAAAAACAATTCCTATTTTCCCAGGGGGAAAAAAAGGGTTAAACTCAGGGATAGATACATAGTTACATACCCCATAAACAAAGTATTTTTCCAGCAGTGTACTGATTAAAGATGATGTATCTGTAAATAAAAATACTGTGATTTGTCTTTCAGCATGAATAAGATATAGTATTATTTTGTTTTAACCTTCTTGAAATTATTGAATTATAGAATTTCAGACAAGGAAGTAAACTTAGAAATGACCTGGTTCAAGGTGCTTGTTTTCTTTGTATTTTTTTTAAAGGTGTTAGTAATCCTATCTAATAAAGAGGGAATATGCTAATTGACCCTCATGCCATCGCAAAGATGGCAGAGCCCACAGCCAATAAGGAGGGGATATGCTAATTAACTGTCACACCCTCAAAGATGGTGGTGCCCACAGCCAATAAGGAGGGAATATGCTAATTGACTGCCCCGCCCTCAAAGATGGTGGCGCCCACAGCCACATGATGGCAGCACCCAGTCCCCTCAGCCCCACTGGGGCGGCAGGCACACAGCATGGCCCTGGCTGCTCCGCGCACCTGCCTCATGTGGGCCCCGGCTGCTCTGTGCACCTGCCTCCACAGTCCCCCAGTCCTCTCAGCCCCCCAGCCGCCCAGGGCCAGCTCGAGGCACAGGCAAGCCTCGGATGGTGGTTGCCCAGCCGCCTAGGGCCACCTGAAGCTCAGGTAACCAGGGCCGGCTAAGGCTTGAGCTGCCGGCAATGGCAGCAGCAGAGGTGTGTTAGGGCATCACCTTCCCCTGATCATCGGGTCGCCTCCCGCCCCTGAGGACTCCTGGACTGTGAGAGGGGGCAGGCTGGGCTGAGGGACCCCCCCCTCCAATGCATGAATTTTCATGCACTGGGCCTCTAGTATTTAAATGAAATCCCTGTGGAACCCATGGGTCTGTGTGCCATATAGCAGTCCACAGTAGGGCACCACCAGAATTTGCTCATATGTTCCCCAGGGATGAACACTTACATATAGATTATCTCCAGCTTCCCACTTCCAAAAAAATTAAAAATAAAAATAAGTGGTATACTGACTGGTTTGGCTCAGTGGATAGAGCATTGGCCTGGGGACTGAAGGGTCCCAGGTTCGATTCCGGTCAACGGCATGTACCTTGGTTGCAGGCGCATCCCCAGTAGGGGGTGTGCAGGAGGAAGCTGATAGATGTTTCTCTCTCATTGACGTTTCTAACTCTCTATCTCTCTCCCTTCCTCTATGTAAAAAATCAATAAAATATATATTTTTTAAAAAAGTGGTATAATGACCAGAATATTTGCTTTTATATACTTTACGAGCATTGTGGATTTTCTAATCATGTACAAAGTTAAAGACAAATAAATAAACTGCAAAAGCCTAAGATAGAAGTAGAGGGATGTCAAAGGCAAAGAGGCAACCCCTTACTTACAAACTCTCCTTACATAAAAATGAGCTCTCATTCCTGACTGATATTGCATAGGACTGTTCTTTACTTTTCACAGACACTGGATATCCTTCACTCCATTCTTGCCGTAAACCTTACCCATCCCAGTTGATCAAATCCCACCAGCCCCAGCATCCCTCGCCTCCCTTCTTCATCAACAACCCTTTGCCAGCAACTCCGTGGCAGCTTTCTACCTGGCCCTCACCAGTATCTGAGCCCCGTTTTAGCAGCTGCCGAGCATACAGGAAACAGGACTGTGTTGGGGTGGAAGAGAGTAGGTGTACACTAAGTGTCCTGAATTTCCAGGTGCCCTTGCTCTAAGAAATATTGATTAGTCCACGTGCTATTTGAGCCTGAGGGCACTATTAATGAAAAACCCTCCATTTCATGACGTGTTGAAGAGGCTTGTTGTGGTCTCATGGCTCTCACAGTGTAGATTATTGTTTCTATGCTCTGACTTCTATTGCAGATACAGATTTTACTCTGTATGCTGTGAAGGTGCATTATTGCAGTCTGTTCTCCTGCAGAGCTGTAGAGAGGTGGATGAAGGGACCCAGCTCTCCTGTGGAGACTTTCAACCAGTTCTGTTTTCAGTGCCATCCATTAGCTCCCTATTTTAGAGGAACTTGGTGCCTCCAGGTTCAGATCCTTTTGAGAGTTCATGGAAACAACTTGACTTCTGCAGGCACTTGGGTTTCTGCTTGGCTGAGAAAGTAATCATTCTTGTGCTCTCCATAGTCCAGAATTTATTTGTATTGCATTAAGTTTATTGTGGTGACATTGGTTAATAAGATTATATAGGTTTCAAGTGCAAATATCTATGATACATAATCTATATATTGCATTGTGTGCCCACAACCCAGAGTCAAGTCTTCTGTCACCATATATTTGGTCCCCTTTACCCTTTATTACTTCTCCAGTCTCCTTACCTCTGGTAACCACCATTCTGTTGTCTATATCTATGAGTTTTAGTTTTATAATCGCACATATGAGTGAAATCATATGGTTCTTAGCTTTTTCTGAACAATTTATTTTACTTAGCATGATATTCTCAAGGTCCATCGATGTTGTAAATGGCTGTACTTCACCTTTTCTTATCCAATCATCTGTTGATGGATATATATTAAAATTATATAGTTCAAGCCCGGCTGGTGTGGCTCAGTGGTTGAGCATTGACCTATGAACCAGGAGGTCACAGTTGAATTCCCAGTCAGGACACATGCCCAGGGTGTGGGCTCGATCCCCAGTAGGGGGCATGCAGGGGGCAGCTGATTCTCTCTCATCATTGATGTTTTTATCTCTCTCTCCCTCTCCCTTCTTCTCTGAAATCAATAGAAAATACATACATTTTTAAAAATTATGTTTTTCAAAATTACCTTAAAGAATATTAAGGTTTCCACATTAGTTAATAAAGTGAGTTTTTGCGTTACACAAAATGACATGAGGCCCATTAAAATAAGGGCAATTCAATGATTCCCAGCTTCTCCAGCAACACACAGAGCCACTCAGTCCAGTGCCAGTGGTTATGTGTCAGTGGTACCTCCTAGCCTTTGAACCCACAACTTCCTAACCTGCCAGTACCTTTGGGTTCTGGCCATTACCATTTTCTTTTCCTTTCAAAGCACGAACCTCCTTGCTTTAGGGTCTTGAAAAATTTGCAGCCATTTATCTTTAAACAAAAGACTAAGTTGGGAGAGTGGAGGAAGTCTTCAGTAAGAAGCTCCAGAAATAAAAAGAAGCTGTTAAAGCCTCCTGAGGCAAAGGAACCCAGAATATAGAAGGCTGTGTGTTCTCTAATAACTTTTCCATCTTTCCAGTCTTCTGTGGCAGCAAACACTAGACAGAAATGAATAGTTCAATAAATTATCCTGCCACTAGTCAATTTTAATTTCAAGTCATTTATTTTTCTGTTCAATTTTGTGAGATGTATGCTAAATTAAACAATGAGGGGACAGTGGCTCCAATTGTATCTGCCCTCAAAAGATTGTTGGTAGGTTCACTTTTATATCCATTTCTAATAGCATCTTTCACAAGAAATTAAACCCTAATGCCCTTACGCCATCCAATGGATGCATTGACTTGATTACATGGCAAATGCCTCCACTATGCATAACCAAGATACTACATAAATTCAGGAGAAAAACATGGTTTCTAATTAATGATATTAAGCACAGATCTATGGAGGATATGGCTTTTATACCAAATCCTGAATTATTAATGGCATACAGGGTGTCCTAAAAATGTATAGCTCAATTTTGAAAATGAAATATATTTTAATTAACACTACCTTTATAAGTATCCAAAGTGTGTGTATACATTTTGGAAGAATACCCTATATATGCAGAGGTTAAAAAAAAAGGGCTCCATGGGCGAAATATCTAACCAGAGGAGTTTCCAAATGTTTATAAAATGAGCAAGGACTCTGGTTTCACTGGTAAGGAAAACAATAGTATGAGATGAGGCTGGCCATGTAAGATGATCCCACTATGTGGAAGATGGAAGCTGCCAAGATATGTCTGAAGTTTTATATGGTTGCCATTGAAGATTAGGCCATATTCTATGCCTTCAACCAGCAGTTTATTTCTTGGTGAACTGATGAATAATTTTTCCTTTTGTAGGTTTCTCTGGTTAGCTTGGTCGCCACTGCACTTGGCTACTCAGAACTTGGTGCCATCAAATCCCTCCGGACACTAAGAGCTTTAAGACCTCTAAGAGCTTTATCCCGGTTTGAAGGCATGAGGGTAAGAAGGCTAAGAGCTCTCTTATGATTCATGTCAGAATTAAATGTAGGTTATGATTTAGATACAGAGTGGGGTCATATTGTCTTGAAATTTATTTCATAGAATTACAAACTTTCAGAGCAGGAATCTTAGAGATCACTAAGCCTAGCCTCCTGAAATTGAAACAGGCCTTCAAAAAACTGTTTGTGGCAGAAGGAGGACTAGAATCCAGGTCTTCTGACAAAAGTTCAAGGATGTTTCCAAAAACCGTGTGCTGCCATTTATTTCTTTGCTTTGCTTATACACTTTGAAATGACTATTTACTACTGACATTCATCCTAGGAGGGTTATTTTTTTCTTCAATAGGTAGTTTGATTCCTCAAAAATTACGGGTGATGAATGAAAGGTAAAATGGTTTTTGTGTGCTTTTACTTTTTCAGTTAACATCAGTAATAAAAATGGTTGTTAAGCAAGAAAGCAACACTAAATTGTAGCCTCTGACAAAATCTATATATCCTAAGAAAACAAAGTAGAGGGCTAAGATAATTAAAGATTGCAGGCAACCCCTGAGGTTTGCTTTATAGATCTCCCTTTTAAGTGAGCATTTTGAATGAGGTTCACTTTTTCTATAGCACTTGTATTTTCCTCTCCTGCCCTCCTCCTTAGTGTATATTTTTGCATCTAAACATACAGTACACACTTGTATATACACCCACTTGCAATAACCTCAAAATACTATTTAGCACAGAGGCCAGCTTTGTTTAATCCAGCTTACAAAAGCACATGGATATTGAATTTCTTCTAGGCCATAGGGCTTTTATGTTAGGAGGAAATTTGGATACTAAAAGCACTTCAGCCTTGACTGAGATTCACTCCTGAGGGAGAATTAAACCACTCTTTCAGATCATTGAAAGGAAAGAAATATTTGGTTTTACATTATAATTTTATTACGCTGATAGTTGATAATGGAAGTCACAAGATAAAATTAATAAAATTACACAATTTCAGGTTCTTTTCACACCAATTTTTTACCATTACTGACATTATGTAAGCCCTCATCTGGTTGTATGGCTTCATGTTAATAATTCATTTTTGAGGGGACATAGCAATTAAATAAAACAAAAAACATATATTTGCTTTAATCTAAAAAAAATATTCTGTCATTTTTAATTCAGTAATATGGCAAAATTAACATTCCAGCTACAAATTTTGATAAAATATATAATGCATTTATTTGATGACAAGAGAACTTGTGGAGGTAATTTTACACAAATTTTAGTAATGTAAAACCTGATTTCAGTATAATATATTTGACTTAATTTCTAAAGGAAATCAAATTCAAGTAGCATATGACATTTTTACAGTTTTGGATTCCAGGTTTTGATGTCAATTTAAAATTCTTTGGTGTTGATTTCTAAAATAACATTTATAATATCCTATATAATAAAAGGCTAATATGCAAATCAACCGAACGGTGGAATGACCAGTCACTATGATGAACACTGACCACCAGGGGGCAGACACTCAATGCAGGAGCTGCCCCCTGGTGGTCAGTGCGGTCCCACAGGGGGAGTGCCGCTCAGCCAGAAGCTGGGCTCACAGCTGGCCAGCACAGCGGTGATGGTGGGAGGCTCTCCCACCCCCGCAGCAGAGCTAAGGATGTCCAACTGACGGCTTAGGCCCTACATCCCCCGAGGGCTCCTGGACTGCGAGAGGGCACAGACCAGGTGAGGGGACCCCCCCGCCCAGTGCATGAATTTTGTGCACCAGGCCTCTAGTTTCTAAATAAAACAATACTTTCACTTAATATAAATGCTTAAAAAATAGTCCATTATAAACCAGATTATATTAGTTAAGAAAAGATACTGTTGATAGAGATTTCAAAATACATCTTAATCTCTTCTGAATTTAGTTAGAGGAAAGGTTACTGAATTTCTCCTTAATGAAATAGATCAGCCTGGTGAAGTGACATGTGCCACAAAGTGAACATTTAAGAGAGTTGGAATAATAATGATGGGGACAGATTCAGTACTTTTATGTCCAGAGATAAATTTCATCTCATTTCCTAATATATTTTTTAAATGAATTTATCAATAGGAGAAAAAAAAAGGCTTTGCAAATTCCTAATCCTATTTTCATACTCATGAAAAGTTAACTTGTGCAGTGGATACAAATTTAATGCATCACTAATACTTTGCTTATTTGTATAAGGTTTAATCACATTTTCAACACTCTTGAAAATTAAAATGTATTGCTGAATGATGACTATTTATTTTGTTGGTACATAATGTATTGTTCTTTTTCTCTTTTTCCCCAGCATGCAAACATTTTCTGATTCCATCTTACTATATCAGGTTTTATTTATTTCTTTTCATGTTTTGATATATTTTGTTTTCCTTAAATCCTTTAGCTCTCTAGTTATGTGTTTTCCTTCATCAAATATGTCCTAGAAAATACTAGAAGAAACAACTTGTCCATCTAGATTTTTATTTTATTATCACACCCATTTAGTATTAAATAAAGGAAAGAAATGGTTTCCATTTTAATGATTCATAAGATGCCTTATCCTCATTTCTTCTTCTAGGTGGTTGTGAATGCTCTTATTGGAGCAATTCCCTCTATCATGAATGTGCTCTTGGTTTGTCTCATCTTCTGGCTGATCTTTAGCATCATGGGTGTGAATTTGTTTGCTGGCAAGTTCTACCATTGTGTTAACACAACAACGGGTAACATGTTTGAAGTTAGTGAAGTCAACAACTTTAGCGATTGCCAGGCTCTTGGCAAGCAAGCTCGGTGGAAAAACGTGAAAGTAAACTTTGACAATGTCGGTGCTGGATATCTCGCATTGCTGCAAGTGGTAAGTGGCTGCTGTGTGAGTTTTGAAACATCTTCATTTCTCTGATGCTCTTTGTTTGAATGATTAATATCTGACAGTACAAAAGCAGTGGATGATAACACCTATACTACAAGCTTGACTTGACTGTAAAGATGTTTTGCAATTATTTTGTCATGTATTTTCCCCAGTGTTCAGCTTTTAGTGTGTTTTTGGTACATAATGTATTTTATATTTTTTGCTTCCTGTATTTCCTTATAATATTATCGAGCACTACTGTGCCATTAGCATTTCTAAGTTTTTGTAGCAATCATTGCCAAAGGAGCAATTTTATGTATTAAAATAACAATGTATACTAGTATATTGAGTAATGAATTAAATGGATGGATTATTAGCCATATAGTTAATTATTCCAACATCTAAAGAGTATGCTTCTAATATATGTAAAAATGCAAACTTAATAGAGTGAATTTAAAAATGAGTAATGTTTAATAATTTTGACTTAATTGACAGTATATTAACTAATCGATAATTACTTAATGAAAATGACTGAACTGTGTTTAAACATGTCATAGGTTTGAATCACAGAGCTCAACTTTTGGTATGAAAAGGATCTGAGATGGAGATGGGGTTTTATGAATCAAGCATCTAGTTCAGGGGTGGGCAAACTTTTTGACTCGAGGGCCACAATGGGTTCTTAAACTGGACCGGAGGGCCGGAACAAAAGCATGGATGGAGTGTTTGTGTGAACTAATATAAATTCAAAGTAAGCATCATTACATAAAAGGGTATGGTCTTTTTTTTAATTATTTCAATAGTTTTATTCATTTCAAACATTTTAACAAGAATGTAAACACTAATTATTGTAATTTGAAACTTCAAAAAATGGAGGAATCATAGCACAATAACATACCTTATATTGAAGATGGCAAAGGCAAAATAAAATTGCCTAACAAAGGAAAGGTACAAAAGCCTTTCAAATTAAACTTAAATATAATAAAATAATTTAAAACTAAAACAAATAGAAAAGAACAAAATGTGTAAACAGTAAATTAAACATTTTCTTTAGTGCAACTTCCAAATTATGCCCGGGATGTAGATGTAGATGGCAATGTAGACTGGGTTGAAAGGTTTTTGGTCTTTAAAACATCAAATTCAGTGGGAACAGTGTTGTTGGTCTCCTTTTTAGCTAATGCTCTGATACTGTGCTCTCCAGAGGCGTGTCTCCCTACATCACCACGATAACATGTCTACGCATTCCCAGGGGAGACGCTTCCGCGGGCATTACAAGGAGCCTCTGGAAGATTGAGAGGTTGTTCCTTCTACTGAATGGGAGGATATAAATCCGCCCACTCAGAAGAAGGAGCTGCGGCCGTGTTTGCCGACGTTGCCATGTTAACACTGCTGCTGGTGAAGGAGCGGAGGGGAGAGCAAGAGAACCCTCTGCTCTTTTGGCTCCACGGGCCGGATAGAACAGCCGAACAGGCGGATCCGGCCCGCGGGCAGTAGTTTGCCCACGGCTGATCTAGTTAAATTTGAGCTTAAAAAAAGGGAAAACCTTCCAAGAGAAACAAAGAATACAAGTCCCAGACTCAAAATAAAATCTTGTTCTATTTCAGTTTCATTTCTTCATTCAACTCCATAACATTGTACAAAAAGTTATTTGTAATAACACTATCATGTTTTCATAAGGTAAAATGCATATTCTTGGATTAGGTTTTTATGCAGAATTCAAATATGTGTTGTTTACAGGCCACATTTAAAGGCTGGATGGACATTATGTATGCAGCTGTTGATTCACGAGATGTAAGTGTCGCTTAAAAACTATTTATAGCTACTAGATATTTCATAGTGAACATCTGTGATAATTTAACTGAAAGGCCCAGAATTTTATATTAGATGTTATCAGATCATTTACAATTGTATGTAGAAATGACCTTTTTAAAACCATACACTTCAATACAGATTATTTTTGGTTAACATATGTCTATTTTATGTATCTAAAATGAAAATATATCTAACTTCCTAGAAAAAAAAAAAGCTATCTAACTTCTTGGATCAGAAGGTATAAAATTGATCCAGCCAATGAGACTGTTAAGATTAAGAAAGGTCTCTCCCTATCCCTGGTGAGTATGATAAACAACCAGGGTCTGGGAAACAACTTCCAAAAATACCATGATAAAAGCAAGCAAGTTTCAAGGAAATTCAATTTTAAGAATAGGAATAAAAATAATTCCTCAGAACATATCGTTTATGCTGAATTTTCCTCTGAGAAGTTGATGTTCTGTTATTAAAGCTGTATCTCCAAGAGCCAGCATTTCCAAACCCAAATTGAAAACACTGCAAAAATATATATGACTAATAATAGGCTCAAAATGTTTGCCCTTGTTTTTACCACTGTTACGTACTCTAAATAATATGTACGGATAAGCTACAATGGGAAAACAGATGCAAGAACACTCATAAAAATTACAAACTTTCCTTATACTTCACAACAATTTGAAAAAGAATTGTTTTCGCAAACTACTATTTCAGGGCAAGGCAAAAGTAGCTCTATATTAAGTAACAACACTCATCAAATTGTTATTTGGTTTAAGTATTTATTGTGTTTTTAAATATTTTATATTTTTAATATTATTTAGGTTAAACTTCAGCCTGTATATGAAGAAAATCTGTACATGTACTTATACTTTGTCATCTTTATCATCTTTGGGTCATTCTTCACTCTGAATCTGTTCATTGGTGTCATCATAGATAACTTCAACCAACAGAAAAAGAAGATAAGTATTCCTCAGCTCTCAGCTTTCTCCATTCTGAGCTTTTCTCTGTTATATATGAACACTCACAGTTATGACAGACTTAGATCGTTTTTAAGATCATTTTTATACTCTTTTCCATTCACTATATGGTCAGTTCAGCTGCAGAGGAGTCCAGCTCTAGTCAGTGGCTCCTCTCCAGGTGCATCCTCTGCAGATCTGCTAATAGAGTCTTTCTGACCCAAAAATATGGCCACTGCTTCAAAACATCCAGTGGGCCTCCAATGTTTTATCCTTGCTTACGAAGCATTTCAGGAATGATCTCCTCCCAGTTTTCCAGCCTCATTTTCTCCATAACATATCTTCTATATCCACTTCCCTAGTCCTCAGTTACTACCCGCCCCCCATCAACACTACTATCATTTTCTATACTCACAGCTACACGGATTTTCTGCCCTTTTCTGAACAAGCCATATTCTTCTACCTTCATGTAGAATATGTTTTCTGCCTGGACTGCTTTGCTTAGCAAACCCTTAACCATCCTTTAAGGTCTAGCTTACGGGTACTCTCCCATACAAAGCCCATTTCTGAGTCTTGGAATTTATTGTTATCTCTGCAGTGCCTGCAGTGCTTGTATCTTATATATCTATGTGTGTCTATGAAAGTCTGATACCAGATACAAGACGTGCTCAAAAATTGTTGAATAAGGAAGTAAAACTGTCAACAGTGAAATAGTTTAAGAAAACATTTTTTCTTTCACCAAAATATATCAGACCTCTGATCCTCCTTCTAAACATGTTATAATCAAATTAAGATCCTGTGCTAATCAGAGTTTTATGTGGTTACAGGGTTTGCATAATATTTAAGTACTCAGAATATCACATAAATGGGAAAAGTAGAAAAATCTGTATGAAGCAGGATAATAATCCATTTAAAAACGGAGAGAGGATTAAAGGAAAGACCCAGAAATATTTTTATAAAAGTGTTGTTGTAACACATGTTGGGATTGTAACCAATTTTATTCTGTGTCTTTACTTTGGAGGTCAGGACATCTTTATGACAGAGGAACAAAAAAAATATTACAATGCAATGAAGAAACTTGGGTCCAAGAAACCTCAGAAACCCATACCTCGGCCTGCAGTAAGAATGACTCATCTATATATATATAAAAAGCCCTAATGACCAGAACGACCAAACAACCAGTCACCAGGAGGTGGCATTGACCACTTCTCTGTCCCTACCCCGCCCCTACCCTCCCACCCCCGCCCTGCGAGCGGGAGCAGGGTGGGACTGGCAACTGGCAAGCGGGCCAAACTGCTGAACTCTTGGTCCCTCCCCCTGGCCCGCCACTCTGATGGATCAGCTATGGTGAATGGGGGAATCAGGGTGGGTGGCAGAAGGATCAGACTGGCTGTCAGGCCTTTGGGATCACGAGCTCATCCCCAGCTGCTTGGGGGCTCAGGCCTGTGAGAAAGTGGGCGCAGGCAACTTCACCTCCATGCGCACGTGCTGGGCCAGCCGCTGATGGAACGCATTGCCCGCTCGGGGCCACTCACGACGGGGCAGGTAGGTCGCAGGCACGCCCTGCAACCTCCGTCAGCACCTCAAGCCCCAGCAGCAGTGGCAGTGGCAGCAGCAGTGGTGGTGGTGGCGGCGCCTGCATGAGCAGCCCAAGCAGGCAGCGCATTCCATCAGCGGCCAGTCCAGCACATGAGCATGGAGGCGAAGTCTCCGGTGCCCGCTTTCCCACAGGCTTGAGCCCCAGAGCAGCTGGGGATGAGCTGGTGATCCCAAAGGCCTGACAGCCTGGTGGCAGAGTTGGCATTCAGCCTGGGGACTGGCAAACAGGCAGAAGATGGCCCTGATCACAGGAGGCTAGGCCTAGGGACCCTACCCGCATGATTTAATCGTGTGCTGGGCCTCTAGTCTTCTTTAAAATTCCAAAGCCTGATTTCCATAGGATGAAACTGGGCAGTGCTCCAGATCAGAGCATATTGTGTGATATCACCAACACATAATATGCCCTGATTGTGAAGTCCATATTGTGTAACACAATTCACAACTGCTACACTTGATAAGACAATAAGAATTACTAAGTTCTTTAAAAAGGGGAAACGTTCTTTACAGTCTTGTCAGTTGAAAGCCTCAAACTAAAGGGTTCCAGGTAACTGCTTCCCACTCAGGCTTAATGCTCCCACTGCTGCCAGCAATGCACCGTGATCCTGCTCCTCTGATCTTGTTATAGGGTACCCTCTTAGCCTTTTAAGTAGATGGAGTTTTTCAGATTTTCCATCCCACACCCATGGCCTCCCTCTATGCTGTTTGTTCTCTTTATTCTTATGACTAAAAATATTCTTAACCTTTTTAGAAAGGAAAAGGATGTCATCAAAATAGTTTGTTTCATGAAATACACACACAAAAAAGACATATTTGGAATGCATACTCTGTAGAGCTCCCTAATAATAGGAAGGCATGATAATGAGGTATTATGCTCACAGAGCTGTACTCTAGCTCATCTATCCTCTCAGATGTGTAAGTAATAAGGAAACTGAGGCCCAAAGAAGGTAAATATCATACTTCGAGTCATAAAGCCTGTAATTGCTAGAACTGGGACTAGACAGGGTCTCATGAATCTTATAAAAGGCTTCACTTCACCGTATGTTTAAGAGTAGTTAGAGTTGGGCAGGAGATGGGAGGAGGTCCAGGGTACACAAAAGGGCATGACCTGCTTTACTGAAGGTCATTTAAATATTTCAGTTAGAAGAGGTAGAATTAAATAGAAAATGACTGACATATTTTGTGGGAGAGAGAGATTGAAAAAAGATACCATCAGTCCTAAAGTATTGATAAATGAATTGAAGTATTGTACAAGTCTGTCTACATTAACCTACTTTGTAAATATTCATTACTAGTTGCCGTTATTTTTTGTATAATCAGTTATTAAAGTCAAGCAAAGCCCATACATCTTATCAGCCAATTGCCACCAATTTATGCCTTATTCAGCTTTATCTTTCCATAGAACCTAAATAAACCAATTATGTTTTGCTCTTGTCAAATGACTTTTTCTTTTTTTTTTTTTAATATATTTGATTGATTTCAGAGAGGAAGGGAGAGGGAGAGAGAGAGATAGAAACATCGATGATGACAGAGAATCATTGATCAGCGGCCTCCTGCATGCCCTACACTGGGGATCGAGCCCACAACCTGGGCAGGTACACTAACCAGGAATTGAACCATGACCTCCTGGTTCATGGGTCAATGCTCAACCACTGAGCCACATTGGCTGGACACAAAACACTTTTTTCACTTCTTTCTCTTTTTTTAAACATAAGAGAAATGAAGCATACATAATTGTCTGGGGTTATATAAGAAGGGTGTACATCTCATGGCCATTGGTGGAACTTTGTAATTTTATTGGATCATTATTTATGAAATATGCATATTAACTATCCCTATCCTCTCTCTTTTTCTAGAACAAATTCCAAGGAATGGTCTTTGATTTTGTAACCAGACAAGTCTTTGATATCAGCATCATGATCCTTATCTGCCTGAACATGGTCACCATGATGGTGGAAACAGATGACCAGAGCAAATACATGACTCTAGTTTTATCCCGGATCAACCTTGTGTTCATTATCCTGTTCACTGGAGAATTTGTGCTAAAGCTCATCTCCCTCAGATACTACTACTTCACCATAGGCTGGAACATTTTTGACTTTGTGGTGGTGATTCTCTCCATTGTAGGTAAGGATGCTTTCATTACAGAGAGGTCTATTGTAGGAAGGTCCCTCGAGGCCTGACAGCTGTGTAACATGGAAATAAGATATGAGAATCATAATGTGTGTAGATCTGAAGTTTAACAGTCTTGTTCATTTTCCTCTAATTGAAAAATGTTGATATTAAAAAATAAAAAATAATATATTTGTAAATTTCAGAAAAAAATCTTTGTAATTAGCACATTTCATATTATGAGGATACCTGTTCATAGAAAATGGTGTGTATAAACTTAAATTGCTATATCACTATGAGATTATTTACTTTGTTGGATTTTGCAAAAATCTATATAGGTTTATGACATTACATAATAATTGTATAAAACTGTAATCTTTAACTGCTAAATTAGGAAGTGGATCTAAATATTTAGCAAAGGTTTATATTCATAATGAATTTGTTGTTTTTATAGAACTTGCAAAAAGATATAAAATATTCATGTAAGCATAAGATATTCATTGTTGAGTGGTTTTCTGTATTTTTCCATAGGCATGTTTCTAGCTGAGATGATAGAAAAATATTTTGTGTCCCCTACCCTGTTCCGAGTGATCCGTCTTGCCAGGATTGGCCGAATCTTACGTCTGATCAAAGGGGCAAAGGGGATCCGCACGCTGCTCTTTGCTCTGATGATGTCCCTTCCTGCATTGTTTAACATCGGCCTCCTGCTCTTCCTGGTCATGTTCATCTACGCCATCTTTGGAATGTCCAACTTTGCTTATGTTAAAAAGGAAGCTGGAATTGATGACATGTTCAACTTTGAAACTTTTGGCAACAGTATGATCTGCCTGTTCCAGATTACCACCTCTGCTGGCTGGGATGGTTTGTTAGCACCTATTCTCAACAGTGCACCACCTGACTGTGACCCTGATACAATTCACCCTGGAAGCTCAGTTAAGGGAGACTGTGGGAACCCATCTGTTGGGATTTTCTTTTTTGTCAGTTACATCATCATATCATTCCTGGTTGTGGTGAACATGTACATCGCTGTCATCCTGGAGAACTTCAGTGTCGCTACTGAAGAAAGTGCAGAGCCCCTGAGTGAGGATGACTTTGAGATGTTCTACGAGGTCTGGGAGAAGTTTGACCCCGATGCCACCCAGTTTATAGAGTTCTCCAAGCTCTCTGATTTTGCAGCTGCCCTGGATCCTCCTCTTCTGGTAGCAAAACCAAACAAAGTTCAGCTTATTGCCATGGACCTGCCCATGGTCAGTGGGGACCGGATCCACTGCCTCGACATTTTATTTGCCTTTACAAAGCGTGTTTTGGGTGAGAGTGGAGAGATGGATGCCCTTCGAATACAGATGGAAGACCGGTTCATGGCATCAAACCCATCCAAAGTCTCCTATGAACCCATCACCACCACTTTGAAACGCAAACAAGAGGAGGTGTCTGCTGCTATTATTCAGCGTAATTTCAGATGTTATCTTTTAAAGCAAAGGTTAAAAAAGGTATCAAGTAAATATAATAAAGAGGCAATCAAAGGGAGGGTTGACTTACCTATAAAAGAAGACATGATTATTGACAAATTAAATGGGAACTCCACCCCAGAAAAAACAGATGGAAGTTCCTCTACCACCTCTCCTCCTTCCTATGATAGTGTAACAAAGCCAGACAAAGAAAAGTTTGAGAAAGACAAACCAGAAAAAGAAAGCAAAGGGAAAGAGGTCAGGGAAAATCAGAAGTAAAAACAAAGAATTATCTTTGTAATCAATTGTTTACAGCCTATGAAGGTAAAGTCTATGTGTCAACAGGACTCCCAGAGGAGGTCTATGCCAAACTGACTGTTTTAACAAATACTCATGGTCAGTGCCTATAACAAGACAGTGGCCTCTCCGTCACTACAACTCTGTGAGTCAGGGTATCAACATTGACAAAAGGTTGCTGTTCTCATTACCAGCTGACACTGCTGAGGAGAAACTCAACAGCTACCTAGACTGTAGGGATAGTTGTGCAGTGATCATTGTAACTACACCAAACACCTTTAGTACAGTACTAGCATCCACTCTATTTTTAACTTCCATATCTGCCATATTTTTACAAAATTTGTTCTAGTGGATTCCCTGGTCCCTAATTCATAGTTTATTCATAATAGTATGTCACTATTTTTGTAAATGAGGTTTAAGTTGAGAAAAAAGTATATGATCCCTGTGTTCCTACTCCAAAAGTTTCTCAAATAATCAGACAAAAGTGTTTTGTCTGAGAGATGAAATTCTAGCTCAAAACCAGAAACAAAATTGTAATATCAACAATTTCAGGTACTTCCATTTTCTAGATGATTTTAATTTTGAAAGTGTTTGTCTATGTTTGTTTATATCTGAACAGTTATGTGCCTGTAAAGTCTCCTCTAATTTTAAAGGATTATTTTTATGCAAAGTGTTCTGTTTCAGCAAGTGCAAATTTTATTCCAAGTTCCAGAGTTCTATATTTAATTTTGGTTAAATGCTTTCAAAAAATAATTTAATAATCTGTTCTAGGAAAGTATAGTCTATCTAAAGTATCACTTTAGAATAGTTGTTCCACTTTCTGCTGCAGTATTGTTTTGCCATCTTTTGCTCTTAGCAAAGCTGACATTTTATTAAACACCCTGTTATGTAAATAGTTATTTTTTCCTGTGGTGCATGTTTGGGCAAATATATATATATATATATATATAAGTATATATACAGCCTGATAAACAAGTTCTATTAAATCAAATATGTACCACAGTGTATGTGTCTTTTGCGAGCTTCCAACAGGGATATATCCTGTACCATTCATTAAACATAAATAGTTTGAAGACTATCACTAATGCATGTTGATATTGCCTATGCTGCTCTATTTTACTCAATCCATTCTTCATAAGTCTTGGTTAGAAGAAGTGACATGTTGGTGGTAGACTGAATTCAACCAGTTCTCCGTCTAGTATGTCAAGCAGAATAGCTTGCAGTTATTTAAAAGCACTTTGACTTTTGCATTTATAATTTAATTTGAGTGTTGTGTGGTGCCTCTCTAGATCTCAAAGAAACACTGCATTACTGCCTGTTGTCAAAACCTGTATACTTCATATTTTGCTATAAATATGTCCAACACTTGTTGAAATATAATGTAAAAATATGATCAATTTTAATTGTCACATTTGTACATAAGAAAATTATTTTCAGGTTGATGACATGGCAACTTATTTTGCTTTCTGCTTTTGCTTCTTATTTTTAATCACAACTCCAAACTTTTGAATTCATAAGACTTTTCAAAGGATAATTTCCTAAAATAAAAGTTAGACACTGGGTTTTGTGAATTTCTTTGTTATATTTTCTACCATACCAATAGTAGATATATTGGTCAAAAACTCAAACCTAGATCATTTTTACCAATTCTGGTTGCCTCAGTATAACCCTTTATTCATGGAAGGTTTTTTTTTAACTCAACTTTTGTAGTATTTGCTTATGCAGACTAGTCTTATTTTTTTAATTCCTGCTACAATAAAGCTATTAGAGTTATAACTTGGGCTGTGTCCTTTCCAGCCATGAACAAAGTGGCAAAGTTGTGCAATGATCTGAAATGATATAATTTTTTGCACAAACCAAAAATATAATGTTAATTCATTTTACAAAACTATTAACTTGTAGTGTACTGATGAACTGCATGCAGGGAATTGCTATTACTAAAAAAGAATGGTGAGCTACGTCATTATTGAGCCAAAAGAATAAATATTTCATTTTTTATTGTATTTAATTTCTTGGCCTCTGTTTTTTTTTTTTTATTGTTCTAAGTTTAAAGTATATATCATTAGTAAAACCTGTACTTGATCTGACATCTGTATACATAAAAGTTCACATGAATTATATAACAACCTAGGGCATGATCCACCAAGCAGTACTACAGAATAAAGCACTTTTGTGAACTTTTGTGTGTGCAAAAGATCAAACCCACAAGTTCCAGTTTGTAGGTATCCTAATAATAACAGTAGCTCTCTACAATGATCATTAACTCAAAATTAATTCCTTTGGCTGTAATCATTTTAATCTCAACTTCTATCAGTGTAACTGTTACCATCTCCAAATTTCTTAGTAGTTAATAAATCTTATATACTTCATTATTTAAATGGATTTTATGAACTTCTATTTACAGATAAAATATTAATAATGCAGTAATTGAGGATTTATATTAACTTTTTTCAGGGTTCCTTGGATTGATGTCATGTCAAAACCAAATATTTATTATCAGTGGTAAACTTCAGTTATAATGCATGTGTTTTGAAGATGAATTGGATCTAAATATGCATTTCATATTTAACCCTAACCCCAACATAAATGATAAAAGGTGACTTAATTGAAATTCATTGACTTCTGCTCAAATAAATTTTCATATCTTGCCACCACCACAGAGAAGTATTACTTTGCAAAGTCCTTAGCCTTTTTATGTATCCTATTATGTAATTATTAGCTAAGCAATCTATTAATTGATATAAATTGTATCTAAATAACCATCTTCTAAAATAGAGAGTCAATATACCTTTTAAAACAGTGGTTCTCAACCTTTCTAATGCCGCGACCCTTTAATACAGTTCCTCATGTTGTGGTGACTCCCAACCATAAAATTATTTTCGTTGCTACTTCATAACTATAATTTTGCTGTTAAATATCTGTGTTTTCCGATGGTCTTAGGCTCTACAGCAGCGGTTCTCAACCTGTGGGTCGCGACCCACAGGTTGAGAACCGCTAGAAGGGTCGCCTAAGACCATCAGAAAACACAGATATTTACATTATGATTCATAACAGTAGCAAAATTACAGTTATGAAGTAGCAAGAAAAATAATTTTATGGTTGGGGGTCACCACAACATGAGGAACTGTATTAAATGGTCGCGGCATTAGAAAGGTTGAGAACCACTGTTTTAAAATATTACTCAGATAACTTTAAATAGACAGAAACACATTTGGCCTTGACTTTAATCCCATTAAAAGTCTTCTTGACCTCAAAGATTTTATACTACAAGGTTGAATGATGTTTAAAATAATTGAAAATATAGCTATTATTTCTTCTTTGTGATATTACAGATTTCTAAAAGATAACATCTAATATATAACCAAAGAGACTAAAGCAAAGAAATCATTAGTCATTTGTGAAATTGTCTGAAATCAAAAATTACTTATTTCTTGATCATTAATTAACATTTGCCACAAAACATGAAGAAGTTGGGCTTAATTTCATATTCCCTAAAGTACTGGTTTTAATCACAAAAGAAAGAAGCTCATCATTCTCTTACCTTAAAACATCAAAAATGTTCTATTCTTTTTACAGAGAAAAGAATTAATGATCTAATGCATCCAAACATTTGTTGTTACTCACTCTTAAAGATCCTTTTGTTAGCTGCATTTCCCCTCCCCTCCCCTCCCCTCCCCTCCCCTCCCCTCCCCTCCCCTCCTCTCCTCTCCTCTCCTCTCCTCTTCAGAATCTCTCTGTCCTCTGAATTCTGCCAGTTGATATATAGAAATACATATCAGAAACCTTCTAAACTAGACAGCACCCCATTACTGAGAGATCAATTTTACCTTAGTATGGAGTAAAAAAAAAATACTCTGGATAACCTGCCCTTCACATATCCCACTACTATCATCTGTCATGGCTCGCTCTCTCCTCCATGGAATCACATTACACAATGTTTTGATATCTCTCCTGTCTCTGCACATGCTATTCTCTTTACCTAAAGTGTCCTTCCCTCTCCTTTCCCCTCTGGTAAAGCACTGCTCATCTTTTAAGAACTGGCTCAAATATCATATTTTAGGAACCTTCCTCAGATTTCCCCAAGTAGAATATATCATTTCTTCTTAGACTTCTTAAGTGTACCAATGATGGTGTATATCATAATGTGCTGTATTACCTCCTTTTCATTTATCTCTTCTAATAGATTGTATATATCCAAGGTGTGGGGCACATCTCATTATTTTTTTTTACCCTTCTTTCCTATCAGCAGTGATTACCAGAGCATCAGTGACTATCAGTATTCAGATATATTACTAGTACAATTGATTCTTGCAGGAGCACACAAAAATATTTAAGTGCCAAACAATAATACTAGTACTGTACATTTTTTCAGTCCCAACTGAGAATGACTCTCAAATTTATTAGCACCTAAATTCACCACCTTTATAATCAGTTAAAAATATACACATATCTTGGAAATACTATATACCTTTTAGCTGTGGTTTTCAAGTAATATATATTACCTAACAGAAACTACTAAAACAAAAACTTCATTTCATTAATTCTATCAATGAAAGAATAGGTTTACTAGTTGTCTTCAATCAGACATATATTGCATGAATAAAAACATAGGTTTTATTTTGGTACCTTAATCATGTAAATATTCTTCACATTTGATAATTCATGAGTACACATTAGTGTGATCTTAGAATTTTGCTTAACGAATATATATTTCCATCATATAATGAGACAACTATCCTAAAATCTTACTATCATAAAATACCTAAGAACAGAATACAGTATTTTTAAAGACCATTTTACTGTATGGTTGGGTTTACAGGAAAGCAAGGGAAATTCTATGGGGCTGATAGAGAAAGGTAAGCAAGCACTGAATTCAGAGGCTGCTTTGGGGTCTTCTGTGGCTCCTTGTTACATATAGCTTGATTTTAATGACCTGGGTACAGGGGATAGAAGACAAATATTTTGATCCAATTCGAGTGAGAGATCCTGAATAAATTCAAGACCACAAAAAGCTACTCACTTAATGAAAACATTTTTCAAAACCAACCTTGCAAAGGCAGATAGAAAGGCAACTTGGTAAGCAAACTTGTGTCTTGTCTTAGTTCTGGGTTTATGGGGAAAAAAATCTCTCTTGAAATTCATAACCCAGAATTCACCCAGATTTGACCCGTATTTATACTACCAGCCTAGTACAAAATACTGCAAGGCAAAAATTCAATTTAAAGCAGATACAAGTTGCTAGTGGTTCCAGGCTTCTGGTAGAAATGAACAGAAATCCTTTCTGAAAGACCACAGCTCAGCCAGGCTTCAAAGATATCCCACAAATAAAGTTCAAGAAACATGAATTCATAATTAGAGAAATAACAAAGTAAACAATGAGAAAATAAAACTGCAGAGTGGGAACAGGAGAACATATCCACTGTCTTCAGATATAGGATATAAGTATGCTTAATAGTATTAAAAAATAAAAAAGGATTTAAAATATGAATAGTGAGGGAGAGATAAAAAATTATGAAGTACACTTGAAGAATGTTATGCCATTTCTAGAAACAAAGAATACAATAAGTGAAATTAAAACAAAATGGAAGACTTATATAGCAACTTACATGAAAGTAAAGAAAGAGCCCTAACTAGTTTGGCTCAGTGGATAGAGCATTGGCCTGGGGACTGAAAGGTCTCAGGTTCAATTCTGGTCAAGGGCATGTACCTTGGTTGCGGGCACATCCCCAGTAGGGGGTGTGCAGGAGGCAGCTGGTCCATGTTTCTCTCTCATTGATGTTTCTAACTCACTATCGCTCTCTCTTCCTCTCTGTAAAAAATCAATAAAGTATATTTAAAATAAAAAAAGAAAGAGAGAGACAGTGAATTAAAATCTTAAAAAAGTACAAACACAACAGCAGAGGCAAAGATAGAAAATATATGAAAAACCTTACCTTAAGAGAAATTAAGGGAGTTGTGTGAAGGTATAACATAATTGGAATTCCAAAAGAGAAATTATAATATAAGGGAATCCAGTATGTCATTACGTAATGACCAAGAATTTTTCAGTATTGATGATGAACAAAAATTCTAACATTCAGTAATGACAAAAATCCTAATCAAGATAAACAAAAGAGAGCCATAATCAAGCACATCGTAATAAGTTTCACAACAAAGCAAGTGACAAAACCTTAGAAGTAAAAAGAAAGACAAAGTAAACAATTTGAATATAACAGCAAGAAATGTTACAAGAAAATGTCTGTTAAACAGGTAATTGTACACAGGAAAACGATCATTAAGAATAGAAAGGAAATTCAAACATTTTCAGATAAACAAAAATGGAGATATTTTATTACCGATATATTCTCACAAAGAAATGTCTAAAAGATATACTTCAAGTAAAAGAAAAATTATTTCATCAGAAAGTTCTAAGATGCAGAAAGGAATGTTGAGACAAAAAACAAAACTGTAAATGTATGATTAACAGATAAAATTAAAAAAGTGATGGCAAAAAGCAATAATAATTTTTACTTCTGTTGTTAAAACAAAAAAAATAGAGCTAAAATAGTAAAACATTTTCATGCAAGCTGCGAAAGACATTGGAGTTCAAAAATTCTAAATCTGTATTATTCAGGAGGATGATAAAAATATTAACTTTATTATTTTTTACTAAATTTATTGGGGTGACAATTGGTCAACATGATCACCTGGTTTCAGGTGTGGGCTTCTACGTTATAAGACCTGTATATTGTACTGTGTGCCCACCACCCAAGTCAAATTTTCTCCTGTCACCATATGTTAGGACCATGAACTTTAAACTTTGCTTAAAATGCTTAAAATTTCAAAGATATACAAAGAAAAATGAATGTTAAGATTAGTACAGGAATAAGATGAAATAACTTGATATTCAATAAATTTAAAAGCACAAGAAGAAAAATAAAAATAGAAACATAAGATAAATAAAAAGTAAAAAAGAATCTGGTGGAAATTAACAATAGTCAAAATGTAATGAGTGGATAAAAAAACCTAAAAGCACATGTATTCTTTGATTACAAATAAAAGCTTCACCTACTAGACACACAAAGAACTCTTCAGTAGCATTTGAAAAAGTATCATGATTTTTTCAAATGCACAAGTCACATTTATTAAAACACATTAAATGACAAACCAAAAAGCAAGTATCAAGAATTTTCAAAGAACTGATATCATATGGACCACACCATGTTTGAATGTAATTAAATTAGAAATCTAACTTTTGGGACTATAGTTGGAGTCTTAGCTCTAATTGTGGTTAAGGACAAAGAGCTTTGGAGCAGGTCCTGAGAGGATTAACTTTATTTGGAATAGAGAGTGAAGAACTCCATGTCTAAGGGTATTATCTAAAACAACAAGATCTTGGTGGACATTATGAGGCTAGTAGCTCCATGATACAAGCAAAACAATAGAGCAGCCAGAAGTTCAATGGAGTGAACCAAGGAAAGAGAAACTCAAAAAGAACCCTGTTAAGGTCACAGCCAATTATGTGGGTCAAAAAGACTGTACAGGGATGAGGCTTCATTCACTTAGGAGAAATCAGAACAAGATATGAGCATACATGAAAGCACTTCCCAAAATGCACACAAAGCCATCATATAAGATGGCATGAGGCTCACTTGTATAAGAGGCTTAAATACAACCTCTGCCAAACACTTTATTGAACAACACACTATTCTAATCCAGGGGAGACTCTTAGGAGGCAGGATTAAAAATAAATTCAGTCTCTTCCCTGGCAATGTGAAAGATTGTGTGCATGTCCAAGGTTGTACCCATTAAGGAACAGAGAGAAGAATTCAAAGCTACTAGTCCCTGAATTACATAGGACCCCAAACCCAAACACCCTGAACCATGATATCAACCTTCAAGCCACACATACATCCAATGGCAAAAGGTAAAAATCTAACCGGATAAGGGGGCTTAAGCACAATCTTTGACCAATAAATGGCTAATGCTAACCCAAGGGCAACACCAAGGTATCCAGCCTAAGATAAAAAAAAATAAAGGAAGGCAATCTGAGCAGGGAAATTAGTGGTTACACACTTTATTTTTTTTAATATATTTTATTGATTTTTTACAGAGAGGAATGGAGAGGGATAGAGAGTTAGAAACATGGATGAGAGAGAAACATCAATCAGCTGCCTCCTGCACACCCCCTACTGGGGAAGTGCCCACAACCAAGATACATTGCCCTTGACCAGATTCAAACCTGGGACCCTTCAGTCCGCAGGCCGATGCTCTAACCCAGCCTTGGGCAAACTACGGCCCGCGGGCCGGATCTGGCTGTTCTATCCGGTTCTCTTGCTCTCCCCTCCGCTCCTTTACTTTGAATTTATATTAGTTCACACAAACACTCCATCCATGCTTTTGTTCCGGCCCTCCGGTCCAGTTTAAGAACCCATTGTGGCCCTCGAGTCAAAAAGTTTGCCCACCCCTGCTCTAACCACTGAGCAAAACTGGTTAGGGCAGTGGTTACACACTTTAGAGTAACTAGACTTTACAAAATTAGTTCAGTCAAATCACTAAACAAAAAATTAAAAGAAGCAAGCAAACAATAACAACAACAGTCTTAGAGGGTAGGTGGGATCAGAAACTGTAGGGTTGAAAAACACAATAATTTCACTAGAGAGATTCAACAGTGAATTTGAGGTGGTAGAACAACAAAAAAAATCAGTAAAATTGAGAAGAGACTGATAAGAGTTTATATAATCTGAAGAAGCGAGAGAGAAAAAAAGACAAACAGCCTTAGAAAAAAATATGAGACACCATTAAGCATTCCAACATACATATGATGGCAATGCCAAAACAAGAGAACAGAAAGAAAAAGGAAGAATATTTGAAGAAATAATAGTTGAAAACTTCCTGAATTTAATGAAAAACGTTAATTTGCATATCCAAGAAGACAAGTATTGGCGAGCATATGGAGACAATTGAAATTCCTGCACATTGTTGGTGTGAGTGCAAAATAATGTAGCTGCTATAGAAAACTGTATGAATATTACTCAAAAAATTTTTTAAAAATAACTAAAATAAGATCCATCAAACTCACTTCTGTTTATTTATCCAAAAGACTGAAATCAGAATCTGAAAGAGATATTATCACTTCCATTTTTATCACAGCACTATTCAAAATAATCAAGATGTGGAAACAATCTAAATGTCCATCTATAATGAATAGGTAAAAAAAAAAAAAATGTAGCATATACATACTAAAGAATACTATTTGGGAAGGAAGTTCTGCAATTTGAGACAACATGGATGAACCCCAAGGACATTATGCTAAGTGGAGTCAGCCAATCACAGGAAGACATATAATTCCATTTATACCAGATATCTAAAATAGTCAAAATCATAGATTCAACGATTGAAATGGTGGTTGTCAGGGGCTGGGGGAAGAAGAAGAGGGCAGTTATTAATCAAGCATAAAGTTTCCTTAAGCAAGATAAATAAGCTCTAAAGAGTTGCTGTGCAGCATTATATCCACGGGCAACAATATTGTATTATACACTTAAAATTTTGTTAAGAGGGTAAATCTCATTTAAGTGTTCTTACTACAATAAAATAAAAATTTTAAAATAAATACAATAAAACCTTGTTGGGATGTAATTCATAGATGACATGTTTTTTTTTTTCTTTTTGTTTTTTTAGTAAATGTTCTGTATTTCAAAATGTCTATTCTGCAATTGTGAGATACAGTGATCTACATATTTAATGCTTCATCATCTCTGTACTTACTGAGTTTCAGTCTGCTTATTCTATTAGTCACTGAGAAAAGTATGTTAAAATCTCCTATATAATTGTGAATTTGTCTATGTCTCCTTTAAATTTAGTCAGGTTTCGGCTACAAACACACCTGGCCCAAGATTCAGAGAAACCAAAAGAGAAGATCAAGAGGGTGGGTGACCTGCCTTAGAAGCTGTTCCGGGGCAATGCGGAGCTGCACACCGCCTGGTCCAGGACCCAGAGAAGGTGAAGGGGATGAACTATGGCGCCAGAGGAGTTGCAGGCCCAATGCTGCCCGGGCTGCTCCCACAAGATGAAAAGCAGCAGGCACAATTTAGCATATTGCTAGGGGCCATGTGCATCCTCAGAGCATAAATAACATGGCGGCTGCTTCGCTGTGCCTATTGGCAACGCTAAACCAAAGCCATAGGGAAAGGGAATCCTGGGAAATGTAGTTCCAGCTTATCTAAATTCATTCCACATGGGCCACCACCCCAGGTTGAGGAAGGATCCAGGGCCCAAGACAACCTTGACACGAATTGTAATTCATTTGATTCAGGATGCTAGTTGAAACCGCAAGTCTGGAAGAAATGGCCTTGAGATAAAGAATAACGAGAAAATTACTGTACCAACCCACTACCATTATCAGGTATAGCCACAAGGCAAAAATATACCTATTTTCTAATAAAAGTTTACTTACTTAAAGGGATAAATATATATGTAAAATATTGCTAAGAATTTGTGACAAAGGTTAAGTCAGATGCTCATCCCCAAATAAATTAACTTGGGGAATTTAGGTTTGTGTAAAGTATATGGCACACATCTGTGGAGCCTAATGATAAAACAGTGTTTTGTTGGTTTGTTTGTTTTGTGTTTGGTAGGGGGGGGTACAATTTGAAATTATAATAATAATGATACCACTGTAACTAACCTAATTATTAATAATAGGAAAGGTGCAAAAGGAAGGCCAAATAGTATAGGCATGTCTTTTGAACTGCTTCACCAGGAAGCTAAAGCTTACACTCCCTAGGGAGCCACCTGTCCATTCCCTGAAGATTGCAGCGGGGAGGGACTAGACAAAGAAGAATAGCCGCATGCCCAGTTAAGTTGGGGGGCCACCAAAGGTACTTGCATGTTAATCACACCTGGGGACAGGTCATTGCCCAGAATGGGTGTGGTTACTGCAAAGGCTCCACAATTGGGGTACTTACTTCCCTAAACCAGTGGTTGGCAAACTGCGGCTCGTGAGCCACATGCGGCTCTTTGGCCCCTTGAGTGTGGCCCTTCCACAAAATACCACGGCCTGGGCGAGTCTATTTTGAAGAAGTGGCGTTAGAAGAAGTTTAAGTTTAAAAAATTTGGCTCTCAAAAGAAATTCCAATCGTTGTACTGTTGATATTTGGCTCTGTTGACTAATGAGTTTGCCGACCACTGCCCTAAACAAAGGAGTGTGCCCTCTTGTGCTCTTGGTTTCCCCTGTGCTCTTGGCTCTCGGTTCTTGGAGTGTTGCTCTTGACTCCTGGCTTGTGGGGCTTCTTGCTCCTGCTTCCTGTATTTGCCCACATTGGCCCACAGCCATGTGGACTCCCACACACAATGAATGGACTAATGGACTGCAACTAGCCTGATGCTGAACTGGAACCAGCTGCAACATCAAACAGGAAGTCTGGACACAGCCTTTGCTTTTATTTCTACTGAAACCCCAACTATACTTTTCCTATAACTGGACTAAGGGAAATGGGACTTTTGAAACCCAGGGATGTAATTCCACACAAATAAAAATCACTCATCCTCCTGTGCGAGTCTCAGAAAATTATTTTTCTTGAGATATCATAAGGACTCCACTCCCAGCACTCAGTGGGGAAAGAGGTACCTCAATTTCCCCAATAACAGTAAGTCTAAATAAACAAAAAGCAAAGAAAATAATTTTTATTCCTTTCAAATATTCATAATGTATAGCAACAATATTCTCAGGCTAAGGCAGGGTTTAGCTTTCCAGTGAACATTAATATTTAAATCATTTCATGAATTGGAGAACTAGAGACAAAGTTAAAATTAACATAAAAGGAAAGTGAATGAGAAACTGTACCAGCTGCTGGGAAAATCCTTGTGATGTGGATTTTTTGTATACAAAATAAGGTTGTGAGCGAGCCGATTTTGGGTAACACCATCATGTACAAACAATAAGAGAGAGAAACAATTAAGCAAATTTCTCTGGAAAGGGGAAATGAGGTGAGATTTTCCTCAGAAACGGCCCCTCCCCCTGCTCTCAGAAGGTCTTTAGCTTCAAGCAGGTTCCCGGAGGACACAAGGTTGTCATGGAGACGGAAGAGGCCTCCTCCTCTGCCCCGAGCAGAAGCAGCAGGGCTGGTTGGAGCCAGCATGAGAACACGGTGGTGAAGCCTTTTGCTGTGACACATCAAGCAATGACCTAGACGTTGAAAGAGAGAAAAGGAAAAGAATACAAACAATCTCACTTCATTCCCTCACCACACACAACACAATATTAAGGACAATAAGGGATACTCTGATCATCTAATTAGCTAAAATTTAAATAGATCAAAGAGCTGTTTTTTTTAAAATATATTTTTATTGATTTCAGAGAGGAAAGGAAAGAGAGAGATAGAAAAATCAATGGTGAGAGAGAATCATTGATCAGCTGCCTCCTGAAGGCCCCCACTGAGGATCAAGCCCCCAACCCAGGCATGTGCCCTTACAGGTAATCCAACCATGACCTCCTCGTTCATAGGTTGCTGTTCAACCACTGAGCCACACAAGCTGGGCTCAAAGAGCTGTTTTTAGGAAAGCCATTTATTTCTTCTAAGGTTCAATAAAGCCAAAGCTCTTACTGTTCCAATATAATTGTCTTCCTATGTAATAACAATAGTTACTAGTAAAAAGAATAAATAATATTATAACAAGAATATCTCCTTAAGAAAGTTATAGATCAGTTTAGTAATTGTCATCTTTAATTAAAGGCCAGTAATATGTACAAAAAGATAAGTACAAACTACCAAATTTCCTCAAATTAAAAGTGGCTAAAACAAGCATAAATAGAAATATAAAATCTATTACCACTTATAAAGAACCTCTCCTCCTAGTTTATAAAAATGCCTTATTTATATTATAAAAGAGCAAATTAATTCAACTGAAATTTAAAATAGAAAAAGTGAGTCAGTGATATTTAATAGTATTCTTTATATTTCAATTGTATGGACAAACATAAATAGCATTTCTTCCTTTATTCTGTAGTCTTATTAAATTCAAAGCACAACTAGTTTGTCCAGAAAATCTATGGTCACATCTTTAATTTATGTTGACATCCTGTATCCTTTAGGAGAATATGCAAACAGGGAAAAGCAGTATGTAAATGAAAAAAAAGTTATAAATTAAATAATAAATTTACATCCAAACTATTTTTATTATTTAATTACTGCAAGCTACTTACCTTGAAAATAAAATTCCAAAAGAATATTATCACAAGTACATTCTTGGACTTTTTTATGACCTATGTAAAAATGCTGTGAAGGTATTGGTTTATACATTATTCATGAACTATATATCAACACTAAAGTTCCCAATGTGTGTGGTGTGTTATTTTTAATTTAGATGATGGATAATATGGATAGAATTTTTGACCTTCAAATAAGGAAGCATATTTATTCATGAAGACTTTATCCTTCTGGATTCTGAGAGCACAATCAAACAAATGAATACAGGAATTTATAATATAATGCCACTCCAATCCTTTTGGGATAAAACTTGGAAAACAAACCATAAATGAAGAAATATTACATAAAAATGGATCTTAAGCTATAATGAAAAGGCAAAATGCACTTCTTAAGGGATATCCACACTTGTTTAACATTCTAAAAAGTGATATCATGATCAATAATTAAGTTCTTAATGACTTTGGGGACATAACATATTATGACAGTAATGTTAACTATAATAATAAAAGATCAAAGATTAGAAATGGTGATGGCAGTTTAATCTTCAGTAAATTAGGTGGTGTTCCTGGACATTTTTAACTACTCTGACTTTTCACTTTGAAACAAAACAATTGAAAAATTTCCTTCTACTTCCTGGTTATTCTCTTTCTCCCCCTTTTTCTCTCTCTCATAAGGAGTGGGAGGGGGAGTGTATAATACATATACATATGCTATATTTATACAAACATTAAAGATAAAATACATGTATATACGTACACACCACACATACACACACACAGACGCATATGCATCTCATGTTTTCATAGAGGAAATTTCCAACCCATTCTCCCAGAGGGAAAAGTGTGGAAAGAAAATTTCTAGACTTTGTTCACCTTAATCCTCCCAGGGAGTTTAGTAGAAGAAACCAGGAAAACTTAGCTTTCACTTTCTGAGTTCTATTTTAGGGTCTTCCTGCCTGCAGAAAGACATAGTAACCCTTGTGGGCTAGCTTTACTCCAGCAAAGAAGACACAATTATCTAGATTGGTTTGAGATTGAGGGGAGTATATTTGGCCTCCCCCAGATCTCAAATATATACATACTAGAGGCCTGATGCACGAAATTTGTGCACTACGGGGGGAGGGTGCCCTCAGCCCAACCTGCCCCTTCTCACAGTCCAGGAGCCCTCAGGGGATGTCCTCTGTGGGAGGTGACTGGCCCCATTACCCCCTTGCTGCTGCTGCCTCTGGGCTCCCTCTGCAGGAGGTGGCCCTGCAATCAGGGGAAGGCCATGCCCCCATCATGCCTCTGCTGCTGCCACTGCCAGCCGAGAGGCTGTCTGAGCCTCGGCTATCGCAGCCACTGTGGTTTGCCTGAGCCTCGCCCGGCCCTCATTGCCTCAGCCTTGGGCCCTTGCAGCGTCAGCAGCCATTGGTGGCTTGCCAGAGCCCCAGGCCAGCCCTGGGCAAGCAGCAGCCTCCATCATGTTTCCAATGCTGCAAGTCCTCGCCCCCCAGTGCCTACTGCGCATGCAGCCTGCTGGTCGGTTGTTACTGTGACAGCGTCCCGACCAATTTGCATATTACCCTATTATTAGATAGATGTGTATGTGTAGTTTTCCTTCTCTTAATTTTCAAATTTTACTTCAAGAAGTTAATCAAGCTTCAATTATTTAATTTCTCAATTTGTATTTATCATACAGGGAATAAAATAGCAAAATTCGAACTTTAAAGTGAGTTCAGGGCCAAATATTAAGGTAACCCATTTGTAAGGTAACTCATTTCTAAGTTAATAAAAGCATACTCTTAAAACCATATCATAGGAGCAATCATTTCCTTTAAAATAATAACACTAGAGGCCCAGTGCACAAATTCATGCACAAGTGGGGTGCGGCCAGCCTGGACCCCATTGGGGCGGATCGAGTCTGGCCATCAGGAAGAGGAGACAGTGGGAGGTTGGGGTAGAAAGGCCGATTGGGGACGGGGCCAGCTATGGGGAGGGGATGTGGGGGTGGGCTGGCCAGCCCTGCCCCTGAATGGGGTGGGGGGGCCATTCGAGGGTCAGCGGCCAGGAGAGGGGCTACAGGAAGTTGGCCAGCCAGCCCTGCCCTCTATTGGGGTGGGGGGGCAATCAGGGGCGTGGCCGGCTGGGGGGAGGGGCCAAGGGGTGGTTGGCCGGCTGCCCCACCTCCTAATCAGGGTGGGAGAGGCCAATCAGGGCCTGGGCCTGTTGTGGGGAGGGGCCGTGGGAGGTTAGCAGGCCCCACCGCCCGATCTGGCCTGTTCACTGGCTGCAGTGGGCAACATAGCGACCAGTCATTCCAGTCGTTCCAGCATTCCGGTCACTGGCTTTATATATATATAGACTAGAGGCCCGGTGCATGAAATTTGTGCACGGGGGAGTCCCCTCAGCCCAGCCTGCACCCTCTACAATACGGGATCCTTCGGGGGATGTCCAACTGCTGGTTGAGGCCCGATACCAGGGATCGGGCCTAAAACAGCAGTCAGGCATCCCTCTCACAATCCAGGACTGCTGGATTCTAACTGCTCACCTGCTTGCCTGCCTGATTGCCCCTAACTGCCCCCCCCCCCCGCCAGCCTGGTCACCCCCAACTGCCCCTCCTGCCAGCCTGGTTGCCCCTAACTGACCCTCCTGCTGGCCTGGTCACCCCTTACTGCCCCCATTGCTGGCCTGGTCACCCCCAACTGCCCCCCCTGCTGGCCTGGTCACTCCCAACTGCCCCCTTCTGCCAGCCTGGTCACTCCTAACTGCCTCACCTGCTGGCCTTGTAGCCCCCAACTGCCCCACCCCCAATCAGCCTGTTGCCCCTTACTGCCCTCTTGCCAGCCTGGTTCTCCCCAACTGCCCCCTCTGCCATCCTGGTCACCCCTAAATGCCCCCCACAGCCGGCCTAGTCACCCCTCACTGCCCCCCTGCTGGCCTGGTCACCCCCAACTCCCCCCTCTGCTGGCCTGGTTGCCCCATGCAGCCTGCTGTTCAGTTGTTTGGTTGTCCCTCACTAACCCCCCTGCCAGCCTTGTCACCCCACACAGCCTGATGTTCGGTCATCTGTCCGGTTGTTTCGGTCATGATGGCCCCTGGCTTTTTATTAGGATGCCCTGCATTCCATTTTACAGTGGCCTACTCTTCTTAACCTGAGTAGTACTTTCTACATCTCATTATAGAATTGGAACTTCTTAGTGGCCAGCTTATTGAAAGCTGATTATATGAGGAGTTGTACTCTCCTGACACTCCGGTGTATTTGTGATATGTGTATATATTTATGCAAACATTAAAGAGAAAAAATCTGCATTCTAGAGATTTCTCCATCTCTAGGAGCTACAACACAACATTCTTTTGTTTACTGCATGCATTCCTATGTGCCCAGAATTATAAAGACCCAGAGGTTTTAAAATTTATTTTAAAAGATCTTTTTTTTTTGTAGAAGAAAATAAGCCAGTAAATATGTATTTATAAATAAATGTAAAGGCATTATATATAAATGTAAAGAATCTCCTATTGGTCAGAACAAAAAATAGCAAAGTGACAATTATAGACCATTGTACTATGTATCCAGTGTTTATAAAATTTTATCCTATTTATACTTCATAAGACCCTAGTGAGATAAGTTTTACTAATTCTACTTTAAAGATAAGGAAACTGAGGCTCCAGGACCACTAAGTCAGTGGCAGAGCCAACATTATAACCTGGATCTGGCTGGTACCAAACCTGCTGAAATTCAATCCCTATGTAGCATACTGACTCTCTAAATAATAGCTATTTCACTGTTGTCTTTAGTCAATATTTTCCCTGAAACCACATTTGATATTACTTTATACTTATTGATTATCACTTTATGTGGAGAATCAGAAGGTGTGAGAGAATAGGAAAGAAAACTGTAGTTCCTGCCCTTGAGCTTAAAATAATTTAATTTCAGAACAAGTTGTTCTGAGTTTAAAGCCTTGATCAGATGAACTATTTTGTTCTGGATTGGGAAAAAATTGGTTAAATAGATAGTGTCTCACCCAATTAGGGTCAGGCAGCTCTGACATACACACACAGAAGAAATAATTAAACACAGGCAATAAGAAATGAAGCAAGGAATATAAACAGAGATAGTGGAGAGGTCAAAGCAAACTTCAGGCAAGATGATCATTGATTCAGTTAACATATTAATTGAGCACCTACTGTGCCTGGCACTGTACTAAATGCTGAGGAAACAATGTTGGCCAAGAATATACAATACACTTCCTGCTCTCATGGAATTTACCAACTAATAGGGGGCACTGAGAAGCTGTGGATAAGGCTAAAAATGGGGGCACATACAGGCTGATATGGGGACAGAAAAGTGGGTACTTAATCCAGTGCTTACTAATTCCTCCTACAAAGGGATGTCTAAGTGAACCTGAGGGGTCAAAAGGAGTTAACTAGCTGGCAAGGCTATAATCCACTTGAGGGAACAGAGCATATAATACCATGAGGCCTGGCACGAATTCCTGGCAAAGAGTGCACAATAAATATTTTGTGACTCACCAAACTGTCCAAATAAATGGATTAAGAGGAAGATAAGCTTGAATCCAACTAAGGGAAGAATGATATTCCCGTGTAAGAGGAGAGGCTGCTATAAGATTTTTTTTTAATTTTTATTGAATATATTGGGGTGACATTGGTTAATAAAATTATATAGTTTCAGGTGTACAATTCTATAATACATCATCTGTATATTTTATTGTGTATTTTTAACTCTACTTTTGATATTGCAGTTGGCAAGAATTCAAACATCTTAGCCTTGGGAGTAAGTATTTAATGAGACCTGAAGGGGATGGTGCATGTTAAGCCACACTAGTCTCTACCATTTAGACAAAGGTTAGTGGAGCTACAATGAAGCATATTTTTTAAAGGGTAGCAATATACTTCTATTCTACATGGTTCTTAATTGCTTATGAATTACAAATTTCATTTTAAACATTTTGTCAGCATTTGCATCCACCTCTGTCTTTTCATGAAAGAAAATGTAAGTTTACTATACTTAGAAATGAAGTATTCAAATCAACCAGCTAAAGTTATAAAAATGACTTCTCTAGGGAGGAAATGTAAATGGGTTGTATCCAATGTTTGTCAGATTTGGAAAGAAGTTTTATCAATCTGACTGTCAATGACATATGGTGCAAGACTTTTTTCACATTTGATTTTGAGCTCTGTAGTAAATTTAAAGAGCAGAAAGGGGCTGCTGAAGGTCATATGTTAAAATATTGTGAAATGACATACTAATAAGTGAAGTAAAAATTAGGATTTAAAAATATATGTGATAAGGGCCTTCTTGGAAAAGTTATCCCAGGAGAGAACAGGGCATCACACATAAGCTTTAGCCATCTAGTCTACCAACATGCACAAAGGTGGTATTTGAGACCTGATGCAGGCATCACATCCAGATCTATGAGCAGTTTCTGGATTGAAACCCACTTGCTACTAAATATTAACACAAGGTCACCAACAGTGAAGTGCAGCCTGGAGAGAAGCCTGCTCTCTAGCACTGCATCACTTCTCTGTATCTCCTCTGGAGTAACTGGTGTAGAAAATGGATGGAAGTATAACAGCTATACAAAGTTTAATTCCAAGAAACTTAAACTGCTTACACTCTTTTTTAAAAAATTTTATTGTTGCCGAAACCGGTTTGGCTCAGTGGATAGAGCGTCGGCCTGCGGACTGAAGGGTCCCGGGTTCGATTCCGGTCAAGGGCATGTACCTTGGTTGCGGGCACATCCCCAGTGGGAGGTGTGCAGGAGGCAGCTGATCGATGTTTCTCTCTCATCGATGTTTCTAGCTCTCTATCCCTCTCCCTTCCTCTCTGTAAAAATATCAATAAAATATATATTTAAAAAAAAATTTTATTGTTGAAAGTATTACATATGTAACTGCTGACATTCTAAAAGGATAAGCTGAATTGAAACCATAGGGAGTATTGGCTAATTTTTGCCTATTTTTAAATAATAGTGATTAATAAAATCATAATGAGAACCAAGATGGCGACGTAGGCAAATGCCTGTATTTGCTGCCTCCAACAACCACATCAAAATTACAACTAAAATACAGAACAACCATCATCCAGAGGCAAGGAACAGGCTGGGCCGGCACCCACATGGGCCTTTTTTAATCGGGAGGGAGATTATCTCTGTGGAGGCTGCCTGGAAGAGTAAGGGGTCCCAGTTCTACACCAGACGCCCAACCCAGGGTCCCAGACCTGGGAAAAGAATTCCCTACAGGCGATAAGAACTACGGGCTGTAAAAACCAGTGCAGACTGGGGCTGAGTGACACCAGTGCTGGAGATCCAGCTGCTCCTCTTAAAAGTCCAGCACCACAAACTGAACTTATAAGCTCCTGCTTCCTCTGAGCTCCAGTGCTGGGCGAGGCTCTGGGGGACCCAGAAACATATGAGGAGAAACTGGACTGTCTGGCATTGGGGCAGGAACTCAGGGGCAGCTTTCTTCCAGATGGAGGTGCTCACAGTGGTCATCGTTTCCATGCTGGGACCTCCCTGGTTGCAGGGCTGCCTGGTAGCCATTTCTGTTTGCTCTGCCCTGGTGATTCCCTAACACTGTGCCCCACCCAATTTACAATGCTACCCAAGCTGTGAGCAGCAGCTTTTGCATATGAATGGCCTGTCTTTGTAGGCTAAAAACCTGTCAAATGGCTGCAGCTGGGTCAGGAAGCCCCAAACCTATCAATGAAAGGCCCAAGATGCAGCACCCACACCAGCCTGCCTTGCTTCACAGCTGGGCTTCATCAGGGCACTTCCAAACCTGATATAAAGAGGAGGAATCTGCAGGCTCTCTGTGGCTTCTGCTGGGTGGCCCCAGGCAGTGGCTGACTTTGCACCTCCCTGGAGACCTAAGAGCCAGTTTACCCAGTGGTCAGTGTGAGACCATACCAGATTACAACTCTTCACGTCCATAAGCGACACACTCAAGGAGCAGACTCAGTGAGCACCAAAGCCCTACTGAAACAAGTCCTGCTCCATAAGGGTGTCTCCTGCACAGCAACTCTCCCACTGTAGTCTCAGCTGGTCCTCACAGCCATTTGGCCTGGAGGTCAATTCCTCCAAGTGATACCAACAGCAATCAAGGCTAAACTACAATAAGACTGTGCACACAGCCCACAAAGGGGTGCACCAAGAGTGTCCACCTCAGGTGATTGGGGAGGCTGAGCCACTGGGCCCTACAGGACACCTACTACACAAGGCCACTCTATCAGCTCATGGAGACTTAGCAGCTCTACCTAACACATAGAAACAAACACAGGGAAGCAGCCAAAATGAGGAGACAAAGAAACACGTCACAGATGAAAGAAATGGAAGAAAGCAAACTACTGGATATAGAGTTCAAAACCACAGTTATAAGGTTACTCAAGAATCTTCTAGAAACCTCCAAGGGACTTAGTGAGACTCTCAAGGATCTCAGTGAGAATGCCAAAAAAATGGAAAAGGACCAGTCAGAAATTAAGCATATACTGACTGAAATAAAGTATAATAAACAGGGATTCAACAGTAGAATAGAGGATCCCAAGAATTGCCGGGAGCCATGAAAGCAGTTCGGTCTTACTTCCTGGTCAGCCCTACTTCCTGATTGAGCAAGGACAAAGAGCAAGGACAAAGAAAGCCCGCGTGCCCAAGGGCCAGAAGAACCCCCCACATCAGAATAACCAATCAGCTAGGACAGATACCCAGTCCCCAACCAATCATCCCATGGCAACTCCTTATCCTACCCCTCCCCTCCTGAGTGCTTATATACCGCAACACTCGAATAAAAAAACGAGGCTTGATCAGAACCTTGTCTTGCCTCCATTCTTCGCGTTCCTTGTTTGTTTCATTCTCTTAGGTGGTTCCTGCGTGCCCTCGTTGCTGCCCCGCGGGCCGGGGCATCTGGCGCCCAACGTGGGGCGACCTGGGGACCCCCGACGAGAACGTCTACCGGAGAAGCCCTGGCCAGGCACCCCCCCAGAGTCGCCGCGAGGACCCGCGAGTGAAGACTCAGCATTAGATTGCCACGGTCCCACCCGCCGTGAGACAGATCGGAGTAAGGTAGGTAGACGATTTTTCAAACAATATTTCAGAACATTTCACCCCTTTTTGCTCGACTGCTATTATTGGCTCTCTTGGTCGATTCTTTCCTGCCCACTAATAAGCACTCACTTGCCGATTTGGGGAAGAGTGAAGGGTACCCATCTCCGGCTGTGAGAACTCTGATTCACTTGAATTAGTATCGTCGCCCGGCTTTCTTGTCGCGAATTCTCTCCAATTAGATCTACTCTTAAAACCTTGAGCTTGCTTTGAACAAAAGGTCGTTCACCTCACAGACTCAACAAAGGGAATTCCTACTCCCTGAAAAGGGCAAAAGGGGTCTTCCCGTCTGTGTGGATCCGTGTAGGCGGATTATACCTACCGACTGTTTCACGCAAGCAAGGGAGTAAAGGGTAGAGTCGAAAAGAGAGTAATTCCGCCTGAATCCCTGGGTTGACGGGAAAATTCAGGCTGACCTGGAATGGGGATTATACGTCCCAGAGGCTTACGTGGGGGAAGGAGTCACTCGGAGAGCCATCCAGTCGACCAATAATGGGGAATTCTTTGAGTGCCCATGAAATGTTCCTTGACGGTGTCAAGATATCCCTCAGAGCGCGAGGAATAAGGGTTAAAAGAAAAGACCTTAGGCAGTTCTTTGAGTTTGTTCATGATACCTGCCCTTGGTTCCCCCTAGAAGGAACTATTAATCAAAAACGCTGGGAACGGGTAGGAGATGCCCTACAGGATTTTTATCGGGCCCTTGGCCCTGAGAAGATTCCCGTTACTGCCTTTTCTTATTGGAACTTAATTCATGACATTCTAAAAATCCATTCTCAAGACCCTGATGTTAAAGAGGTCATCAAAACAGGAGAGGAGATTCTTAAGGAAAACTCCCGTCCCCCCTCAACATGCCCTTCAGTCGTTATAGATCTCCCAGGAGAACCCCCAGAGACCCCTAAAGACCAAAAACCTTTAAATATTAAAAAAGAACCAGAAAAGCCACAAGAAAAAATCCCCAATATCTACCCCTCGCTTACCTTTAAAAGAGATCATTCAGATCACCTAACCCCCGAAGAACAAGAAACCTTAGATGAGGAGGCGGCTCGCTATCATGATGACCCTTGGCGCCTAACTGCCCCGGCCCTTCATAGACCACCCCCTATAATCCCAATTCCCTAGTTCATCCTTCTCCTCTTCCAGATTTTAACTCCCGTCCATCTGACCCCATCAGACAAGCTAAAATAACCCTTGCTCGAGAAGTTTCTTCTTTAAAGGAAATTTTACAGCAGAAACGAGAGCATGTCCAACTTATTAAAGAAATTCAAGCCCTTGAGGCTGAGCTTTCCACCCTAAGTCCTACCCAACAGAATACTCCTCCCTCAACAAAATCACCCCCCAACAGACGAAAAACTAAAACTAAAGCCCCGCCCCAGGCCCTATCGGCTAAAATACAATGCTAATGAACCTTGTTAAAAAAGTTAACTTTTAAGGCCTACGAGAACATAAATAAATTTGTCTCTGTTATAGAATTTATCCAAAGTGAATGCTTGAAAATAATTATAATTGACTCTAGAATCTCAAAGAAATTGTTGAAATATAGATAAATAATGTATTAATTATAAAGAGCTAAGTAGCCCAGGTAACTGGCTACGCCCTTTGTTAATGGAGGAAGGGGTAGACGCCCTTCCCCTAGAAGACAGGTAATCTAGTTTCCTGCCAGGAACCATCTTTGAAAAATGTGGTAATTTACATTAGAATAAACCAAACCGAGTTTTACAGAGCTACTGGCAAATAAAAAGTAAAGTTTAAATTTGCCTCATAAAAAACCTAGAGGACAGAATTGAATCTATTAATTAATTATGTCTTGTATTTTTCTTAAAAATGTAAAGTGTTATTAATCTAGGAAATGCTAAATATATTTGACTTTCCAGCTTTAAAAGTTCAAAGTGCAAATTAAATTGGGAGAAATTATATAGTTGTGGTAATTAAATGTCTAAAGTATAAGAACTTATTTTTGAGAAAATAAAATGTTGTGTTTTCTCTAATAATTAGGAATTCAAAATAAGTTGCTTATTATTAGTCTAATTAAAAAAGAGGATTAATTCAAATTTTTCTATGCAAAAACTAGTTTAAAATCTAATTGATATCTTAAGATAATTATAAAAAGTATTATAATCTTTAAATCATATATGGATATATATATATTTGATCATTTTTTTTCCATGTTAAAATTTCAGGGCTTTAACAGAGATGATTCTTGGAAAGCTCCAAGGGCCCGGAGTAATACAAGAAATTTATTCTCTTCTTAAAGGAAATCTTTTTAAATTTAACAGATCTAATATACTTGAAATTGCATGGAAAGCCTTATCAAATAAAAATTAATAAATTTATTTTAAATGTTATGAAGGTTTTGTCCTCTAAGAAGGGTGAAATGAAGTAACTAAATATTTCTTATAATACAACAGCAGAATTTAAAATGACAAAAAGCCCATAGCTGCCTGCATTCTTAATTAAACTAAAAGGCGGGCCAACATTTGCTGCTTGTGAATCAGACAAAACATTTACTAAATTTGCTTTGCTTTTTAAATGAAGATACCTACTTTAATTACTTAAATAAATTAGCTTTTTAAATTATAATCAAGGTTTTCAGCTAAATAAAAAGCCAATATTTTTATAAACAATTCTAATAAAGACCAGAAACAGCTAGTGAGATTTTTGTTTGTCTGCAATATAAATTTGACTGTCTTTTAAAGGAATGGATTAGACAGCCACCATGATGGCCACATGTCTTGCTGCTCCCCCTGGGGGCCGCCATCTTGGAAGCCATAGGGGCCAACCCTTTCCTTTGGAATAAGCCAATGTCTTTGTAAGCAATTTGATTAAGTATTCTAAGAAAGTTACTGAAGGCTTCCCATGATCCCTCTGTATATGCAAATTAGCTAATGGGGATACTCTTAAAAAATAAAATTCCAGCTTAATAAAAAAGGAGAAATTTGAGAGGTGCAGAAATGTAACTAGACCTTGTCTATACAAAAAGAAATTGACAGCCAGTTTGAAATTGAATTGTCATGGCTTAGAGCAAAGAATATCCTTACATGATATTATTCTACAATGTCATTATAATTTTTGATATTTTACAAACAGCATATTGTACAATTAATCCAAACAAACTTAAAAAAATCTAAAATTTTTTTAATGTTTGGCAGCAATTTAATAGGGACATGAAAAGATTCAATTCCTTCCACTGTGTGAAAGGCCCCTTGGGAAGGTACTTGAGCATTCTATATTGGCCCTTTTTGTCAAAAGGAACCCTCTTCTCACAATTCAATTGCCCACAGCTGTTGCTTGAGTTTTCAGTTCATTCTGAGGTTGAAACCTCATGTTGGATGGTACCATAGATCTGTCTCTCGCACAATGGCCACAGAGAAGAAACCTGGAGAAGAAACCTGGGTTCCCCAAGATATATGATCAATGCCGGGGCCCCCCACCAGTGAGGGGATCCCAAGGCAGGTGCTGGGCATGGAGGCCATAGGGGCATAGGCTACCAAGGAGACAGAACTGAACCTTACATCACCCTGCTTGGTCCGGGAGGATGGCTGGTTAGTCAATGACGGGTAAGACTCCTCAAGGGAGGGGCAACCTAAGACAGGCACAGTCGCAGGGGGCCATCAGGAGAGAACTTGGGGGTCAACAGAGGTGTGGCACAGATCCTCACCCCCTGCAACATTACAGGGGCTTGAATACTTGCCCCTTCTGAGGGAGGTTTCCTGCCCCATGGCTGCTTCGTGCTTCCCATGCCCAGCTCAGATTGGGACCCAGGCAACAAGAGACTTGGCCCAGCTAAGACTGAGACCCAGGCAACAGAGAAGTGGTTGATGGCAGCTGCCCTATACCTAAATCTAGCCTAAATCCAGGAGTGCTCAGGGCTTTCTCAAGGATGCATATAATCCTTTCCATTAACTAAAATTGTTGTTAAAGTATTAAATTTGACAGTAAAATAGTCAAGTTTTCAGATTAATTTAAATTGGCTAAATGAAATAAGGGAATATTCAAGAAAATCTAATTGTACAAAAGGCTGTTCCTAAAGTATTAACCAAAATTTCTATTAGTAGTTCAATTCATGGTAAAATTGCTTAACATGCAATGAACCTAAAGCAGTCATATTTTTGTGCAAAAAATTAAAATTTAAAGTTATCAAGACTGCATTATATATTTTCCAAAAGCCTCCTAATAATTAAATCAAAAAAGGAGGGATAGTGGAGTAATATTATGTAAGGAAAAATACCTTGTAAGTAAATTACATCTAGAAAAATTTTTACTTTGAAAATTAATTTTCATTTGTTATGCTAACAGCAAGACACCCATGAAAAACACACATGGTGTCAAAATAAGCCAAAGGAAAATTAGTTGGGCAAAAATAAAAAGGATCCCAAGTCAAATTTATAGAAAAGACACCTTTATTAAATTTTGGTCGAGAATATGTTTGTATATTTTCAGAAAAAACAAAACAAAACTCCAGGACCATGTGGATTCCTGCAACAGAGAGGAATTAGCAGGAAATAATTCAGCCATGAAGACAAGAGGAGACAGCCGTTACCTGTGGGCTTGGGAAACCCACGGGAGGAGCCGGGTCACTACTCCCTCGCTCCGTTAAAGCCCACTCCCACTTAAAAACAGAAAGGGAGGAGATGCCGGGAGCCATGAAAGCAGTTCGGTCTTACTTCCTGGTCAGCCCTACTTCCTGATTGAGCAAGGACAAAGAGCAAGGACAAAGAAAGCCCGCGTGCCCAAGGGCCAGAAGAACCCCCCACATCAGAATAACCAATCAGCTAGGACAGATACCCAGTCCCCAACCAATCATCCCATGGCAACTCCTTATCCTACCCCTCCCCTCCTGAGTGCTTATATACCGCAACACTCGAATAAAAAAACGAGGCTTGATCAGAACCTTGTCTTGCCTCCATTCTTCGCGTTCCTTGTTTGTTTCATTCTCTTAGGTGGTTCCTGCGTGCCCTCGTTGCTGCCCCGCGGGCCGGGGCAAAGAATCAAGTCAATGATTTGAAATATGAGGAAGCAAAAAAACACACAACCAGAAAAGCAAAAAGAAAAAAGAATCCAAAAATATGAAGTTAGTGTAAGGAGCCTCTGGGACAACTTCAAGTGTATCAACATCCGAATTATTGGGGTGCCAGAAGGAGAGAGAGAGCAAGATATTGAAAACCTATTAGAAGAAATAATGACAGAAAACTTTCCCTACCTGGTGAAAGAAATAGACTTACAAGTTCAGGAAGCACAGAGAACCTCAAACAAGAAGAACCCAAAGAGGACCATGCCAAGACACATCATAATTAAAATGCCAAGGGCAAAAGACAAAGAGAGAATCTTAAAAGCAGCAAGAGAAAAACAGTTACCTACAAGGGAGTGTCCATACGACTGTCAGCTGATTTCTCAATAGAAACTATGCATACCAGAAGGGAGTAGCAAAAAATATTCAAAGTGATGAATAGCAAGAACCTACAACCAAGATTACTCTACCCAGCAAAGTTATCATTTAGAATTGAAGATCAGATAAAGAGCTTCACAGACAAGAAAAAATTAAAGTAATTCATCACCACCAAACCAGTATTATATGAAATGCTGAAGGGTATTCTTTAAGAAGAGAAAGAAGAAAAGGGTAAATATAAAAAATATGAACATCAAAGTGGCAACAAATACATATCTATCAACAACTGAATCTAAAAATAAAGTAAATAAAAAATCTGATGAACAGAATAGGCTGGTTAATGGAATAAAAGCAGGGGCATGGAAATGGAACAGACTGTCGAGGTCTGGTGTGGGAGGGTGTGGGAAGAGATTAGACAAAGATCTTATATGCATGTATGCATTACCTATGGACCCAGACAATAGGGTGGCAAGGGCCTGAGGTGTGGTGGGAACTGGGTGGAGGGGAGCTATGGGGGAAAGAAGAGGAACCTCTGTAATAATCTCAACAATAAATATTAATTTAAAAAATAATAACAGCAAATATGATTATAATATCTAACTTAAAGAACTCTATTATTTGGTAGCATTATGTTAAGGATTTTGTAATTGGGTCATTTAATCCTCAAGGAGACCCTGTAAGGAAGGATCTATTGTAAGTATTTAATGAGACCTGAAGGGGATGGTGCATGCTAAGCCACACTAGTCTCTACCATTTAGACAAAGAATGTCCACCATTTTATAGATAAGAAAAATGAGATTCAGAGAAGTTTAAGAAAGTGACTTCTCCAAGATCACTCTGTTTGTGCAGATTAAAGATAGTGACAAATTCTTGTCACTTCTCCCATTGAGAAGTGGGTCTATATTCTGTCCTCTTGAATCTGGACAGGTTCTGTGACTGCCTTAACAAATAGATTACAGCAGAAGTCTCATTTCTGTCTCTTAGAAAACTCTGTGTGGAGAAAACCAGCTGCTTTGTAAGAAAACAAACTACCCTAAGACTATGATGCGGCCCCAAGCTAGCCAAGTGGAAAGGCCACAGTGAGAGTGAGATGCCCAATCATTCCCACAGCTCTTTCAGTCCTATCATCCCAGGCAGACATATGAGGCAGTGTGGTGGTTAATTTTATGTATCAGCTTGAGCGGGCTATGGGATGCCTAAATGGCTGGCAAAACATTATTTCTCAATGTCTCTGTGCTTTGAGTGTCTCTGGAAGAAATTAGCATTTGAAGCAGTATATTGAGTACAGTATGAAGATCCCCTCACCAATGTGAGTGGGCATCATCCAATCCATTCAGGGTTTGAACAGAGCAAAAGGTACAGAAAAGGTGTATTCTCTCTCTTTGCTTGAGCTGAGACATCCACCTACTTCTGCCCTCAGACACCAATGCTCTAGGTTCTCAGCCTATCAAACTCAAACCAGGACTTGTATCACCCCACCCCCACCCGCCCACTCACCTCCTTTGATTTTCATGCACTCCAACTGAATTATGATACTAGTTTCCTGGTTTTCCAGTTTGCAGATGGCAAATCATGGGACTTCTCAGCCTCCATAACCATGGGAGCCAATTCCTATAATAAATATATTATTTATATCTGTACATATGCCATTGGTTTCTCTGTAGAACCCTAATACAGTGAGGAAGCCTTTAGATGACTGTCTTATTTGTTGACCTCAACTACATTAGAAACCTTGAGTAAAATTGCCCTTCTGAACGGAACCAATTCACAGAATTATGAGAGGAAATAATAAGTTGTTTAATTTTAGATCTGGTTTGTTATGTGACAGCAGATAAGGAGAACAATGTTATGAAGTGATAGAGTCAGGATTTAGACAGTAGCACACGATCTCTGCAGGAGGTCTCTATTTTCATAATAATAACAAGTTGCACCTAATGCAAGATGATATTTGCTTTCTTCACTATGTTAACATTTGCACTGATTGGTAGATAAAATTAGGAATGTCTTAGATTGGTTCAAGGCAGTGATATGAATAGGCACTATATTCTCACTGCCACACACACAATTAAAAAAACACACAGCAACTACATTTTACTTTAAAATGTGCTAGATGAAGCAGTAAAAAAAATGACTATAAAATTTTGACCATATGTTCACATATTTTGAGGATTGTGTAACAAAAAAGGAATACACAATAAACCTTTCTGTTTTATACCTGTCATTTTGAGGAAAAGCAATTGGTTGTTGGACTTGGAGATAAGCTAGCTGCATTTTTCATGGAACACCATTTTTACTTGAAAGAACAACTGACAGACAAGCTATGGTTATTCAGACTTGGGTATTTGACAGGCATTTTCTTGGAAATAAATGAAATGAGCCTGTCACTTCAAGGTAAAAAACACACTATTTTTGCCAGTAATAAAATTCAAACTTTCAAGCAAAAATAAAAAATTTGGAAAACTTATAACTGCCTCAGTGAACTTGACAGCTTCCCAATACATAAAAACTTTTCTGATGATATTAATAAATCAGAAAATAATTTTTGCATTGTATAATGAAATGTGTTAACATTGGTAAGATCTGCATAACTTAATGAAGCAATGTTTTCCAATTGTCCAATCCATGATGGTAAAAAAAAAAAATCACATCGGAGTTAAGATCCATTCAAAGTGCAAGATAGGTCAATAGATTTTAAATGTCACAGAGTATCCAAAGTTTACTTATTTGATTTCAGATTCCACACTGCCACTAACTTTTAAGAAATACCCACTTGTTGAGTTTCAGTGTGGTACTAAAGAACAATATAATTATCTGAAAAGCTATTAAAATGCTTCTTTTTTTCCTCAATTTCATATCTACGTGAGGCCATATCCTCTTCATACACTTCATCCAAAACAACATAATGCTATAGATTGAGTGCAGAAATAGGTATGGCAATCTACTTGTCTTCTATTAATCAGGCATTAAAGAGATTTGCAAAAACTTAAAACAGTACCATTCTTTTTGCTAAATTTCCTTCGTTTTGGAAATTAGAGTTGTTTTTCATGTATAAATATATTATTTCACCATGTAATTGTCTTATTACTGTTATTTTAAAATAAATCAATAAATACATATTTTAATTTTTTTTCTTAGTTTTAATTTTAATACAGTAAATAGCAATCATATAACCCACATAAACAGAAAAACATTGGGGTTCTCAATAATTTTTAAAAGTATAAAGGTGTCCTGAGATCAGAAAGTATGAGAGCCACTGTACTAAAATAAAATATCACTTCACACACAAACAGTGATCTGATTATACATTTATTATCAGGTAGGAGATCATATGGCCCAGGAAGCAAAGAAGTAGGCCCAGAATCAGAAACAGGCCTATCAAAAATGATATGCAGATGGTATCAGAAGATGAATTACAAGTATATTCAATGTTGAAGTTCAACAGTTACACATCAGAGGCACATCTATAGTAGTGCTTTTTATTGTTGCATTATTAAAAAAATTTTTTATTGATTTCAGAGAAGAAGGGAGAGTGAGAGATAGAAACATCAATGATGAGAGAAAATCATTGATTGGCTGCCTCTGATATACCCCTAATGGGGATCGAGCCGGCAACCTGGGCATGTGCCCTGACCAGAAATTGAACCGTGACCTCCTGGTTCATAGGTCGACGCTCAACCACTTAGCCACACTGGCCGGGCTATTGTTGCATTTAACAATACTATTTATGGATGACAGTCTCTTGATACTAATTATACACAAGAACTTCACAATTAAATTTATACACAGAAATACAGTGTTATGTCATGGATTTGTTATCAGATGTTAACATGCAAATTTTATCTGTTGTGTTTCCCTATTGTTACTAAGCAAGAAAGCTAGATAATCAAAATCCATTTCACATTTACACCGAAGTCATTCTTGGGTTGACAGCATGTCTCCTAAAAAAAAGTGTCAGTTAGTTCCTGGCTGGAGAGTGGATTTACTGTTCCCTGAGTCCAGACACTTAATGTTCCGTAACAACATCCTTGGGACATTTTTACAGTCTTCTTATTAAAAGAGAGGCAAGAATAAGTCTATCAGTGTAGCCTGAATGGAATTAAAAAAAAAAAACCCTCAAGTAATTAGAGAAAGATATTAGAAAAGGTGCTCTTCTGTGTTATGCTTGGATTTTTCTTTAACAATTTTTCAAACACAAATTTTTAATCTGAAGCTTCTCTGGAGCAGGGCCCTTGGTGAGAATGTTGTTGCTAACTCTGCAATTTATTTTTAGTCTGAATTACAGATAACCCTTTTGTTCTGTTTACAACCCACACACTCATGAAACATTCCCTCTTCCTACCACAGAAATCAGTTGCTTCAGCTCTGGGAAGAGAGTCATATTGTCACAACATGACTCATTTTGATAAGGACCCTGAAGCATTTCATCAAGATAGTGCTGCCATGGCAAACAGATATAGTAGCAAGTTTGTGTACATCAGGGGGAACAGAACTAACACTGCAAGTATATATGCAGTTATATTAATATGGATGCATACATGCATGCTAATTCAAATGCTACTACAGTTGTCTTCCTTCTCTAAGGAGTTTATAGGAAATGCTTTAAAATTATTTTTTTCCTGGTTAAATAAAGAGTATCAACTGGTTTCCAAAAAAAGATAAAATACAATATTTTAAATATGTGTTTTCCTAACTCCTTCTGGCAGGTAAAGCATATTTCTCACTAATGGCACTTTAACAGATATGGGGACTAACATACCTTTAAATATTTCATGTTTCTTAAAATTCCCATGCTGCATCATCAACTGAGTTTCAAATGTGTATGTGTATTTACATAAAGAACATAAGGCTTTAGGCAAAGAGCTATACTAATTTAAAAAGTGTTTTCCATTTTTTCACAGAAGAATGTTGTTTATGAGTAAGTACTGAGTAGATTTGTGCTCAACAAGAACTGGATATTGATTTTTTTAATGTTGCTGTAAATAACATTAATGTTTCTCTGAGTTCATTGTGTTAGTTTCTCCTTCCTTCACATCTACTCTCCCTACACATATATACATGGACACTAGAAATTAAATTTGTCTCCCTAGGCATTTTAAGTAACTCCAACAGTGACATGACTCAGATTATATAAGGAGGTAACACCTGAAATTATAAAGCCCCAAAGAATACCTTTCCTCATTAAAAATGTTAATTTTAATGTAAGTAAAATCTATAATAATAAAAAGGTAATATGCTAATTAGACTGGACAGCAGAACAACCTTCTGGACGACCTTCCGGGCGAAGCCAGGGCTGCAAGGGCCAAGCCCCTTGCATGAATTTCATGCATCGGGCCTCTAGTTTATATATATTTAACTTTATCAAAAACTGGAAAAGTAACATAACTTTTGATTCACTGGGGCAATGGATGTGAGAGAGAGGTTGGATAAGAAAATGTATATAAGAGCTAAAATTAAGATAGATTTGATGTAAATATATTTGGTTAAAATGACATATAACATTTAAGGATGCTTTTACAGCTCTATAACCATAACACCAAAAAGTAAAAATGCCATAGTAGTTTAAGAACACTGAAAATTATGTAAGTTACTTCAAAAATTACATGGCTAAAAACTTAATAGCTGTCAAAAATATTCTGTCACTGTGTGGCTGTTTTTATTTTTTCTTCATGAGTCCCACTTTAGTCCCAAGTAAATGATCTTTCACAAATTCTTTCTCCAGAGCCTAAACCCTCTGCCTAATTTTGCAGGGTTTGAATTCACAATAGCACAAGCCCACCTTGCCTTCACCATGCAGTCAGTCCAAGGCCCTCTCAAAGAGAATCCTGGCGGAGGGCAGGAGTTCCTGAGGTGCTACTCATTTCATCTGCCAGAAACTGACAAGTCTGTGTTGCAACAGACATAATATGGCATCTGTTGACCACTTATAATTTCAAGTAATAAATACATTTTAATCCGCTGATGATTTTTGTTTTAATTTTAAATTGCATATCCCCAGATGCCTGGAGTTGAGCCCAAAATAGTCCATTCCAGTTCATCTAGCATTTATTGAGGGCCTATTACATGCCAATCACTGGCTTCAGTAAATTCATAGGTGAATAAGGGACCCATACAAGAAAATCAATGATTTTAGGTAGTGTAGTTTGTGTCATAATTAAGGGTTTTATTTTTGGTTGTGGAAAATGGCAATCAAATTCAGATAGGTTAAGCAAAAAAAAAAAAAAAAGGATATTAAGTACCTTATAAAATTCAAAAGTGTTGAACAAGCAAGCTTCAGAAAGTAGAGAAATCAAGACATCCAAATAACCTCCTCAGCAGAAATTTGCAGATCTCCCTTTCAACTGGCTGCCTTTTAGTTGACACTATGCCATTTCCAAAAGAGAGATACTGATTATCTTATTTGAGTGGACAGGGTCCATTTATACAAGCATAGCTCTTGAAGGATCATTTGGAGGACCTGGTTGTATCTGGGCACAATACCCAATGTAATATAGCTTCTTTAATATCATAAGAACTAGTTCTAGGACAAAAAGTAAAATACAGAGAGGAAACACAAATAACTCATTCTGGGAGTAGGGGTTAGGGGGGTCAAAATGGTAAAACAACTAAGTTTAAAAATGTCACTAGTTGAGTAGTCATTAGCTAGGTGGTTCATGATATAGGAAAAGAACATTGAGAATATGGAAAATATAGCATGTCAGGGAAAACTTAGTTCATTCTGTTCACATGCAAGAGTAAATATTGAATAAGAAGATCATTAAAAGCAAGAATTTGGAATGCTGGGAAGGGAGTCTAAATTTTATTTGCACATCCTGGTGCATTGCCTGGCATTTATTTGAGGCCCCTGACCCCATCCTTTTGGCAAACTCTATCTATTCTTTGAAGACCCAGCTCAAAATCCACCCACAGTATAATGTCTTCAAAGATAAGCAATATGCTACCTTGGTATATTATTCATACTGTTGATTGCACTTATCATATTACATTGTTATAATTTTGCTTATGTTTCTATCATAGTAAATTTTGGATGTGTGAATGGATCAGTACCTAACTCAATCTGGGACACAGAAGACCTCACCTAAAGTTTTAATAAATGAATAGAAGGCAAAGGGGAAACTAAAACATTTTTGAGCTAAGTCTTGAGTCTGACATAATTAGATTTGTGGGATGGTTCTGTATTCATAGACTGGAGTTGGACAAGACTGAAGACAAGTGACAAGGTTAGTGGAATTATCCACATAAAAGTGCTACAAGCTACAATGAATGCAATGTTGGGGGGGATTGATTGTGAATAAATAGTATTAAAAATTGGGAGATACAGAAACAGAGGCTTGAAGATAAATTACAGATTGCAGAGTTGTTAACTGGATAAAAATGACAGTACCAATGTCTAATAGAGCAAATATAGATAATGGGGCATGTTGGTGGGCAAAAGCAATATATCCCATTTAGGAAATGTTGTATATGGGATATTATTGGGATGTCCTGGTAGATTCAAACCCAGACTAAGTAGCTCTACAGGGTATATTCATAACACCTAAACTCTACCACACATCCTAGGGGTGGTATGAGGCATAAATGTGCTACTGAATTTAGTATAGGGTTAGGAAGAGCTTGTTGAAAGTTTGCTGTAATTGTCCTTAAAAGTAAGAGTCGCTGAAACCGGTTTGGCTCAGTGGATAGAGCGTCGGCCTGCGGACGGAAAGGTCCCAGGTTCGATTCCGGTCAAGGGCATGTACCTTGGTTGCGGGCACATCCCCAGTAGGAGGTGTGCAGGAGGCGGCTGATCGATGTTTCTCTCTCGTCGATGTTTCTGGCTCTCTATCCCTCTCCCTTCCTCTCTGTGAAAATCAATAAAATATATTTAAAAAAAAAAAAAAAAAAGTAAGAGTCTATGGCCCAGCAGGCGTGGCTCAGTGGTTGAGCATTGGCCTATGAACTAGGAGGTCATGGTTCAATTTCCAGTTGGGGCATATGCCGGGGTTGCAGATTCGATCCCCAGCGTGGGGCATGCAGGAGGCAGCCGATCAATGATTCTCTCTCATCACTGATGTTTCTATCTCTCTCTCCCTCTTTCTTCCTCTCTGAAATCAATAAAATATATTTTTTAAAAAAGTAAGAGGCTATGAATCTTCAAAACATCAAGGTTGTGTTGCTTTTTGCTCAAAGCCAGCTTTTGATGACTGTGATCAACAGAGGTATAATGGGCTTTCTTTAACATCTGGCCCCAGCATACAGCTCAAAAATACTTTTCTCTTTTACCTTAAGGTAGGTCCACTTTCAAGAACAATGAAAAGCTTATCAGGTCAGAAGGTATTATAAAAGAAAAAAAAAAGGTCTAGAAATGATGTTCTTTTTACAAAACTTTTCCTTACAGGATGTATTTCTATTATCTAGAAATAGAAGTATTAGGTAGTTAAGCATTCAAATATAAAATATAAGAATATGGCTCAGCAGAAAGTTTCAAACTTTCATAATCATTAGTTATTAGAGAGCTCATATTTCACATTTATAAAATTCAATAACTAAAAATAAAATTAATGACTCAGTCAATCTTTGTTTGGAAACAAAGCATATGTGTTATTCATATTAGTAACCCCAGAGTTGGCACATGGCTGTCACATAGGAAGTGCTCAATATATTATTTTTGAATTAAAGTATAAATTAGAAAATTTTCTAAAAAATTATTTAAAAAACATATTTAGCTAGCCAATTATGCCCTGATCTTTACTGAAATTCTCTATGAGAGAAAGTATAAAAGTTCAAATTATTTAAATGAATAAGAGTGCAACTTTGTCTAGCTACCTGCTAAAAAGTTCTTAACTTAGGCTAATTCACACCTGCCTGCCATTATTGTGGCATTCACATGAGAATAAATAAAAACAAGTAAAGTATTATTAGAAACTAATAAGTAATAAAAATATAGGCCATATCAGTTTAGTTTAACATAGATCACAAAAAATAAAGAAACTAGCCCAGCTGGTGTGGCTCAGTGTTTGAGCGTCGACCTATGAACCAGGAGATCATGGTTTTATTCCTGGTCAGGGCATGCTCAGGTTGCAGCTTGACCCCCTGTAGGGACTGCAGAAGGCATCTGATTAATGATTCTCTCTCATCATTGATGTTTCTAATTCTCTTTCTCTATGAAATAAAAAAATATATAGGTATATATGTATTTTTTTTAAAAAAGAAAGAAACCTTGATTTTTTTTCCTCTTCTTGCCCCATAGATATTTATAAAAAATGATGCTCAATCAAGTTGGGTTGGCTTGATATAAAGCAGGAAGCTGGAAACTATAGCCTTCTGCAGGGTAATATTAAGAAATTATTCTAAAGTCCACATTTTCAATTAATAGTTGTAGCAATTATCCATGAAACCAGCTTTTTAAATCACCTGGACCAAAGCAGACACTAAAGGACATAATTCATAGAATATGATGAACAGGATGAGTCCATTTTTTCTAGCATAATAATTACCTGAAATATTTTTATTGACTTGGCAAGCAATAGGAAAAAATTATTTAAATTATTTCTGTAAACATTGTTGCACAGTCCCAGAAGTAGAGTTTGACCTAGATTCTGATGACCTAGACTCCCATAGCTGCAAATCTTGGCTACAGGCTTTTGGGGTTTTTCAAAATGCAATTAAAATTTAAACAAATATGTGGAAATGTGCCCTTTTGCTTTTCTCTTTCTGCACAAGACTGTGGCATGAACAGTCTAATATTCAATGTGCATTGATTTTACAATCTAAAATAGCTAAATGCAATTACCTCTAGTATGCTTGGTGAAGTGTTCTCCCAGGAGAAACAAAGCTCATCCTACAGATCAAGGGATGTAAAATGAACCACCAAGCTTTCACAGAAATATGCTGACTTGAGATTTTAAAAAAGTTTAATGGCATTTTATTGCAATAATAACCCTTGCTCCTTTTATTACCGTTAAATATTTAACTGTCTCCCATCATGATCATTCTGAGTTTTTTGAGGTTGGCCGCAGCACAGCTGGGCCACTTGATCCATTAGCTCCCTGTTGTATAGCTGCTGAATAAAGATCATGGGAACAATGATCTGGGGAGTATATTGGGTGCTGAATAACCAACGTGCAATCAGGAGGCAGTCTCGGCCTTTCTAAATGACTATTTCATTCTGATAACACTTTCTGAGCTATTATATATATAAAAAAAAATTGGGTTTAGAACACAGAGTTAAGTAGGAGCAATCCAAGCCAGGTACTGTCTTCAAAAACCTTGCACTTCATATGTATTTCTGTATGTATATCTATTATCATGTCATCATCTAACTACCCATATAACTACTACCAGAGCATAGGTATTTAACACATTCTGGTACAATTCCAATTCTATGAAAAATATTAGGCAGATACTAAGGTAAATAAGATAGGTTCGGACATACATGGCCAGTGTCTAATATGGAAAACTCATGTGAAAAAAGTCATAATACAATGAAGTATTTTAGAAGATGTAAATTTAGCCTTTATTGTGTCCAGAAGGCATCCATCTTTCTTCCCACCCTAAACAAACAAATGAAGAAACAAACACACAAAAAAACATAATTTATGGTAATAACAGTGAATATACAATGCGATCTTTATCTACAGGTTTATGATATTGTTAATAATTGTAATGATTTAACCTTATTTCCTCTTGTTCCTTAGTAGTAATGACAACTGCTGGATTGATATTCTATCCATAATAACTTTTTAAATCAAAGAAGGATTACATCTTTTCTCAACATTCTTCTAATAAATCCAGTTCTCACACTATTTATTTCTTTTATTCATCTCTACACCAATTATTTCTCTTCTACCATTTGAAGGTAGAGAGGAGCTTAGAACAAATGCATTATGGTAATGGTGGTTATGAGGAGTAGTTACATCATATCCTCCTATTAACATATTTCAGTTACTGAAGTTTCAAATGGCAGCATTATGCTATTGACTCACAACTAGTCATTGCATAGAATCCAAATAATGTTGAGCCTATATTTTTGCCTGGTCAGTCATTTTCCACCTGTATAGTTCGCTTTTTGCTCTTAGATGTCCTCTGTGTTATCGCCGGATGTTGGGTGCCATTTAATGTCAGTGGTCTTGATCCGGTATCTAGAAGAGTTCAGCAATCTGGAGAAGGAGCTGTGCATAAATTAATAAAGAGTCCAGAGATGAAACATAATTTTGAAAGGCATATTGGGGGGAAGAAGGGGGCAGAGGAGCCTGGCTAAAGAAACTAAGTTCTTCTTGTCTCAGGACCCCTTGCTTTTTATTAACACAATTTGTCCTAAGGCAAAGTGGAGATAAAGGAGTAGGGTTTCCTACAGAAGCATTGTCAGATTGGGGAATAGCCTACAGCTGTTCAGGTGTTTGGCCAGGAAAAGGCAATAACATGTAGATTAAGATGCCCTGAGCTGTCTGGCAGTAAACAATCAATTTAATGCATCCTATTCAGGTTTGGGGAAATGCCTTTCAGCCATTCCCAGATGATTCACTGCTTGCTGACATGCTGGAATTGGCTTCTGGACTGTGTGACTTTCTATGAGTTTCTTAGTTCCTTGTAAATGGTTACTAACATGTTAAGCATACATCAGGATATCTGCCATGTCACACCTAGGGTCACTAAGTCTGCTGAGTGATGGTCACTCCTGCTGAGCATCATACCCACTAACCCTGCCACCACCATCTTCAGATAAGAAAACATGATGCATGGCAAGCAAATCAATCAGAACCTTTCTCTTCTTGCTCCTCTCTCACAGAAACAAAGACTACCTCTCATTGGTGTTGAGCAATAATGTTGTGTAGCACCCATAACGTTAACCACATTCATTTATTAAAAATATTTACTGAGCATATGAAGCAATAAACAAAACACGCACAGTCCAAAAACTTTTCTGGTGAAGGATAATGATATTAAGCAAACAACTGTATGAATAATTATTTTAAAAGTCTAGGCTAGGCTTTCCTTTTGTATGACCTCACAGCAAAGGAGAGGACTATTAAGGGATGTAAAAGGGCTGAGTGTGTTGTATGTTTGTGCCCACATGTCTGTGTATTTAGAGGGAAGGGATCTTAGTAACTTTTTTAAATCAAAGGATTAGTAAGTAACTCCAAGTTGGAACTTAAAAAATAATTAGTTGGGTCCTGGCCAGTGTGGTTCAGTTGGTTGGCCGTTGTCCTATGTACCAAAAGGTTGCCACTTTGATTCTGGTCAGGTCACATGCCTAGGTTGCAGCCTTGATCCTTGGTATCGGGCATGCAGGAGGCAGCCAATCAATGTTGCACTCTCACATTGATATTTCTCCCTCTCCTTTCCTTTCTCTTTCTAAAAATTAATTTTAAAAATCTTTTAAAAAATGATAATTAGTTGGCCATACAAAGAGAGAGAGAGGGAATGAACAGTTTAGGCAAGAGACACTAGATGTGTAAAATCTCTGAGACAGGAAGGATTAGTAAATTGGAAGGAAGAACAGCATGCTGAGTGTGGTGGGTACTCAGAAGATTGGTGTGGGTCAAACCTTGAACAGCAGACAGAGGCCAGATCATGAAAACCTTAAATATATTAATATATTTATTATATTAAATATATAAATTATATTATATAATTTATATATTTAATATAATAAATATATTATATTAAATATATAAATTATATAATAATATATTATTATTAAATATATAAATTATTATTAAATATATAAATTATTTTTGGCTAAAATCAACACATCTTATGGCATTCCCCAAACTGGCTAAAATCAACACATCTTATGGCATTCCCCAAACTGAGTTTACATAAAATTTGATTAATGTTGATTTTTTTTCAACTGAGTCATCTAATCAGTAGACTTTAAGATGCAATAGATTTCAGAGAGTTCTAAATAATACATTACAGATAGACAACTTTTACTTGTTATGATTTTCCTTATGTAAAATATGAGTCTATTGAAACTACATATTTTAAAAGATTAGGTAATACATAAAGATGTTAATGTATCCCTTTCTCTTAAAAAAAAGTGTTTCAAGGAAAGGTGTGAAGTGGAAGACATTTAGGTAAGAGAATAACAAAATTAGTTTCTTTTTATATTTAAGTGATAGGAAAAAAACACACCAAAAAACAGCACATCCTAGGGGTCTTTAATGACAATGAAAAGCTACCTGTCCAAAATAATTTAAGGGAACTTCTACTCATGGAAAGTAAAATGAAATAAATAACAGATAAGGGGTCCTCTGATAATTTTTAGCAGGCCTCTAAAACTAAGACCCTTGTCCCTTGCAGAAATCAAATACCCTGGTAGAACCAGACCTTATTCTGGACACAGTTCTGATACACATAAACTCTTAGACCCTGAAGTTCACCCACCTTCCTTAGACTGTTTATCTAATGGTGACTCTTAAGTGATGAGGTGGAATAAGTGAAATCACTTCCAGTTCTTATAGTCCATAATTGTACATTTTAAAGATTATCTTTTTGTAAGGGGATCTAAATAGAACCTATTCTCCACCAAAATGCTGATAAAACCCATTTTAAAATAGTTTGATATTGTCTTACACAGATGTGTGATGCTTTAAGAGGGTTTCCTTTTTTAACCTTGATCTTCTTTGGCACCTTCAATCCACGCTCTGCGAATGCCCACCGGTTACCACCCACACAAACATGCTGGTGCTTTCAGTATGCTCAGGCCAGCGGCTTCCCCAGGAAGACCCCCGAGAGCAGCTGCACCAGGAGTCTATCTTTTGTTGCAGAATTCCAACAGCAGCGTTTTCCTTTAGGCTCAGCATCTCGCTGACCCAGTTTTTCACTGCCTGCAGCTCCAGACTGGTCTGCTGAAATAATGACTGCACCTCTGTCACCCTGGCCTCACTAGGCAAGGCGCTCCCTTTCTGTGAAGATTGCTGTTAATGAGAGGTAAGGGTGTGCATGTGTGCTCCCACTCCCACAGCCATGGCTGATATCTTTGGTTCATCTTTTACAGAGAACTGTGCTGGACCACACAGTCCTCCTTACAGATCCTTTCATACAGCCACTAATAACCAATTAGGGCCAGCATCGAAGATGTAACTTGTCACCCTGGGCCAAATGGTTTCAATGTCAACCTCCTAGCTTTTATCTAAAATAACCAGAGAATAGATTTTGGATTATCATATAATACTAGTTTTTACTGAGTGTCCAGAAATATTATGTAGAAAAGACTAAGTCTAGTTTGAGCTAGTTTTCCTGGTTTTATTAAATGGGTGTACTTAGAGGTTACAGTATATTATAATTTTTTTAAAAAGGTTATCTTATTTTTGTTTTCTATCCAGGACTCAGAACTAAAAGAACATCCAATTGCTTTCATTTCATTCTTTAGTTATAATATTATTAACTATATAATCTATGTGGAGTCGATAAGTATAAAGTAGAATGTCTAAAATTTAGCAATCGCTAAGAAAAAGTTTGACAAATTTCTGATATCCATTAAGATCACAAAACAACTATCTCTAATGATCTACTCATCGTCATCTGGGGTTTAAACAACTGATATAAAAATTTGGAAACATTAAACTTTAGCTACTACCATTTTGTATTTCATGCTATGATTAATAATCTCCTGGGCAAACATTACTTTTAGACAAAAAAAAGAATGACCGAAGATTTAAGGTTGCTCTCAAGCCCAAGTTATTTGTAAATGTATACCATTTAAAAGTCAGTGAGGGAAAAAAAAAGTGAGCAGCCCTGGCTGGGTGGCTCAATTGGTTGGAGTGCCATCCCATATGCTGAAGAATTGTGGATTTGATTCCTGGTCAGGGCACATACCTAGGTTTCAGGTTCAATTCCTGGTTAGGGCCTGTACAGAAGGTAACTGATGGATGTTTCTCACTCACATCGATGTTTCTCTCTCCCCCTTCCTCTCTCTCTCAAATCAATAAAAACATATCCTGGGATGAGGATTAAAAATAATAATAATATATGAGCTATAAAATGAAATCAGCCATAGGCTTTCCTAGCCTATGCCTTTTGGCCTGGTTGTTCTGGATCCATGGTTGGCAAACTATGGCTCGCGAGCCACATGCGGCTCTTTGGCCCCTTGAGTGTGGCTCTTCCACAAAATACCACGGCCTGGGCGAGTCTATTTTGAAGAAGTGGCATTAGAAGAAGTTTAAGTTTAAAAAATTTGGCTCTCAAAAGAAATTTCAATTGTTGTACTGTTGATATTTGGCTCTGTTGACTAATGAGTTTGCCGACCATTGCTCTGGATGAACAAAACCTTACACGTATATAAAGTTGTTGATCAGTGCTGTGGATAATCACAAATATGTGCTATATATCCTTTTACTTGATCATCTAGTTACAATATCTGACTTCACAAAAGAACTCAAGGACTTGGACATTTTGAATGTGTATGTGAAATAAGATAAAACAAAATATCATCTTCTTGGTAGAGAGAAAAAGATTACTTCAGCATCTAGAGCTGTGCTGTCCAATATGGTAGCCACTAGCCATGTGTGGCTACTGTTTTCTTGAAATGTGGTGAGTATAAATTATGTGCTGTAAGTATAAGATACACACTAGATTTTGAATACATTACAAGAAACAATGTAAATAATGAAAAACATTTATTGAACACTTATGTTTTAAGATTATATGTCAAGCAGTTGATCTTTTTAACAACCCTGTAATAGAATGACCACTGGTCCCAGTTTTTCTGGACTGAGAGGTTTTTATACTGTGGGAATTTAGGCCCCAAATTTGAAAACATCCTGAGTGAACCCTGATGAACTGGACACCATACTTATTCATTATATATTATTTGCCTCATTCTACAAGTATAAAAAATTGAGGTTCAGGGAGATTCAATAACTTGTGCAAATTCCCACTGGTAAAAAGTAGCAAAAAGGGATTCAGTTGTGTTGCTCTGTATTATACAGTAAAACATACTCTCTTCCAATCAGAGAAGATTATGCGGTTCTTTATTCATTTCACCAATTTACACATGTAAAATCTATACTGTGAAGTGGTATTTCAAAATCTGAAATAACAACAGCTAACATCAATGTTAGGTTGATTTTTTAAATTCTTACAATTCTATGAGATAGGTGCTATAAATATCCCCATTTTACAGATAAGAAAACTAAGGTACAGGTAAGTTAAGTAACTCTCCTATAGAAACAAATTTTCAGCACCGACCTTAAGACAGCAGAGCTTCAGTTTTGTTGGGCTGCGATGTCAAAATAGCCCTTTAGAACTACTTGTCAATAATTATTGCAAGCACTTCAGATTTCCTGGTTCTGTGGAAGGATTGGCAAGAGTTGAGGGCAGTTTGAAAAAGGTAAGGTAATAACCTAGACTCCAAATTCATATGAAATTACTAAATTTGGGGTCCACAAAAAGTAAGTGTAGGACCATAAATACCTTTTATGATACTGTCCTTTTTGAATTCTTAATTTTGATTTGTCTTTTGTTTCACTGATGTATATTTTTCATGTTACTTTTAAAAATAGATGGGTAATGCATTTTCAGAGAATCTGCTTTTGTATAAATTACCTTTGCTGTTTTTACTCATGAAAGATTTGTTGTATATAAAATCCTTGAGTTAAAACTTTTTAAAAAATTATATAGTTCTATTATCTTCCTACATTTATATAGCAGAGAAGTCATCTGATATTATCATAATTTTTATTTTGTTACAAAGAAATTGCTTTTATTGACCTCAATGCTTTTGAAATATTTTGTAACTCCTTTGAAAACTCTTTTTAAATTACCTAGATGTGCCTTCCTATAGATTTCTTTGTATTGACTTTTGCTAGAACATAGAGAATCCTTTCAACAAGCATTATCAACCCAGGACATGTTCCACCAATTATCTTTGGTGACTCTGATCTGATTATTCTAGTCTCTTTCTCAGATCATGTGTAATTTTGAGATTGACTTAACATTTTTGGCTTTTCATGTTTATGACTGTCCACATCTTTTTTCATTATTTTCCCTTTTTCCATACATCCTGAGACAGGTACTCACTGTTTTTCACATTATTGATTTTCCACAGTGTCAAATCTGTCTTTTATTGTCTCCAATTTGAATTTTTTACTGTCTCCAATTTGAAATTTAATTCAGATATTAAATTATCATCTCATCTCATATTCTATCAAAATTTCTATATATGTAACTGTATATATAACTATATATATATTTTAGGATATCAGAAATGCCAATCATTTTTCTAAAATCTAATTCACAAGACTACTTCTCCACCCTCAGGTCTTTCTTTCCTAGGGAATTTTTATATTCTTCAAGGCAAATGTTTTTCTTTTCAGTTACTCAAGACTGAATACATCACGCCTAGACCCTTAACATTTATTGATAGAAAAAAAAATCAGTGATAGCAAATGAGCAAATTAACCTTTGCACGCCTTGTCCTAATACAATATTTCCCTATGACCTATGATGTTATGGCAAATAATAAACACATCCTTAGCCCCCCTCTCAATATATAAGTGGCTTTTAACCTAGTGAGTTTCCACTGCACTAAAGTGAGACCTTTGACTACCTCCCATTCACTGACTCTCCGATGCTCTCACAGAAGAGTCAGGGACACAAGGCTGATACCATGGTTATGGGCATCCCCTCCACAGTACTGGACTTGTGTGGAGCATGGTTTCCAAAACGTAACATGCTACTGCCAGTAAATATACCACCCTCCTCCTTCTGCCTGATATTCCTTCAACTGCCTCTACTTAGTGTGTATATGGGGGGGAGGCAGGGAGAGAGACACGAATAACAGTTTAGTTTTGCCCCAGGTTTTATTGGTTCAGACCCTCTGAAGTGTGTGCATCTAGAAGGAAAGAGTGACAAGGTTACCTGAAGGACAAGAAATTACAATTTTTGAATTAGAGAAAATCATAATAAAACAGCATAGGATTAGGAATCTAGTTCCTGCACTTTAAAGCCCTTTTTGTGGTTCTTGCAGTTACTGAAAATTTCTTTCAGATTTCGGAAATAGGTTACGTTTCATTTTCATATTGTGATTGCATTGTTAGAATTCCTCTTTATCTGTGTCTTCATAGGTTCTGAGGATTTGTGAGAGGCAGCAGTGAGAACTAGCTAGAGAACTTTTAAACAAGAACCCACTAGAATATCTTCAGTTCAGCCAAGACTTTATGCCTTACACTTTTCAAGAGTTTCTGAAATTATGTATAAAATGCTTTTCATTTAACTTACTTCATGATTTTCTATTAGTCTTTGAAGTTCAATAGAATAACAACGCATGTTGCTTTTGATCTTTGATGTTGCTGCATGGTGAGTCTTTGAACACACTGGGCTAGATAATTTACGTATCAACCTAAATAGCATCAAAGATCCGAGAAGCACTTGGAGTGTTGTACAGAAAGGTTATCAGACATAGCAGGGCTGCTTTTGGTTTCGACACCTCTGCTGAGTCACCTGACATGTAATTGGGTTATATGAAAACCATAATGGTGATATTTGACTCTATGGCTGTTTTTAATAGGACAGTCACATCTGAATAACTACCTTCTACATTAAAATAGATTTTTCCCAAAACTATTAAGTTTGAGCCAACAATGTTAAAGCAGTTTCAACAAAGTCATCACAAGCAGACTTCAGGAGTCTATTTTGCATTGGCAGGAGATGATTTAACAGGACATTTTCATCTCTGACATTACAAATAAAACATTTGCATTAGCAACATTATACGTGCAGATTCTAAAACAAATTCAATTTAAATTTTCATCTCAATTGCAGGTACTGTGCTATTAACGACTGCAATTTCCTTTACATTATCTACAATTCAGCCTAAAGGCTACTTGTAAAATATTGTGCGGTTTTTCTAATGCAACTGCACCTACATATAGCATTGCCATCCTAATGATCCTCCCATAAAATTGCCCCTTCTTGGGAAGTATGTTCTAATATCTAACTTTGAGTATTATAGTGCATTATTTAATGACTTTTGCTTCCTAATACCATTCTCATGTGCAGACTCCTGGGGAAACTGGACAGCATTTCTTCAACTTTTTATTTCACTAACATGAAGTTTCCATTAATTGAGTTCTAGGTACCTTAACCATGAATATGACATAAATAATAAAAAGTCTATAATAAAAGCTTTAATTCTCCTTTCTCTTAATTAAATTGATTGGTATATAAGCAAATATATTTTTAAAAAATGAAACAGCACAGAGAAAAGCTCATAGGTTAATTGTGGTCAGTAGAGCTATAACCTTTTTAATAAATAAATAGAAAAAAAAATCATATCATTTTTGTAATATGACTACACTACATATCTATTGCCATTAAAAGTATTATCAACATCATCTATTCAGAATTTTTCTAGCTAGACTTTAGAAAACTGTCAGATTTCATACACGCATCATTACACTAAACAGCCTAGGAGACTGAATAAATACATGATTAAGCAGCATATTCAATGCAAATATCTGAGCTTAGTTCAAAGACCTGTTTGGAGCATTTCTCTGAGTATGTCTCTGTTTGAAGGTAAAATGTGTGTACTGTTTACATGATCTAAAAACAGATATGTGTACTGTTTACATAATCAAAGTCACTAATTATCAGAGAGGTGCAAATTAAAACAACAATGAGATATCACCTCATACCTGTCAAAATGGCTACCATCAACAAAACAAATGACAAGTGCTAGCGAGGATGTGGAGAAAAGGGAACCTTTCTGCACTGCTGGTGGGAATGCAGACTGATGTAGCTTCTGTGGAAAACAGTATGGAGTTTCCTCAAAAATTTAAATATGGATCTCCCATTTGGCCCAGTGATCCCACTTCTAGGCATATATACTAAGAAACCAGAAACACAAGTCAGAAAGAATATATACACCCCATGTTCATAGCAGTGCAATTTACAATAGCTAAAATCTGGAAACAGCCCACATTCCCATCAGTAGATGAGTGCATAAAAAAGGTGTGGTACATTTACACCATGGAATACCATGCAGCAGTAAAAAAGAAGAATCTCTTAACCTTTGAGACAGCACAAAGAGACCTGGAGAGCATTATGCTAAGTGAAATAAGCCAGTCAGAGAAAGACAAGTATCACATGATCTCACTCATATGTGGAATCTAAAGAACAAAGTAAACTGATGAACAAAATAGATCCAGAGACATAAAAGCATGGAACGGACCGTCAAATCTCAGAGGGAGGGCGATGATGAGAAGAGATTAACCAAAGCATTTATATACATATATGCATAACCTATGGGCACAGACAATAGTGTGATGAAGGCCTGGGGCAAGTGCCAGGTATGGGCTAGAAGAGGTCAATGGGGGGAAAACAAAGGGACATCTGTAATACTTTCAACAATAAAGATAATTTTTTAAAAAACAAACAATGGCAAAATGAAAAGGAAAATCACTGCAGGGAGATCATTATTAACATACTTAAACTAGGAATTATAAAGAGTAAGGCAACAGAAAAAGTTCCCATTACACTAGTGGATTTGTATTAATCATATATTTTACTTCACTTTGTTTTGCACGTCTAGATCCCTGGCTTCCCCTAATACCGCAATAGAAAGCTGGAGCCCCCGATTCAGGGTCTCCCCCTGGTTAGGGGTAACTATGAACAGTATAGACTTTGGTGGTAGCAGAAGGCCACCAACCCCTGATCACCGAGCTAGGGTTTCCTCAGCTGGAGCAGTCACGGGGCTGGGCAAGAGGGGTCCCACTGTGGGAAGGAAAGCGGCCCGTGTCTTCACATCACTTCAGAATCAGAGCCTGGCCCAGCCCTTTCCCTAAAAGCCCTACCTCTCTTCCATCTAGTCCCTGCTGTGGAGACTAAGGAGGGTGTTGACCAGCTTGAGAGAGAAACACCAGTGAAACCCTGTTAGCACTGGGTAGAAAAACAGGACAATCAGTTTTTCTTTATAAAAATAGCCAGTTTGGCTCATTGGATAGAGTGTCAGTCTGCAGACTGAAGGGTCCTGAGTTTGATTCTGGTCAAGGGCACATATCTCGGTCGGGGTTTCAATCCCCAGTCCTGTTCGGGCAGGTGCAGGAGGGAACCAGTTGATGTGTCTCTCTCACATTGATGTTTCTCTCTCTAGCTCTCCCTCTCCCTTCCACTATCTCTCTAAAACAGGGGGAAAAAATCAACATAAAAATATTCTTAGGTGAGGATTAACACCACAGAAATAAAATAAAAAGACTGTTTTGTTGCTTTGTTAATTTGGCGTCTGGCTTCCAAAAGTCTGTAACATTATTATGAGATGAGGATGAAAGTAAATTGCAGATTTTGCTCTCTAAATTGACTAACAATTTAAAATATTGAAAGGTTAATACAAAGGTTCTTAGAGTCTAGGGGGTATTTTGCAGTTCTGACAAGGATAATTATTCTATATTGATTTTTGAAATTTCAGAGTCTAGCAAACCGTGTGTAGGTTTTTCAGATATACACAAATAGCACTGACCTGTCTACACTTCCTTTAAAACATTATATTCTTTCAATATTGGCCCTTCAAATTGGCAACTCATTATATTTCACTGTTATGTAATATGCACTGAAAGCAATATGCCAGGTGCTGGCTAGATGCTGCAGATCCTAAGTAATTTTTCAAGTGGAAATTAATTCAGCAGTCTAGGGAAATACTATCACAAGACAATGCCCCCTGAATCTCATTAAATCAATTTGGAAAGGCATATGGGTGGAAAGGTAAAAATAAATCAATAAGATTAAAAAGGAAGTATATTGCTTTGCAACAACAAAAAGGAGGAGTTATAGTATCTAGTTGCTAAGCAGCAGGATTTTAAATAGGAATTATTTGTCTTCCTTATAGGATAAGGCAATTTTGAGAATTAGAACAAAATACTGTTTGCATATGGTCCAATTTCTACAAACTGCATTTTTCTCCACAAGACTTACTCCATCTTTAAAGAAGATGAGCTTTCACCAGAGGAGCTATTGCCTAGCAACAAGATGCTAAGAAGAAGAGCCGAGTCCTTTCCAGAAAGGGCTCCCTCTCTTCTCTCCTCACCACACTGCAATGACCTCTAGCACAGATGGATGCCCTTGAGAGAACCACCTTAACAACCAGAAAGCTACAGGAAGAGTTTTGCTAAGATCACTACAGGTCTAAGCTTTTTCTTTTGTTTTTAAATAAGACAACACAGTGCACACTCCTCTTTGCTTAGCACTACACGTGAATTTTCTGGAACATGCTTTTACTTCTTTTAAGCCCCTGGCTTTCACCAGTGTTGAGTCATATGATCACCTACCTGACTGGCTACAGGCCTCAGGTCTAGCTGAATGTCAAGTGTCTGTTGAATAAAATTGACCAACATCTTTACTACGCCCTCAATGTTATATTCCCACTCCCAACCCCACCCCACCCTACAATAGGCAGAATAGCAAATCCTCTTTTAACCTCTCCACGGTTTAAATAGTTCTCTGTTTCTCTTTCTTACCCCTCACTCTCACTTCCTTGATAAAAATTGTATTTAAAAAAAATTTTTAAATACAGCGTGCTAGGTCCTAGAGATAAAATTAGGGGTTAGACCCAGTTCCCCTAGGAGCTTATAGGGCTCCATGGGAATAAATACAAGAGGCATTTAATGGCCAAGAAAATCAAGACGCAATGGAGCAAGCTGCTGAGAGATGATACCTCCGCCATGAGGCCTTAAGAGCCTGCAGAAATTAGTGCCTCAAAAGGATGGGAGTCTTTATAAAGTGAGGACGAATGGAGATGGGGGACAGGACATCTATCTGGCAGAGAGAACAAAGGCATTCTCAGGACACAGGAAGTCTGGCACCTGGGGAATATGTCACCCTCCATCCTGTAGTACAGTATTCATCTAAGTTTCCAGTTCTGAGTCAAATTTCCTCAAGTACTTTTTACTGGAAGCTAGAATACAGCCAAAGGCAGTTCACAAATGTAATATAAAAGCTGTTGTTTGTCATCAATATCATTCAAACTACATTTAATACAATGTGCGTCCATCTGTATCCAAACCGGTGACAGGCCTCGGACTATGCTCAAAATAATTATTCTTAAGAACATGGGACAATATTTACTAAATAAGTCTTTTGTCAAATTGTCCCGCCTCCCCCAAACTAGGAAATGTATTCTGAGCAAACCAGGTACAACCCTTGAGAATGTTTGTATTCACATGTACAGTACTTACCTATTCTTAATGCCGATCTCACTTTTCTCTTAAAGGAGCAGAGTAGGCACGTCAGTTGACTAGGATTGTTTAAAAAGATAAAAACATCTGTCTGATTTTTGAAGGGGTGTTTCTGAAAACACTACGCCCAAAATTAGAGCTTCAGGCTTCTAAGCTTTTCAGGGCCAGGTCTAGTCTGCCTCTCTGCTGCCCTCATGTGAGCTGACGGAGCAGAGCAGCACAGAAAATCCTATCTAAGAACAAACCTGCATGTCTTTGGCGTGGAGCTATGAGGAGGGAGGGATGATGTGACAAGCACAAGCCTTTCTCACAGAATCCAGGAATCTGGATTTGTTGTGACTCAATCACTATGCAGATGGGTTTCTATTAAATAATATTTTCAGGCCTTATTTACAAGAGAAGAGAGTTTTTCCAACATCCCAAGAGAGCGCAAAATATACATTTAGGTACTCTAAAGGATGAAGAATCACCCTGTAATTGGCTAATTAAGGCTCCAGCTGGTACAATTATAGAACAACTAGAGGCCTGGCACACAAAATTCATGCGCGGGTATGGTCCCTAGGCCTGGCCTGCAATCAGGGCCATCTTCCCCGGCTGCCCGAAGCCGGCCCTGACCCCTGCCACCACCCACCCCCGGTTCCCCCATTCACCATTGGGCAATCGAAGCCTGACAGCCCGGGGAAGGGACCAAGAGGTCAGCCATTCCTACCCGCTTGCCGGCCCTGCCCCTGCCACGGGTTGCCCTCTGTGTGTGGGGTGACTGGCGGGGCGGGGGCCTTGGTTTGGCACCACCTGCGTCCCCTGCCACCCATCCCCAGTTCCCCATTTGCCATTGGGCGATCGGATCCTGCTGGCTGGGGAAAGGGACTGAGAGGTGGTCAGTGTGCCTCATAGTGACTGGTCAAGCAGTTGTTCTGGTCGTTCCACTGTTAGGGTCAATTTACATATTACCCTTTTATTATCCTATCTAATAAAGAGGGAATATGCTAATTGACCATTACTCCATCACAAAGATGGCTGCACCCACAGCTGAGGCCAAGTTCCCATAAGGAGCCTTAATGAGCAATCAGCAGGGACCTGAGGCTACACCCCCCCCCAAGCCCCTGTGGGGCTTGACAGGGGACCTCAGGCTGTGCCCCCCCGCCCTGGTGTCAGGCTGGGGGACCTCAGGCCACACCTCCCGCCCCAGCGCCAGGCCAGGGGACCTGAGGCCACGCCCCCCGCCCAGCAGGCCTTAACGGGGGACCTCAAGGTTCATTTTCCGTCCTGGTGCTGGGCTAGGGGACCTCAGGCTTCTCACCCCGCCCCAGCGCCAGGCCGGGGGACCTCAAACTGTGTCCCCCACCAGATGGGGCTTGACAGGGGACCTCAGGCCATGCCCCCCACCCAGCAGGGCTTGACAGGGAATCTCAGGCCATGTCTCCCACCTGGTGGGGCTTGACGGAGGACCTCAAGGCATGCCCCCGCCCTGGTCTGGGCTGGGGGACCTCAGGCCATGCCCCCATCCTGGTGCCAGGCCAGGGGGCCTGAGACTACGCCCCCTGCCCAGCAGGGCTTGACAAGGGTGGGACTGGCTGGGTCTGGATCTAGCCCAATGGGGTGGGGGCAGCCGGGTCTGTGTCTCACGTGATTTTGAGGTGCATGTGGGTGGGTGGGGACTTGACTCTGGGTCCCATGGTGAGCCCCAGACTCTGACAGGAGGAAGGTTTTCATATACATTTTACTAATTTTCTTTCATCTCTGACACTTCTGTTATAGAGAAAGGGCAAATAGCAATATTAAATTATTTCCCCTAATTAATCCCCTTTTAATGTGCACGAATTTCGTGCACCAGGTCACTAGTATAGGATAGAGACCCAGTGCATGGTGGGGGCCAGCCAGCCTGCCCTGGTAGAGGCCCCTGATTGGGATGGGGGTCCCTGCTGGGGGTTGGAGCTGGCCAGGGCAAGGGGCCACAGTTGTTCTGGTCTCTGGTCATTCTGGTCATCCCACTGTTTTTGTTGCTGGGCTTTTATTATATGGGATTAATGCCAAGAACTAAACCTCACAGTTTTTTTTTCCCTCTCCTTACATTTTTTGCTAATGGAATGGTATACATCAGGGACTTCATCTAACCTCATTTTACTAAAAATAAATATACTGATTTCTTTAAAAATAAATCATTTTGATGATATATTACACACAGAATGTGAAAGAAAATTTCTACTTTGAACTAACTGGTCTAGTGTGCTCTTCAAATAGGCCAAGTTTCTTCTTTATTCCTAATCTCTGCCTTAGGGATTGTATCCTCAAAGCTTCATATATCCTCCTTCTGCCAAATGAGTCTCAAATGGTTCTCCAGCTTCTCTGGTCTTTGAATGTCTTACCAGAGTCTCAAAATAAAAGGGTAATTCCTACTGTCCCCAGTTTGCTTCAGTCTTGATTTTCCTATATTCTTGGGGAGTCTCCTCACTTTTCCAGGCTAATTTCAGTAAACAAAATGTTAGGCATTTAGATCAAGTGAGTTTCCATTCTTATGCCATTGACACCATCCCAGTTATATTGTGATCAGATCCCTGCATCTTTTAATGCTTCCCATTTTTACTTCCTAGAACAGGGCTAATGATGGCTCCCTTGTGCCCCACGTTATTAGGGGCTGCACTAGGAGACAGATGGAGAAAGTAACTACCCCTACCTCATGCTTCCCTCTCTGATCTCATGCCAGAGCACCCAGCTCCTGTCAGCTGAACCTAAATGCAAGTGAAATAGCAAAATTGCTCCACACAGCCCGTGAAGAAGGATGGGAGAGTGGATCTTATGGGGGCAGGGGCAGTGGGTAAAAGGAAGCTTCTGATACATTCCCTCAGATATGAAATTCTGCAAGTTAAATGTACTAATTGCTCTTTCACCTCCTTCAGGTTCTTGCTAAAATATTTCCTCTTTGGTAAGTCCTTCTCTTATCACCTTACTTGAGACAGCAACCACCTTACACCTGCCCCTGTCTCTCCATGCCTCTTCCCTGCTTAGAGTTTGGTGGCAGCACTATCACCATGAGACAGGCTGAACACTTCAGTTGCTCATTTTTTTTAATTGTCAGCCTCTCCTCCACTGGACCATAAGCTCCAAGAGAGGAGAAATATGTTATCTCCTGTAACATTGCCATATCCTCAATATTGCATTAGCAATATCTGGTACCCAATAGGTGATCAATATATATTTATGACATCAATAAGGAAAGTGTGGATCAACTTTGGAAAGAAAATTCCTATACTGTGTTTTAAAAATGAAAACTGGCCTATTGACAAAGCTAATGGTTTTTTTTTCCCCCACTACATTTTCTCACTGGTAGTTTTCACTACCTGAATTTAGCTCCTGTTCCGGATTTCACTTTTTGGAAATATTCTTTTCTATTTAGTCTTTCCTGTTTTGTCAAAAGTAACTGCTCTCTTATGATTCTCATATCAAATATCCTTTTCTATGTAGTCTTTCCTGTTTTGTCAATAGTAACTGCTCTCTGATGATACTCACAGCACAGCATCTGTATCCCTAGCAGCAGAACATTCCTCCCGTATGTATCAGTTATTGGTATGCATCTCTCATCAGCAGCACTGCATCCCAAGTTCTCTGAAGAAGGGTTTGTAGGTAATGCACTGCCCACGTTCTGTGGCACTGGGCACCTGTAAGGTGATGTTCAGGAGAATTAGCCCCGGGGGTGAGGGGACTTGCGTTCAACTCTTGCCTCCACACAGGCTCTGAAATATTGACATTTAAGGCCTCTAAGCTACAGCATGGGATTTCTGAAAGGGTTAAATAAGATGGTACATTTAACCCATTAGCCAAGAAATGTTCAGTAAAGTATATCTAGTATTAGTGTAGTGAGTTTTCTATATTTGTTAAACAAATGAATGGCCATATGGTAAGAGATAGAAGAATGGAATGTGCACAAAATGTAATCTTTCAATGTCCTTAATTTGAACCAGGAAAGAAATCAGTGTTAAGAATATAGGTTCTCTAGTCAGGCTGTTAAAAGTCAAATCCATCCTTACTACCTGTCTGACCTTGACCAGATATGTAACTTTTTTACCCTTGAGTATTCTCACCTATCTAACCTATAGTGAACAGGGCGTGGATGGAGTAAGTGATCAATATCACTCATTATTATGGACACTAAAAGCCAAACTGGAAAAAAAAAAAAAAACACATGATAGGCCATTAGACATTCACAAATTTTACAGAAATTCAGTTTGCATGCTAATAAATAAAGAGCTATAATTAACTTTTTAGAGTTTCTCTTTGCCAAGGTCTTTTCTTTTTAAATAGGGCTAAACCAGTGGTCGGCAAACTCATTAGTCAACAGAGCCAAATATCAACAGTACAACGATTGAAATTTCTTTTGAGAGCCAAATTTTTTAAACTTAAACTTCTTCTAACGCCACTTCTTCAAAATAGACTCGCCCAGGCCGTGGTATTTTGTGGAAGAGCCACACTGAAGGGGCCAAAGAGCCACATGTGGCTCACGAGCCGCAGTTTGCTGACCACTGGGCTAAACCATAGACATTTAGAAAAAAGATATTTCAAAACAATCAATATTCCAGAGGTAAAATATAACTTCAAAAATCCTTTTATGTGTTTGTAAAATGTAATCCTCAAAGCAGCTGTTATTAAAACTTTCTATTTTCTGTCATCCAACGGTGTTATTTCACAATCATTAATAATTAATCATAGGTCTCTGATTCATTCTTGTACACTCTAAAAATAGGATACCATGAATAGGCTTAGATCCTTGGCAACAGAATATTGAATACTCTATCAGCCTAACCTGAGTACCTATTTGCATTTTGCAAACAGATCTGTCTCAGGACTGCTAAATTGGAAGTCATTTCATGGCCAAGTCAGACAACATGTTTTTTTCTATTTGCAGTTATTTCAAATTCATCTCACTAAAAGCCTCAACATTTCTCCTGCTCTCCATTTGCCTGGCAGTAGAGAACAAGAGAACCTGTTACCATTATGAGCCTCTGAACATGGAGACCGTCAGATATGAAACCTACCAAATTAGCACCAACCTGGCCAGCTACCTGATGGGAGTTTCTGGTGCCCATCACATGACAGATATTTGAATGAGCTCTGATGAAAGAGAAGATACTTGTAGCATCTAATCTTTTTAAATTTAAAATGTGTTCAATAGACACTTTATAAATATAAGTGAATTTAATCTTGGTAAGAACCTCATGGGGAAACCAATGCAAAAGATACCTATGCCTGCAAGTCACACACCCAATAAATGAAGAATCCAGGATTAAAAGCCAGGCATCCTGGGTCCAGAATCTGAGAGCCTAAACCTAGGCAAGCTAACAAACCAGTAAAACCAGTAAAACACGAATTAACAAATTTCTATGTAGCTCTTGGTTTCAAGGCAGGACAAATGTGGGGGTGGGTTGTGTGTGTGTGTGTTTAGTGTGAGTGTATATGAGTTCCTCAGCTTAGTATTCAAAATATTTAACTCACCATGTGAGACTATGTATGGAGTTCACTGATAGGAACTAATAATCAGGAAATAGTAGAGTGGAGCATAAAGGTGTATATCATAACCCTATACAATTAGTAGAGGCAACAACTGAAGAGCCTCGATACTTTGCAATAGATAGTCCTGGGCTCACCCAGGAGCAGAGAGCAGCATTTCCGTTTTCCCCCATGAAAGATAGTGTTTATCTGTCTCTCTTTCTCAGATAAATAGATGATTGATAAATAGATAGATAGATAGATAGATAGATAGATAGATAGATGATAGATAGGTGATAGATAGACCTGCTCCCCCCCCCCCACTTCCTCCTGCCACCCAATTTCCTTTTTAGTTCTTGTTCTCCCTCCCAAATGAGATAACTTCAAGCCTGAGCTCATGAATGTCTCTCTGGACACCTCCAGTGTACAATCCGGTAGCCATGAAGCACAAGTGGTTATATAAATTAACGATATAGCAAGTAAAAAAAATGTAGTTGCTCAGTCCATTAGCCACATGTGGGTAGCAGCTTTCATTGGCCAGCTAAGATATGCAGCATGTTCGCCGACGCATAAAGTCCTGTTCTAGAGGAGGATGGAGCCACTGCCAGTCCTGTCCCCTGAAAATGGCTTCTGAGTTACCTCATTTTCCCGTCATCACAGAGCTACGCGATGATGTTTGCGAAAACCATCTACTATAAACATTGACAGTATTTGGCAACATTTACTTTATCAGCCACTTCCTTCAGTCTGCCAAGTTTCCTTAATCAAAATCGCTGGCCAGATTCCATAAAATTTTCAAGGCTTTTTTCCTTACATAACAGCCTTCCAAGTAGGTAGAAGTAGAGGATTTAGTATATGTGATTTTTTTTTAATTAAAGAAAATAAAGTTAGCATATTCTGTTCTTTACCTAAAAGTTCCATTTAACTTCATGTATTCTTAGGAAAAACTAACCTTTACCACGTTGTTTTCTATCCTGAGATGGGCTCACCTCACTGTGTCTCTCAGAATTGTATCCAAATGAATGAAACAATATCTGAATTTAATCTCTGCAGTATTATATTCCTCATAGACTGGCAACAATTAAGACACTGTGCCAGCAACTAACAAAATTTAGACACACACACAAAAAAAATAACAACCACAAACATGATTGTTTTATCCTAAATATTAGAGTAGTTCACCCATAATCTCTTTGTCTAAAGTGAATTATAATATACTAGAGGCCCGATGCACGAAGATTCGTGCAAGAATGGGCCTTCCTTCCCTGGCTGCCGGCATCGCCTTTGCTCTGGCCTGGAGCCACCTTTCTGCCTTCCCACGCTGCCCAGAGGCCCGGTGCAGTTGGGGCAGTGCGGAACGCCCCTGGCTGCTGGGCACCTGTGTATGCAAATTAACCTTCCATCTTTGTTAGGTTAATTTGCATACTCACTTCTGATTGGTTTGTGGGCATCAAGAAGGTACGGTCAATTTGCATCCTTCTCTTTTATTAGTGTAGATATTAATTTATCCATAAGATGCTTAATTATCACTTACTATATACCTGATATTATATTAGGTGTGTCCCAAGTTCTTACAACAAAATTGGCCTTAAATTTCTGAAATATAAAAGTGGTGTCTGTTGTTCTTTGAGTTCCTATAGGGTGATGGTGACTGCCTACGCTCAAATCTCTGCTCACAAGCTCCAAATTTCACACAGATACAAAAAGGGAGCAAATAAAACCATCCATAACCCATGCCTACAGCATAGCTGGGAAACGAAGAATGTGACAAACTTCAGTTTACATGTAAGCAGGGAGCAAGCCTCCAAAGCCCAGGCCCACTCCAGGGCCCAGGAAAGGGCAAAAGTGAGGAGAGAGCAGAGGGCACATCAGCAGCAGAACCCTGAAGGCTATAACATCACTCCCAGGAGGAGAAAGTTTTACCTGGACTGGAGAAACTTCAAATATAGGGATGAGACCCAGGGGCTCAGAGACTTGAAAAGGAGAGGTAGAAAAATGCACAGAAGCAGAGACGGCAGTCTTAGGGAAGTTGTGGTCTCTGGGTAGAGGGAGGGAACTTGGGGGGATCCCTTGGAGACTTGATGATAAAGAGAAAGTAGAAGGAAATGTTAGAAATTAAGGAAAACTAAGAGAATCAGAACCAGAGGCTACACCACGAGGCCTCTCTAAAACGTGCTGCAATAGGATAAAGCATTTTTGAACTAAGAATCCCAGCAAACCATTCAAATCTCTCCCCTTTGCACATAGAAAATCAGGTGATAGGAAATAATTTTAAACAACACAGAGAATATAATAGTCATGAGCCATTCCTTATGAATCTACTAAAGGGGAGCTTCATCAGCCAGGTACGAACTGGAAAACTTCAGCAGAAACAGTTTATTTATGCTGAACACTGAATATATTTAATATGTATTGAATTATGTGTCTAAGACTACAATAAAGGTGGGAAAATGTGAAAGAATGGTTTGTAACTGTTGCCTGTTTTTTTTAAATTTAAACATACAGCTAAGCAAATAGGAATAAAAAAAGAGAGAAAAAGGAAATATTTACTGAATACCATATAGTAATAAAAGAATAGCATTTTAAACTGACAAACCAATAGTAGAAGCCTAAGTAAAGAAACTAAGGGCAATGTAAAAACTATTAGTATAAAGGTAAACATTAGAAAAAAATATAAACTTTTCTAAATACCAAATTAAATATTCTGCCCATTTCAGCCTCCTCAAAAAAAGCAAGGAAACAGACCACTTTTCCTTGGAGAAGCATAGTAACTATGCTATATAATAAAACCCTAATATGCTAAGTGTCTGGTTGTCCATTCAATCAATCAAAGCGTAATATGTTAATGATATGCTAAGGCTGCTCAACCGCTCACTATGATGTGTACTGACCACCAGGGAGCGGACGCTCTGACTGGTAGGTTAGCTTGCTGCTGGGGTCTGGCTGAACGGGAATGAGCAAGATAGGCTGGACATGCCCTGGGGCCCTTCCATGACCCCTCCCCGGCTGGCCAACCTCCTGTGTCCCTCATGCATCAGTGGGGTCCCTTGGCCTGGCCTGCACCCTCTCACAATCCGGGACTCCTCAGGGGATGTTGGAGAGCTGGTTTCAGCCCGATGGTGGAACACCCAGTCGCTACGATGTGCGCTGACCACCAGGGGGCAGACGCTTAATGCAGGCTCCACAGGGAGAGCACTGCTCAGCCGGAAGCCAGGCTCACAGCTGGTGAGCGCAGCAGCGGTGGCGAGAGCCTCTCCCACCTCCGAGGCAGTCGGACATCCCTCAAAGGTTCCCAGACTGCAAGAGGATGCAGGCCAGGCTGAGGGACCCCCCCACCCGAGTGCATGAATTTTGTGCACTGGGCCTCTAGTAACAATAAAAAAACAACAGAGTTCAGACCACACATATATCATCTCAGTATATGGAAATGAGCTTAATTAAAGAGATTTCCAGATTGGGTCACAAAGTAAAGCCAAATGCTATGCTACATACCATAGACACACTTCAAACAAAGTGATCCAGGAATGCTAAAATTAAAGGGATGGACAAAGTTATATCAGGTTAATAAAAAAGCAGGTTGATAATCTTGTATTGGATAAGGCATGTATCAGCTCAAAAAGTATTAAATGAGACAACAAAGGTCATGATGGTCATGATTCATAATGAAGATAATATTTTTATATAGCAATGAGCACCATCACCACCTTTATAAAGTAGAAGCTCCAGTAAATGCCAGAAAAAATGGTCAAAAGCACAATAATATGAGACTTCAATGTAGCATTCCCAGACCAAGAAAATAAAGTGGATGAAGAACAAGGGAGGATGTAAAACATTTCTCACATGAATAAGGTAGATCTTATGACTCTACATTTAATTTTACCACCAATTTTTTCATATCTTCTCAAGTGAAAATGGAACATTCACCTAAATTGACCATATATTTTATTACATAGAAATCTTCAATTATTTCTATAAGGTATAAATAATTCAAACATCATACTCTGATTAGAGTACAATGTAAATGAAAATTATTAAGAAAAGTTTTCCAGATAAAAATGTAAAAATTCTATGAAAGATCACTTTGATAAAAAAGAGAAATACTAGATTATATTGCAGAATAGATTTTACAAATAATGATAATAAAAACAACATATGGAATGTAATTAAAGCTATGATTGGAGAGAAATTCATAGCAGTAACCACTTATATCACTAAAAATTAAACAACAAAAATAAATAAATTTAAATATGAGCCTGAAATTCTAGAACAGCCGTGGGCAAACTACGGCCCGTGGGCCGGAACCGGCCCCTTCTGCTGTTCTATCCGGCCCGCGAAGCAGAAAGAGTGGAGGGTTCTCTTGCTCTACCCTCCGCTCCTTCACTTTGAATTTATATTAGTTCACACAAACACTCCATCCATGCTTTTGTTCCGGCCCTCCGGTCCAGTTTAAGAACCCATTGTGGCCCTCGAGTCAAAAAGTTTGCCCACCCCTGTTCTAGAATAAACAAATAAACATTATAAAACACAAGAGAGCACAAAAAAGAAAGTGGTAAAAATAAAAGCAGAAAATAATTTTTAGAAAAAATATTAGAATTAATAAATTAAAATTCTGTTTTATGGGGGGGGGAGGAATCACTTGCTAGCTTATTTAGGAATAAAAAGAGGGGAGGCAGAAATAAAAAGTAATCACTGAAAGAGAAGAAATTAAAATATTTAAGCAAGTACTTTGCACAACTCATGCAAATAATAGAGATAAAATAATAATTTCCTAGTAAATTTAATCTATCAAAATTTATCCCATTAAATATAGGTAGCTTAAGTATACTAATTTCCATAGGAAAATTTTTAAAAAATTATTCCAAAACTACCCTATTAAAAAGGCAATAGGTACCTTTGATAGCTTCACAAGAGAATTCTACCAAACCCTCAAAGACCAGACAATTCTAATTATGCTTAAATTATTCTAGAACATGGAAAAGGAAAGAACACTTCCAAACTTCTACATTAATAAAAGAGAAAGACGCAAATTGACTGTACCTCTGTGACGCCCACCAGCCAATCAGGAGTGAGTATGCAAATTAACCTTACAAAGATGGCTCCAGGCCTGTGGGAGTCAGAGAAGTCGGGGGAGATGGAGAAGTCGGGCACCAGTGCCTGAGGCTGGCTGCAGCCTGGCAGACAAAGAAGCCGCCTGCCCCGTGATCCCAGGCCGCAGCCAGATGCAGGATCCGCCCACCCCACGTCCACCCTCACCACGTCCTGGGGGAGACAGAGAAACTGGGCCCCAGCGCCTGAGGCTGGCTGCGGCCCAGGAGACGAAGCTGCCTGCCCCGTGATCCCAGGCCGCAGCCAGCTGCAGAAGCCGCCCACCCCACATTCTGGGGAAGACGGAAAAACTGGGAGCCAGTGCCTGAGGCTGCTGCAGCCTGGGAGATGAAGAAACCATGTGGCTTGGGAGACAAAGAAGCCGCCTGCCCCCATAATCCCAGGCAGCAGCCAGCCGCAGAAGCCGCCCACACTGCATCTCAGGGAAGACGGAGAAGCCGCCCACCCCACAGTCCTGGGTGCCAGTGCTTGAGGCTGCAGCCCAGGCGAAGTCACCTGCCCACCATCCCCTGCAGTTGCAGCTGGCCCAAGTGAAGCCAGCCCAGGACCCCAGTGCCTATGGCTGACCAGAGGGAGGGAAGCCTGGACCCCGGTGCCTGTGGTCGGCTGGAGGAGGGAATCCTGGGTCCTAAGTGTGAGGCTGAGGCAGAGGTGGTTAGGGGCAATCAAGCCAGCAGGGGAGCAGTTAGAGACAATCAGGCTGGCAGGCAGAAGCAGTTAGGGGCAATCAGGCAGGCAGGCGAGTGGTTAGGAGCCAGCAGTTCTGGATTGTGAGAGGGATGTCCGACTGCTGGTTATCCCCTGAGGGGTCCCAGATTGGAGAGGGTGCAGGCTGGGCTGATGGACAACCCCTGCCCTGTGTACGAATTTTGTGCACCAGGCAACTAGTTTCTTTATAAAACCAGTAGAAACATTGCTAATGAAACTTAATGAAGCTGATACTAGAGAACCACAGGTAATAAGTCCTCACCCACAAATGTTAAGAGATTGTACTTCTCCAACCCTAGGGCTCTGAGAGGGATAAGTACTGAAAGCCTGGAGGTTAACATCCCACAAGCACTGGGCAGCTATGTGCCCTGCTTGACTTGCTGGAGAGACCTGAGCCCAAGATTGAGTTGCTGCAGACACAGGGCCTGGCATTGCATCATCCCAAGGGAAATAGAGAGAAAAAATTTTATTTTAGCTTCCTACAGCCAGGCTGAGCTAGCTGCCTCCTGCCCCTAGCCAAATCTACCATCCCCTGTGAGTTCAAAACATCTGCCTCCCCCCCATCCCTCCACTCAGGGGTTCCTTGTTTTTCTCTCTCTGTTCTTTTCCAGTGGATTTGGGAGTTGGGGCAGGCCAGGAAGGGCAGGGGGAAGGAAAAAGTCAGCAGGCCTGCTACATCTACCTCTTGGGTGGAAATAGAAGCTCTGAAGAAAAAAAGAGATTTGAATGCTTTGACTAAAACTCAGCATTCTTAAAAGGGAATGGTGGAGGATAAAGTTAGAAAGTTATTTCAGAATTATGAAGGGTGATAAATGAGTTAACTGTGGCCATAATCACTGAGTTCTACCAAATTCAGATTTGATAGATCCCTGAATTTTTTCCATCAAAGGAAGATTTTTATGAAAAGAGTGCTATAGAAAATCAGTATAGTGATAATATTAGGAGATTATTGCAGTATCCTAGAGGCCACTTCTATTTACATGGCCATAGGCCAACATCACCTGGGAACATGTTCAAATGCAAACTCCCAGGCCCCACCCCAGACCCATGGGGTCAGAATCTGCATTTTAATAAAATATTCAGGGGATTTATTGTACATGAAAGTATGCCCAAGGCAACATAAAATAGTAAATGGAAAAATAGAGGGTCTGATCCAAGAGAAATTGTACTTTAAAGATCAGAGAAGACAATAAGTTTTCAAGATTGGGTTACTGTATGTAAAAACTGGCCCCAAAGCAAATTCCCATTGTCACTAACCTGGGCATTTCTCCAAGCCCAAAGATAGTAGTGAAAATTATAGGCTCTTCCTACATACTTTCCTTTTTTAAGCAACTAGATCTGTGTTCCATATTAGCAAGCCTCAATCTTTCCTTATTTGTAGAGGTTTTATTTTCAACACAAGCCACTCCTTGGTCCTGATTAAAACAGAAAGCCTTCAAAAGAATCTAAACTCATTAGTGTGCAATTAAGGGTGTTGGTTTATATAGTTTACATAATTTCTTACCAAATATACTTGAAGTTTTACAAATATTATGATAGAACTAGAGGCCTGGTGCATGAAATTCCTGCATGGGTAGGGTACCTAGGCCTGGTTGGCAATCAGGGCAAATCTGTGGGGTGACGGGTGGGGCAATCAGGGGGACCCCCGCTGGCACCCACCTTGGCTGGCATGGTGCCATCCGCTTGCCGGCCCCACCCCTTGCCTCTGCCACTGCTGGTCGCCTCCCTCTGCAGGGCTACTGGTGAGGTGATTGGGGGGCCCCTACTGGCACCCTCCTTGGCTGGCCTGGGGCCTGCAGGCTTAGGGCAGCTCCTGCGTTGAGCATCTGCCCCCTGGTGGTCAGTGCACATCATAGCAACCAGTTGTTCCACCGGTCGTTCTGCTGTTCAGTCGATTTGCATATTAGGCTTTTATTATATGGGAGGATTATTGAAATGTGAAAGCAGGTTAAACAGTCAAGTGCTGAAAAAGATAATCAATATAGAATATTGTAAATTTGGTTAATATGATATTAACAAAATCCTATATAATAAAGAGGTAATATGCAAATTGACCATCACTCCAACACACAAGATGACTGCCCCCATGTGGTCAAAGATGGACACCCCCATGTGCACACAAGATGGCCGCCACAAGATGGCCAGCAGGGGAGGGTAGTTGTGGGTGACCATTCTGGCAAGGGAGGTCAGTTAGGGCCAATTGGGCCAGCAGGGGAACACTTAGGCATTGATCAGGCTGACAGGGGAGTGGTTAGGGGGTGATCAGGCTGGCAGGCAGAAGCAGTTAGGGGCAATCAGGAAGGCAGGCAGGCGAGCTGTTGGGAGCCAGCAGTCCTGGATTGTGAGAGGGATGTCCGACTGCCCTTGAGGGGTTCCAGATTGGAGATGGTGCAGGCTGGGCTGAGGGACACACAACCCCCCTCCCCTCCTGCGCCATGGATGAATTTCGTGCACCAGGCCTCTAGTCCTATCTAATAAAAGAGTAATATGCAAATTAACCATCACGCCGCCACACCCACAAGCCACGCCCACAAGCCAATCAGGAGCGAATATGCAAATAAACCCAACCAAGATGGCTACAGCCACAGAGAGCAGGAGGGAGGCTTGGGTTTCCCCAGCGGATGGAGGAAGCCAAGCTTTGCACCTGCCCTTGCTGGCCTAGGCCTCCACTCAAGGCTACAAAGTTTCAATGATAGAAGATACATAAATCCAAACAGAAATGGCGGCAGCCACAGAGCTGGAAAGAGCAGGAGGCTAGGGTTGCCCCCGGTGATGGAGGAAGCCAAGCTTTCTGCACACCCTAGCTGGCCCAGGCCTCTGCTTAAGGCTACAAAGTTTCAATTATAGAAGATACATAAATCCCAACAGAAATGGCTGCCGCCATGGAGCAAGCAGAAGGCTTGGCTCTGCTCCAGGCTACAAAGTTTCAATTGTAGAAGATAAATAAATCCCAGATACCAGGGCCTCCGCTTGGGTCGCCAGGGGGCATGGCTGGCCTGCAAACCACCACAGGCCTCTCTCCCAGGCCGCCCCACACCCCAAGGAAACCCCCACCCTGATCTGGGACACCCTTCAGGGCAAATCAGCTGCCCCCCACCCTTGCACCAGGCCTCTATCCTATCTAATAAGAGAGTAATATGCAGATTGACCATCACTCCAACACACAAGATGGCTGCCCCCATGTGGTCAAAGATCCTGCTCCCATGTGGACACAAGATGGCCACCACAAGATGGCCAGCAGGGGAGGGCAGTTGGGAGGGACCAGGCCTGCAAGGGAGGGCAGTTAGGGGTGACCAAGCCAGCAGAGGAGGGAAGTTGGGGGCGACCAGGCCTGCAGGGAAAGGTAGTTGGGAGGGACCCAGGCCTGCAGGGGAGAGCAGTTGGGGGGGACCAGGCCTGCAGGGGAGGGCAACTGGGGGGGGACCCAGGCCTGCAGGGGAAGGCAGTTAGGGGTGACCAGGCCTGCAGGGGAGGGCAGTTAGGGGAAAACAGGCTGGCAGGGGAGCAGTTAGGCATCAATCAGGCTGGCAGGGGAGTGGTTAGGGGGTGATCAGGCTGGCAGGCAGAAGTGGTTAGGGTCAATCAGGAAGGCAGGCAGGCGAGCAGTTGGGAGCCAGCAGTCCTGGATTGTGAGAGGGATGTCCGACTGCCCGTTTAGGCCCGATCCCACCGGGCTTAGTCGAACATCCCTGGAGGGGTCCTAGATTGGAGAGGGTGCAGGCCGGGCTGAGGGACACCCCCCTCCCCCCGGTGCACGAATTTCGTGCACCGGGCCTCTTGTATAAATAATAATATAGAAACAAAAAGTATAATCATAATGAAAGGTGAGCCCTCTGTGTAACATAAATGTACCAACCCTTTTCTCATGTTTTACCTTGATGCTAAAATTAAGATTAAGAAAATTTACTTGATCTTAGTAACATCCTGGTTCACTCTCAACAACAACAGAAAATTTATCTAGAGACATTGAATAATTAAGTATATAATAATGAACTGCATGGTAATAGGAAAAAAGCAGTTTTTTTGAGGTATCTCAGCATTTTTTTAACTGTCCCTCAGAAGACAGAAAAAGAAATATATTTCAAACTAATAATTATTAATGTTTAAATAATTACATATCTCTTCTTTTAGTCTCTTAATCTCATTTAAAAAAATTGTGTCCCTTTTTGCTGAAAGTCACCTATTGATTCCACACCCATCTTAAACCTTCCATGTTCACATTTGTTTTTTCTCATTCTGTGTTCATAACCTACAAGTATACCTTCATATATCTCTCTGATTAAAAACTATATTTCTAATATTTTCAGTTTTAAAAACTCAGAAAAAGGTACATTCAGGGACTCTGCTGATCTATGTAATTCTTTTACATGATTAATTTTGTTTTACATCTAAACACTACAACATACATAATCTTTTCCTCCTGAGGAGTTGGTAGGCACAAACATTCATCCGTTGGTAATAATTTTTTTCTCAAAACTATGTATGTGCACATTCCTTTGGGATATATTGCTACAGAGAATTATGAAGATTCTATATGAAATTATCTCACTTGCCCTTATGCCGATTGTTCAGACTTTAAGTTGCTTTTCAGACTAGGTTAATGTCTTTATTTCTAAAAGTTATTTGCTTTTTGATATTATAAGGAGATGACAATATAGATTCAACCATTTGTTATTAGACCTGCATTAGTCTCACAGAATGACAGAGACTATTTAGGAAATAGTTGAAAAATCACAGTTAAACAGTTGTTACCAGAATAGCCCTTGCTCCCAGATCATGCAGAATAATTAATTTCATCATCTAAAATTTCAGTGGATTCCAGAAGTTTTAATTGGTCAAGATAAAAAATAAAATATAAGTAAATGAGGCAGCATCTCCTGTGCTGGAGGAGTCCTGGGATCTGCCTGTGGGATAATTTTCATTTAAACCAAAGGCTCTTGAAATCAAACTGGATAAACAGGGAAGAGATCTAAAGCGTACATTTACGCTGACATATATTATGGTCTTAGAAAATGGGCCAATTATGAAAAGGCCATTTTGTATGGTCAATGATGCAGATTTTTTTCCTAAGTAAATAACTTTTAATGTCTCAGTGGAATGGGTCTATATGAAATTTATTTTCACTTTCTACTGTTCTTGCAAATGAAGTATTAATCTCTACAACTCTGTGCATATAATGATATATGCATGGATTTACCCCCATGTTTGAACAACCTAAAACTTTCCCTGTAGGTTTAATTTCCTTGGTTCTCCATTATAAACATCTATTTCAATAAAGAAAATTATAGTGGTATGAATTATCTTTATTTGGGTTGTTCTTATTTATTTTTCCTACAAAATTGCTTTGTGAAAATTATTTGGTGCTTAGAGCTTCCTTAGGGGAAATAAACATGGCCCCTTTAAATTCTGTTCTACATGTTTTTTAGGGCAGAAATAAAATTTGAAAAAAAAATTATTCTAGCAAATGAGATTCCCAACCTTTTTTGTAAGGCACTAAAACAACTATACTCAAATAAATTAAATTTTAAAATCTTAAAGATCAGATAGTCTATCATTTAAACTATTCCATACAACAGCAAAAGAAAGTTTCACCAATTTATTTTATGATGATATAATAACCCAATTTTTAAGACCCTGATAAAACGGTTTTTTAAATGTGCATATCAATATCTTTTATGAATATGGATGGAAAATTATAAAAGAAACAGCAACAAGTTAATTCAACAGTGTGTTAAAAGACTAATAATATGACAAAGTAGAATTTCTATTAGGATTAAAAGTATTGTTCATGCCCAACTGGCATGGCTCAGTGGTTGAGTGTTGTTGACCTGTGAACCAGGAGGTCACAGTATGATTCCCAGTCAGGGCACATGCCCGGATTGCAGGCTCAATCCCCAGTGTGGGGCCTGTAGACAGCAGCCAATCAATGATTCTCTCTCATCATTGATGTTTCTATCTCTCTCCCCCTCTCCTTTCCTCTCCCTTCCTCTTCCTTCCTCTCTAAAATCAATAAAAATATATTAAAAACAAACAAAAAAAAGAGAACAGGCTCTAAGAATGGAAATCAGGAGTCTGCACATACAATTAGAGAGTCCCAAAGATGCCCTTCAGGTAATTTGCCATCTAACTTTGTAGTTGTCTCCTGGTATTACTTCATTGATTCAGGAAGTTTTTGTTGAGCATCTTCTCTGTGCCCATCTTGAACCCTGTGGTATGAAAGAGAAATATAAAACATAGTCTGTGTCCTCAAGGAGCTTACAATTTGATTGAGGAGATAACACATACAAGGTGAAGACACATGAAAATATAATAAATGAGGAGCTACAAAAGTAAATGATAACAAAAAGTAGACAAATGTAGTAAGAATGAGAGAGGAAGAAACTGAAATAGGTGGAGTCATGGGGAAAGGGAACCTGCTTCGGTGTCATTGCCAAGAGATTACATTTCTGTATGCAGTATGTGTGAAGGTGAGTGAAAACATAGACCTGATAAAGAGGATGAAAGATAGGCCAGAAAAAAAGTGCATCCAAAACATAATTAAAAAGCAAATCTTCACTAGGGACTCTGTAATCATGAATTTACATTTTAAATGTCTCGGTAACTTCTCAACCATAAAGTCTAACAGCTTGGCCAAATTATTCGATCCTCTGTCTAAGGATTATTAGTAAGACTCGCATATAATCATTTCTTCTCTTGGAAGATCAATGAGGAAATGGCGGGTTTCACTGCAAATATCTGAAGATTTCCACACCACAAAGCCCTCCAGGTACAACTCAGCATTTTGTCGAGACCCACGTTAAATCTTAAAAGCAGCAAAATGCTTCCCTCTAGTGGCCAAAGTGCATAATTGATGAACATTTAGCATTGTTCTTTCATGATAGTTCGTAGTGGTGAAGGCCTCAGCAGAGAGCAGCATTCAGGTTTTATTTAAATGTTTTTGCACTTTAAAGAACAACTTGATATAATGCTATTGAATCCTTCAAGAAATAACATTAAAGTGTTTCAAAATGGGACCTAGTGTTCTAATTACTACTATGCTTAAATGCAGACTTTTCCTCCAAGAAGTTCCAAATTTGACTTAAAATCCTGGTCCAACCCTTGCCATCTATAAAGCACAATCATTTAGACTAACTTTTCAATAAAAAATTTGTCAGACCCTAACTCTTCTTACCCCCTGATTTTCAACCCTTTTCATCTCATGGCACACATAAACTCATTACTAAAATTTTGCAGCACTGACCAGCTGGTGTGGTTCAGCGATTGAGCATCAACCCAGGAACCAAGAGGTCGCAGGTTCAATTCCCAGTCAGGGCACATGCCCTGGTAGCAGGTTCAGTCCTCGGTGGAGGGTGTACAGGAGGCACCCAATCGATAATGTTTCTCTCTCATTGATGTTTCTAGCTCTCTATCCTTCTCCCTTCCTCTCTCTCTAAAAGAAATCAATAAAAACATATTTAAAAAAATAAAATTCTGTGGCACACCAAAAATATGTTATATTTTTTGCTGATCTGACAAAAAAGATAAGTATAATTTTTATTCATTCACATTGGATGGCTATTGTTATGTTAGCTGTTGTCCTTGTTTTTATTATTATTTGACAATCTAAGAGAAAAGAAGTCAGTGTCCCTGACTAAGTGATCAGGTACACTGCATGTTTTAAAAATTCTTGGGGTACACCAGTGAGCCTGCCACAGCACACTGGTTGAAAATAGCTGCTAGCCAGATGTGTTCTTTTCTTCCAATAACACTTGGTTCTACACTTGTTTGGGTCTTGTTTCCTGTTTGCAAGGATACATTTAGTCCCTTTGTGGCCCTTATGATGGGCATGGTACATGGTGTGTGCCTAATAAATATATGAATGAATGAATGAATGAATGCAAATGGAATGATGAATGGACAGATGGATATGTGATAAGTGGTAAAATAATCACTGTTATTTAAGCAGAGAAAAAACTCTTACTCATTGTGCAAATACAAATACAGTTGACCCTGAGCAATACAGGGGTTAAGGGAACCGAGTTGAATTCTGGACCTTATCTCCATAGAGTCTTAGGCAGGTGGCACAAAAATCATTATTTGAGTAAGACTGTCCTATTGGATTTTGCAGAAAAGTGATTTATAGTAAATTAAATCTGAAACTAGTCAAACTTCTATTTAAGTGAGAAGAAATCAGAAAGTGCAAAAATCCAAGAATTATTCTTGGAAAATTAAAAGTACTTGATATTTGAAAAAATAATACAGCTGACTAAAAGAATAAATAAAAATTATAAAATCTAGGGATATTTGGTATTTAAAAATTGATAATATGTAATATACCTATTAACATTAGCATTAATATCTAATCAGTAGTTTTTAACACAGCTGTTACATAATTAATCTATCAAAAATATTTATTGAAAGAGAAAATACACAATATAAAAATTATTAATATCAAATAATTTGATCCAAATAAATTAAAAAATACATGTTGGGGAGGAGAAGAAAAGGGAGAGTGGAAATGTTTTTGAGTCTAATGTATAACATATAATGTAAAATACTGTATAAATTACGGTAATATTATATGTTTGTCATTGCTTTAAAATAACATATGTGTATATTAATCTGTGTGTATATATATCAAAATAAGTGTATGTTATGTAAAAATATGTGTATATAATATATGCCTATATAACTATGCATATATTAAAAACTGTGGGGGAAAATGGGACAAATGTACATTCTACAAATACTTGTAGGAAAAAAATAATAGAGCCCAGCCGAGGTGGCTCAGTGATTGAGCATCAACCAATGAACCAGGAGGTCATGGTTCTATTCCCAGTTAGGGCACATGCCCGAGTTTCTGGCTCCATCCCCAGTAGGGGACATGCGAGAGGCAGCCAACCAATGAGTCTCTCTCATTGATGTTTCTATCTCTCTCTCCCTCTCCCTTCCTCTCTCTGAAACCAATAAAAACATATTTAGAAAAAAAATAACTAATAGGAAAAAGATAATGTCCAATGACATATAATGCACAAGGGAGAAGAAAATAGTAAGTATAAACCATAAATTATAAAATAAAATGGCAAAATAAGACCATACATTACTTGTCATGGTAAATGTAAATGCACCATCAGATTGGATCAAAAGGTAAAATCAAAGTCATTACTAATTATAAGAAAATATAAACAAATTGACAAATAAATGTTGAAAATAAAGGGGTTCAGAAAGTTTCTCCAGTCAAAAGGAATTTTAAAAAGAGCAGTGTAGCAGAAATATTAGAATCAAAGTATCATGTATTATGGCAAAAAAGTAAATAATATAAAATGATTATTATATATTTACAATAATAACTTTACAAAGTTATAAAATTTATGTTATTTTATAATGCATAATGAAAGTATGACAATTGTGGACAATCCATATAGCATATAAATACATAAAATATAAACTATTTGAAAATAAAGGGAAATTTTACTTAAAATTTAACATAGTACTTTAACAGATAGAACAAAGAGATGAAACAGAATTTTAAGAATAATTACAAAATATTAATAGACATGATTAAACTTTATATTATACAGTGGAAACACACTTTTCTACAACATCCACAGAACAAATATTGAAATTGACTCTATTTGTTTTAATAAAATAACATTTTCACTCATCTATCCCAGGGATACATTTTTCTATATCCAGTGTGAGACACCCCCCCATATGTTAAGAAGTAATCAATATTCTTTTGTCCTTAAAAGATCTTAGCCCTGAAGACAGCAGTTAGCACTGATTTAGTCATCCTATCTAATAAAAGAGTAATATGCAAATTGACCATCACTCCAACACACAAGATGGCTGCCCCCATGTGGACACAAGATGGCCACCACAAGATGGCCAGCAGGGGAGGGCAGTTGGGAGGGACCAGGCCTGCAAGGGAGGGCAGTTGTGGGCAATCAGGCCAGCAGGGGAGGGCAGTTAGGAGGGACGAGGCCTGCAAGGGAGGGCAGTTGTGGGCAATCAGGCCAGGAGGGGAGAGCGGTTGACGGGGACCAGGCCTGCAAGGGAGGGAAGTTGGGGGCAATCAAGCCTGCAGGGGAGGGCAGTTAGGGGTGAGCAGGCCGGCAGAGGAGGGAAGTTGGGGGTGACCAGGCCTGCAGGGAAGGGCAGTTGGAGGGGACCCAGGCCTGCAGGGGAGGGCAGTTAGGGGTGACCAGGCCTGCAGGGGAAGGCAGTTAGGGGCAATCAGGCTGGTAGGGGAGCAGTTAGGCATCAATCAGGCTGGCAGGGGATTGGTTAGGGGGTGATCAGTCTGTCAGGGGAGTGGTTAAGGGGTGATCAGGCTGGCAGGCAGAAGCGGTTAGGGGTGATCAGGAAGGCAGGCAGGCGAGCAGTTGGGAGCCAGCAGTCCTGGATTGTGAGAGGGATGTCCGACTGTTCATTTAGGCCTGATCTTATTGGGATCTTATCAGGAAAGGGCCTAAACGGGCAGTTGGACATCCCTGGTGGGGTCCTAGATTGGAGAGGGAGCAGGCTGGGCTGAGGGACACCCTCCCCCATGCACGAATTTCGTGCACTGGGCCTCTAGTCTATAATAAAAGTTAATATTAAATCAAACAAATGGCCGAACAGTGGAACAACCATCTGGATGACCACGCTCTGACATTCACTGGTGCCAGGCCAGCCAAGGCGGGTGCGATGCAATTGGTCAGGGGGCCCCACCATCGCCCCATTATCACCCTGTAGAGGAAGGCCCAGGCCCCTGGCTGGTGGGGAGATCAATTGGGGGGCTCCATGATTGCCCCAAAGAGGGAAGCCCAGGCCACCAACCATCGGGCTGTGGCAGGTGGGCGGGGCCTCCCTCTGTGGGGGTGATCCATCAAGGAGCCCCAGCCAGGTGGGAAGGGCCTCCCTCTGCAGAGCAATCCTTCGCAGGGCTCCCAGACTGCAAGAGGGAGCAGGCCAGGCTGAGGACGCGCCCACCCCCTCCAGCCCCAAGTGCAGGATTTTGTGCACTGGGCCTCTAGTTATCTAGTAAGACTCTTAGAGACCACATGCAAATGAAACCCATGCCAGCCTCTCCATACACTTTACCTGACTGTTCCAGGCTGAATTAAGCGCCTCCAAATGTGTCCCCATCCTAATTCTCAGGACTGGTGAATTCTACCTTGTATGGCAAAAGGTACTATGCAGACGTGATAAAGTATTTTGAGATGAAAAGATTGTCCTGAAGTATCCAAGTGGGCCCTACATGCCATCATGAGTGTTCTTATCAGGGAGGCAGAACGAAATTTCACCATGGAAGGAAGACATTGTGACCACAGAGGCAAAGATTGAAGTGGTGTGGTCACAGCCAAAGAAAGCAAACCACCACCAGAAGCTGGACGAGCAAGGAATAGATTGTCCCTTGGAGCTTCCAGAGGGAGTGTGACACTGTGGACACCTCGATTTCAGCCCAGTGATATTGATTTCAGACTTCCGGCCCCCAGAATGTTGAGGGAATAAACGTGTGTTGTTTTAAGCCACCAAGTGTGTGTTTTAAGCCACCTGCCACATGAAATGAAAACACACATTCTCAGCGGGTAGCTACCTATTCCTATCAGGAAATCTCAGTGTATCAGCAATTGTAGCATTCTTCTCCTTGCCACCAATCACCAGGAATTTCTCCCCTTCTTACATCTATATCCAAAGTGAGGGAGATGGAGGAAATAGAATGCATTTTTATTCCATCTCCTTTCTTAGCAAACAAGCTAAAGAATATGTCCACAAGAGAAGTATACTACATCCCACTTTAAAGTAAAATCACCTCATTTTGTGTTCTTGCCTTGCCTGGTGAAACTGCTAGAATTAAGTATCTTAGCAACCTAAAGGCAATGAGTATAAAAGAAATGTAAGAAAAGCACACTGTCTAAACCAGTTCTTTAAAAAAAAAAGAGTTTCTTACATCTCTTTCTTTTATCAAAACTTTAGATTTCTGATTCATTTATCACTATAATTTTATTTTAAATTTAAATTAATACTGTTGGTGGAAAAGTAACACATCTCATAGGTGTAGAGGCTATAATAAAGAACCAAGAAGCACACAGATTAATGTAATTCTTCACTGAAGATTTCTACCACCTTGACTTACATGGGCCTTAACTTTCAAAAGATTCAATTTGGCACCTTCAATAAAAAAGTGGATCCTGTATTTCCTTCAACATTTGAAAAGAATATGAAACAAACATTTCTTTTGATGCCAATATCCATTGTAAGAATCAGTCTGCATCAGCTCAGTGAATCTATCCATGTTTATGTTTTTCTTCCTCAATTGTTCAAAGCTCTTTTACGGCTCCAGAGTAAAGAGGAAGTACATGGGGAGGAACAGTCATATATGACCAGGCAAACAGAAACCATCTCCAGTGGAGCATGGGTGGGTCTGTAGAGAATGTGAAAACTGAGAGTTAAACAAAGGGCTGTAACAACCTAGGACTTTGATAATAGCAGGAAATCCTTACCGTCCTTAAGCTGGAGGAACAACGGGAAAACATGCAATGACTGGAACCAAGAGGCCAGGATGACTCTGGAAACTGGAAACTGTGGTGGGTCTGGATGCAGTGGAGCTGGAGTCACAGAGGAGAGGAAACCATTAGAGAAGCCATCCTACGCTGAAAGGAAAAGGAGGTGTCTTGACTTGACCCTCCTCCAAACCACTCCTCACCCTGTCCTTCAATCTCCAACCATTGATGTAACCCTGCCTCCCCCTGACTCATCCTGACAGAAGTCGACTAACGCAGGAGCCTGGAAAAGTCCACCTGTAGGGGATCATCGGCACCTTCACCGTGCAGAGCAGAGCAGAGCAGAGCAGAGCAGAGCAGAGCAGAGCAGGGGAGCAGTGAAGAATGGGTCTGAGGGCACGCAGGCCCAGGACTAGCACACCCTCCGATAAAATGATTGTATAGTGTTAGATAATGTAAAATAGCATTTAATTCTACCCTTCCACTTTACAGAGAGGAAATGAGGTCCAGAGAGACTAAAACCATGTACCTAATTGCACACACCCAGCAAGCTTTTAGGCTCTAGCACACAGCGTGCTTTTATTGAGATCTACTATTTATTGTGAAACTGTGTTCTGTTTAATTTAAACCACATTAAAAAGTGCTTGGTAGCTAGGCCTATCTCATATTCACCCCCAGTATCTGATTCAGTACCTGTTGTCAAGAAAACACTCAAAGAAAATATTCACTGAACTAAGTGAAGGAGAAAACATAGCTCACCAACTGATTTAAGATAGCTTTAAATAATTTCCAGTCAAATATGAGTTACTGAGCAAGTTAAACAAAGGAAATGGCCACAAACAGTCTCTTAAATGTTTTAAAAGGGAAGCACACATTTTTATTGACCTGTGATGGTTTAAGGTTTCTACCATACAAAACATGGGCAAAGATATAATCCTCTTTTAACTATCATAATATCTTTCACTTGAAATAATAGATAAAAAAGGATGTCGACAAGAAAAGAAAAAAACAACTGTATAGCTTCTATAGAATGGAGATATTCAAATTACAAACTCATAAATATTTATGTGGTCATGTGTGGGAGGCATTGCCTGGAGTGTTTTCTCCACAGATATGACTATCAACAGGAAAGGAAACTTAGGAAAAAACATATCCAAAGAGGAATATTTAAATAGCCTGGTGGGCAGCTGGGGGAGTGATGACTAATACTGCCGCTGGTAGAGGTTTAGAAACAAAAGAGATCTGCTAGAGATCTATTTCCTTTTGCTACCATTCCTCTTTCAAGTAATGCTGGAAAGGAAGCCGGAAGGAAGGAAGGGAGAAACGGAGGGAGGGCAGAAACCAAGGAGGAGTAGACATGAGAGAGAATGCAAGCTGAAAACCTATTTCCTGCCTCTGACCAAACAGTAATGTACATGTTTAAAAACTAATTTGTTGGCAAACCCAACCTAAGTGGAATTAATGAAAATCCTACATCACTTAACATTTGAACATTAATTCACTTCCTTTATCTAGAAAAACTTAACATGCATTGAATTAATGTGATAACACCTGATAGAACTTAAAAAACTACAGTTCAAAATTTAGAGGAAAATAAAAAGTATCATTTAAATTAAAATGAAGAGAAAATGAAAGAGAAAATGGCTAAATAAATAGAAAGGCTTTCCTTTAAAATTACAATTATTGGGGGATTTTTTTTTTTTTTCAGGAAGCTTCCTAGAGATCAGGATAGAAGCTCTGACCCACAGATCAGTCATTAATCACCCAACCACTGTCTGCTACTACTCATTCAGGGCGGAGTGGAAAATAGATCAAATGGATAAGAAAGAAGAAGGAAAAAGAGAGGAAGGGTGATGTGGAGAAAGAGTGGAAGGGTAGGAACTATCTGTTTCAACAAGACGATGCAAGGTAAAATCCATTACAAGTTTATAAGAGAAGTCACACTGGGGACACATGTGAGAAACGATGGTAGGTTATGAACCTTCTATGAAGAATTAAGAAAAACATGATTTTTTTCAAAATTTAAAATTACATTTCTAGGTAGCTGAAATAAAATTTGAAGTAGTTTATATGTTAAATAAGTTTGTTTTCAATATTTTATGTTAGTCAATTTATATCAGGAGAATATACATAGTGGGATTAAGCACATACAAAAATTATTAGGCCCACAGGTGTGGCTCAGTGGTTGAGCATGGACCTATGAACAGTTCGATTCCCAGTCAGGGCATTTGCCTGGGTTGCAGGCTTAATCCCCAGTGGCAGGCATGCAGCCAATCAATAATTCTCTCTCATCATTGATGTTTCTATCTCTTTCTCTCTCTCTCCCTTCTTCTCTGAAATCAATAAAAATACATTTAAAAAATCATTAGATCTCAAAGTAAGTGTAGTGTAGGAGATGAGTAAGTTAGACAATTTTAGCTATATCAGAGGTTTTCCTTTCTTTTCTTATGAGCAATATAATTGTATTACACAGTATGCAGGTAAACAAACTAGAAAAACTCAGGAGAGGACATTGAAAACTTGATAAGGTAAGATAAATTCAATTGAAAAAGGCATTTCATATTTTATTTGAGTGCCGGCTAAAAGATAATTCCATTTCTTAGGAGAAAGGCAATATAAAAATTTAAAAATTTTAAAGTCTGTATTAGAAAGACACATCACCTATGTAGTATTTTTGTCAAAAATATTTTGTCTAAATATAGTGAAGAAATTACCCCCCAAAAACACAAATTAAGACAATCTGTAAAAAGAATTACCTGGACTCTTTATTAATCTAAAAACATAAAATGCATTTAAAAGGCAGAGAAACTATTGCATCCAAATGTTAGAACTGTACTTCCTGTCCCAATTGTGATGGGTGGGGTTGGGTGACTAGCCATAGCCAATAAGTGATGGGTAGAAATGACAAGCCACCATGCCACTCCTGCACCAGAGTACTTATTGAGAAATCCACCACAGTTCTCTCTTTTTTCTCTAGCACATAGAACATAAATTTTCTAGGGTGGGAGCCCAACTGATGAGTCTGTAATAACCACCAGGAGCAGAGTAGTATGAGCAAGTGTGAGCCATCTAATATGAGAAAGAAAAATATATTTAGAGCAACCAAAGGACTTGTATGCATGCATATAAGCCTAATCAATGGACACAAACAACAGGGGGGTGAGGGCATGAGTGAGGGGGTTGGGAGGTAATGGGGGGATGAGGACACATATGTAATACCTTAATCAATAAAGAAATTTTAAAAAAATAAAAAATAAAGGCAACTTTTAAACATATATGTATATATACAGTATATATACTATGTGTGTGTATATATGTGTGTGTGTATGTGTGTGTGTGTGTATATATATATATATATATATATATATATATATATATATATATATATACACACACACACTAGAGGCCCAGTGCATGAAATTAGTGCACAGGGGTGTGTGTCTCTCAGCCCAGCCTGCACCCTCTCCAATCTGGGACCCCTCGAGGGATGTCCGACTGCCCGTTTAGGCCCGATCCTAAACATCCCTCTCACAATCCAGGACTGCTGGCTCCCAACTGCTCACCTGCTTGCCTTCCTGATCGCCCCTAAGCGCTTCTGCCTGCCAGCCTGATCACCCCCTAACCACTCCCCTGCCAGCCTGATTGATGCCTAAGTGCTCCCCTGCCAGCCTGTTTTCCCCTAACTGCCCTCCCCTGCAGGCCTGGTCCCCCCCAACTGCTCTCCCCTGCAGGCCTGGTTCCCCCCAACTGCTCTCCCCTGCAGGCCTGGTTCCCCCCAACTGCCCTCCCCTGCAGGCCTGATCGCCCACAACTGCCCTCCCTTGCAGGCCTGGTCCCTCCCAACTGCCCTCCCCTGCTAGCCATCTTGTGGTGGCCATCTTGTGTCCACATGGGGGCAGGATCTTTGACCACATGGGGGCAGCCATCTTGTGTGTTGGAGTGATGGTCAATCTGCATATTACTCTTTTATTAGATAGGATAGAGGCCTGGTGCATGGGTGGGGGCCAGCTGGTTTGCCCTGAAGGGTGTCCTGGATCAGGGTGGGGGTTCCCTTGGGGCATAGGGTGGCCTGGGCGAGGGGCCTGTGGTGGTTTTCAGGCCGGCCACGCCCCCTGGCGACGCAAGCGGAGGCCCTGGTATCTGGGGTTTATTTATTTTCTACAATTGAAACTTTGTAGCCTGGAGCAGAGCCAAGCCTTCTGCTTGCTCCGTGGCTGCCGCCATTTCTGTTTTGATTTATGTATCTTCTATCATTGAAACTTTGTAGCATTGAGTGGAGGCCTAGGCAGGCAAGGGCAGGCGGAAAGCTTGGCTTCCACCATTGCCGGGGAAACCCAAGCCTCCCTCCTGCTCTCTGTGGCCGTAGCCATCTTGGTTGGGTTTATTTGCATATTTGCTCCTGATTGGCTGGTGGGCATGGCTGGCAGGCATGGCTTGTGGGTGTAGCGGAGTGATGGTTAATTTGCATATTATTCTTTTATTAGATAGGATATATACATATATATATATATATATATAATTTATTATATTTGGTCCTTAAGCAGTGAAATTTAGGAATGATTTGCTACCAGAGAATAACCTAGCCTTTCCTGACTGATAAGTTATTCAAATTTAGGAGAACGCTTGTGAAAGGTATATAGTTCAATAGTTGGGCTCATCATACAGCAAGGGAGTAGTTGCAGTACAGTAGTACTAACATTGCTTAAAGATTTAACATAAAACTCTTGGTTTAAATGAACTCCTGAGTTTATTGTTTACTAAAGAGATTTTCAGTGGCTAGTAATTGTATATTTGGCTTAGTGTAAACAAGACATTCCCATAGTTTGTTGTAGAGTTATACATTTATTTTTATGGGTTCTGAACAACTAGAAGATTTACTACAAGAACACATGAATATAGTATCTTGAAAGAAAAAGGAAAGGTTTCGTTTTGTAGATGGCATTAGTCCATTTGTCAATCAAATGAAGATTAACTATTCATTAGAACTTAATCTTAGGGAGTGAAAGAAATAGAAGCTAATGGACAACACATGACTAAAGAATAAATTAGCTTTATTCCAACAGTTGCCACCCTGAATTGTGTAATTTTAACCAGGTCATTCAAATGCTTTCAATTTTTTTCATGTGTGGATAAGATTACTTTAGGATAACCAGACCTAAAAGACAAATCAAATCCTGATCAATTATTTTACTTAAAGAACAAAATACCATGTTATTTGTATTATTTATACCCCCACCTTGTTTCAACATGGATTTAAAATATATATCATAAAATTATTTTATTAACACATTAAACACCCTTTAGTAAACCTGTGAGATTATAGAGTTTTCCCTTCTCATACTTTTCAGAGTATTTTAATCGTATTATAGAATTTATTTACTCATGAGTACAAACTGAAGTTAAAAAAACCTCTTCTCTAGAACCTTATAATACTAAGCATAGAAACAAAGAAAGAAGATCATATTTAGAGAAAGTGTGTGTTTGACCTTTTACCCAATGCTCTGATGCCCTGCTCCAGATACTAAAATTATTGCATTTACTCAAATATAAAATACTCAATCACTGTAAATTAAGGATGATGATTTACATACTTTAGATTTATAGATTATGTATAAATCATTGGTATCTTTTTCACCAACTAGTAGAAAGCATTCAATATAATGTTATTGTTATTGTTTTATAGTCTTTCAATATATACGTATATAATCTAAAATATCGAAACATCACTGACCTTACAGTATAATTGAATACAAAAGGTGATTAAATTAAGCCAAGTAAATTTTAACAGACTAATTTTAACTATTCAAAAACTAGGTAAATATTTGAAAGTCATTCCTTTTGTAGAACACAAGTTTATAGGGTATTGCTAAGTAAAAACCACCTATACTACTTGGATTTTCAAAAGTCTTCATAAATATTAAATCATAAAATCTTGTGTATTTTCCAATTGTTAAATGTCTCTCTCCCTAAGATATTTTGTAAATTTTTGCAGTTGTGTATTACACAGAGCATGAGCTTTGTAATTAGCCAAGCATGAGTTTACCAGTGGTAGTGTTTAGGACATGCTATCCCAAAATATGGTACCTTGGCATACTAAATATCTTAAACTGAAGAAATCTGAGAAAACTGCAGAAGCAGGAAAATCACTCAGACCTCTCCTACCCCCTTCTTCTTTGAAATAGGTCATAAAACTCCCATGTGAAAGTGCCCTACCTGTCCCAGGAGGAAGGAAGACATTCTTATCACCAAAGATGGGTAATTCATCTGTACAAAGAAACCTTGTTAAATTAAATCTTATCTTTCTAGTTACTTCTTCACCATTTACTACCCTTAACTCAAAACCCTGTGTGTTGTCAATTCTTCACAAATGTATTGTGACTTTGTCTAAAAGGAATAAAGTCTTTCTGCTGTGGTCACTTCTTCAGGTCTTCATTCTCTGTGAAGGCTCCCACGTACATGCAAAATGTCAATAAAATCTGTATATGTTTCTCCTGTTAATCTATCTTTTTGTCAGTTTCATTTTCAGAAGCAATCAGAAACTGTAAGATTGTCAAGAAAAACATTTTCCTCCCCTAAACTACCTTAATTAACACATATTATATAACCTTGGATAGTTTATCTACTTAAACTGAAAGGCTTCATCAGCAACATTTCTAAGTAAGAGATATTATTAACTACCTTTTGGAAATATTGTAAGCAATTCGTGAGGCTATGCAACTACATCCAATAAGGTAATAACCCACAATGTGAAAAATATCTGTAATGAAACAGTAAAGTTACATAAGTCAAGTGCCTACCAGAAATCAAGTATTCATTAATCAATCCATAATTCCCCTTTTCCTCAACCCCAAATTCTAATAAGTATAAGGAGAAACGGCAATATTTCAAAAAATTTTCTTTAACTATCTAACTGGGATAGTTGAGGACTCATCCATCTATCTTAATCTACAGTTCGTTCCACAGCTTTTTTTGTGACTAAAGAAACCAAAATTAGACATTATTTTTTAATCTCTAAATTTCAAGTCAGTTAAGAGCTGATTAAACTACTAAAGAATCTTGGCTGAATAATGAGCATTGACTACAAATTAAACTGATTACTACATATTCTATCTGGTGTTTTGAGAGGCCATGTCTCATTGTACACTATAATTCCATGAAAAAAATAGCATACACAAAACAAGTACTTAAGAATAAGAAAATTTTGGACTTAAAAGAGCTGTCGGTGTAATGTGCCATGTTAGAGATGAATAGTAATTAAAATGTGCCTCAAGAGCTAAATAAGACTCCCTCCCATTTTTTTCTGTTAAAAAACACTACAAAGGAGTAGGCGTTTTTTGGTAAACAATTCAATCAAAATGGCCAAACCAATGATGCTTACAGGAGTTTCCTGTTCTTGATATCTGAGCCTTATTCTAATGTCCTATTTCCTGTATTTATTTGCTGAAATAGAATCTTGCTTCAGGCAAGTTTTTATCTGAACGTCTGTGTGTACGTAGAAACCAGGAACTCTTATTGAATTGTTTCTCACTAGCCACTTGATCTTAACACAGCACTGAAATAGTACTGATGCCTGGGTGGTGCCATGGAGTGCCTAGCCTATCTGTTAACTGCACACAGGACCCATCCAGCTCATCTGAGCCAGGGCTAAATGCAATTACAGGATTCAGAGCTAATACACAGAGCACTTCTTTTTCAGTCAATTCACCTCTGAATGGCTTATAAAATAGTTGCTTAAAAATAATTAGGTAGCAAACAAAGATAATATCTAATAAGTAAGTCTCCCTAAATGAATACTGGCTTAAAGGTTTATTTTTTAAGTTATCTGAAATACATTTTCGTGAAGGAAATCTACTTTGAGTGATTATTAGGTTTTTATCATAGAGCTAAAGTTTGCAATGATGAACAAGAAGAAATAACCAGCAAAACAGTAATTGAATAAGAACATAAATACAATAAAAAGGTATAGAAAAATCAATATTTTAAATTTGTCCTGATTTAAATATGAAGAGAATTAAATTAAGAATAAGAAAATGTGGTTTCTCAAAATAAACGAACAAACAAAACAGACTCACTGATAACAAGAACAAACTGATGGTTGCCACAGGGAAGGGTGGTTGGGGAGATGGGTGAAAAGGGTGAAGGGACTAAGGAGTACAAATTGGTAGTTACAAAACAGTCATGGGGATGTAAAATACAGCATAGAAAATACAGTCAATAATATTGTAATAACTATGTGTTGTGCCAAATGGGCACTGGGATTATTGGGGGTATCACTTTGCAAAGTCTATGATTTTTCTAACCACTATGCTGTACACCTGAAACTAATATAAATAATTATGAATCCTTTAACTACTAAAGATCATGTCTCTCTGACTGTAAATATTTTTATCATCACTGAAATCACTGAAGGAGTTCTGTTGCCTCCCTTGAATCTTATTGGCGGACACATCACACACAAAAAGATGTCAGTTAGTAGCTTATCAGAAAAGTGACTGGAGATCATTTGAGCTAACACAGAAACCATTACAAATGGATTATGGGATAATAGCAATTTCAGATTTTGTTCTGTTTTCCATTTCATTTTTTTAAAATAAATCTTTATTGTTCAGATTATTACAGGTGTTCCTTTTTTTCCCCCATAGCTCCCCTCCACCTGATTCCCCACCCCACCCCATGCCCTTACCCACCGCCCCCATCTTCATCCATAGGTGTAAGATTTTTGTCCAATCTCTCCCTGCACCCCTCACACCCCTTTCCCCCTGAGAATTGTCAGTCCACTCCCTTTCTATATCCCTGATTCTATTATATTCATCAGTCCATTCTGTTCATCAGATTTTTTATTCACTTGATTTTTAGATTCACTTGTTGGTAGGTATGTATTTGTTATCATTTTGTTGTTCATAATTTTTATCTTTACCTTTTTCTTCTTTTTCCTCTTCTTAAAGAATACCCTTCAGCATTTCATATAATCCTGGTTTGGTGGTGATGAACTCCTTTAGCTTTTTCTTGTCTGTGAAGCTTTTTATCTGACCTTCAATTCTGAATGATAGCTTTGCTGGGTAGAGTAATCTTGGTTGTAGGTTCTTGCTGTTCATCACTTTGAATATTTCTTGCCACTCCCTTCTGGCCTGCATAGTTTCTGTTGAGAAATCAGCTGACAGTCATATGGGTACTCCCTTGCAGGTAACTAACTGTTTTTCTCTTGCTGCTTTCAAGATTCTCTCTTTGTCTTTTGCCCTTGGCATTTTAATTATGATGTGTCTTGGTGTGGTCTTCTTTAGATTCCTCTTGTTTGGGGTTCTCTATGCTTCCTGGATTTGTAAGTCTATTTTTTTCACCAGATAGGGAAAGTTTTCTGTCATTATTTCTTCTAATAGGTTTTCAATATTTTGCTCTCTCTCTTCTTCTGGCACCCCAATAATTCGGATGTTGATACGCTTAAAGTTGTCCCAAAGGCTCCTTACACTATCATCATATTTTTGGATTCTTTTTTCTTTTTGTTTTTCTGGTTGGGTGTTTTTTGTTTCCTCATATTTCAGATCTTTGGTTTGATTCTTGGGGTCCTTTGATCTACAGTTGAATTTCTGTATATTCTTTATTTCAGACAGTGTATGCTTAGTTTCTGACTGGTCCTTTTCCATTTTTGTGGCATTCTCATTAAGGTCCTTGAAGGTCTCACTAAGCTCCTCAGAGGTCTCATCAAGTTTCTCACTGGTGTTTAGAAGATTCTTGAGTAACCTTATAAATGTGCTTTTGAACTCTATGTCCAGTAGTTTGCTTTCCTCCATTTCTTTCATTCATGACATGTTTCTTTGTCTCCACATTTTGCTGCTTCCCTGTGTCGATGGAGTGGTTTTCTGTGGTAGGTGACCAGTGGTTCAGCCTAACACCTGAGGTGGGCACTCTTGGTGCACCCCTTTGTGGGCTGAGTGCAAAGTCTTGTTGTAGTTAAGCCTTGATTGCTGTTGGTACACTGGGAGGAATTGACCTCCAGGCCAATTGGCTGTGAGGACCCACTGTGTCTATAATGGAAGAACTGCTATGCTGGAGATACGCTTATGGGGCAGGACTTGCTTCAGTGGGGCTTTGGTGCTCACTGAGTCTGCCTCTTGAGTGTGTCACTTATGGATGTGAGAAGTTGAAATCAGGTGTCTCACACTGACCACTACGTACACTGGCTTCTGGATCTCTAATGGCGTGCAGGTCAGCTACTGTCTGAGGCCACCCAGCAGGAGTTACAGCAAGAACTACAGTTTTCTCCTCTTTGCTTGGGGTTTGGAGGTTTTTGAGCTGTCTGACCAGAGCTGCAGTTTGTTAGGTTAAGCTGTGGTAGGGCAGACCATTTATATGCAAAAGCCGTTGTGTGGAGCTTGGGTGGGTTTGTAGATTGCGCAGGGTGGGGTCTCAGGGAGTCAATAGGCTAAGGCAGGGGTGGGCAAACTTTTTGACTCGAGGGCCACAATGGGTTCTTAAACTGGACCGGAGGGCCGGAACAAAAGCATGGATGGAGTGTTTATGTGAACTAATATAAATTCAAAGTAAACATTATTACATAAAAGGGTACGGTCTTTTTTTTTTTTATTTCAATAGTTTTATTCATTTCAAACATTTTAACAAGAAGAATGTAAACACTAATTATTATAATTTGAAACTTCAAAAAATGGAGGAATCATAGCACAATAACATACCTTATATTGAAGATGGCAAAGGCAAAATAAAATTGCCTAACAAAGGAAAGGTACAAAAGCCTTTCAAATTAAACTTAAATATAATAAAATAATTTAAAACTAAAACAAATAGAAAAGAACAAAATGTGTAAACAGTAAATTAAAAATTTTCTTTAGTGCAACTTCCAAATTATGCCCGGGACGTAGATGTAGATGGCAATGTAGACTGGGTTGAAAGGTTTTTGGTCTTTAAAACATCAACTTCAGTGGGAACAGTGTTGTTGGTCTCCTTTTTAGCTAATGCTCTGATACTGTGCTCTCCAGGGGCATGTCTCCCTACATCACCATGATAACGTGTCTACGCATTCCCAGGGTGATGTCGGGGGACGCTTCCGCGGGCATTACAAGGAGCCTCTGGAAGATTGAGAGGTTGTTCCTTCTACTGAATGGGCAGATATAAATCCACCCACTCAGAAGAAGGAGCTGCGGTCGTGTTTCCCGACGTTGCCATGTTAACACTGCTGCTGGTGAAGGAGCGGAGGGGAGAGCAAGAGAACCCTCCGCTCTTTTGGCTCCGTGGGCCGGATAGAACAGCCGAACGGGCCGGATCCGGCCCGCGGGCCATAGTTTGCCCACAGCTGGGCTAAGGCGTGGCAAACAGCGATGGCTGTCAGTCTCTGGGTCTCTGCACTTCCAAGTCCCCGCATCCCGCGCCCCAATGCAGTAAGCAATGATTGCTGCGTGCACCTCTGCAAGAAAGCCACCCGCACTTTCTGACCCGATGGCAGACGGTCCAGCTTCTCCCCGTAGGAGTTTGGGACCCCAGCATCGCCCCAGAGACTGGAGTTCAGAGTAATCAGGAGCTTGTCTCCCTTTGGGTTGAAAAAAACAGCGCTCCCAGTCGCCCGCCGCCAGCCCGATTTGCACGCCTCTGTACCTCAGCTTTTCAGCGCTTGTGCACGTCTCAATACTCTTTTCTCTTTCCTTCTAGTTGTAGAACTTCCACTCAGCCAGCTTTCCTGTGGTTCTGGGTGATAGACGTTTTGTCTTTTAGTTGTAGTTTTGAAATTGTTGTGAGAAGCAGCAGTTTAGGTGTTTACCTATGCCGCCATCTTGGTTCCTCCCCATTTCATTTTTTTAACATGACTTTTAATCCAGCCTTTTCCCATAAATATTTGGGAAATAGAGAACAAAAGAGACTTATGTAACACAAGTATGTATAGTCATATGACACTTACAATATTATTTCAAAAGGAATTTCTAAAAGGAAAATATTTCTTCTAATTAGTATAAATAAAAATGATTTTTTAAAGATATATTTCATTGATTTCAGAGAGGAAGGGAGAGGGAGAGAGAGAAACATCAATGATGAGAGAGAATCATTGACCAGCTACCACCTGCATGCCCTCTACTGGGGATATAGCCCACAACCCTGGCATGTGCCCTGACTGGGAATCAAACTGTGACCTCCTGGTTCATAGGTCAACTCTTAACTACTAAGCCACACCATCTGGGCAACAAAAATGTATTTTAAAATGTGGTTGCTTTCCCTCTAGCTGAATCACTGAAGAATTATAGTTCCCTGATAGGAACTGGCTATTTGAATTAAAGGGGAAGGCTGTGTACATGATTTATTTTCACTACCCCCTCCACCATTTAGTTTGATATGTGTGTGTGTTGCGGGGGGGAGGGGGAGGGGGCACAGTGTTTGGGATAAGATATGCATTAAACTTATTAGATTACTCTTATTTTTGCCCCAAGGGGAAATTTTACAGGGTTTTTAGTAGGAAATACTACACACCAAAAAATTCTCTGGCTTTTAAAATTAAACCTTAAAGCACACACAGTCTTCTTATGGTTTACTTACTGTCGTTGTTGCTATTGTTCTACATTTCTAATCTCTCAGCCCATGGTTCCTTCTCTTTAGATAATTTACATTTTACTAGCAGTATGTTTTACATTATTTAGTTACCATTTTTTCTGCCTGTGTAGTGGGGACATTTAAGGCCAGGCCAACATAAGGGCTTTGCTGTCCTCTGCTTCCCACCACCTCGGGTCAGCCCCTGGGAAGCAAGGTCGTGAGAATGCAGCTGCTTGCCTGCACTGCGCCTTCTCCAGCCCTCAGGGAGGCCCTTTTGGACATCATGTTGAAGAAGGTAGTAGTATTTAGTACATGCATTCTTATTATTCTTGCCCATACTATTTTAAAACTTCATATCATCGGACTGAGTACTTTCTATTTGGCAAGAGGCCACTTTGTTTACATTGGCATTTTTCTAGAAAACGTCTTAGATATAGAGTCTCATATTGGGCAAATAGGTTGGAAGAGCTGGGAGAAAGGAACACAGCTGAGAAAGGGAAAATTAAAGCAAAATGATCTGAAATGAAAAACAAATGGCTTTTTAAAAAAAGATGGAGTAAAAAAATGCCTTGCTTCATTCTTGCTTTTATTTCATTTTCCCACATGGCTTTCTATATTCAGAAATCAGCCACTAATAAGAATAAAACCACTTATTACAACATATTATTTTTAACTTCATAAAACACTAATAGTACTTTATATTTAAAAAAAACACACCCCACATTTACATCTTTGCAAATCAAGCACCTTTTTTTTTTTTTTTTGTCTAATATGACCATGATACCTCTCCAGTTAACAGGCGGAAAGTATATAATACAAGGCAATATTACAAACTGAAAAATATTGATAAATAATAATAAAATTAATTGGAATCTACCTTTATCAATTTTCAAAAACCTTTTCCTCTTTCTTATTTTATTTACCCCAGTAATACATGTGTTTGCCTTATTCCCCATATTAGAAATTGCCATAACCTCTCCTTATCTTACTTTCAATGATCAAGGTCCAACTCAGACCCTACCTAGCATCATGAAGAATTACCCATTCCAGGGGAAATTTAAAATTACTTAGTGTTTCATTTATACTGGTTATGGTTCAGGTCACTTCCCAAGCCCACCTTTATTTCAAACTGTTTTCCCCAATCCATTCCCCTGTGCTTGGCAGGTAAACCATAGTAGCTGGCCTACAGCGTGGCCATTGACTGGATAAGGGATTGGAATCTAACCCAAGGAGAGCTCATTCTTAGGCTGGCAGCCACCCAGGAGGATGTGTGGTTCAAAAGGCTGTGCTCAACAGAGGTGACGGTAGTTAGCTGAGCATGTCAAACTTACTTCCCCTAGATTTTGCCTAGGAGAAATGAACAGCTAGGAGGAATGAGGAGCCAAAATTAAGATAAAGATAAGCTGGCCATGACAGACAGAGAGAGCAAATATCTAGAGCTATCAGGAGCCCTGCCAAGTTTTCTAGTCCTAGATCTAGTAATAAATACTTCTAACAGCTACCCCTCCTCATTTCTAAGGAGCTCAAGTAACTTTTTCCTACTTGCAAGCAAAGTACACCCAGCCCACTTCTTATCCTTCATCATCCCCAAGAACACTCTATAATACAACGTCCCTGCCCAGTGGTCATGCCTATGTTTAAATATCTCCACTAGAAATTTACCACCCAACTTATCCCAGAATATCTCTAGGTAATTAGAATATGAAGCCATTTCTTATATTGAGTAAACCCTTAATCCCCTGAGTCTTATATTCTTTAGTTATTTAAAGAGTCAGGAGACCTTTCATTATTCTGATTCCTCCCTCCTGAAAATGGCCCAATTTATCTGTAAATTTTCCAAATTGTGGCTTCCATAGCTGAAAATAATAGTCTACACATGTGTGGTGTAACCAAGACAGATGGCCTGGACTACTACCTTACTTGTTCTGTGTCATATGTTTCAAGTTCTATTGCCTAAGACTGCAGTAGACTTTTTTGCAATGACATTGTTGAATCATTTAAAACTTATTGTTAATTAAAAGCACTAACTCATTTTGAAATGAGTTTCAGATAACCCATATGTACCCACCTTGTACCTATATAGTTTGTTTTTTTAGATCCAAGGTTAGAATGTTAAGCTTACAAATTAAATTTCAACTTTGCTAGGCTAAATTTTATCAGTTTCCAGTCTTCCATCAAATGTCCCTGACCACTCACCAGCCTTTTAAGATAAATTGATCCTTTGAATTGTTCTAGCAAATATATCTATTTTACTCATTTGGTACATTACTTATACTACCTAATCAAGTTATTCATCTTTTAATGAAGGTTGGCTCCCAATTACGGAGCTAATATATCTTATTTTCAGAAACTATAGAGTGCTATACACAAAAACTTTACCCATCGTAATAATGTTCAAAAAATGAAAAAAAAAAAGTGAGCATACCTGGTGGATCATACACTACTTTTCTAGTCAGAATCTATGAGCTTCCAGATATGTTACTAGTGTGGGACTATGAAATGGAGCATAGTAAATTTTCCCCTTCCTTATAGAGGATGAGCAGATAATCCTCTTAAAACATGAGTGGATAATTGATACCTTTAATTGCTAGTATTTGGTGCATCTTTTTAAATATATGTCTACTAAACATTTGTAAGACAGACAGTGCCTGTCACAGGTGGTTGAAAGGGTCATTTGGCTTGACTCTTCAGTGCTTGATGAATCTCAGATTTAGACCTTAATACTACATGAAGTTATATATACAGTTGCAGAGATGCATTAAAGATAGTAAACTTTGTCCCCCATAATCAATTTTAAACATTAAAACACCATCCCGCTGTTATGCATTATAAATAAATATATTTTAATATATCCTATTATTATCATGCCAAAGGCCCAGTGCACAGATTTGTGCACCGGTGGGGTCCCTTGACATGGTCTATGGCAGTGGTCGGCAAACTGAGGCTTGCGAGCCACATGTGGCTTTTTGGCCCCTTGAGTGTGGCTCTTCCACAAAATACCATGCTGGGCAAGTCTATTTTGAAGAAGTGGCGTTAGAAGAAGTTTAAGTTTAAAAAATTTGGCTCTCAAAAGAAATTTCAATCATTGTACTGTTGATATTTAGCTCTGTTGACTAATGAGTTTGCCGACCACTGGTCTATGGGGATTGGGCTGAAACCAGCAGTCCAAAGCTGCCTGCTGCTCCTGGTGGCTGCTCCTGCCTGCCACTCCCGCTCATCCTGGCCCTGCTGTGGGCTCATGAGTCAGTCACGATCCGGAAGAGGCTTGCACTCTCCAGCTGTGAGCCCTGCGTCTGGCGCCAATAGGTCAGCTGAGCAGCGCTCCCGTTGTGGGAGCGTACTTACCACTAGGGGGCAGCTCCTGCATTGAGCGTCTGCCCCCTGGTGGTCAGTGCACATCATAGCGACCGGTCATTCGATCATTAGGTCACTTAGGCTTTTACATATATAGATGAATAACAGTGATATTACATTGTATTTTGGAGTTTAACAGCAGAGGATTAATTTGTTAAATGAAAACATTTAAAACTGTGTCACAATTGTGTGTCATTCTTTCCTATATTTTCCTTATTTTTTCAATATTCTGGTTGTATTAATAAATGGAGATGATCCAGGCCTTTCTCAGTTTCTCAGATGCCAAATGAGCATCATGATCTCATTACTGAAATGTTCTCCTGATGGCCCTGATTTTTGGCCACATTAAACTCATTCTCTCTTAACGAGACTATTTACTAACTGATTTCTCTTGAGATTGTTTCTTCTATTTGGTACATTTTTAATGAGCAGCAGTAACTATACTAGGTTCAGTGAAGAAATAAAATAATCATCATCAACAAGAACAGTATAAATGTGATCCATTGCATTCCCACAGACAGTCCACAATTACATAGAGCACTCAGTAAATGACTGGGTATTATATTTTAGGAATAAACAAAAGTACCTGAAACCAGAAAGAAAGAGATACAGTCAGATCAGGAGGTTTAGAAGACGTTTGCCAGCCCCATATTTCTGTACTATTGGCAATCCAGGCTCTAGTCACAAAGTTATTTTGGCCCCTTTAATCCCACTTCCTGATCTTAAGCCCACTTGCCATTGTTTTTTGTTGTGTTTGTTGTTAATCCTCACCCACGGATATTTTTCCATTGATTTTTAGAGAGAGTTGAAGGGAGGGAAAGAGACAGAGAGAAAAACCATCAATGTGAGAGAGACACATCAACTGGTTGCCTCTTGCACCCGCCCCTAACAGGACCAGGGATCGAGCCTGCAACCAAGGTACGTGCCCTTGACCCTTCAGTCTGCAGACTGATGCTCTAATCACTGAGCAAAAATGGCTAGGGCCACTTGCTATTCTTTGTGATGAAGTGTATTTCTGTCACACATCATGCATGAGAAGGCAGCATTCCAGCTAGGAGAGAATACACACCCGAAGGTGTCACTCACACTTCTGCTGCCAGGGTCCCACCTCACTCTCTGCTGCAGTTCTGCAAGTCCTTGAGATGATATAGTCTCTAGAGCACTATCTGGGAGAGACTCTGATCTTCCTACCAGCTCAACTGAGGGCACAGAATTTCATTTCTCCCAGTTTAGTTCAACTGATACAGGATTGAAATATTGCAAATGGAACTTGATTAAAACAAAAGAAAAAAGATCAAAATAGGTAAATCTGCTCTTATTTATCCTAGTGTAACCTTCATAGGATAAATGAAGGTTACATAAAAGGTATGAAATGGCAGGTAGCACCCAATTTCATTTTTTCAACATTGTCACTTTACAGGTGCTTGGGCATATTTATTGAGTGAAAAAAACTGGTACCATTTGAGGACAAATCACAGCTTGCTCACCTACTGTCTTACATGATGCTCTTCATATTGTAGTGGGTGTGGAGTCGCTAATGCATAATAGCTGCTCACCTCCAGCTGCTGGAGCTTGGGGAATGGCTCTGAGATTACAAAGTAAATACTGTGAGCTGTACAGATGTAGGTCAAATTAGAGTTCGATCCCCACTAGAAACACTTCTTTGCATAGAGACTTTAAATGCACTCTCTATCACATGTGCAGAAAATACAGGCAGTAGTGCAGAAGGTGCTGAGAGTGCACTCAAGGCAGAGTCATAGCTCCAGTTTTTCTGGGTCAGTCCTCATGTTAGTGATCCAAATCTAGTAATAATTCTCTGTGATAAGCAATGCAGACCCTGAAGCAAGACATGCACAAACAGTGCTGACCAGACACCAAACGATCTAAGATTAAGAGCAACGTGGCACACAGAGAAGGGAACCCACACCATATCAACAGAGAGAACATCCCCTGGCCATATTAGCCAAGGTTTTCACCAGCTCATTAATGGGGAAAAACTAAGAATATCAAAATCAATTGACTTATAGTTGAATATATATGCATTTAATAGTAAACGGTGTATGTTTTTAATACAGAGTTTAATTAAATACAATGAACATTTTTATTGTTCCCACAAGGAGCTCTGTTAAAGACCTTCTTTAGGTGCTGTTATTTAAAAATATCTGGATTTCATGAATCCTTTAGAATCACAGTCTTAATACACATAGGAGGTATTATTAAGGGTTATATTTGTCTATAAATGACAGAAAACCCCAAACAGCGTAGTTTAAACTAGATGAAAGATTATTCCCTTCTCATATTACCTGGACAATCCAGATCTAGCGTATCCACCAGGACCCAGGCCCCTTCTATCTTGTTACTAGGTCATCTTCAAACTGAAGTGCCCAACAGGTGATGGTCCAGGATAAAGCACCAGCTTCAGCCATCATGTCTCTGCATTCCAGCTAGTAGGAAGGAGCAAAAGGAGGTAAGTTGATTGAAAGTTTTTTATCTCTATTCTCACACAAACTTGAATCTTAACAATGTCAGAAAGGAGTCAGGTTAGCCATCAGGAAGAGCTTTATAAATTCAGACTTCTGCGAAGAGAGATCTTTCTCTGATTACCTCTCAGAGAGCTAGATGCCCTTAGAAGTCACATAGCCTGGACTGTAACCAAATAATGAAGAAAAGTGATAATTCTACATGAGCATAATATGCTATCTACATAATTATGCCATCTGATAAAAAGTTCAGATTAAGGCTTTCTACATTCCCGAAAGTCTGGCTCCCACGGCCTTTACCTGGGGCGAAGACAGACGTAATAAAACTGCTTTACGTGCATGTAATATGCATTAATTCTCTACCTCAAACACTGTAATATCTGAGTAAACTATAGGGTTCTAAAACATTAACTATGTTTACCTCTGCATGGGTGAATTGCCAGTGAGTCTATGTATCCAGTTCTTTCTTCTTCATGTTTTGTCATTAACATGATAGTACTTTTGAAATTATATTAAACAAATAATACTTTTGAAATTATAAAAAAATATTTAAGATAAATTGTTGAAATATGTATAATGAACTCCCAGTTTCTGGTCCATTATACAAAAAGCTGGGACCAGAAGCTGGAATGGTCCACTCCAACCAAAAACAAGTAAAAATCTGAACAAACTCAATGTTATGTATCACTTATGGCTACAAATGAATGAATTAAAATATACAGCATGGGTAGAAAAGATACACACCAATTTTTTGAATTGGATGACTCTAGGGATAACGCAGAATAAGTGGGTTTTCTATTGTGACAGTAAATGTTTATTTTTGCAATTTGAAAAAAAAAGATATTAATGATTGTTAATTTGATGGTGGAGAGTATAGGATGCTTTAGAATTCTCTTAGTTTTTTCCATGTTTTTAAATGTTTCATAATTTTAAATAAATGTCTATGAATAAGAACCTCCTTAATTGTTTGGTAAGTACTCATGTGACATTACCACTCTTATTGTTCCTGAAACTGCTCTCTATGTATCTTCTGTGTGATTGAATATTTGCTGGGCCTTTTCCTCATCTGTAACTTAGAAGGGTGAATAAATGGGCATTTAAGATTTTTTTTCTAGCTCAGGTGTCTTCCTTTTCCCATAACTCTACAAACCACCCCCTTTAAAGTTCACTCCTTGAATGTCACCAATCCATCTTCCTTTCCCCTCTTCAAGTCTCCTTTCCTGAAATATTTGACCAAAGCATGGTCAGTAATCGAGTTCGTTAAAACTCTAGGAAAGTTGTTTGTTTTCCACTTAAATTAAAAAGCCTGCCTTTTCATCCGTCATATTTGCCATAGAAGTGGTATAGGGAGGAGGAGGTAATAGAAAAGATACTGGGGGAGCGGGTGCTGCTGTGTGCTTACCTGGCATCAGTCCAGCCAAGGAGCAGCTAACTTGGGGATGGACTAAAATGAGGCCATCGTAACTGTACAATCTGGACAGGCACCGGGGCAGAACAAACTATACTTTGCAACTGGAGCTGGGGTGGGAGAGGGAGAAGGGGACTGTCCAGATCAAAAACATCTGGTGGCTTCTCTGCAGGAGGAGGAAGGTGCATTTAACAGCGCAAGTCCCTCAGGGAAATCACCTCAGGGCTGAGCCAGCCAAGTGAGCTGCTGGCTGCAGCCTGCAGCGGCGGGAGGGGCGGGGGTGGGGCCAGAGGACCGAGGAACCACGGGCCTGGCGGAGGTTTCCCGCTGCGCGGGACCCCGGATGTGAGAGGTCTCAGAGGAGGCAGGTTGGCTAGAGTGGGGTACCCGGGACCACTAACCTTCCACCTGCTAAGGACCCGGCTGCTGCCATGGGCTACCAGGGGCAGCAGCCCATCATCCCGCCACAGGTAACGCTGGAGGCTGGGGCAGGTTCTGAAGCCAAGTCCCCGCAAGATTCATTCACCTGCAACAGAGGTCAGCTTACCTGCATTGGGTCCTGCGTTAGCACCACAGAAAGTTCTCCAGGAGAAAAAGTTTTGCCTTGATTTGACTTGTTTGTTTTCTTTTTTTCTTCGCAGGCACTTTTAATGTAACCCCTTTAATTTCATAAAATCACATCATTGGCTCCCTAACAGATCCTTTACTCTGGGTCCCATGTGGCAGTTCTTGAACTTGGTGAAGCTGTAATCAGGACATTTTAGGATGGAGTTTATTTACAAAGCTCTGTTGAGCTACTAGCCATTGTTATCACTCTTTATTATTATCTTCATCATTATTTTCTCATCATGATTGATATTACTTATCATCATTACTGATATTGTTAGTCTCCTACATTGCATATTTGTCTGACACGTTTCTGTCTTTTGAACTAGTCAATATTTGTTTAATTTTATATATTATTGGCCATTTTATATGTTTAAACAGAGCGATCTAGCTGACAAAGAAACCCTTGTTTCTGAACATAAGCACAAAGGGAAAACTTGGCGTCAGTCTGCTGCTGTTTTTAATGTTGTCAACTCCATTATAGGATCTGGTATAATAGGTAAGTGTTGCTTTGTTGTTGTCTTTTTAATTTTAAGTGAAAAGGCCAAATTTAAGACTTACTATGTTGCTGGTGTTTATTGAATTTTTTTTAAAGTAAAGATCTTAAATGATAAGTTGGTAATTTTCTTTCATAAAAGTCTTCCATTATTTCCAGTGTAACAATGGGCATTACATAAGTCCCCTTTTCCCTGAAGGTTGGGTGGTGATCCACACTCTTTCTAAGTTTGAGAGCATCCTCCACATGGGTTAGGTTAGGGGGAGCATCATGAGAGATGCTGAAAATTTTTCATAGGCTGCCTGGTTATTGATAATGTTACCTAATTTACTTTTTCCCTCTTCCTGAAGTGTCCATAATTACTTGAATCACCTTCCTATGACTTTCTTGGGGTGTAAGACCTCAATATTTGGAAATATTGGAGCTACAAAAATTTAATGTGAAAACATAACAATCTTGTGAAAAATTAAATCCAGACAATGGTTCCCTTACCCATCTATACAGTGTTAAATTTAAAGCACAAACTTATGAATTTATATCAATGTTAAATATCACTAAATAAATAGAAATTGGTTAAATAAAAGTGCATATGATTTTTTAAGCAAAGGAGCCAAATCATAATTGAAAGAAATGATCAGCTCATATTTTCTCAATTTGAAGCAAGGGGAAAATTATGACAAAATTAAGTTCATGGCATTATATTAATAAAGGTAGTTATTTTTTTCATACTTGCTATTTTTTTATTTGAAAATATCCAATTTAAGAAAAAGTAGGGACAAAATTGAACCTTGCACTACTCATTGAGAATATTCTTTTTCCCCGTAAAGTTTTGACATTTTAATCACAGTCATCATTGAATAGTTACCCTTCATAACTTAATGTTTTAATTTTATCTATATATTAACCTAATATATAGATAATTTTCTTTTCAAATGGTACATCATGTGGAGGAAACTGAAGCAGAGTAGTAACACACAGGGTTAAAAACTTGTCTGAAATTTTGCCTCTATGTACCACAGATGAGTGGGCAGCTCTACTTGGCAGAATTCCAGACTTAATTCCTGATGTGAACATTTTATGCTGATCCATGTCAGCAACATTTAAAACACCTCTTAATCTGTTCAGCAGACTTTTTAAAAGAAAAATATTTCAGAAATTAAAATTTCTGGGTGGAAATATTTTGAATATATTTTACTTTAAATACTTTATTTGTTCATTTTCCAAACAATTCATAACAAAATAGTTCATATTGCCCCCTTCAGCTTTATTAAAATATTTTGCCCTTCTCATTTTTCTCTCCTTTTCTTACATGGCTGCCCATTTTGACTACTCATATCCCATCACCCTTCTATGCTCTTTCTGTCCTCTCTGTTTGCCCAGGTAGCACATAAAGAAAGTTTTGGGTCTTTACTCTCCATATTCTAGGTCATATGATCCCTTCACTCTGAGGTGAACATTATTCGTGTGAACTGACATCTATTTTTCATTGGCTTCTTTCTTATTCTTATTTCATCACCTTATGAACTTGCTCTCTTGACATGTCCTTAATTTAAAACATTTTATTCTGAAATAAGTATTAATATATTAATGCTTGAATTTAGTAGTCATATGCATTGTTTATAATTATGTCATATAACTATGTCAGTTTACTTAGCCTATATATAAGAATTGGGGGAAACTTCTGTATTTCTATATGTTTTATTAATATGATGGGTGGGGCATTTTGTGTTTTTTTTTTTTTTTTCAGGATTGCCATATTCAATGAAGCAAGCTGGCTTTCCTCTGGGAATATTGCTTTTATTCTGGGTTTCATATATTACAGGTAAAATACTCTAGATTTGCTAGTTCCTGCAACTTAAATTGCACAAGCACTATTTTACACACACACACACACACACACACACACCGTAATTGACTTTACTGGATCAAAGAATCCTAAAGAATTTAGACATTATGTCTGAGGAGATTTACTTTTCTTGCTAATCCTCTGAACAGATTAGAAAAGCATTATATATTACCAAGCCTAAATCCTTTTCATGTGCCTTTCACTTTATGCAGCAAGTGGTAGGTGGGAAAGTCATTTTAAAGGCTGATTAAAGCTAAGTCAGCTATGTGCTGAAAGTGTACTCATCAGGACTTCCTTTCCCATTCCCACAGTGACCATGGGCAGGTGCACAAGAATGAGCTATGTCTGTGCAGGTGGAACTGAAAGCCCTGGAATTCCCACCTTCCCCACGCCTGCTCAGGCTCCCCACCAGCCCCTGTTTCTAAGTGCAGCAACAGGGTGCTTTTTACTACTCTCTTCTGCCTCCCCCTTTTCATGTACCATGTTCATTCACACACACGTTTTGCCACTCCCCCCCTATAAGTGCAGACTATACACTCATAATCAGCTCCTCTTCCTGCTGTCCTCCTCTCTGCCTTGTCATACCATCAACTCATGTCATGACAAATACAGGGTCTCTCCTCTACCTTAGGATCACTGTGAAAGAGGCAGCAATCACAGAAACCATCTGCTGTGGTTGCTGCTATGGTGGCCGCTATGTGTAGCCACCCTGATGCCTTTTTACCAGATAGTGCAAAACACCTCAGTGTTCCCTTCTCCAGAGAGTTGACCTGAGCCTCAGTGGCACCACTTTCCTTTATGAGGTTACGAGCCCCAGCTGCCATGTCCCCACAGCCTCCAGCCAATGACTGACTGGTGATATAGGAACTTGCCTCCAGGAAGGAACCAATGTGTGGTGCCCTTGGAGCTCCAGAGCATAGCTAGTCTCCACCTGGGACCTCATCCTTGCTGACTTTTTCCCCTGCCCTATCCTCTCACTCACCTTCTCCTGGGAGCACTCCCTCAATTGCCCAAGAATCTCTATCTCAGCTCTGCTCTGGAGAACCTACCAAGATGTTATCTCCCATAAACTCTCAGGCTTCCAAGCTCAGTTTGTAACTAATTTTCTCAGGCTGAGAAAGAGAGAATAAAGCATGAAGTAGACACCACGGTCAGGGTTGCGAAGGCACTGGGCTCCTTCCTCCTGCCTTCTCTTCACCACCCAAAACCTGAGCTGCTTTTAGCTTCTATAGTTCTTAATTTGTAGCTTAGTTTGTAACTTAGTAATGGAATCCATAATATTCAGAGTTGCTGGTATTTAAAAATTGCATTCTATTCATACAAGCATTTATCACACTAAAAAAAAAATCCCATTTAAGGATTTACCCTTATCGTTTCTAATTTCCTGCTTCTCAGTCAATCAGCACTGACAAATAATTTTCACCCAGGCATAATAACCATGGTTTATTTAAGTGCACTGTAAATATTTACACATATTACATAAATTAAAATATATAGATCAACTAAGAACTAAATACTTAAGGAGAATGAACAGTTTACTAAAGCTAAATCATATTATATACAAATAAAGCATGCTGTGAATAACTTTCTCAACTGATGCTATATATAAACCTACAGCAGTCATTGTGAGCAGTCCTTTGCAAAATCATATATTAGTTGATTCAATAATTTAGCTATGTAATAAAAATGTTATATTATTTTGATAAATAAAGGATAACCACACAAAAGCAAAAATTTTTAGAGATTATGGTTAATTTTGTTTTTTAATTAGACTTTTAAGAGCAAAATTTATAAGTAGGGTATAATATTACACTTTTCTTTAATTTTTTCTTTAAATAGACACTGTAATTACATAATAATTTGTCTCTAGTATTTTTTTTTTTTGTCTTTTTAAGGCCTTTAATGAAATATGACCAATTCAACAGGGAGTTTTTCAAAGTTCTGTTTGCATGTTTGTGAAATGTTGAGAAACAAAAAAAGAATCACAACTATTTACAACAGTTTTATTTTAAATTGCCCTAAAATTTTGTTATTTGTTGATTAGAGTAAAATAACTTTTATTGTCCAAACATACAGAATTATTTAAAAGAAAATTTTCATGTTGAATAACAGACTCATTCAGGGATTAACTAAAATTTGCATATAATATATTTAAAGTGAGATCAAAATGTTATGGTGATTGATATTTGAGATTCCGAAAAGGTTTCAGATATTTATAGCTTGTATTTACAAGTAGATGAAATCATTTATATTTATTATTGACTAAATTCTTACCAAATTGTTAACTTTAAGCAATACCTTTTGAACTTTTATGAAACTCTACATTCTCATTCCAAGCATACAGCACTTCACCAAAATTTACAACACCTGTGAAATTGGTTACTTCCTCTCTGTTACTCAGGTTTTCATTAATTATCTTCTTTGGCCAATAAGTTGCTGTTTTACTGCCTTTAGCATCTGTCCACTTTCTGATCACTCCTCCATGTTGCTTCAAGTTAACTTTATAAAACCTTGACCCGATAACTGTTATTCCTCCAATCAAAGCATTCCAAGATTCCATAATGACAATAGGAACAAAGTAGTATTGCATTCAAATTCCTTCATAGTGTAGTCACAGTATGAATTTTCAGTCTCATCTCCAACTATTCTAACCTCTCTGTTACACTGTCACCAACACTGTCACGTGTGGACCTTATGTTTTAGCTGTTCTGATATATCATTCCTCGCATAGAGAATATGCTTTCACACCACCTTCCCATGGATAGTCCCCCCTGCTTGACATTCTTTTTTTTTTCCTCTACCTGGTAAAATCCTATTCAAAGTTTAAGGCACTACTCAACTCTTCTGTGAAACTTTTCCTAGTTTTAAACAAAGGAACTAGAATTAATTGCTATGCCCTTTGTGCTTGCAGAATATTTTAAAATATATTTATTAGGTCATTGTCAAATTAAATTTAAACCCTGTTATATATTGATCATTGATTGATTTCAATATTTACTGACACTGCTGCCATTTAGCAATGAAAGCATTATCTCTGCCTGTATGAAGCTCAATATGTAGTGTCTCAGGCAGACAAAAATACATAATTATAATACTTCATTAAAAATCCTATCTAACAAAAGGGTTATATGCAAATTGACCATCACTCCATCACACAAGATGGCTGCCCCCATGTGGTCAAAGATGGCCGCCCCCATGTGGACACAAGATGGCTGCCACAAGATGGCCAGCAGGGGAGGGCAGTTGTGGGTGATCAGGCCAGCAGGGGATGGCAGCTAGGGGTGACCAGGCTGGCAGAGGAGGGCAGTTGCGGGGGACCAGGCCTGCAGGGGAGGGCACTTCAGGGGGGACCAGGCCTGCAGGGGAGGGCAGTTGGGGGTGACCAGGCCATAAGGGAAGAGCAGTTAGGGGTTACCAGGGCAGCAGGGGAGGGCAGTTAGAGGTGACTGGGCCGGCAAGGGAGGGCAGTTAGGGGCGACTGGGCCGGCAGGGGAGGGCAGTTGGGAGTGACCAGGCCTACAGGAGAGGACAGTTAGGGGCAACCAGGCTGGCAGGGGAGGGCAGTTAGGGGTGACTGGGCCATTAGGGGAGGGCAGTTGGGGGTGACCAGGCCTGCAGGGGAGGACAGTTAGGGGTGACCAGGACAGCAGGGGAGGAACGTTAGGGGCAATCGGGCTGGCAGGGGAGCAGTTAGGCATCGATCAGGCTGGCAGGGGAGTGGTTAGGGGGTGATCAGGCTGGCAGGCAGAAGCAGTTAGGAGCAATCAGGCAGGCAGGCAGGTGAGCGTTTGGGAGCCAGCAGTCCTGGATTGTCTGACTGCAGTCAGGCATCCCTCGAGGGGTCCCAGATTGGAGATGGTGCAGGCTGGACTGAGGGACAACCCCCACCCCCCATGCACAAATTTTGTGCACCAGGCCTCTGGTACCATAATAAAAATATATACACAATGATAGGGACATTGGGATTCAACACAGCAGGCATGTTTTGGGGAGCAGGAGATATCTCCACTAAGTGTTTATGAAAATATATGAGTGAGCAAAGAAAATGGACAGTTACTCTAAGCAGATGGAAATGTGGAAATACAAAAGGGACTGTGTAAATATTCAGTCTAGTTGAAGTTTAGGGCTGATGTTTGTAAGTAGAGAAAGATGCTGGTAGAGAGTTTGCAGAGGTGTTTATGAAGGCTCTCATGAGTGGCTCCTCATCATTACCGTTTCCTGAGGACTGGCCAGATGCTGAGCATGAAGCCACCACTATACTTAATCCTTTTGACTCCAAGAAGTAGGTATTCATGTTCTGCTTCTATGGAGGAGGAAACTGAAACTTTAATGGATTAAAATGACTTGCTCAAGGTCTACAGTTACATGCAACAGAGTTGAGGTTTTGATTATGTACATGGATGCTGGGGCCAAACTATCAGGCCCTGAATCCTGACTGCTCCATTGCTAACTCTGAAGTTTGGCAATTTACTTAACCTTCTGTGCCTCATTTTTCTCATTTATTAAATGGGGCTAATAATGGCAACTACCTAGGATTGTTGTAAATATTAAATAAGTTAATATAAGTAAAGCATTTAGAAAATGGCCTAAGGAAATACTGTGTAAGTATTTGCTAGCATTTTTGTGGTTGTAATATAGTAATAATTCAGAAAAGTCAAGTCCTTCACCCAAGGTCACACAGCTAATACATAACTTTTTTATGCATCATAAAAAGTAGTTGATTTTTATTCAGATTTATTAAAGGATCCCCTAGAGTATTTTGAGCAAAGACATGATCAGATTTATGATATGGTTAAGACCCATTAGAGGGGGGAATATTAAGAACGTCTTAGCAGATGTAAAAAATGTTTTGGTAGGGAGAGAGATTGGTGGATAAGAAAACTATTTGAAGGTTATTGCAGTAATCCAGACAGTATACGATAAAGGCCTAAACCCTTTATCATATACCAGGCTTAAATAAAGCAGGCTAAATATTAGAAATAAGGATATACAGTTGAATAATTTATGATGCAGTAATGGACTTGGTGACCAAAGGAATACAAAAGATGATGGATAATGAGAAGTCTAGGTGATTCTCAAATTTCTGTTAATAGCCATGTACTATTAAGGGATTGGAGAAATATGGATGAAGAAGCAGGTTTGAAAACAAATATATAAATTAGAATTTGGATATTTTAAAACTGAGATGTCTATGAGATCACCAATGTAAAGTATTTATTAGGCAGCTAGATGTAGAAATCTGGAGTTTTGGATTCTGGGCTAGAGATACAAATTTGGGGGTTACTAACATCTATGGGAAATTGAAACCATGGACATGAATAAGATCACAGTAGGACATCTTGAAGAGTGAGAAAAAAATCTAAGAATTCTGGATAAAAGAAAACTGGTGGAAAACGGAGTATACTAGTAAATGGCCAAAAAAGTAGGAGGAAACTCAAGAAAAAGTGAAGTCACAAAGGCCAGAGGAGGATGATTGAAAAAGAGGGAAATGGTAAACAGGAAAAAAAAAATGGTACTGAAAGAACAAATGAGATTAATATTTAGGGTGTGTCAACTGGATTTATCAATTTGGAGTTTATTGAAGAACTTAAAAGAAGTTTCAGTGATGTGGGAGGGACTCAGGGTGGAAATCATACTATAATTATTGGCATTTTCATCTTTGTCTTTGAATGCATTTCCAAGTTACTTAAAGGACAAAAAGAAATCACCTGTGGGTGGAAACATGAGTAAGAGAAAAGAGCAATAATCACACCCTGTGCAGAGCTGTGTACCTAATACATTGCATTGTTGTTCACTAGGTTAAATGGCATTCACTAGGTTCATTGAGTTAAATGGGGAAAAAAATAACTTTTAATTATATAATATTTATATATTTATACCTTTCATTTCAACTCTAAAATTGAAACTTAAATCTTTAAATTGTAAATTTCAAAAATTTTTAGAGTGCTCTCAACCATAATAACTATAAAATAGAGTTACTAGTTGTACTTTATTATAAAACAAATGATCTGAGTCTCATAAATCTATTTTTTATGTATGCTCACAACAGTTTTCATTCTCAGTCTTCAGACGTTGAATGCCTATGAAATATTTGATTACCTACATTCCATTGCATAGATGGTTGAGCCACATCCTAACAGTCTTTGCATTGGTTAATTAGGAAGTAAAATGAAAAACTGATGCTTGACTTTAGTCTGCACACCTTCTTCTGTCCAGTTCATTGCACGGATATGTTAAGTATACTGGTATCTTGATTGAAAAATATATAACTGGAAAGTAATATATAATGAAAAGAAAGTAAGTTTTGCTATGCTAATTTACTGTAACATTAAATTAATTTTTTAAAAAAATCCCTTTTTAAATCAAAAACATGAAAAACCTTTGTATTAAATGTAATCTGACATTTGTGTGTTTTTTTTTGCCACAGACTTTTCCCTTGTTTTGTTGATAAAAGGAGGGGCTCTCTCTGGAACAGACACTTACCAGTCTTTGGTCAATAAAACCTTTGGCTTTCCAGGATATCTCCTCCTCTCTGTTCTACAGTTTTTGTATCCTTTTATAGGTAAGATGAATGTGAAGATGCATATTATACTTATTTGCATAAACATACTTCCATTTCTGAATAAAATAGTTTTAATAGTCATTGCTTAGTCATTGAAGAGTACCCGTTGTTGAGATATATTCCAAATTAAGTATTTACTTCTTTAGCCATTTGTACTTGTTTCCTGGTCCTTTTGGTTGGTTTTCTGAGTATTTCAATGACATGAAATGAGAGTGATTTTCATCAGGTTAATGCTTGTGCTTCCCTAGTTTGGTGAAAAATAGAATGATCTGGGATTAAAAGTGAGTGAGAGAAACAATAGATTTTTTCTAAGGCTGAAATACAATTTCTGAAAACCTAAGGATTTGTGAAAGCCATGTACCATAATGGTGAAAATGTCACCTAGCACTTCTTAAATGAGTAAAATGTTAACATTCAACAATGGCCAAATTGTAATAGTAATACAGAAGCCATTGTTTAAACCATTAGTTTCTTATGTCTCCACCAAAGGCTAAGAACATATTTCTCAAAAATCTTACTTTTTAAATGAGAAGATATTTTGGAGCCTTTAGAACTTTCTGTTATTAATACTCACTTTGAGAAATACATGTGTTCCTGAAAAACAATTTGGAAACTGAATTTTAATGACAAGTAAGTCACATTTTAAATGACTACCAAACATCACCATTATTTAAAAATGCTTAAGTGAAAATATTTTTAATACAAATTGATAATCTTCCATAAATCTATTGTCTAGTTATTTTTAAAGTTGTACATATTGGTAGTCAAAATTTATATTTGAAAGTAGTAAGATTATACCAATACTTGTGAAGTAGCAACTGATTATTTTCAAAATATTCAATATGAAAATTGTTGGTGACTGTATTATTTTAATTATGTATTTAGCCATGATAAGTTACAACATAATAACTGGAGACACTTTGAGCAAAGTTTTCCAAAGAATCCCAGGAGGTAAGTAATATATTTATTACATATAGTTAATTTGGCTCATAATAATTTATAAGTAAAGTATTTGCAAGTTCAAGAGCTGGATGACCTCAAATATCTGGCAATATTTATGATCCATTCTGATCCTAAAGTATTAATCTACTTTTACATACAGTTTAATTATTATTTAGCTGTTTAAAAATGTTATTACTATTATTGCTGTACTCAGTAATATTATCACTATCAAACTATACCTAGCATAATAGTAAGAATTAACAGTAATATGTATTATAATTAATAGTAAATATTATGATAATAAATATTATTACAATATTTAGAATATGTATATTTGAAATATCTTATGCTACATATCACCATGTGTTAGTAATATTTTCTCATGTACTATTTTTACTACATCATTTCTTAGATAAGCAAGCGCTCTTTTCCCCCATGACTTCTATTAATATGTAACTTAATATAGTAAAATTAACCCTTTTTATTGGATAGTCTTGTAAGTTTTGACAAATGCATGTAGTCATATAGCAACAGCCACAATGAAAATACAGAACGTTTCCATAATATCCAAATTTTCCTTATTTCTCTTTCTAGTCAAACCCTCCCTCATCTCCAGCCCCTGGCAACCACTGGAATCTGATTTCTCTGTCTAGTTTTGTTTTTCCCAGAAGGCCAAACCAATGGCATCATGTAGTATGTAGTCTTTTGAGTCTAGCTTCTTTCACTTAGCATAGTGCATTTGAATTTCAGCTATGACTTTTGGGATATAGTAGTTTGCTCTTTAAAAAAATAATGCTTGGGAGTATTCCATTGTATGAATGAATAACAATTTATCTGTCACATAGTTGAGGGACATTTGGGTTGTTTCCAATTTGGGGTGATTATGAAAAAGCAGCTATGAATATTCTCAAGTGGACCTTTTCGCCATGTGACACAGCCCCCTCCCTGTTCAACCTTTCATACTATTATGGCTATTTGCATAATTCAGAGTCTTTGTGTTTTGAAGAGCTTCTCATCCAAGCCACATAATCCCCATCTTATTGTGACCTAACTCTATAGTTGTTATTGTAGCACAATAACAATAATGCCTGTCATCTTAGTACTTGTAACACTCATTCTAAAAGACATACAAAACAAAACCTAGCCCTAGCCGGTTTGGCTCAGTGGTTAGAGTGTGGGCCTGCGAACTGAAGGGTTCTGGGTTTGATTCTGGTCAAGGGCACATGTCTGGGTTTTGAGCTCGATCCCCAGTAGGGGGCATGCAGGAGGCAGCCAATCAATGATTCCCTCTCATCATTGATGTTTCTATCTCTCTCTCCCTCTCTGTTCCTCTCTGAAATCAATAAAAATATATTTTAAAAATAAATAAATAAAATGTCATAGACAAGGCTAAAGTTCCCTTTGAAACCCATTCCTGGCTATTAATTTTATAAAACATTAAAAATTACTTTTAAAACATAGGTTACATAGCAAAGAACACACTTTTATTCTTATCACAGTTTCTTTACATCATTGAATGTTATTTTGTAATGTATGATGATTTTATAAAGATTAATATGATGCCAAAGTTTTTTTTAGAAGTAGATAAAATCCTTAGTGTTTTTTTCTCCTGAAATAGATCCCCAATGTCTTAGACTGACAAGTGGGCAATTGCTTATACCTTTTCCAGATAACTAAATTCTTGGATCATGATACAAGTCAAAGTAATGAGAAATGTTGGTGTAAGAAATAGTATGTCTTTGATTTTGAAATTTTTGAAATATTACAATGTTCAGTACTCCCTACTATTGTTAAAACATTTAGAACGCATATTTGGGTAAATTTTTGTTAAAAGATAGGTATAGATCTCATCATTGGATCATTAGTGAAAAATGTCCTTTACATGAATAGAGATCCTGCTACTAAGCTCCTCCAGGCTGTTCATAGCAGTCTATTTTAGTGTTTTTCTAGGCCTTAGAATTTTCCCAATAAAGGAAGTATATTTTCTACTAAATATATCATAAGGGAAGCGGTTTGAAGGGGTAAATAGAAACAAATATACAGATAATTTAATTCAAACTATGTTCACCAGAAATATGTAAATATTTACATTCAGGGTTTTGGGTACTTAAACTTTTATTGTTTTAATTCACAACTTTATTATGATTGTTATGGCTGAGTTAAATACTTATGATTAATTATTCCATTCGTATGTGTGTGTAAAATTTATGCCATTTTGAAATTCCTATCTTGGAACTTTCTTTTAGTTAATTAGCCAAATAAGAAAATTAGTCCCACTTTTCAGACTAATAGCTTCTTTTTTATTTTTTTAAAATCACAATCACTTATTTGACAGATTTGGCTTTTACAGACTTTAAACTTCACAAAATTAAAAACACAAAGACTTGGTACTACTGAGGATATTTAAAAAATATAACTACATGATCTCTGAAGGAATTCAATATGAGCTAAAAAATTAAAACAATGGTGTTTTCATTGAAATAGATGTAGAGCTCCTGAAGCAAATACAGTACTGTGATTAGCACAGCTTTAAAATATATATAAATCCTTATAAGTATGTTTTAATTTATATTTACAATTTTTGGGGTATTTGACGGTAGACACACACACACACACACACACATCTTCTCTCTCTCTCTCTCTCTCTCTCTCTCTCTCTCTCTCTCTCTCTAGAGTCTAAGACATTGTATACTAGGTTTCAGCAACTTTCCTATGACTTACTTCTCTATTCAAGTTGCTTCTCTCTATTTTCCTTCAAGGAAAATACTTCTTTCTCAACAAAAGGAAAAAAAATATATAGTGAATATTTTAATCTAAATATTTATTTCTGAAACTTTGTTAAAGTTTTACTGTTCAAGTTTCTTTGAAATACAGAAAAATATTTTTTAAAGCCTCAGAATAGCTCTGGCTGGGTCAGTTGGTTGGAGCATTGTCCCAGGTTCAATCCCTAGTCAGGGCACATACCTAGATTTTGGGTTCAATCCCTGGTCCAGGTGCATACGGGAGGCAACTGATCAATGTTTCTCACTTCTATGTCTCTGTCAGTCTCTGTCTGTCTCTCTCTCTCTCACTAAAAAATCAGTAAATATATATCTTTGAGGATTAAAAACCAAAAAGCCTCAGAACATGCCTTGTCCCTGTGTAGCTTACTTTCTGAATCAACAGTTTGGCCATTAGAGGGTTTTGGACAAGGAGTGACATAATGTTTTTTGCTTTTAGAAAGGACCTGTAGTTTCCAGGTTAAGACTACACTGTACTCTAAGGAGACAAAAAAGGTAGAAACAAGGAAACTGGCCAGGAGGCTATTAAAATATTTAAATGTAAAATATTTTAACATTATATGAACTGTAGGTTTATCCTTAAGTTATTTTGTATTTATATTTTCATGTATTATTTCTAGTTTTACATGGTTTTATGGAGCATATTTACTCTCAAAACTTTGTCTTTTAGATATTATTTAATATTAAAGTCATTTGATAATTCAGTATTTACTGTGTCACTAGTATGTTGCTCATACCTATAAACACTTTATAACATTTGTGTTTTAGTTGATCCTGAAAACTTGTTTATTGGTCGCCACTTCATTATTGTGCTTTCCACGATTGTCTTTACTCTGCCTTTGTCCTTGTACCGAGACATAGCAAAGCTTGGAAAGGTAATTTTTACATTTTAAGTTGGCACAGAAATGTACTTCCTAATTTGCATTAATTTTGTCCAACTGCTGTCTGTATGGCTAAGTTCTTATTTACAGTATTTATCTTCAGTTTCTTTTAGTTTAATTATAATTGTGCTAGAGTAAACTATGGTTGGATCTTTAGCTTACTTTTGGGAATGGGAGGTTAAATAGTTGATAAATGTGAACTAAATATGCCCTTTCTTTTTCTTTTCTTTTTTTAAAGAATATACTTTTATTGATTTCAGAGAGGAAGGGAAAGGGAGAGAGAGATAGGAACATCAATGATGAGAGAGAATCATTGATTGGCTGCCTCCTGCATGCCCCCCAATGGGGCTCAAGCCAGCAATGAGGCATGTGCCCCTCCTGGGAATCAAACCGTGACCTCCTGCTTCACAGGTTGATGTTCAACCCCTGAGCCATGCTGGTCAGGCCCTTTTTCCTTTGTGAGGTAGATACTCTAACTGATGTCAGGCAGTACCCCTTTACATTTAGAAAATATAAAGAACTATACTTAAACCACATTTAATTTGCAAAAAATGTTTTATTGTTTTTATAGTCAGTAAGTTAATTTAAAAGTAAACTAAATTTAGCCCTAGCTGGTTTTGCTCAGTGGATAGAGCATCAGCCTGTGGACTGAAGGGTTCTGGGTTCCATTCCGGTCAGGGGCATGTACCTTGGTTGCAGGCACATCCCCAGTAGGAGGTGTGCAGGAGGCAGCTGATCGATGTTTTTCTCTCATCGATGTTTCTAACTCTCTATCCCTCTCCCTTCCTCTCTGTAAAAAAAAAAAAAAAAAAAAAAAAAAATTAAACTAAATTTAGAAATAGGGAGGAATCACTTTATTGGCTTAAAATTTTGTTTATAAATTACAATATCTGTTGTGCCTGTTTTTCATCCATTGCATGTCAATGTGTTGATTGATTAATTGTTGAGAATTTATGATTTGTATTGCTAAATATTTATGATTTGTATTGCTAAAGACAAATGCTGATTTCTTTCTAATGAGACCAATCACATAATTATTCAATTTTCTGCATATGCCCATCAACATAGAGTAGCCTTTATCTGGTTATATTTTATTTCCTTACTAACAAGGATGTTTGTATTTTACCCAAACTATTATTGATGCTGTATCTACATGATGCCAAGCATTCCACTGAAACATTTTTTAAATAATTATACATATATTTTTGTATTCTGTTTTGAAAAATCCAACAGCTGATTGAATTTTACTTTTTACTGTGATGTTTGATGTGTGTCTACAGTTAAGACGTCCCTCTTTTCAGGTAGAGTTGAGAATGGAAATGATATTCCAGAGTATTCTGACTATTCTGCCTGCCTTTCTTAACAGTCATCTGGAGATAAACAAGAGTATTTCAAAGGGGGCTTTTTATGGTGGAATATCTGAAATGGCTGCACTATTTTCCATTCACACGTTCAATGTAAACATAAATGTTGCCTTCACAGAGCAGAAGACAAGGAATTCATGAAGAGAAGGCTGCTAATAGTCTATCATGTTATTACCTGAACATTTTCCCCTAAATGCCCCTTCAAAGTGTCATATAGAAATATCTAAACAAATTTCCTAATGAGTAAAGCAGGGTAGTTAGGAGCCATGATCTGGAGTCAGGATACTTGCATCTGAATTTCTCCTTTGCCACTTTCTTGCTGTGTGACCTTGGGAATGTTACTTAATATTTCTGTTCCTCAGTAGATCAGAGGGCTCATAATAGAACTTGCCTCCTAGGTAAAAACTAACAACACAGAAAACAAGGTTAACAACAATTAAATGAAATAAAGTAAAGTTTGTGTTATATTTATCTTATCAGAGAAAAGAAGTATAAAATGTGTTTATCCATTAAAAAGTAAGAGATTAAATATAGATCTAATGTAATGAGTGTGTAGAACACATACATACACAGATCGGTTTATATTTTAACCAGTTGAAATAGTGACCAAAGAGAAAGGAAGAAGCAAAGAAGACTTAGAAATACAGACCAAATGGCAAGATCACAAAGGCAAACAACTAAAGCTAGAGAACAAAAAGGAAACATTAAAGGCACCCCAAAAATGTGAGAGGGGATTTTTGGGTTGGAAGGGTGAGGGTAAGATAAAGACAAGCAGAAGGAGCAACTATAGACAGAAAAAAAGCATAAGTCAAGACTAACATAGGGCCTGAAGAAAAATAAAGATATTTTCACTTTCATAAAAGAAAATCATCAGTTTTGTATTCTACACAGGAAGCCACTAAAATCATGTAAAGCCATCTTGCAAGATTACAACAGTCATATATGATACTTGCTATCCTATTTAAGTGGAAAAAAACAGACTATGATATGATAAAAAGTTATATACTTGAAATTATCAACCCAATCTATAAGAATAAACCACTAAATTATTGTATTTGAAACTGGGCATATATTTACTCAAGTTAAGAGAGAAACACCTAATATTTTCAATAAAATAATTCCTATACCAGCGATTTTCAACCTTTTTAATATCATGGCAACACATAAACTAATTATTAAAATTCTGTGGCACACCAAAAAAATATTATCTTTTTTTTTGTTGATATGACAAAAGAAATAGGCATATTGGTTCATTCACACCGGATGGCTATTGTTGTGTTGGCTGTGGTCATTTTTTTATTTGACAATCTAGGGCAAAAGTGGTCAGTGACCCTGACTAAATAGTCGGGTATTGCATTTTTAAATATTAATGCAGCAACACACTGCTCTATGAAGCAACTAATGGTATCGTTTCATTTTCTTTTGTAGATCTCTCTTATTTCCACAGTTTTAACAACTGTGATTCTTGGAGTTGCAATGGCCAGGGTAATTTCATTGGGTCCACACATGTAAGTTTTGTTGCTATATTGATTGGTCTTTGATTTATGACCTTCATATAGGTATTTATTTGGCGTAAATTTTGAAATGTAAAGTAATAGTGGTACCAGAAGCATCATTTTTCTTTATTATTTGCAAAAATGAGAGAAAATAATTACATGTAGGTAGGCATGCATGTTTACCTTGGACTCTGCATGGCTGATGAGAATGGTGAGAAATAGGGTCAGCCGTGGGCAAACTACGTGGAGCCGAAAGAACGGAGGGTTCTCTTGCTCTCCCCTCCGCTCCTTTACTTTGAATTTATATTAGTTCACACAAACACTCCATCCATGCTTTTGTTCCGGCCCTCCGGTCCAGTTTAAGAACCCATTGTGGCCCTCAAGTCAAAAAGTTTGCCCACCCCTGGTAGGTAGAGCACTCAGGAGGAAAAGTGGTAGATTATAGAAATTTCTATATATACCTCAGAGATAGATTTGTTCTTAACAAATTTCATCAATCTAGGCTGAAATGAGAGGAAGAAAGAATATTTTGGATGCTTTTGGCCATTAAACAAAATGTAGTCACATTGAAAGCCACCCTTTACTGTCTACTAAGATTATATGCTTTAATTATTTTATGTTAACATGCTTTGTCATTTGTGAACTAATAGTGAAAGATGATAGTGGTATTTGTTTTTAATGTTAATAATTGGCCAAATAAATGTTGGCAACTTGGTATCAGTTTCCCAAATTTTATTTACTCATCCATGAAATTCAAAGTGTGAGTACTGCTGATCTAAACTGCACAGTTTTTATTATTTGGTTATAGAATAAATTCACCAGAAGAGGATTGAGTAGTTCATCTCCATAGTCCCAAGAGAATGCTGGAATGAAACTAACTAAATTGGCTTTAAATGCAAAATTAGATTCCCATAATGCACAATAAGTATTTGTTGAATAAATAAATAATACATTATGGAGTTTCCATGAGACCTTAAATATTTTCACTATCCCAAATAAGACAAAATGAAATTAATTTAAGACATAATGACAGGCTAAATCTTCAAAGAATGTTACCTGTGAGAGAGGGAAAAAAAGGAAGCATGGTGAATAGCTACAATTAATAATGTGGTCCCCAAGGTAGCTTACTTTTTTCCTATTGATTAACTGTTCTTATACAAAAATCACTTCATTTGTTACTCGATGCTGTATCAGGTAAATACCAAAAATGAAGCCTCAAATTTATTGGGAAGAAAATATGAAATATCTAGTCTAACTGCATTTGATATGGCCTTTCCTTTGTAAAAACAAACATTTTTTAAAGACTTAAATAAAAGGGAAATGTGTAATTATCTATGATGCTTATATTAATATTCTTTTCAAACAACTTAATCCCAGCTCATAATTGTATTAGTCAACTTGGGTTGCTGGAACAAAGTACTATAGGTGGGTAGCTTAAACAACAGACCTTTATTTTCTCATAGTCTGGAGGCTGCCAGTGTGGTCAGATTCTGGTGAGAAATCTCTTCCTGGTCTTCTTGCTGTGTCTTCATGTGTCAGAAAGCAAGCTCTCTTGTGTCTCCTCTTATAAGAGCACTGATCCCATCAAGAGTGCCCAGCCCCCATGACCTCATCTAAACTTAATTATCTCCCAAAGTCCCCATCTCCAGATACCATCTCACTGGAGGTTAGCACTTGAACATTGTTGGGGGAGACAGTTTAGTCCATTACAATAGAGGTTTTGAAATGCACCTGGTTCACTTCAATGTGGCCACGTATTCTTTCATATAGTAAACTCGGAGTGCCTATTGTTTCTGGCTATTTTGGTGTGCCCCGAGAGAAAAAGAACAGAGAGGCATAAGTCAGCACCTGCTGCAAGGTACTCACAATCAGTTATAGAGAAGGGACATATTTTTAAAAAAGAAAAAGAAATGACAGTATAGTAGAAGGAGTGCTAAATAGAAGCATAAACGAGGGGTAGTGGCAGTGCTACATAAGAGAGTGTTTAATTGTCTGAATCAGGGAAGGTTTCCTGGAGGAAGAGAAACATGATCTGTATGTTTTGAAGGATGAATCTGAACTTTTCCAGATAGATAAGGGTGTAAAAGGCAATACAGGCCCAGGAACGGAAAGCATAAAAACCCAAAAGCATATATTAAATTCTACTGATATTTACTTAGCATCTATTATGTTGGTCTGTATTCAGTTCTGATTTTCAAAAGTTGATTGCACAGCAACAAAGAGCTAAGAAATATATTGAACACAGAATTCAATTAATTATTTTGGCTTAATTTTTCAATTGTATAAGACAACTATTTTCATTGAAGTTTTTATTATGAAAAGTGATTCTAGAGAATAAACCAGTAGGTTATAATAAAAGGTCTTGTAGATTTGGTATAGCACTATGATACAATATTGAGGGGGAAAAACAAGTCCTTAAAAGTTGAAGGAAAATAAATTATTCATTAATTGACCTTCAGGAAAACCATTTAAAGCAATGATTTTTCAACTCTGGCTTCTCATTAGAATTACCTGAGCTGAGCAGCTTTTCAAAATACTGATGTCAGGTCCCTACCTGCAGAGATTCTGAGGGATCTGCGTAGGGACCAGGCGATTAGATTCATTATGTAACAGTTATGAATCTGTGAACAAGGATCAAGAGCCTCTTGGTAAAGAGATTAAAACTATGAGTACACTTTTAACTGATGCATCATTTCTAAAAATAGACTGGAGATTTTATGTTATTTTAGTTACTCTTTTGTCATTATTTTTCATGTTTCATTTTCCACTTACTTTTTTTAGTAACATTTATATACAAAATGTTATGTGAGATACTATTTTGAATACAAAGAGAAATAAAATATCTCACAAATGATCATCATAAAGGCAGCATATCTCAATACAAAGGAAGAGAAAGGAGAAGCCACTTCCTGGTTGGCCTTAGTAAATTGACTTTATGGCCACAGAGCTATTTATTTCTATTGTAACCAAAATGAGGCTGCATCTTTCTAAGCTTCCTCTAGTGGTGATGTCTCATTTTATCTGAGCCTTTGAAATTATTCTAATAACAGTGTTTATTTACTTAACTCTTTCAATATTTAGATGTTAAAGAAGTGTGTTTCTCAATACTGTGCCGCCTTTTATTTCTGTTTGAATACTACTGCAAACAACTTCTATTTGCCCAGATTTACAATCAGGCTAATCAAATCCCATGTTCAGGGGTTGGCATAGTATCTGGCCAGGCAGGCTTCTTTCTGAAAATATGACAGCCACAAATGCTCGTAATCCATAAAACATGAGAAATTCAGTACTCCAATGTGTGTTTTTCCTCATTCTTGGTTCAGATGAATGATCAGAAAAACTATATTTTTTTCATAGGGTTTTTAAATTGGTATTTGAAAAAGATCTTTAAACCCACTATCAGAAAGGAGGAAGGTCTGTAATGGCTACTGGTATTGACCTTGTTACTATGGAAACACCTTTTTAGTGGTTGTGTTTTAAAAATGAAACACAGTTCAATTTCCTTTTTCATAACTCAGAGGGCCATAAATTCTGCTTTTTGATATGATTTCAAATAGCTCACAGTCCAATGACTTTCAGTTCTTTATGGAAATAATGGTCAGTTTATTGTATTTTCTAATCTTTTGTTTTCGAAAAACTGAGGCAGCAAAGCAATTTAATTGCTTTCTAGAAAGCGTGCTAGTATGAAAATGTAATAACACAGTCCTCCCATTCTTTTCCAAACTAGGATCAGAGACATTATTGCTATGAAAACCTTCATTCTGTGCTTTGTTAATATTCAATTATTTATATTCAAAATAGAAATGATAGTATGCAGTCCATATTTACAGCTATTTTCTCTTCATGTGGTATCTCTTTTACAGCATTTTAAACAACAGTGTGTGTGATTGGTGCTCCAAATATAATTGCAAAAAATGCAGCTACACTTTCCCCAGGTATTTATGCACATAAAATACGCCTTCCCCAAGGAACTCAACACATATTAGTTCCTCTACCCCTTATCCATTTTAATCCTGAAATTCTACAATATAATCCTAGACATAAGAAGGAACTAAAGGGAATTAAAGAAAGGATCAGAAAAAAAATGTGTTAAGATAGAGGAATAATGCATATTTGAAAAAATGGAATAATTAGTTTTGTTAAATGGGATGTTTTGATAATGTATACATTATTGCCCTTTTTGTTGCCAATGACAACAACCACAGGACCCTAACTGAATGAAGCAAAGGGAATTTATTGCTCAGATTACTGTAAAGTTCAAGGGTAGTTCTGTTATGAGGTTTGGTTGAATTTAGGAGCTCAGTCAATGAAATCAGACATAATTTCTCTCCTTTTTTTTAATCTCTTGGCTTCACTTCCTGTTATGTCTCTAGTTTCTGACAGGCTTTCCCTTTATCATGACAAGATGGCAGCAGCAGTCTCAGCCTACATCCATTCAAGTTCAAGTCTATATAAAAAGAAAGAGCTTTGTTTTATAAATTATCTCCAACTTTACTTCCAGTGTCAGTTCTGATTGGCTCTACTGAGGACCTGTGACAATCCCAGACCCTATCATCATGGCCTCTTTGAGTTGCTCATGTTTAGATTACTTGATTACCCTCCATGATAAGGATAAGGTCAACCAAACTAAATCACATAGACTCAGAGTGGGGGAAGGACGATCCTAAAGGAAAGCAAGGCAATGATGCCAGGAGCAGACACTGCCTGATGCAAACCACAAGTTTCTACTTCAAGTGACAGGAAGTTACTGGTAACCTTCCAGAGATTCAATCAAATAATATGGGTAGAAGCGAGATGAGAGAGAATTAAGATGAAAGCAAAATGATAGGAAAGTAAATTTTGCAAATCCTCTCCCTCCTCCTTCTTATTTATGTGTGAAGAGCATAAATAAATGCAAGTGACATGACAAAACAGTGGCTTGAGGGAGTAAGAACCCTAATAAAATATCTTTCTTACCATAGAAGATATTGAACTTGTTATAGATGAAGCCAGGAGATCTTGAAAAGTTGGAATTTACGATATAGAGTAATCCTTGGAGAGGAGTTGGGATACTTCCTCCTGTTGAAACAGTAAGAGTATGGAGAGTAAATATGGTTTCATTCTGAAGACCAGTAAAGGGTATTTGCATGTTCATGCATGGTACCCTCTATTTTTTTCTGAAATGGGATTATCTGAGAGTGTGGTAGATAGGAGTAAGTTCAGAACTTGGATACTTTGGTTGGTTAAATTTGGAATTTTACCATAGGACATGAGAAGGGACTTACACATAGGAATAAAATAATAATGCTATTTGTAAAATTATCTTTATTCATCTTTTGTATGTTTTGTTGTGTATTTTATGTATTTATCACCATATTGTGAACTCCATGAGAACAGAGATCACATTTGTTTTATTTCACACCGAATCCCCATTACTTAGCACAGTGCCTAACAATTAGAATTCAGCAAAGAACTGTTGATTAGTTGAATAAGTGGATGAATCTATGTTTTTTTTCCTGATTTTAGTTGATTCAACTTGAGGATTGACTGACCAAATTTTTGAAGTAATGAAAAAATAAAAATTATCTTGGGACAATAAAAATTTCATACAAAAATATTCCCTTGTCAAAGAAAATTTTCCTAAGGTTATTTCCATACTAGAAAAATTTTCTAACTCATTTGCAAAATATCATTTGATTCCAATTTCTGCAGCACTGTTAGAGCTACTGGTAAGTTTTACCAGTTTGCCTACATGAAGCAACAAATAAAATGTGCCCTTGACTGGGAATCAAACCTGAGACCTTTTGGTGCATGGGCTGATGCTCTAACCACCTCACAACACTGGCCATGGTCCATCATTCATATTTTTATAAATGGCTGCCTTAGTGAGGTTGGCAACCTGTTTGTTACTGCCAGTTAGAACACATACTGGTCTCTGGTATAGATTTATAATCAAAGAACAAAAATAGAGTAGCCTGTTGTTGTTGTTTTTTTAGCCAACAAGCATTTATTAAATGTCCAGCTGATGGCAATTACTCTTCTAGGAAATGGGACTGTGAAGATGAAGAAAAAAAATCCCTGGCCTTAGACACCTATAGTGTGTAGATGGGGAGAATAGACACTGGAGAGATAATCTGAATAAAATACTTAATAGAATTATAGGCAAGTGCCATGGAAACAGATGAAGAGTCCTTAACACAAGCTGGGCAGGCAGGCAGGTGGGCTGGACAAGCACATAGAAGGTAACCTCTGTAGACTAATTTAATAGAATTTCAAGATAATGCAATATGTGGTCTGCTGCTTAAAATGTGCTGGCATTAATTGGATGAAAAAGGAGAGTGGGAGGAGGTTGGAAGCTATTGTTGGCAGAAGTGTGTGAGGCCGAGAGGAATGATGCATATAATGACAGAATCAGTTCAAGATTATCACCTCAGGAGAGGGACATGGAGAGGACGGACACTTTGCCATGGATTAGGGCAGTGGTGGGCAAACTCATTAGTCAACAGAGCCAAATATCAGCAGTACAACGATTGAAATTTCTTTTGAGAGCCAAATTTTTTAAACTTACACTTCTTCTAATGCCACTTCTTCAAAATAGACTCGCCCAGGCCATGGTATTTTGTGGAAGAGCCACACTCAAGGGGCCAAAGAGCCGCATGTGGCTCACGAGCCACAGTTTGCCGACCACGGTATTAGGGGACTATCAAATAAAAATAAAGGCGTCTCCCTTAAGAATGTCCTCAAAAACTCTATCTTGCTTTTATGTTGCAGCAGAGGTGAGCACAGATTGGGGGTAGAAAGACATGATACAAGGGAAGAGGAAGTAAAGAGGCGGGTGATGCCAAGGTTTTCTGTTTGGATAACCAGACTGGTAGATGGTCCAGAGCTCACCACCAAAATGAGGAAATTGAAGAGTCTGTTCAGTCAATTAGCATTTACTAAATGCTTACTTGCTTTAGTCACTTTTCAGGTCCTTGGACTGGGAAGATCAATAAAGCACAATCCTTTTTTTGCAGGACTCTTAAAACTTATTGGGGGTGAGGTGAGGTGGACAAACACACCTCAGTAGACTACTTAATAGAGTTTTGAGCAGGTGTATTGAAATGTAGAGGAAGGACCCCAGATTTTTCTAAGTTATTAACCAGGATAGGAGAGGAAGCAGTCTGGGAAAAAATAATGAGTTTTTAATATTTTAGTATCTTTATTTTGAGTAACACCTGGTGTTCAGAGAGAGGAAGAAGAAGGAGAAGTCACCCAGCATTTTGGAAATGCAAGTCTGGAGTTTAGGGAGAGTCTGCTATGCACAAGATTGTACAGAGACAGTGTATAAGGTGAAGAGAGGTAAACCCAAGTAGAACCCTAATAGAAAATAATTAACTGCATTACATTTATTTTAATGTAAAATATTTTAATGTAATTTTGTTCTGTGCAAAACACAGTTGAGAATCAAAACAACGCTCATAATTCTAACCAATTTTTATTATATGAAGAAGTGAGGCCCTGGCCGGGTAGCTCAATTGATTAGAGTGTTGTCCTGAGGCGCCCAAGTTGAGTGTTCCATCCCCAGTCAGCCCATATGCAAAGAGCAGCCAATGAATAAATAACTGGAACAATGAATTGAATCAATGCTCACCTCTCTCTCTCAAATCAATTTAAAAAATAAATTTAATTTAAAAGTTATATAAAAAATGAAAAGTGAAATCCTGCCCTCTCTGATCCACTCTCTGCTTTTTCAATCCAAACTGACAAAAACAGTTAACACCAATTTTTAAAGAGTTAACAGAGAAATTAGAGCCAATAGTGGAGGAAGAGAGAAAGAAAGAAGAGACAATAAAAATCAAAAGTGGTTAGTGTCCCAAATGAGAAAAAAATAAGTATTTGTGATATTTGTGGTGCCAAGCTATGCAAGCTTTTTATATGATTCATATAAAAAAAGAAGATACTTTAGCCAAAAAAATCAGCATAATGTCTTATGTACATTTTAACTCAAGATTAGCTTTATGTAAAATGTGTGTGTGTTTTGTTTTTTTTTTAAAAAGGGATCAGTTTTGATGTTTAGAGTGATTCCCAAGAAGAATTTTCCTTTCCTAAATAGCTTTAATGTTCATATAAATCACAATTATGCAGAGAACAGAATCAGAAGAAACGTGAGCTGGGAGCCAGGAAGTGGCAGAGAGCTGTCAGCCAAGGCCGCACTGAGGAAGTGGGCAGATCTGCCTCCGTCATTAATAGCTGGTGGCCTGACAGGAAACGTGGTGCCTTTGTTTGCCTGCCAGCCGGAGCACTTAACTCTCCGATGTGTCTGGTTGAAGAGGTTAATATGTAAGGCTCTCTTAACAAAAATGCAGACCCTGCCTGAGATCATCTGATTTGGAAGGTGCCTGTGTTTAGTGGAAAAGAATCTGGGCAGGTACCACAGAGAGGTGTGATGTTTGATCTTTCGGATTGGAAGTCTTATGTTCTGGGGATCAGAAGCAATCCCCCTGAAGCTTGTTTTCATAAGTCTGTGAAGACTGAAGGCATATTTGTTAGGGCTTGCTTCCTATTGCTTTGCCTTATTACTACCACCCAACTGTTGTCAAAGTGGAATTTGTCTTTCAAAATAGGATGCAATGCCTGAACCCAAGAATACAAGCTGAGATAATTTTGCAGAATGAAGAACTCCCCCAAACCTCCCCACTCCCACACAAAAAGGCTTCTTAAAAAATGTAACTATGTATATGACTGGATTTTTTAGAGTAAGGGAAGCAAGCAATTATTCTTTTGAAAGTATTTGCCATACCAAGGCTGCAAACTGCTATAAGCCAGCCTCTATTTTTGTTAGTATTAAAATATATTAAAATACTTGAAGCATTTAACTTTACAGTAAGCCTCCATTATGTTGCCGTGATCTATTTGAAGCTTTGTGTGGCATTTTGAAGGATCCTGATTTTCCCCCATATTACTTTCATTTGGATTTATTTTTTTCTCAAAAGAATACATTCATATATTTCTACAAAATCAAATATTACAGATGGCTTTTAATGAAACAGAGCGATCTACTACCAAATCTTTTCCTATTTCAGATGTATCGTTTGGCATTTACATTTTTTACTTCTATATAATATGCTTGTAATTGCTATTTCTGGTTTCTCACTGTTGTCTTGTCACATAGTAAATGAGGATTTAGCTCTCTCAAATGATCATTTCTATCCTTCCATATCATAATATGCAAATATATAATACAATGTTCAAAATTTAATAGTTATAGCTCTCTTCTTGCACTCTTGGTTTTTCTCGAGTTAACACTTGCTTTTGGCTTTGTTTTTAACCATGTTTAGCTAGATGTCCAATTCAGATTTTTTTTAAGACTTTGTTTTTTTTTAGAGCAGTTTTTAGTTCACAGCAAAATTGAAAGGCAAGCATAGAGATTTTTCCATATAGGTCCCCCATTATTAGCATCCCCTACTAGACTGGTACATTGGTTACAATTGATGAATGTAGACTAGTATATCAGAATCAACCAAGGTCCATAATTTAAATAGAGTTCACTTTTGGTATTGTACATTCTGTGGGTTTAGCCAAATGTAATATGACATGCCTCCATCATTATATTATCATGCAGAGTATTTCACTGCCCTAAAATTCCTCTCACTCTGCCTGTTCGTCCCATTCCCTAAACCCCAACTCCTGGCAACCACTGATCTTTTTACTGTCGTCATAGTTTTGCCTTTTCTGGAATGAAATATAGGTGGAATTATACAGTATTTCTCTTCTTATATACTTGTTTTTTTCCTAGAATTAACACATGTATTATGGAAGACATTATGGTGAATATCCTTATCTGTTTTCCATCTTTAACTGTAGTGTCGATAATTTCCCACTTCTAAATATGCCATTTTTCTATTAGGTTAAGGAAGTTCTATTTTATTAATATTTTGCTTATCAAAATAAATACTGGATTATAGGCTATTCAAAATATTTTTCAATGGTGTTAGCTTTTACTTCCATTAATCTGTTAATGTGATGAATTGCGTTAATAGATTCTTCAGTTATTAAACTACCCTTGCATTTATTAGAAAAACTCTTTTTTGTCATGATTTTTCCTTATATATTTTCTTGATTGTATTTGATATTTCATTTTCTATTTCAGCATCTAAGCCTAAAGTCAGAACAATCTATATGTTCATTTTCTCATCCACATTGGTTATCAAGGTTTCAGCAATCTCATAAAATATAAAAAGATATTTTTTCATTTTTTTCTCTTGAAATGGTTGTCTAGAACTCAGTCACAGGCTATTTCATAAACAATTGCAAAGCCATATTCAATATCTTTTCTTTTCACTTTATCTAGATTTGAGCACATATTTTTTCCCAAGCTAAAACATCTTTTTTTTTTTTTTTTTTTTGGTACTTTACATCTTATAAAATCAGTATCATTACACTAAACACGGAAAATCCAAAATGATGTCTAATTACTGTTCCATACTTCATCTTTGCTAGGAATATACTGAAGGAACCATATGGGCCAAGAACATCTTTAAAAACTTAAAGAAGAAAAATGAATATCAAACTCCAATCTTTTCATTACTAATATAATAGTTAAAAAGTAAGACACCACTACATAACAAATGTTTGTTGTTAAATCTGTACTGAACAGAAAAAAATGAGTTTTATTTGCCTGCAAATCCTTTAACAGGAAAAGTACATCATTTAAAATATATTAGAAAGTTAAAAATAGTCAAGTTTCTGCAACTGTTAGTACTGCCTTTAAAAGAATATTTAAAGACCATGGACAAAATATGTATTTTTCCACATTAACATTGGAATTTGACAGGTAGTAGTGGAGGCAGCAGGTGGCAGCAACTCCCACTCAAAAAACTAAGGGAAGTGGAGCAAGCATTGTACCAGCTGGAGGCCTCCCTTGGAGGCTAGCTAGTTCCTTTGTGTCTGCATCTGCTCATTTCAAAAGTGGAAAGAAATAACATGATGCATAAATCTCACTAACTTTGACAAAACCAATGGGATGTTTTTGTGTCTACTTTGCTCTAGAATTAATAACAAACAAAATAGATGGCTTTGTGCTTTTTAGGACTTTTCTTCCCCATCCCCCTCTTCTAATTTCATGCATTCTTTGGGTTTTGCTAAAGCCTTGTCTTTTCAGGGAAGCTAGCCATACTTTTTTAGACTTTTGCTACCTTTTAGTTCATGACAGTGGATAATAACAACAATACAGTGCATAATCTGAACACTTAATATATTCTAGGCTCTCTGTCAGGAGTTTAGTATATGAACTCAGTGAACAAGGTACCATCATTATCCTACTTTTGTAGATATCAAAACTGAAACACAGAGAGGTTAAGTAACTTCCCTAAGATCACACAGCTAATAAGTGGAAGGGGCCAGAAAACCAAAACAGACTGTCCTACCTAGAGCCTATGCTCTTCACCATTACTGGGAAACCAATCCCTGCCAATAGAGAGGCGAGCAAATATTTTAATTCCACTGAGAAAGAGGCTTCTTTGCATTATTTAAAGTGTATATGTTTCCAGCCTTTTTGAGAAGTATGTCCACAGGTGGAAACAAGGTGACAGGGAGTTCAGTGTGGAAGAGATATTGAGATGGACAGACCAAGGAGAAATCTCAACTTCTTCACTTACTATCTGAGGAAGATTGACCAGTTATGTGACCACCCAGAACTTTACTCTCCTAATATATTAAATGGTGATAATAATACTTAAGATATTGGAAGATTGAGATAACATAAGATAGTTTCCCGAACATGGCTAAGTACATCATTGATTGACATTAGTTCATGTCCACCTTCCTCAATAAAGTAGTGCCAGCTATGAATTTCTGTTGTGTAGGATGAATCTGGAAGAATTAGTTGGAGGGGAATAAAGGGCAGTATTGATTAATTGAAGAATAACACTGCATTATTAATTTTTGTATCTTTCTCAATTAATATATCAAATGACTACATAACAAATGTTTGTTGTTAAATTAGTGACCAAATAATCATAAAATTAAGTAATTGGTGGATATTTAAAATACGTAATATAGCCTTTCCAAGTATTTGACATGCATTTTTAGAGGACTGGAGTTAACAGAAAGCATTGATATTCCTAAGGAATTTATTTACAATTAATGGAGATCCCTTATTATTTCTGACAAAGATTTTCATTTATATTGTGACAGCATTCCTTGTTCTCAGATATGCTTATGCTTGTATCTGTTTAATTATTCATTAAATTAACTATCTTTTAGACCAAAAACAGAAGATGCCTGGGTATTTGCAAAACCCAATGCCATTCAGGCTGTTGGTGTCATGTCGTTTGGTGAGTATATGGTTTCAAAGGCTCTTTCTCAATATGGAGTCTCCTGTACAGTGAAGAAGTGCTGTGTTTCAGATCTGTGTCTGGAGAACAGATGTCCTGTGTCTTAGACATCCTATTAGCAGCATATGATCTAGTTTGTGCCAACATAAAATTAGGCCCAAACTTTTCTCACTTATCACTAAAATTTGCTTCCATTTGGACAAGTCTCTTTCTCATGCAGAACATTCATGAAAGCCATTTTTTTCTTCACTTGAAAATCTAGCAAATGTTATGGATTTCTTTAAAACCTTGCACACAAAGTATTAGGAATTGGCCGGATGTCTAAAGTGCCTCTGTTACATCACAGATTGGAAAAGAAGCCGTGGACTGGAAATATAGTGTTGTTTATATTCCCCTTAAGACTGGAAAGGCCACTAGAAAACGGAAAATGGGAGAGAAAATTGAATAGGCCTGGTTTATATCAAGAGTGACATGAAGAGACTACACAGGCCTAATGTGAATGAAATTTCTCATTCCCAAAGCTGTTAGAAAGATTATTTTTTAGTATATCTCATAAATTAGTATATTTGAACATCAGTTCATCATCATTCCAAAGTAGCATGCATCTCTGAATTTTCAGAAGTAAAAAGAGGACACTGATGCTTGTTTCAATAATCATTTTTGTTGTTTGTTTGCAGCATTTATTTGCCACCATAACTGCTTCTTAGTGTATGGTTCTTTGGAGGAACGCACAGTAGCTAAGTGGTCCCGCATCATCCATGTGTCCACCTTGGTTTCTGTGTTTATCAGTGTTCTCTTTGCTACATGTGGATACTTGACATTTACTGGCTTCACCCAAGGTAAAATGAGAAGTTTGGCCTTACCATAATTTGGTATTCACATAGAGTGGTGTTATCACTTTTCATTTTGGGTACAATTATACCCAATGTTCTACTTCAGACAAATCTCTCTTCTGCCTATTTTTTTCCTCTACCTCCTTACCTTTCTGCTGCTCCTATTTCCTAATTTTCTCGTTTTAAAACTGCTAAACTTCTTTTTTTAAAAAAATATATTTTTTAAATTTTATTTTCTTTATTGATTAAGGTATTACATATGTGTCCTTATCCCTCCATTGCCCCCCACCCTCCCCACTCATGCCCTCACCCCCCTGGTGTCTGTGTCCATTGGTTATGCTTATATGCATGCACACAAGTCCTTTGGTGATGAGAGATAATCATTGATTGGCTTCCTCCTGTACGCCCCCTACTGGGGATCGAGCCTGAAACCTAGGCATGTGTATGTGCCCTTGACCAGAATTGAACCTGGGACCCTTCAGTCCACAGGCCCAAGCTCTATCCACTGAGCCAAACCAGCTAGGGCTATAAAAATATATTTTAAAAAATATAGCCCTAGCTTGATCCCCAGTAGGGGGTATACAGGAGGAAGCCAATCAATGATTATCTCTCATCACTGATGTTTCTAACTCTCTTTCCCTCTCTCTCCCTCTCTGAAATGAAGAGAGAGGGAGAAATAGTAACATCAACGATGACAGAGAATTATCAATCCAATACCTTCTGCACGCACCCTACCGAGGGTCAAGCCTGCAACCTGACGCTTAACCACTGAGCCACAATGGCCTGGCAAAACTGCTGAAATTCTGTAGTCCATTCTCCCTCCTTCATGCTTTCCCTTCAGAGTACCTGAATTCTAGTTTCCTTCTCTGCTACTCCACTGCAACTTTATTTTCGAAAACAGCAATATCCTCCCACTCTTCAAAGCTAATCAAAGCTAAGAATCTTCTTCTTGGTTCTGATTCTCAAGGACTTCTCTGAATCACTTAATAGTATCCAACATCCTTTCCTCCTGAAGAGAAAGGAGCACTACCGTGTCATCATTTGCTCTGTTAATAAATTTTTTCTCTTCAAGTAATTCATCTTTGCTTTCTCATCCCTCCCCCTCTCCACCCCCATCTCCCATTAATTGGTTCAGACAAGTTGCCTTTTTTCCTCTTAACAAATTCTCTGCAGACTTTCATTATCTTAACTAGTCCAGAACTTTTTATAGCCATCTTCAGCCTCTTGCCTGCAGGACATTTCTACTTAGTTGTTCCATTCTTGCCTTAAACACAAAACATCGTTATTCTCAAAACCAGCCTCTTCCCTCCCCCAACCTCACCTCACTGCACTACACCAAACTTTCTTCTCTGGTCTTCTATTCACACAGGCCCAACAACTGAGTGGTCACCTCTTCTCTTCCTTTGACCCTCACATTCCCTCATCTATGTAGTATAATATTCAATGTGACAGCCTGCTAAATGCTGATTCATGCCTCTCACAGCTTTTGCATGTCTATTATCTCATTTGACCTTTAAACAACTCTAGGAAGGTAAGTGGACTAACCAGCTTTACCCCCTGTTTAAAACACAAACAGAAGTGACTTGCCCAAGCTGGCTGGTGACAAAGTGGAAAACAAGTCTCCAGACTTCCAGTACAATTTTATTTTCATTTTTCTTGCTGCTTACCACATTTTGGTCAAGTGTGACCCATTAAACGCTGTCTCTTAGATGCCTGCTCCTCTTGGTGAGTTTTCAAACAGAGGTTACAGGTGACTATGATTAAAGACAGATATTACTTGAGAAATAAAAATGGTTTCAAAAGAAAGTGATTAACATAAGCCCAAATGCAGTAAAAATATAATACATGTGTGCACCATAAAAGTGCAGTAATGAAGTCCCTTGAAAGTCTTGTTAAGAATCTTCTCAAAATATTGCCACGTATCACTATTTTTGCCAAGATGAATGGTCTATAGGCTCCAATCTATACAAAACCTTGGTTTTTAAATGCCTTATCCGTAATACACAAACCCTTTTTATTGGTCACACCTCATTGGTGTATTTAACAGTGGTAATTGCTCAGATATAATTAAATCTTATATAACAAAGCTGACAGGTTTGGTAGGGTTGGTGTGTGTGTGTGTGTTTTTTTTCCTAGCTATAATTCCTTAAAATACACTTAGTCTCAAACTAGAATAAGCTGACATTGTTTTTTCAGGCCATTTCACCTAAGGCAGATCTGGTCTTGTTTGTGCAAACTGTGTGCTTCTTTCCCTTCTCTTTTCAGTAGATTAATTTCAGCTTGTGAGGAGGCAGTCAGAACTCTAGATTGTTCTTGACATTCCCAGTGACTTTTGAGCCGGTGTCGGCTCATTTTTTAGTGGAGGTTAGTGAAGGGGAGCGTCTGTCCTGTTTTCTTAAAGTGCTGGAACCTTTTCTATCAACCTTGAAACAGGTCTCTGCCACTACTGCTCTGTGGTTAATCCCCTTCGGCCCCAAAGAAACACCAGGAAGTAATATACATTTGTTCTAGTGGATGGTGGGAGGAAAGAGTCACTTGAAATAAGTCTTAGGAAGAGGCAGGTCATTTTGCTTTTTAATGAAAGAAAGTACAAAAGTATTGTTTTCTTTTTAAACAATGTAGTAGTGTGTGACTTTGAACTAATTTCCTATTCAGTCTAATGGAAACTGACTAAAATTTTAAGACGTAAGTGTGTTATATTTAGGAAATACACAGACCAAAGTTTTTTTTTTGTTACAGTATTGGGAAACTTTTTTTGCTGACCTGTCTTCTGTGCCCTCCTCCAATTACAGAGGTATCTGAGAAAATAGTCTCTAAGTAAGAACTGGTTCAAGGTATATATGGTCCCCCATTGAGTTTGGGACTAATGAAATATACTACTCTTCCATATGTTCAGTTTTGAATCAGTGCATTTACACTGGAGTTCATTGGATACCATGAAGGATAACGTATGTTTGGAATTCCTTGCTGTGGCCTGAGTTTGTGATTAGACCCTGCAGTGTGATACACAGGAAATTCAGCTCCCCAGACGCAATGGTCCACTCTTCCTTTCAGGATTGTCCTTGATCTATGAATAGCATTTCAAAAGGAAATTTGTTTATTTTAAAAGACCCTTTAAAAAAATAATGAAGTCACTTACCAGAAACAAAGACCAGAAGCAAGTTTATAAAACCAATGCACAAGAATTTAGGGAGTTGATTCTGGTGTACGAAGACAATGGATAAAAATACTTTTCAGAAGTTGATACAAATTTAAGCAAATCTACCAAAGAAAAGAATGAGAATAAGAGGAAAACTACTAGTGATTAATTCATCTTCAGGTGGAACATATACTAGTTTTCATATCAGACAATAATTACATAATTATTGAATTCAAAAACATATTTAGATTTGGCAATTTATCCTATGGATTAAATAAAGTGAAGTTTATGTAGCTTCATTGATATAATAAATATCCACTATCTTCTTTATTAGATATTTATATCAATGTATAATATTTATTAAGTAAATCTACTTTATATCATTCTCTAGGAGACTTATTTGAAAATTATTGCAGAAATGATGACCTGGTAACCTTTGGAAGGTTTTGTTATGGAGTCACTGTCATTTTGACGTACCCAATTGAATGCTTTGTGACTAGAGAGGTAAGCACAATTCCTTTCCAACACTTTATCTAGGGGCTCTCGCTACTACATTTAATTTAGAAAGATTTGTAAGTAATCTGAATCTGCAAATTCCCCAAATTTTCTTTTCAACCAGTTTAAAGATAAATGTATATTCAGTGTTTACAAGATCTTTTTTTTTTTTTTGAGTAAGATTTGGTTTAGTTTATATTAGCATAAGTGTAAATATTTACACAACTGCATTCCAAAATGAATGCCAGTCTTTAATAGAGCCAAACTAAGTTTTTAAAAACAAACAAAAAACAACATTCTTACAAAGAAATTAAGTACTAAAGTTTAAAACATGTTTTACAAAATTATCTTTTTGCTAAGATATTTTATAAGTCAACATGTATTAAAGGCACCATAGGACAGATTCTGATCAGTTTTCTTATATTTTAAAAACAAAAATACATTTCCATGGAAAAACAAAATTCCATTTACACCATTCATTTTATGGATATATTTTATATGTTCATATAAATTTATTTGTATTTATATACCATATAAAAGAATATAAATAGTATTATATATATTTCACTTTTAAATCAACTCCAAGTTATGTTATCTAGTCCACCTGGATTTGTGGAGGAAGATTAGGTGAAAGAGAACTAATCCTCTTGTATAAAATTTAGAGAACATGGCTTGTCCAGAGTTCTTTATGCAAATTAGCTAAAAATCCACTGTACCAGTTAGCAAAAAAACATGATCCTGCTTCACAATGGTTCTTTCAGGGATCACTCTGAAAGGGGATTAGTCAGGATCTATTCCTAGACGCTGTTTACACAGTGCACCATGTGAACGGCTCCAATGTGTGAAGTGAAACTCCTACAGAGCTTTAAACACACTAACTAATGAGCAGGCTTCTAGAGGCAGGGCGGTGCTTACCTTCTGCCAATGCAGGGGATGAGGAACAGCACAGGGACATGGAGTAAGGAAATGCTCAGCACTATGTAGGTCCTTCACAGTTAGCACTTGTCCTCACCTGCAAATGTGTAACTCACTGGTCAGTTCTCCACCTTGAATATAATGAAGACCTAGACTGAACTTTATGTTGATTTTTTTAAATCTAAGAGCCTTTAGAATTTTGCCAACTACTGTTGGATGCAGGAAATGGTTTTATTTTAGCTTCTGCTCAGTACTTTAGGTTCAGTTCTGATCTTTAGATGAGCAGTAACAGATGGTCATCCTCATATGGTTTCTGGTGAACTGTTTGTGGACAGTCCGAGTCATTCCACCTGCACAGCTATGTCTTCAATACTTGGAACTTGTATTTCCTTTCTAGCTGCCATGACAGGAAGACAGAACTAAATCAAGATCTCTGCCATCAGAACAATTACTAGGCAGAGGAACCTTGCCGTATACCTCACCCATTCACTTCCTTTTTCATTCTTCTTTTTCTTTTTCTACACATGCGCGCCCCCACACACACAAATATACAGTTGGTAAAAACATAATCACAACCATTTCTAGTTATAGGTAAAGTAGCCAGCCTCATACAAAGGTGTCCAAAAGCGTGTCTCACTATCCTGCCTCACTAGTGACTTTCCACAATTACAATTCTATCATAGAGGCCTCTATAAAAATGAATCTTAAACAAGTTAATATTTGGAAAGACATTACCAATTGTAAAACCATAAATGAGTAAAAGTTATTAGTATCCCCATTAAAGTATTGCCAAGGTTACAGTGGTATCCCTCTATGGGGAATGTTACTTATTTAGGACATTTACTTATCACAGCTTAGAGAGTTGGCTTTGTGAAGGTCCCCCACCCTCTGGAATCTCCTACCATTTCCAATTCTTGCCTCATGTTTTTTGTGGCGCAGTCACCACCATGTTCAGACTGTCTCCTCTTTGTCCTTCATAGGTTTCATTCCTGTTCTTACCTCATTGTTCTTTTTCACACTGTTGCATCAGTTTATAATTCTGCTCTAAATCCTATCCATGCTTAAAGCCCTGCCTCAAGACAAGGTAGAACAAGCACATTTCAGAAATGCTGTAAAGCCAATTACTGTAAGGAAAACAGATTTAGATAAATAAACCTCCTTCTAGTTCTAAGTTCTATTTGCTCTTTTTTATCCTGACACAAATTGATTACTATTTGTTTCATGAGATTGGTTGGATCTCTCGAATTAGTATAAGAATCATCTAGACATTTTCTCTTTGCCAACATATCACAGGTTAGGACATATTAAATAGTTAACTGTTGATTGATTTCCTAATCTAAGTATCAGTGGAAAATGGTGATCAACTTTTCTCCATTTATGTTGAGGAAAGGCAAGAAAAAATAGATTTAACTTCTATCAAATAGAATTTAGATTACATAAAACTAAGTTTCTGTCAGTAAAAGATATTACACATCCATTATTATTGAAGAAAATTATGGTAACTCCTTTCTTAGAGGTCATTCAAATAATCTCAGTAGCATCTGTGGATTGTCTTAGAGGTAACCTTGTTGGACTCAAGGAAGAATGATAGGCAACTTTCAAAAGTCTCTCTAATACTTGAGAAATATATTTATTCACACATTAGTGTGCTATGTACTGCCTGTCTAATAGTTCAACAAAGAATCCTTTTTATTGATGTGTGTATGTCTATGTGTAAGTACTTGGAAAAATGTACAACATTCATATGGCTTAAATTTTGATTGGCAGTATTTTATATAGTCCTAAGTGCCATAATATGAAATACTCTCTTAATAAATCCTGCATGTGTCTGAGAATCCCTTTCTAAATAATCTGTTTATTTGGCAGGTAATTGCCCATGTGTTTTTTGGTGGGAATCTTTCATTAGTGTTCCACGTAATAGTAACAGTGGTTATCATCACCATAGCCACGCTCGTGTCATTGATGATTGATTGCCTTGGAATAGTTTTAGAACTCAATGTAAGTACATTTAAAGGTTTACTCCTGCCATTCTAAACATCCCTTTAAAAATGATGTTTACATTTAATGTAAGATGTGTTTTCCTCAAAATTTTCCTTAAAAATTCACTTTCTGAAGTAAATTTAAAATGTGTTTGTTTTTAAATAGTAACTATTTATAATGATGATATTTTTAAAAATCTTTATTGTTGAAAGAATTACATAGATCCTCCTTTCCCGGACCCCCATTAATCTCTTCCTATAATGATGATGATATTATGTACTTTATGGGACTCTACTTTTAGAATAGTGGTTCTCCAACAGAGGAAATTTTTCCCTTCTTTTCCCATGGGACATATTGTCTAGATGTATTTTTACAATATATTTTTATTGATTTCAGAGAGGAAGGGAGAGGGAGAGAGAGATAGAAACATCAATGATGAGAATCATTGATAGGCTGCCCGCCCCTACTGCGGATGGAGCCTGCAACCCGGGCATGTGCCCTTGACCAGAATCGAACCCGGGACCCTTCAGTCTGCAAGCCAACGCTCTATCCACTAAGCCAAACTGGCTAGGGCTAGAGACATATTTAATGTCACAACTGGGTAAGCAGATGCTACTGGCATCTAAGGGCTAGAGGCCAGGGATGCTGCTAAACATACCACAATGCGCAGGACAGCCTCCATGTCAAAGACTTGTCCAATCCAAGATGTCAAAGTGGTTGATGTTTAAACACCCAGGTTTAGAGCACTTTTTCATATTTTATTTCCTATAATACGTAGTTATTATTAAAATAACTATAAATTAATGCATCTGGAATTTCATTGCCAAGTAAAAATAAGTCGAGAGAAATTCATTAAAATACGTGAAGAGAGTGATATCCATGCCCCACATTCACTGACAATGAACCAAGTTCTTTTTCTTTAAAAATTTTTTTTTCTCTCTCTAAAACTTTCTCTTGTAAAACCTACTGCTACCTTCCAAATCTGGGTCCTCATCATATCACATCTGAATTAATACTGGCTTTTTTGCTTCAACTAATATATATTTAACTTTTCCTTTCAATTTATCACCATCCTGCTTAAAAAAGCTCTACTTTCCCATAAACTCTGTCGCCTCTATAATCTAACCCTATGCCTTCTATGGAAAGTTATTTACCATTTACTCAAAATCTACCCTCATTTCTAGTCCATCTTATTTTTGGCCTACAAGTCATATTAGTTATTTTATCCTTTAGCTTATGTTTATTCTTTCTTATTATTTTCCTTTCATTTCTGTACAAATCTGTACACAGATTTAAGGTCTATTGCAGCTTCTCATTTACTCATTAAACAGGTATATATTGAATAATCATTGTGTGCCACACAATAATGATATAACAATGAGAGGAAATCAGAAAAGATTCATGCTTTCATGGAGCTTACAATCTCACAGATAAACATGAAAGTTCAGTTGCTATATAGGCAATAAAGAAGACAGAAGGAAGTAGATGAACTCCCAACATCTTTTTTGAGAAAAAATTGACAGGATTTGGTGACAGATTCAATTAGGGGAACAGAGAGGTAGAATGACTCCTTGGTTCTACATTGTGGAACTAGGATAATGATGTCATTTGGTGAGACATGAATAATGCCTCAGAATCACAGCACTTAACATTTATTAGTAATGAATTATGGAGGGCTGACTTTTACAGATGGAATCCCAAGTCATTATTTACTTACTCCATTGAGAGTTGAGGGATAGGTGAAGGTATTATGCCACTTAGATTTGAAGTTCCAGACAAAGGCAGTGGGCAATTCAGTCAGGAACACACTATACAGATTTTCTTGTAGCAGAGTATGTGGAAAGTAGGGAGTAAATAGCTTCCCAAACCACAGAGGACTGGGGAACCATCTATTCAACCAGCAATGGAAAGAAAGCTCATGGGAGAAATGGAGAAAATTCAAAATAACCTGTATCTACGTCCTCATTTTGCATAGGCCAAAGCCTAGGTAGGTTCACCCCAAATCATTTTTTAATTATTTTTTTTAAATTTTCTTAAGTTTTACATATGTCTCCTTTTTCCCCAATTGACCCCCACCCAATCATTCCCACCCTGGGCAAGCCCCCACCGCCCCAGTGTCTGTATCCATTGGTTATCTAAACATCCTTGCCAGCACTTGTGTTTGTTGATTTGTTGATGATAGCCATTCTGACAGGTGTGAGATGGTATCTCGTTTTGATTTGCACCTCTTGGATGATTAGTGACTTTGAGCATGTTTGTGAAGGTCCCCCACATATGTCTCTCAGCCTTCTATATGTCCTCTTTTATTTTCTCCTTAGTCTTCATTGTCCTAGGAACTGTGTCGGTAAAGATATTGCTACGACATATATCTTCTATTTTGCTGCCTATGGAGTCTTGTAGGATTTTTATGTTTTCCCATCTTACATTTAAGTCCTTTAGCCATTTTGAGTTTGTTTTTGTGTATGGTGTAAGTTGGTGATCTAGTTTCATTTTTTTGCATGTATCTGACCAAATTTCCCAGCACCATATACACCCCAAATCATTTTAAGTTCCAACCTTGATTTATGTAGATGGATAACTGCTACCTTAATGTACTAATTTATATATTACCGTGCATCATGTACTGTTTAGATGTCCATAAGCTGACCTTCCCTATCAAATTATAAGCTCTTTGAAGACAAGAATGAATTTAGCTGCCTTCTCCATCCTCCATGTATATGGCACAGTGCTAAGATCATAGTGCTCAAATTTCTACATGGGTAATTGCTCCTTGGGGACCACAGTTTAGGAACTATTTCTACAAGTGTTCCTGGACATAAGGGACATTGTTTAGTGTAGCACCAGGAAATTAAGTGTTACAAAACATTTTTGGTGCCCTAACCAGGTGTTCAGTTGTTTAGAGCATCCTTCTCTGATATACCGGCATTGTGGGCTCAATCCCTGGTCAGGGCACATATAAGCATCAACTAGTGAATGCATAAATAAGTGGAACAATAAATTGATGTTTCTCTCTCTCTAAAATTAATCAATAAATAATTTTTTTTGAAAAATTGTTGGTGTTGACAGTAATAGTAATCCTTCAACTAAGCTGAGGAGATGATCAACATAATAATTACCAGCTCTGTTATTTCTTATTTCATGACCTGTCTCATTTGAGTTCACTTTTTTTAATATTATAGGATTTTGATATGAGGGAAAATATGTTTATCAACTGCCTGACCACTCACCACATCTTGATAGCTTAACAATTTTTATACCCTTTAAGTTCACCAAGCCACACACATATTACTTATTCTTCAGGAATGATTTATTTTTGTAAATTCGACCATTACTTTCTATTAATTGCTAATCTCCTTTACACTTACACAACAAATAGTAAGCATTCAATCCATTAAATATTCTCTATTGTACTTATGTTGAAAATTTTTTGTGGTTAAGACAGAATTCTGGTATTGTAATCGAGAAAAATATTCGGTGAATATCCGAATATTCAGTCATAAAGTCAAGATCTGAGCTGGCTGTAGAGGACTATTTTTTTTAATTTAAAACATGCTTGTGGGTCCTTAGATTTTTAAAAACTTGATTATATAGACATTCATAAAAAAACAATTAAAGAAAAGTGCTAAATTTTCTGTTATTATCCAATAACCCAACACCATTATACTAGTTTAAAACACTTTGTATGTTAATAGAATCTAAGATCTCCTTTTCTTTCAGACCACCCAAGCATATGTTTTCCAATGAAAAGTCCTTTGGTACACACAATAACATATTTAGGTCTTCACTCAACTTCCTTTTGTGAGGACATTTGTCATGTTTAATACAGTCACATCAGGCATCATTTCTGTCAATAACTAATGCAGGCTGGACCATACAGCACTAAAAGTAATGAAAGCATGCTGTGTTCCACTTCAGAACAACAATGTGAGCTAATATGTATTGCGTACTTACTCTGTGCCATGCATTTTGCATGCATTATTTTCCTTCATCTGCATTTATTTTACAGATGAAGAAACCGAGGCACAAAGTGTTTAAATAGGTCACTGTGTTTACAACATTTAAACACAGGTTTTCAGACACTAAAGCCCACATTTTTAATCATTATGCTAGTCTGAGGTTTCCAAAGTATGGGCTCTAAATTATGTAAAATAAATATGTTCATTTCTCTATTCATTTTTTAAGCTAAAAATCTGTGCACTGAGTTTACCAATAAGAGTAATTCATAATATATAGGATAGATTTTAATAATGGTTTAAAATGAATACCATGAGATGAAATAAAATGGGACTAAAAACTTTGCATCTAAACTAATAATTTTTAACTAATAGGTTTTATCTTAGTTAATAATTGTAATACTTTAGGAATTATTTTCTATTGTGGCTTCTGAATCATCACTAAGTAGAACAATGATCTTCACAGATGAGATGTATAATAGAATCAGACCTTCAATTTGTAAAGTTATCAAAATGCTGTTTCTTAGTATAATAAAAAAATAGGATAAATTATTCAGGGTTATATTACTTGTTTAATAAAAAGCAAAACCTCATTTAGAACTTAGCTTCCCTTTAATTTCATAGTTTTCTTGGCAATAGACAACAATGACAAGTTTTTCCAAAGCAAACTCATCCTTGATTTTAACAGATTCGTTTTAGAAGCAAGTAAAATAAATGTAAGTCTCACTCTTGGTAGCATCTCACAGTGATGCTGCCATTGGAGAAAAGAGGCATCTGTGTTAATTGGGCCCTAGGGGTTCCCACTTGCAGCAGCAGAAAGAGAAAAGATGAAGCAGCTGGTGCCTGTGGCCAGAGTAACCAGCCCAACAAGCATTGTGTGCAGCTTACAGTGGGAGGGAAAAAGTAAGCCAGTTGCCCAGTGAGAGCCCAGGTGTAGAGAGCCAGTCATGAGGGTGAGCAGGCCATGGTCCAAGCTACCAAAGCCCTCCCCAGACAGAGTTTGTTCTTAAGATATAGGAATACATTTCATGAGTCCAAAGTCGAAATTTAAAAGCATTCTTTTATTTAGTTTTCAGCTTCATTTCATCATTTGAGAGGTTTCTATTCAGGTAGGAGAATTCAGATACTTTTCCCATCTCTATTGCCAGTAAAAATCTTTAATACCTTCTGTTATTTCCCTATAGCAGACTGCAAAATGCCCTGGCATCAACAGTGTTATTATCAAAGGAAATGCTGTCCGGGCTTTATAAATAAGGCTATATTTTATTGTCTCTCTAAGAAACAGTTATGGTATTTTTATGTCCTATCAAGCAATTTCAAAAAATTATTCCAAACCCGGTGGTGTATTCTGAATCATGGCCATATTAAATAGATTAAATGAGCAGATGGGACTGCTCGATAATTTTACACTTGATCTTGGGTCCTCACAACAACCTGTAGCAAGACTGGGCTTTCATATGTTAATAAAGTAATGGCTACCTAGGCAAGATACCCAACTGGCCTTCTTCCAGTGCAAACATCAGCTATATAGTCTAACTGCTACTTTTTCAACGCTTAAGAATCCTATATAATAAAGAGGTAATATGCAAATTGACCATCACTCCAACACACAAGATGGCTGCCCCCATGTGGTCAAAGATGGCTGCCTCCATGTGGACACAAGATGGCCGCCAGAAGATGGCCAGCAGGAGAGGGCAGTTGTGGGTGATCAGGCCAGCAGGAGATGGCAGTTTAGAGGGACCAGGCCTGCAAGGGAGGGCAGTTGTGGGGGACCATGCCTGCAGGGGAGGGCAGTTGGGGGGACCAGGCCTGTAGGGGAGGGCAGTTGGGGGGACCAGGCCTGCAGGGGAGGGCAGTTGGGGGCAACCAGGCCTGCAGGGGAGAGCAGTTAGGGGTGACCAGGCTGGCAGAGGAGTAGTTAGGCATCAATCAGGCTGGCAGGGGAGTGGTGAGGGGGTGATCAGGCTGGCAGGCAGAAGCGGTTAGGGGCAATCAGGAAGGCAGGCGAGCGGTTGGGAGCCAGCAGCCCAGGGGGATTGAGCCTAAATGGGCAGTTGGACATCCCTTGAGGGATCCCAGATTGGAGAGGGTGCAGGCTGGGCTGAGGGACACAACCCCCCTCCCATGCATGAATTTCATGCTCTGGGCCTCTAGTTACAATATAAACAGAACACCCATGCTTTGCACTGCCAGCATGTTAGGTTTGGAACAGTCCCAGATTGCTAACTGACGACAGCTTCTTAGCAGAAGCTAGTGGCAGTGTTTACCCTGATGGCACTCTCACAGTCCCAATTCCAGATGAATTATAGCTTGTTCCTATAGAGAGAAAAGACTTTCTCCATATACATACATACATACATATATATGTGTGTGTGTTTTAATTGTCTTTTTTTGTTTTCAAAAATTATTTCCAAGATATTAAAAAATAGTTATTATCAACACAGACACTGAGTCATTCAGGATTTCCCATAATTTAAAAAACAATGTCAGTTTCAAGTGTCACTATAGAGCTCAAGGAATCCATCATTCATTCAATTCTAACCATATGAAAACTAACCATGTGTATAGTGTGTACTTTTGTAGGTATTCATTTGAATGGCAAAATTATATTGTCCATATATTTTAAATTAGAATACAATTTGGTACCTCTTAGTAGTTTCTCATTCTTATATCTCTGACTGTAGAAATACTTTCCATGAAATGTGGTCAGTCCTATTCATCCCCAGATTTTTAGATGCTGCCTGACTAGTCTGATTTTATAACATGTCCTCTTTAATTTCCATTCCTCTGTACATTTACTGTTTTTGTAAAAAAAAAAAAAAAAAAAAAAAAAAAAAAAAAAAAAAAAAAAAAGAAATTAAATATACTTTGGGAATCATACTTGTAATATTTCTGGTATGAAGATGGTACTTATTATAAAACCCAGTAATTTTAGTAAATGGTGATCTGAAGAAAATATTTTCTTTAAAACTATTTTTAGGGTATAAAATGTTTTACATCATTCACCTTCAAAATCAGTTTTCTAAAATTTTACCAACTAACTACAGTTGTGTCAAAAAGCTTTCAAATCTTTTTTTTAAAATATATTTTATTGATTTAAGAAAAGAAGGGAGAGGGAGAGAGAATTAGAAACATCAGTGATGACAGAGAACCATTGACTGGCTGCCTCCTGCATGCCTGCTACTGGGGATTGAGCCTGCAATCCCCGCATGTGCCCTTGACCTGAATTGAATATGGGACCCTTCAGTCCACAGGCTGGCTAGGACTCAAAATTTTTTAGAAAAAAATTCAAACTTAAAATTACCCAAATACTGTGTCATCAAAAATATTTTAGATCATAGGTTATATGTGTATAAGGTTTCACTATATTCATCTTTCTATGTTTCTGTATATTTACAAATTTCATAACTTTTTCAAATATAGCAAAACATGAATTTTATGGAAAGCTTGATTTTAATTCTAAACCAATGTCACATTTGCTATTGAGTATAAGTTATAAAAAAAACTTGTGTTTTATGGCTTAAGAGAATATTGTTTGTTATATAATTATATTTCATTAATATGTGTCATATTTTAATATGTAGTAATTAATATTTAATAGAATTAGTAAATCTATTAAATGACTTAAATTTTAACATTACATTTTTATTTTGTTTTTTAAATATATTTTATTGATTTCAGAGAGGAAGGGAGAAGGAGAGAGAGAAACATCAATGTTGAGAAAGAATCATTGCTTAGCCTCCTGCATGCCCACTACTGGGGATCAAGCCTGCAATCTGGGCATGTGCCTTAACCAGGAATGGAACTAGTGATCTCCTGGTTCATAGGTTGATGCTCAACCAGTGAGCCGCCACAGATGAGCAACATTATATTTTTATTTTTTTCCCCATCACCATTTATCCCCTCTACGCATTCTTGCACCTCCCTTCCCCTCCCTCTTCCCTCCCCGCCCCTCAATGCCCATGAGTTCTCTCACTTTTTTTCTTTTTGGCTTAATCCCTCCACCATCCCAATACCCCTCCCCTCAACCAGAGCTGTCTGCCTGCTATCTATTAATCTGTCTCTAGTGCAAATTTGGCCTCCTCCAGGGGAAAGTTTCTTTTCCTTTGAAGTCAAAAACTCTTGGTATTTGTATGCTAGACAAACACTACTCATAATTTTCAATCTGACATTTCCCCTCAGGTTAGACTTATCCATAAGCTAGTGTTGGGGAGGGCGAATGAGTCACAGTCATTTTGAAGCATCAATCTTATATAAAAACTGCTGTTTGAAATTTTAACCCTACTATTTGGCTTCTGTAAATGCTTGCTTGCTTAAATAATAAGGAAAATAAGACTACTCCCACTTCAGAGAGGCCATTAAACCTTCCCTGGATGAAATTATCAGTGCTGGCACCAGGCCAGGCCTTTGGTTAAAGTCTCAAGGCCCCAGCACATAGGGGCTCTTTAAGAACTTGCAAAGGGGGCCGGAAACACCCCATATTTGGGAGGCCAAGAAGATAAAAACATATAAATAGGGGAAATTCCTCCAAGTTGGGGCCCAGAATTTGAGAGACATTTTCCTCTGGACCTGCGCGTAATAAATGTAACTCCATCTCTCTAATTATTGCTTGGTTCTTCTCCAGTTTTCTGTAACAATTTAGGTTTTACTGTCAATTTTCTAGGGTAATTAATGTGTTTCATTTTACTTGAAAGATGATTTAGAAATACGATTTCATGTTGAGTGCCCTTAGGGTTATAGTTATTCTTTCTCAAATAGGCTCCTACTTTTATACAAACTCAAATAAAAAGGAAAGATGATATGCCCTACATGCATCCCAATAGTTCCCTCTCAAACACAATGACAAATAGATCTCTTAGATTTAAATGGCATAGTAGATATACAATAATTTATATGAGGTATTATGATATAATGAAAATATGGAAAATTTCAAGAGTTTTCCAGAAGTCAGTTTTACCATCATTTTTATTTTCTGATTATCTTTCTAGTCTTAATAATTTATTTTATCTTATTCAATATAATTTTATTTTACTGAATTATATTTTAATCTACTATATATATATATTTTACTCTTATTTCACTCTCTCATTTGTAAATATGCCACTAGAAAAGAAAAACCCTATTTCTAAATTTATTTGGGGATTTTTTTTCTTTCCTTTGTTTGAGTTAACCAAACCTATCTAACTTTTAACATGTGCAATGACAAATACATTTTGTAAATGTTTTTAAAAACTGTCCAAGGAATGTTCCATCCGATAACATTATCTCGTTTCTCATTTTCAATACGCAGGGTGTGCTTTGTGCAGCTCCCCTAATCTTTATCATCCCATCAGCATGTTATCTGAAACTGTCTGAAGAACCGAGGACACACGCCGATAAGATTATGTCCTGTGTCATGCTCCCCATTGGTGCTACGGTGATGGTTGCGGGGTTCATCATGGCCGTGACAAATCCGCAGGACTGCACGCACGGCCAGGAAATGTTCTACTGCTTTCCTGACAACTTCTCTCTCACAAACATCTCAGTTTCTCCTTTTCAACTGACAACTCAACTTTCACATTTAAATATCAGTACCTTTCAATGAGTTGACTGCTTTAAAAAATATGTACATCTTCATAGACTTCTTAACCACATAATAGCATTCACACATGTTTTAGTGTCTATATTATAAAATTATTACCTTGGCATTTATTAAGACCTGGCTTTCCTTATTCTTTAGCTCAATATGAAATATAAAAAGAAAAATGAAATCCATTTTATCTTAAACTGGGACAAAATAAATGTTTTGTTTTACTGACTGCTGCACTAATCTTAATTTCAGAAGGAAAGTGAAGCCTTTGACATTTGCTGTCATCCTCTCAAAGCATTATTCTTTTATTTAATACTAGAGGCCCAGCACACAAAATTGTGTGGGTAGGGTCCCTAGGCCTGGCCTCCATCTTCTATTCGTTCGCCAGTCCCCAGGCCGAACACCGCCTCTGCTGCCGGACTGTCTGGCCATTATATCTCCAGCTCATCCCTGGCTGCTCGGGGCTCAGGCCTGCGGGAAAGCAGGTGCTGGCGACTTCACCTCCATGCGCATGCACCGGGCCAGCCGCTGATGGCACGCACTGCCCGCTTGGGGCCACTCACGCAGGTGCTGCTGCCACCGCCACTACTGCCGCCTGCTGGCACTGCCACTGCTTCTGGGGCTTGAAACGCTAATGGAAGCTGTGAGGCGCACCCACGACCTACCCGCCCCAGCATGAGCGGCCCCAAGCAGGCAGCGCGTTCCATCAGTAGCCGGCCTGGTGCACATGCATTCAGATGAAGTTGCCGGCACCTGCAGGCCTGAACCCCCAAGCAGCCGGGGACGAGCTGGTGATCCAAACGGTCTGACAGCCAGCTTGGTCCTCCCACCACCCACCCCGATTACCCTGTTCACCATCGCTGATCCATCAGAGCCTGCAGGCCGGGGGCAGGGACCAAGAGGTCAGCTGTTCAGCCTGCTCAGCAGTCCCCAATCCTGCCCCACCCTGCTCACGGGCCCGGGGGGGTGGGGGTGGGGAAGGGACCAAGAGGTGGTCAATGCCACCTCATGGTGACTGGTCATTTGGTCATCATGGTTGTCACGGACACTGACTTTTTATATATATAGATGTGAGACAACATATTCTTCTTTCAAATAAGTGGATGATTATTGGTATAAATTTTGTATGTGTGCCCTTTATGAAAAACAAGCAAGCAAACAAACAAAAAAGCCCACAATTTTTGTCTTTTAAAGTCTATGGAATCGAAGGGAAGAGAAGGGAAACTGTTAGAGAGTAAATATTCTGAAAGCAAAGTGAAGCTCTCATTATAATTTCAGCAGCATCCCTTGTTTAGAAGGAAGTGAATCCCTGGAGAAATGAGTAAGGTCCTTGCTGTGTTAAGAGCATGAATAATAGACTGGATTTACGGAGCAAGGTATGTGAGGAATCTACCTCCCAACTTTTGATCTTGTGAGAATATGATGGTAGTGCCATTAAATAAATTATGAAACAGGAGGGCAAAACCCCACAAGTTGTTCTGAGGTAAGAGCCCAATAGATCATTTTGCATCAGCTTTGGGCCTGGGTTGAATTCGAAGTGCTGGCAGGAATATACAACTGGAAGCTGAACTTTCAGACAAGCTTGCGAGAACAATCAGCGCTACAGAAAAGGCATTCTCACTCCTTCCGGAGGCGGGGTGGGGTGGGTGGGGGAGTTCCTCAGAGGAATTCACGGGAGCTTTGGTTGCCTGGATTCTCAGCAGACACTGAGATGGGGTTTGGCATGCAGGGTATTTATTAGGGATCACAGCTAATGGGAGCGAGGAGGAAAGCAGGATTGGGAGGGCAAAGTGGAACTGCAGTGCAGACCAACAGAGCCTCAGCCAAGTCCATAGGGAGTCTGGAGCACACCTGGCCCATCAGCGTTGTCCCTGTTCAGGAGAAATGGCCGGGTTTTAGCACCACCGCCTGCATCGGTCCTTGACGGCGGGCTCCAGGGGAAGGATGTGCCCTTGGGCTAGGCAGCTCTTTGCAGCCAACCAAACCCTAAAGCAACTGAAAGCTGGAAGCTGTCTGCTGGGAGCTGGGGCACCACATGTTTCTTGTAGGGTGTCTGGGAGGCACAGCTCTGTCCACCACAGCTGACCTCAGTTTTAATTAGGATTTCTTATATCTGTCTCTTTTTTTAATTTAAATCCTCACCTGAGGATATGTTTTTATTGATATTAGAGAGAGGAAGGGTGAGGGAGAGAGAGAGAAACATCAATCCGTTGCCTCCCATATGTGCCCTGACTGGGGATCAAACCCACAACTTGGGTATGTGCTGTGACAGGGAATCGAACTGACAACACTTTGGTGCACAGGACAATGCTCCAACCAACTGAGCCACACTGTCCAAGGCAGGAAATGAGGATTTCATGTCTTTATATTTATGACTATCTTTTATTTTTTTCAATTATAATTTACATTTAATATTATTTTATATTAGTTCCAGGTGTACAGCATAGTGATTAGACACTCATATACTCTACAAAGTGTTCCCTCGATATTTCCAGTACCCACCTGGCACCATTCTATGACAATCTTTTAAAAGTAACAACATAATTTGGGACCATCTGGGTGGCTACCTTATATCAAGTATCGCCCAAGATTTTATTTCTCACCTTTTCATTTATATTTCAATCAAGTTGACAATTCATAGTATTATAGTAATTTCTGCCAAATACTGAGACAGCATCACAAGCAGAGTTAATACATACATACATGGTGTGTTTGTACAAATCACAGGCAAAAAAAAAAAAAAAAAAAAAATTCCACAGGAAGTATATAAAGGAGAGTTTCACAGTCATTTGAATAATGAAGTGGTGAGAGCTGAGTCATCGTGTGTCTCGCATAGTAAGAAAGGCCTATTGAAAGCAAAGGAAGCTGCACCTTAGCAGGCAGATCCATACTCAGGCTTAGAGTGGTGATTTTGCTTCAATTAAACATCGTGCATGCCACTAAATCAATTTAAATTGGCTATGAAGATTTCCTGTATTTAATTTGTAGATTTTACAGTTGTTCAAGAATCATAAGGTTAAGTAGTTTGTGGCTATTTTTAGATTGCTTTGATAAAATAATAATTCTTTCATTCCATACTGAGGGAATGTAAGAAAAAAATTTTTAGCAGCCTTTCTCTACATTACTCAAGACTGAGAAACACTGACCTACATAGTTATTAGATAAGATCATGAGAGATGAGCTTTCCAAGAATGTACAAAGAGAAGCACGTCAAGGATAACGTAATTTAGCACTTAACTGCCTGTTATCTGGTACTTTCGTTATGGCTTCAGATACATTGACCTTGACTCTTCAAGTAAGTCAAAAGTTTTTGATAGGAACAGTGCTACATTAAGGCCTAATAAATATTTGTTCTGGTTTTTTGTTGTTGTTTTATTTTTTTCCGAGTCAACTGTAGAACAAGACTGCCTTGGATGCAGTTATCATACTTTTAAGGTATGATAGAATAAATCTTAGAAACTCACATCTATTTTGCAAGAATATCTGTCTGTTTCATTATTTTGCCACCATTCAGAACTTTAAGAAACCCCCAATCTATTTTCTGCCTCAGTGAGATTTCAAATAAACTCATGCCCTCTCTGCTAATTCTTGTTCTTAACAAAGCAACTTGAGATTTTTAAACCAATTTTTGAAGTTGTCACTACATTTGGACTTACAAAATGCTTAGTTCTTAAACAGGGGAGGAAATGGTATCTTTACACACTAATGTAAACACCCAACAATACATTTCCTTTAAGGATATAGATGGAATTGCATCTGTATAACATAAATTGGGTCCCCATCCATGTCACTGATAATGTGATCTTTTATCTCAATCCTAACTTGAACCATTTTTAAATATCAGAACAGGTAGACTGCCTTGCCTCTGACTATTTCCAATGGTGTCAAGCAATAATTGTTGCCTTTTGTCTTTCTTAAAAGACTCTGAAGTCCAGGTTACCCAACTAAAACAATTCTGATTACTCCTCTGCTGCACACAGTTACTCAGGTAAAGATTAATTTACTGGTCGGAGCAAGCCTCCTTCTGGTTTGTCTGCTGCACTCTACTCAAGAAAGCAGTGCTAGACTCCTTTTTAGTAGCACTGGCCCCTGACAGGACCTGGTATTGGCCAGTATGCCAAGACTGGCTCAAGCATGAACCAACCAGTGACCAGGCGGTAGGGTACCATATATGCTTCACTGACTGTGGTGGGGTAATAATTAACTACACCAAACAGGCTTCTTTAAGAATTTATAATTACTCTAACAAGTATATAAAAGATTTGCCTGGATAACAGAGCCAACTGAGTGGATGAAAGACACCATGAGCTAGAGAACCCCTGGACTAGGAAAGAAAGACAAGAGTGCAATCATCAGCTAAAGCAGCAGGTTCTCAAACTTTCACGTGCCCAGATCACCTGGAGGGCTTGTGAAAACACACATTGCCTGACCTCACCTCCAGGGTTTAGGGTTGAGAAGTACCCTAGGGGTGAGGCCCGAGAATTTACATTTCGGAAAAGTTCCCAGATAGGTGACGGTGCTGCAGTTGAATAAGGTAGGAGGTTGGACATAAGAGAGATGCTAGCTGGGGCCATTTGTTTAGAGGCTGGGCAAAATACAAGCAAGATGCAGAAATGCCACATTGGAGCTCAGGGAAGAAACGGGAGGGAGGCAGGAGGGAGAGCTATTGGCACTTATTAAGTATATTCATCCTTTGCCTCTTTGAAAAATCATTTGGTGATGCTTACTGAGGGGAGAGGAGGAACCAAGATGGTAAGGGTCATGAAGAGTAAGAGGAGAAGAGAGTTAACAAAGGAGAAAATAGAGATTATAATGTAAAGTCAACACAGCTGCAGTGGTTAAACTGAAAGCCTGGCTCAGGGAAAATTACCTGTGCTTCTCAGCTCTTAATCTGAGAAGAAAGAAAATACAGCAGACTAAACTCTCAACGGAATGTCTTAATTGGAAAATTACTCAGGGAACAGAAGTAAAACTGGGTTATACTCATCATGCAGATAAAAATTCATGTAGCTGTCTTTTATAGGATACTTTCATAGTCATTCCCACTAACGTTTGCTCTTCAACAATAAAGATTACCAGTTAATTTAGCTTTGGAAATTTTATTATATTATATATTTACTAGAGGCCCAGTGCACGAAATTCATGCACGAGGGTGTGTGTCCCTCAGCCCAGCCTGAACCCTCTCCAATCTGGGATCCCTCTCACAATCCAGGACTGCTGGCTCCCAACTGCTCACCTGCCTGCCTTCCTGATTGCCCCTAACCGCTTCTGCCTGCCAGCCTGATCACCCCCTAACCATTCCCCTGCCAGCCTGATTGATGCCTAACTGCTCCCCTGCCAGCCTGATCACCCCCTAACCCAGCTGTGGGCAAACTACGGCCCGCGGGGCGGATCTGGCTGTTCTATCTGGTTCTCTTGCTCTCCCCTCTGCTCCTTTACTTTGAATTTATATTAGTTCACACAAACACTCCATCCATGCTTTTGTTCATGCCCTCCGGTCCAGTTTAAGAACCCATTGTGGCCCTCGAGTCAAAAAGTTTTCCCACCCCTGCCCTAACCACTCCCCTGCCAGCCTGATTGATGCCTAACTGCTCCCCTGCCAGCCTGGTCACCCCTAACTGGCCTCCCCTGCAGGCCTGGTCCCCCCCAACTTCCCTCTCTTGCAGGCCTGGTCCCTCCCAACTGCCCTCCCCTGCTGGCCATCTTGTGGTGGCCATCTTGTGTCCACATGGGGGCAGCCATCTTGTATGTTGAAGTGATGGTCAATCTGCATATTACTCTTTTATTAGATAGGATAGAGGTCTGGTGCACGGGTGGGGACCAGCTGGTTTGCCCTGAAGGGTGTCCCAGATCAGGGTGGGGATTCCCTTGGGGTGTGGGGCTGCCTGGGCAAGGTGCCTGTGGTGGTTTGCAGGCTGGCCACGCCCCCCAGTGACCGAAGCAGGAGGCCCTGGTATCTGGGATTTATTTATCTTCCATAATTGAAACTTTGTAGCCTTTAGCAGAGGCCAGGGCAGGCCAGGGTGGGCAGGAATCTTGGCTTCCTCCATCACCAGGGGCAACCCAAGCCTCTGGCTGGCTCCAGCTCCGTGGCCGGCCGCCATCTTGGTTGGGTTAATTTGCATACTCACTCCTAATTGGCTGTGGGTGTGGCTTGGCATAGTGGAGTGATGGTTAATTTGCATTTTCTCTTTTATTAGTGTAGATAGTAACATGTTAAACGCTTTATTTTATTATTTTTTTAAAAGGCACATACAGATTTGGTCTGTCCTGCCTTCCTAACTCCCACTTAATGCTGGTCCTTACCACCTCACACCTAAACTAATGCCATGATCTCTTACCTGAGCATTCTGCCTTCAGGCTCTTCTCCCTTCAAGATGATTTTGTGCATCACTTCAAGAATTATTTTATTAAATGCATGCTTTGATAATACCACTTTCTTTTGCTCCAAAGCTTTCCATGAAACTCTTGCACTTATAGGATAAAGTACAAACTCCATAGCCTATATTCAAAGCTTTCATAATATGACCTCAATGTGTCATTCTGGCCTTCTCTCCCATGACTGCAGGAAGAGAACCCTTATTCTAACTAACATAGCTAAAGCATTACTTCATACCCAAACTGCTCTGTATCCCTTTAGCCTTTGCCCCTGAATTCTTGCCATTTTCTCATCTGAAATGTCCACCCCCACTTTGCCCCTTCAAAATTCTATCAATCCTTTCATCTTCTTTCTCCCTGTGCCATGCCTGACAACTCTAGCTGCAATTTAGTTCTTTCTCCTTTGCAATTCTGTCATTCTCATAGTTATGTTATATGAAGTACCCTTTTCTGTCCAACTAGATTAAAAGTTTCTTGAGGACAGACAATGTGTGTTTTTAAAATATATTTTTATTCATTTCAGAGAGGAAGGGAGAGAGAAAGAGAGAGAGAGAGATCAATGATGAGAGAAAATCATTGATTGGTGGCCTCTTGCATGCCCCACACTGGGGATTAAGCCCACAACCCAGTCATGTGCCCTGACTGCAAATCGAACCATGACTTCCTGGTTCATAGGTCGATGCTCAACCACTGAGTCATGCTGGCTGGGCCAGACAATGTGTTTTAAAGCCTCTTTTTATTCTTTATAGCCCATGGCATGGTGCCTTGAATGTAGTAAGCACTTAAGTATTTGAAGAAAGAGTGATGGTATAAAATGGTTAATTGTACCATGAGCCATACATATTATTTTATTGGATTATTCTAGCTATAATGGTTGTCATTAGCAATTTAATTTTATGCATTTGTCCAACAAGCTGATTTATATAACTAAGTTGGGTTCCTTCTTTTGTTTTATTATGCACAGAACCTACAGAGAAATATTTTGAAATTCTTAAAAAGATCTTCAAGTACATACCAATCAGTACACATCTCTTTACTTGTTTTGACTGCTAAATAAACATTTACTTTATCTTTTTAAATTGTAAGCTCCTTGAACCTAAGACTATGTCATATTTAGTTGCGGTGTGTGTTTTTTTGCCACTGTATGCTCATTTTACTCATTCAAGATGACTGATAAACATTAAATCACTTGAATTTATCTAAGTTAGATGTATTTAACTTAAATGCATACCTCACCAAGAAAACTTACATTAACCCCTTCATTTAATATTATTTGTAAAAAAAAAAAAACACAAAGTGTCAAAACTTTAAACTGAAATGTATTTATGGTCTAGGTGTAATTATCACTTTGCTTAATCTCAGCAGACTGCTCAGTAATTTGATCGAGCACTAAAAACAAGAGGTGGTTTAGGAACTCGCAGGCAACAATATAAGATAACACCTCAGGCAACATATCAGTTTGCAGTTTAAAATTTGAAAGACTTTGGAAATGTTTATTTCCAAGGCACAATGGCAACTATGTATTCATCATGTTTAAGCTTTATCTAGCCAGAAGACAACAGGCTAGTATTAAAACAATGTATCCAGCCCAGGCTTCTTATATTCGGCTCTGATCATAACATTATTCTTTAATTCGTTAGGTTCTGAGAGAAAAAAAAGAGTAAAGCATCTTCTGAGGAAAAAAATTATTTTATCCCCAACTGGCAGTCTTTGGGTGACTTTCTTAAACAATTTTGCATTCTGGTGAAGTGCTAAAAACTGTTTTTTCTAAGTGCCACCTTTTAACTATTGTTCCTCCATCTGCAAGATATAAACAAAATGGAAGTTGAGTCATATGACCTTGGGTTTTATGTGCTCTATGTCTCAAAGGGCCTAGGAAACACTCAGAAGGTTCTCCCTATTCTAGAAGACAATCTGACCTTTCAAAGTAGACATTTTAAACAAGAAAATAAGAAATTAAAAATAAGAGCTTCAGGTGAAAAATGTCTTTGGAATAATTGATTCAATAAGTGTAACCTAAATGCCAGCTGAGGATGCCCTGCTCCCAGGTGATGTGGTTAAACCTGATCATAAACCCATTCCAGTCAGGAGCCTATTCCATAATTTTGGCAAATTCTTCTGGCTTACTCTCTCATGTTTCTCTAGACCATCAGAAACTAGTGTTCTTTTGCTCTGAATCTTAAAACTTTATGAACTGATACAAAACACAATCCCACACAATCCCGTCTCAGTTTCCATAAAAGTCCGCTCACATCATGCATTGTATAACTATTGCTGTTGCATCTTTTGAAGATTTAGAGTGGTTACAAGAAAGGGTCACATCCCAACATACAGCCTTCAACCTATCTTCAGAATTCACCATCTAAGTGTTTCCTTTACTTCTCTCATTTTCCATCTCCTTCTTCAGATTAATGAGCAATTATTTCCCAATGACTTCCTCAGTGATGAGCCAGCACCTCCAGGCCTTTAGAGGACCCTTTCCCACTTTACCCCACACTTTGTCATTCTGTTCCTAAAAAGAATTCAGATGGACGCCGTCAACACATGCACATTTTTGTTTCATTTTCTTACATATATGTATCTTCTTATTTACATTCTGAATTACATCCCTGGTGACTGCTTTCCATTCAAAGAGAAGCCCAGAAGGCGTGTGCAATGCATAAAAGTAACATTTGGGTTCATAGCTTTAACTGGGAGCTGTTCTACCCCAATGGGTCACAGAAGGTTGACCAGCTTTTACTGTGGTTTCTCAACATAGTGAACCCACATGGTATAGATCTGTGCTTTCACAGTTCCCTGTTGCATATTTTCAGCCATTGTAGGTTTTTACCTCAACACCTGTTCTATTCTCCAAACAAACGCTTTGTAATGCCTATTATCTTTGCATGCTGGTCTTTCAGAATTAGATTAGATCAGGCCCAGCTGTAGTGGGTGGGTAATCATCTGCTTTATAAGTGAGGGCAATCTGAAAAGTCTACTTACTCATTTTTTCAGACATCCTCCATGGAATGCTACCATGGCAGCTGATATTGTTTATTGCTCTTCAGTATTTAAAATATAGACATCCCATCATAACACTAGGTCACAAATTAGAGGATCCAGATTAACAATTAGAACGTGTAATTCTAAGAGGATAAGAATGCTACCTTCCTCACTTCTCTCCACTTCTCTAAATCCCAGCAGGACTTAATATTTTGCTCAAATGTCTTCTTTCATAAAAGGTCTCCCCAGCCTTCTCCAGTAGACCATAACTTTTCTTCTGCAAGGCTATGGGTCTGACAATTAATAGAAGGAACAATCCAAGTATAAATAAGAGCTTTCTAACAATTAGAGATGACCAATGGTGGCATAGGCTACTCTGGAACTCACTGAGCCTTCTGTGCCTGGAACAACTTAGAGGTTGGGCAGACAAATACCCACAGTGTGGTAGGAGCAAGTCGTGTGCTGTATAAACATTCAGCTTGGTGATCTTTAAGGTCTGCCCTAATACTGAGCTTCCCTACTGCCTTGGGTGCTCTGATTAAATAAAATACAGAGCTGTTACGGAATGACTTCATTATATATTTTTGCGTGTCTTTTTATTTTTCCTAAATAAATATTAAACAGGGGAGACAATAGGCAGATATGCAGCAGCACCACAAAGTATCCGATTTCTAGGACTAGGTCACACAAAAGATGGGAGCTCACAGAGAGTTAGAAGGATCCTTTAACAACTGCACTTATTCTACTGTGAAAAATAATATAAACAGAGGCACTTCAAAAATGGAGTCAGAACAGTCATTTCCAGAGGAACTGCCTTACACATCTTACTCTTCAAACCTTTGGAATGTTTAAATTGGGCAAAATAACCTCTGGACTAGGTCAACATTGTATTCTAAACAACTGTTTGCAAAGCTAACAGGAAAGCAGACATTCTGACTACCAGACTGAAAATTAAAGACATTCTTTAGGATTAGCTCTATCATGTACAGTTGAGGAATAACTTAGCTTATTTGTACCTATAGAAATTACTCCCTTGACTTAACACCAACAGCAATGCCTTCCTTCTATTCATGTCATTCCCCTTCCCCCATTCCCTTCCCATAAAAAACACTTGCCTTCACACTCCTAATCAGAACCATAATTGGGTTTCTGCCTTAACCAGTGCTTCCCAAATAGTTCTTCTTTTGTTATCTCAAATGAATACTTTTATTTTTAGACTAACACTACCATTGGGTGTATGCAGGAATTTATTGCTGCCACTGCTGACCAGCATGCAAGACCAGTTCTCATTCTCTTCCTTGTCATCATTCCTGATTTTCTACTTAAGGGAAATATATTTGCAGGAAACACAGTTTAATAATGTGCTAAATAGGTCCATAACTCTTTAATTGTCCCCTTTGATTGCAGAAAATTCCCTAAGAGCATAAATAGCACTCAACCACAGAGAAGATGAACACAAATGCATCAAAATCATATTTCAGTTCACAGATGTGTAGCAACTATTGGTGATTATGAGCTGGAAGATGATTATATTGACCCAAAAAGTATGATTCTTGGACCATCAGCACTGGCATCAGCTGGGAGCTCTTTGGACAAGCAGAATATCAGACCCCAGCCCGAGCCTACTGAACCAGAATCTGTATTATAACAAGAGCCCCAGGTTGTTCTTAAGTTTGAGAAACACACTAATGTATAGGGAGCCTTGTCCATTGGGAGGAAAGCTTATTAGAGTTATACAGGAAACATTTAAATAAGAAACCACCTCTTGGAGAGTCTATTATGTCCACACCAGGGCTTTTATACTAATGAGAAAGTGCGATAACACATTTCGGGGGGATTTGGGAAGAAAAAACTATTATAAATCATTGATTCATGGCTATAACACTTAAGCCCATTTCTGTTTGTTGTGGGTTTTCCCCCAGAATGAGCATGCATCCAAAAAATGATTTTTCCACCCTGGCCTGGTGGTTCAATTAGTGACCAAAAGGTTGCGGGTTCAATCCATGGTTCCATGGTCAATGTTTACACTAATCAATGTTTCTCTTTTACATCAATGTTTCTCTCTCTTCCTATCCCTCTCCCTCTCTCTCTAAAATCAATAAGAAAAAAATTTTTTTTTCAACATTATCTAAAATTGAAACACATTAGGCATACCTTTGTTTTTAAATCATAATGACAATTTCTTTTTAACTATGGTAGAAACAATGCTACAAATGAAGAAAACTTATTTTTAAAGATTTTTAATTTATATTTAGAGCGAGAGTGAAACATTGCTTGGCTGCCTCCTATAGACCTTTACCAGGGATTGAACCTGAAACCTAGGCATGTGCCCTGACCAGGAATCAAACCAGCAACCTTTCAGTACTTGGGACAATACCCAACCAACTGAACCACACTGGCCAGAGCAAAAGAACCTTTAAGACATCCTGTTGATTTCTAGTTTGTATGTAAAAAACCCTAATGAGTAAGTCAGAACATTTTTACCATGGGAATTAATTTACTTTAAATTTTTTATCATATCTGTTATCAAACAAATGGGGGGGGGAGGATGGAGAGGAGTGTCACTACAATAAATGTTTAAAGCCTGAACATAGTATTTATTTTAAATGCATCCAGAGAACATAGATAAATGCATGAAAGGCATCAAAAATATTCTTTATGTTGCCTCTAGATTGAATAAGTAGTTGATTAACAAAATATCCACTATCATAAGACATACTCTTTAATTAGACTAAAGAACAGCTTAAAATGCATTTTAGTTTAATAAAGAGGAACATGTAATTCCATTGTTAACATTAAAAGGTTAATGAAAGAAATATGCTCTATTGAGAACCAAGCAATAACTGAGTCACAGACTTTAAATTTTGTGAGGGTCTGGTATTCAGAGAAGGCCGGATATTCTTTGTTCTAACTTCAACAACTCTTAACTATGAGGGTGAGCCACAAAACCAGGTCAAGGTGAAGGCCACTGGGGTTTCTCCTGTCATTAGTGTGACAAGGCCCACGTCCAAAGTAAGAAGGATGAATCTCAGCTTGATCCTTATCCATGTAAGCAAGTGATTTAATCTTTCTGATCTAATTTTCTTCCTCTGTAAAATGAAGAAATCATTGTATGTTCGGTTACTGTGAGTGTTTTCCCTATGGTAAGTAGATCCAAATTATTGATAATTTGAATGATTATGTACTGTATTACATTTACTTATTTTCTGTCATTAGGGTTTTTTTCTTTTTTCTTGATGAATTAACAAAAAAATATCATGCCTTTACAAATAAATAAATTTGGTATTTACCTTTTAATTTTATTAATGATCATTTTATCTAATGAAGTTTTCATTTTATATAGCCAAATATATTTGATATTTTTCAACAGTTTTAATAAAAGCTGTCAACTCAAGATAAACTATTTTACACAAACTATCTTCTAGTTTTGAATTAACTACAATTCACTCATGTATTTTAAAGTATTTTAATTATAAAATTATAAAGTACACATTGTAAATAAAAATGGAAGGACAAAGCATAAAAGAAAAAGGAAAATCACCATACTATTAATATTTTGGTTAATTGCTTTCCAATCATTTTCCTTTGGGGATAATGCTATTATATGACATAACAAGAAATATATAGTGGGTTTCTGCCTCCAGTTCCTGACACAGCTCCTAAAATCCTTGGAATTTTTTAAGTGATAAGGATGCTAGGATCATTGCTTGTTCTAATATATTGGTCTTTGACTGAAATTCCTGACATAAGAGCTAAGACCCTTGAAATCTTGGATTAAGAGTATTTTATTTTTGGCGGGGGGCATTGTGCTAATCAGATGACTGGTGGCTAGAGGCACCTAGATAGTTTCAAGTTCAGAGTTTGTCACCAGAAAGGCCAAGGCAAAAAAAAAAACAAAGAAAGAAAAAGAAAAAAGGAAGCCAACGCATAATTAGAAGATTGAACTTTCAACCCCATTTTCACCCTCGAGGGAGGGAGAGAGAACTGTTCTAAATGACTTTAAAACATTATTTTGGCTGTATATCCTAAGAAAGATATACTTTAAGGACAAAAAGAACAATTAAAAAACCACGCACTTTTATATAATTGTATTGATGATATTTGTGTTAGTATAGGCATTGTTATTTCAAGGATATTATATGCATATTGTGGCTCAAGGAAAATAAGTAATTATAATGATGTCCTTAAAAATTAGGATTTTGGACATGGGATGCAGATAAAACATTAATAAAATTTTGCAAAATTCCTATAATCCTAAAATTGAATTGAAAATACCCAATTCAAAAAACATTTTATCATAAAAGACTTAAAAACTTATTGTCTAGCTCTGTCCACTGCAAAGGCCTAGAAGCAATGACCAGTGCATAACATACAGAGCACAGCAAAGCCAAAACTGTGGCCTCCAAAACCATTCCTCCTGAACGGAACCAAGGCTCCTGGGAGAAATGGCTCAATGCAGAAGTGGAACAGAAAATGTGTAAGGTAAGAATGGAGTACTATCTGATGACAGAAAACAAAGAAGTAGAACCATCAAAAGAACTTGGAAGTCAACTTAAAGAGGTTTGCCTGCATTGTTCAAAGATGGGACAATATGAGTATCAATCAAGATAATAACAACAGTGGTTTAAAATAAATCTTGTATGTGTTAAAAACACACACAAAAACTCATCATCTTTGAAAGATTCAAAGGAATTAATGCATTAATCTGAAAACAAACAAGGAGAAAATCAAGCATTTTTGTAGTCTTTCCTTTACAAGCTGTACTACTGGGTAACCAAAGAATTGATGGAAGGAAGTTTCTCTTTATTAAATTAATCCAAATAATGGAAAGGGAAAGCTGGAATTCAAATATTGCCATTTTGTGACCCCTAATGAATGAATGAATGTAAGCATTGATCATTAATAGCTGCCAACACTACAAAAAGAGATAACCAGATATTATTTGTTATCAATAGAAAACTGCAACCCTGCCTATCAAGTAGTCTGGGGGTGGGGTGGGGATTAAACTTGAATTATAAAAACTCTAAATCTAAGTTATAATTTTTAGAAAAGAAAGAGGACAGAGAAATCTATTAAATGACACCATTGGAATGAGAAATTCACACATATGGAAAAATTCTATGTAGCAAATAACTCAATTACTTCAACAATAAATTGCAAAAAAAAAAAAGGCAGGGAGAGAAAGAAAGAAAAAGAGAGGAAGGTAGGAAGGTACAGAGGGAGGGAGGGAGGAAGGGAAGAGAGAAAAAAGGAAACTATTGATAAAAAGAAACTTAAGAGACATGTGCTGTACCCATCTTTTACAGATATACACTGAATTATTTATGGGTGAGATTTGCTTCAAAATGATCCGTCAGGTAAAACTAGATGTGGATGAAGGTATTCATGAAACAAAATTGTCCATAAGTTGATAATTTTTGTATACCTGAGTACAAGGATATTATGGGTGTTTATTATACTACTCTTTTCCTGTACGTATATTTGTAATTTTCCACAAGAAAATTTTTTTAAAAGAACAAAACACTTTTGGAGTATCCCCCCTGAGGGGAAAAGAGGGAGGGAATCTAATCACAAATACCCTTGTGGCCCACAGGGAATAAACTGCATAGTCTGAACTTTTTGGAACTTCTTTTTCTTTCCTTTTTTTTTAGCATTAAAAAAAATGTGTGAGCTCATAATTTTGTGGTTCTTATGAAAAAAATGTTATCCTTTAACTAATATCTGTGGCCAACCTAAAGAATTGTATAAGTTGAGGAGAAACCAAGATGGCAGCACAGGTGAACACCTAAACTGCTGCCTCGCACAACAATTTCAAAACTAGAGCTAAAAGTCAGAATGGACATCATCCAGAACCACAGGAAAGCTGGCTGAATGGAAATCCTACAACTAGAAGGAAAGAGAGGGGCACACGGAGACTCAGAAGAGCTGTAAAAGGCTGAGGTACGGAGACACGCGTGCAGAGAGGACAGGAAGCTGAATGCCTGGCTAGCTTTCTCTAGCAGGAGAGAGACAGAAGCTCCCGACTGCACTGAACCCCAGTTCCGGGTGAGACCCTGGGGTGCCAGACTCATACGGGGGGAGTCTGGGCTGTCAGGAAAAGTGAGGAGCGTACGGAAACTCAGGGGAGCCACGAAAGGCAGAGGTCTGGAGGCATGCGCGCAAGTGCGCACAGAGAGGACTGACTGTTGAGTGTGCCACTGGCTTTCTCTAGCGGGAGGAAGACAGAAGCTCCCAACTGCACTGAACTCTAGTTCCGGGAGAGAATCTGGGAATCCAGATTCACTGGGGGAGAAACTGGACTGTCTGGCAGCAGGCAAAACTTGAGGGTGGCTTTCTCTCAGAGGTGCCTGCAGTGATTACCGAGGGACACTGAGACCCAAAGGCCTCATAAGGCAGGGCCAATGGGAAGCCAAGGCTGTCTGCTCAGCCCTGAGACTCCACCCCATCCAATCTGAGCACAGGGGCTTTTGCAATTGCAAGTCTTGTCTCATAAGGCTGTCTGCAGCACAGAAGTTCTCCCAGCATAGACATAGCTGATCCTCACAGCCAATTGGCCTGGAGGTCAATTCCTCCCAGTGATACCAACAACAATCAAGACTTAACTACAACAAGGCTGTATACACAGTCCACAAAGGGGTGCACCAAGAGTGTCCACCTCAGGTAACTGGGGAGGCTGAGCCACTGGGCCATATAGGAAACCTAGCACACAAAGCTACTCTACCAACTCAGGGAAGCAGCAAAAATGCGGAGACAAAGAAACAGATCACAAACGAAAGAAATGGAGGAAAGCAAACGACTGGATATAGAGTTCAAAACCACAGTTTTAAGGTTTTTCAAGAATTTCCTAGAAAAGGCCAATAAATTTAGCGAGATCCTCGAGGATATGAAAAAGGATCAACTAGAAATTAAACATACACTGACTGAAATAAAAAATATTATACAGAGACCTAACAGCAGACTAGAGGACCACAAGAATCAAGTCAAAGATTTGAAATACAAAGAAGCAAAAAACACCCAACCGGAAAAGCAAAAAGAAAAAAGAATCCAAAAATTTGAAGATAGTGTAAGGAGCCTCTGGGACAACTTCAAGCATACCAACATCAGAATTATGGGGGTGCCAGAAGAAGACAGAAAGCAAGATACTGAAAACCTATTTAAAGAAATAATGACTGAAAACTTCCCCACCTGGTGAAAGAAATAGACTTATAAGTCCAGGAAGTGCACAGAACCCCAAACAAAGAGGACCACACTAAGACACATCATAATTAAAATGCCAAGAGCAAAAGACAAAGAGAGAATATTAAAAGCAGCAAGAGAAAAACAGTTAATTACCTACAAGGGAGCACCCATACAACTGTCAGCTGATTTCTCAACAGAAACTATGCAGGCCAGATGGGAGTGGCAAGAAATATTCAAAGTGATGAATAGCAAGAACCTACAACCAAGATTACTCTACCCAACAAAGCTATCATTCAGAATTGAAGGTCAGATAAAAAGCTTCACAGATAAGAAAAAGGTAAAGGAGTTCATCAACACCAAACCAGTATTATATGAAATGCTGAAAGGTACTCTTTAAGAAGAGGAGGAAGAAGAAAAAGGTAAAGATAAAAATTATGAACAACAAATACATATCTATCAAAAAGTGAATCAAAAAATCAAGTGAATAAAAAATCTGATGAACAGAATAAACTGGTGAATATAATAGAATCAGGGGCATAGAAAGGGAGTGTACTGACAATTCTCAGGGGGAAAGGGGTTGAGGGGTGCGGAAAGAGACTGGAAAAAGGTCGTACACCTATGGATGAGGACAGTGTGGGGGAGGTAAGGGCAGAGGGTGGGGTGGGAACCGGGTGGAGGGGAGCTATGGGGGGAAAAAGAAGAACAATTGTAATAATCTGAACAATAAAGATTTATTAAATTAAAAAAAAAGAATTGTATAAGTTGATGGAGATAGCTCTTGGAAATAAATGATATTTACTAATTATACTTATTTCCCTGGGTGCAAAAATAAAATGAAGTGAAAATACCATCATCAAGTAGTCTCCTTTCTTAGCTTCCTGTTATTTCTTTTTTAATGTTAAAAATGCAGTTGGCTAGAATATATACAAAGTAAGTTTATTATCTAACTATGTTGGAGACATAATTATTATCATCTACGATTTTTTTATATAGTTTGCCACTATACCAATAGTGACTACAAGACATATAGTTTCCAAATGGAGTGCTCAAATTTAAGGTATAAATAAAAGACTCTAATTGATGGCTTCCCCCACACACACTTGCTTTGGACAAGTTTCTGGGCAATCACAATGCAGGAGGCCCTAAGACCACACAGGGCGGTCATTGTCTTTTTCCCCTTCTCCCAGCAATACCCAACTGTTGTGCTGTCCATAGGAACACAGCGCCTTCAGTATGCATTAACATACACCACTCATTTAGGATTACAGGATCATAGATGAAAACGTTTGAAAAGGCTCAGAATGTCTATTACTGTGTAAGAAAACTCCAGACACAAATTATATAGCCTTGAGGTAATTTGCAAGGACACAGTCTCACATTCCTCAATAAACTTGGCACACGTTTAAAGCCTTAAACAGTCTGTTCTTGGATGGCCTCACTTTTATTCCCCTTGGAGGCAGCTGGCCCCTCCTTTGGTCTTGACCTAGGGTCACTGTCCTTTCGTGCTGGGCCTACCATCATCCCAGGCCTCCTCTGACTTTTACTTCTGTAGATTTCCTAAGCCCCTAGAGAGTCAGGCTCCTTTCCAGCCTGGGGCGCGAGTCAAGTTCTCTGCACTCACATGGAAACTATTCCAAGTGTGAGCTGAGAATTTTCTGACTAACCTTCCTCTGGAGTCTGGGCAATGGCGCAATTTACCTGAACTAGCCATCCTCCCGTAACAGATATTTTGGGGGTTTTCTTAATTATTTTACTTTTCTCCTCTCTTCTTCCTATGCTTCACAAGAATTGGTATTATTCTCTTTTCACTACTGATTGTGTATAGCAAAGGATTCCCCACCACTACCTTCAACTCCAAATTCCAGTCACAGTTTCTATGAATATGGGCAAGCTCAAAATACATCCTTGGACTTGTAAACTCTGTCTGACTGTCGAACCCTTATCACAGATGCTTTGGCCCAACAAAACACAGAGAATGACACTTTTCAGCTTAAATGCACATTTGTGGCAGGTTTGTGACAGTCATGTGTAACAAACATCCCTAGGGATCACCCAGATCCCCTTGGATCCTATCTTCAGAGGACTGACTTTAAGCTGCTGGAGTCCCTTTTGTCCTTATTCTTTTTTAAATTTATTTTATTCTTTATTGATTAAGGTATTACATATGTGTCCTTATCATCTCCATTGCCCCCTCATCCCCCCACTCATGCCCTCACCCCCCTGGTGTCTGTGTCCATTGGCTAGGCTTTTATGCATGCATACAAGTCCTTCGGCTGATGGCTTACCTCCCCACCCCCAACACTCCCCAGCCTTCCCACTGTAATTTGACAGTCTGTTCAATGCTTCTCTGCCTCTGTATCTATCTTTTTATTCATAAGGTTATAATGTTTATTATCCATAAATGAGTGAGATCATGTGGTATTTTTCTTTCACTGCCTGGCTTATTTCACTTAGCATAATGCTCTCCAGTTCCATCTATGCTGTTGCAAATGGTAAGAATTCCTTCTTTCGCCGAAACCGGTTTGGCTCAGTGGATAGAGCGTCGGCCTGCGGACTGAAAGATCCCGGGTTCGATTCCGGTCAAGGGCATGTACATTGGTTGCGGGCACATCCCCAGTGGGGGATGTGCAGGAGACAGCTGATCGATGTTTCTCTCTCATCGATGTTTCTAGCTCTCTATTCCTCTCCCTTCCTCTCTGTGAAATATCAATAAAAAAAAATAAAAATAAAAATAAAATAAAAAAAGAATTCCTTCTTTCTTTACTGCAGCATAGTATTCCATTGTGTAGATGTACCACAGTTTTTTAATCTACTCATCTGCTGATGGGCACTTAGACTGTAGAGCAAAAGAAACCATCAACAAAACAACAAGAAAGCCCACTGCATGGGAGAACATATTTGCCAATGTTATCACTGACAAGGGTTTAATCTCCAATATTTACAGGGAACTTACACAACTTAACGAAAGAAAGATAAACAACCCAATCAAAAAATGGATAACAGACCTAAATAGATACTTTTTGAAAGAGGACATAAGGAAGGCCAAGAAACATATGAAAACATGCTCAAAGTCACTAATCATCCGAGAGATGCAAATCAAAACAACAATGCGGTACCATCTCACACCTGTCAGAATGGTCATCATCAACAAATCAACACATGACAAGTGCTGGTGAGGATGTGGAGAAAAAGGAATCCTCGTGCACTGCTGGTGGGAATGCAGACTGGTGCAGCCACTGTGGAGAACAGTATGGAGTTTCCTCAAAAAACTAAAAATGGAGCTCCTATTTGACCCAGTGATCCCACTTCTAGGAATATATCCTAAGAAACTAGAAACACCAATCAGAAAGGATATATGCACCCTTATGTTCACAGCAGCACAATTCTCCATAGCTGAGGTTTGTCCTTATTCTTTATAGGGATAACCAGAAATGCCCAAGAGGCAGGCGCTACATTCCGGGGAAAACCCAGAGCCAAGTACTGACTTGTGTGGAAGTTTGACAGCCCATTTTTTGCCTCAAAGTGAAACAAATCTGAGATGTAATTTATGTTCTAAAGTACCTGGTGGAATCAGTCTGAGGCTGAAATTTCTCTCTCACTTATTTTGTCCCTCTTTTCAATCCTGCTTTCTCCATTTCCCTACCTGTTTCTCCCAGGAGCACGTCCTTACTGAATCTCAAATATTTATACATAAATCTTCATCTCAGGGTCATCTTCTGGAGAATTTAATCAAAGAGTTCTTACTATTAAAATGTCAGCGTTAAAGTACAATCAGTCCCCTGAATTCTGCAAAACTGATCATTCCAGATTTACTGAAACGTGGAAGGAGAAAGTTTGTGTCTACATTCTAGCTCCAAAAATCAAGAGATAAAATTTTCCCTTGCTAATTTTTTAGATTGTATTTTCTTGGATAATAGCTTCTTTTAAAACTAATGTTCAATTACATATTTTTAAGAATCAAAACTTACTTGTATGAGTTTTGTTTTTAGTAACAATTGCCAGGAAAAAGGAAGAATATAATTTCTACATGTAGTAACCTGAATATAATCTTTTGACCTGAGTCGCTCTCAAATATTCTGGATTTTTTTTCTTAATACCATATGGTTCAGAAATATGATCAAACAGCTTTGGTTTAAGTCAAACTTTAACATGTTTCCAAGTGTATTATGTAATATTTAAATATAACTACTTATATTTGATATTTTAATTTTTTCACTTAATATTATATCCTTGAAGTTTTTTCATGTTACAAAGATATTTTCAAATACATCAAACTCATATTAATTGACACACATTTTTATGGTAAATTTTATTTTTTCCAATTTTTTTGAACTATGAATATATATATATATATATTATAAACATTTTTTAATCTGTGTATAAAATATCTGGAAAAAATACATCAAAATATTATACTCATGTTGGAATGTTTTTCTACTTGTCTACATTTTTGAGATTATTATTATAAGAACATTTTATTTTCATAATGATAAATTTTAAACACAATATGAACAATAACATCAAAGAAAAGAGAAGTGTTTCTTTAAAACATTTTTAAAAATATATATTTTTTAATTAATTTCAGAAAGAGGAAGGGAGAGGAAGAGAAAGAAATATCAAGGATGAGAAATAATCATTGATAGGCTGCCTCTTGCTTGCCCCCTACTGGAGATCAAGCCCAAAACCCAGGCATGAGCCCTAATGGGGAATTAAACTGTCATCTCCTAGTTCATAGGTCGATGCTCAACAACTGAGCCAAACTGGCCAGGCAAGAGAAATGTTTAAAAAGCAAAGCTTCCTAAAATATATAAGCTTACATAATTTTCAAAGATTTTTCAAAACATCTTCTACACTGGCCCATAAAGAAAAAATTCCAGATTATGGCTATTTATATTGAAAATCACAAGCCATGTTTCTTCCACCTAGTAGATTGCCTAATACTACATCACAATTCACATATACCGAATAAATGATATTTTGAGGTAAAATATATGTATCGCTTTTATGTAACTTTGTGTTCATTAACTGATTAAACAAGATATTTCACAATGAGCATCACTTTTGATATATTGTTGTTGTTGTTGTTAATCCTCACCCAAGGATACTTTTCCATTGATTTTTAAATAGAGTGGAAGAGAGGGGTAGAGACAAAGAGAGAGAAACATTGATGTGAGAGGGACACTTCGATTGATTACCTCCCATAGGGGCCCCAATCCAGGCCAGGGATCGGGCCTGAAACTGAGATATGAGCCCTTGACTAGAATCGAACCCAGGACTCTTCAGTCTGTGGGCCAATGCTCTGTCCACTGAGCAAAACCAGCTAGGGCTTTTTGATATTTATATTATGTGTAGAAATTCAAAATTCATATTCACATGCAAAACCCAATCAAAAGGAATATCTATTTAACATAAGCAGATTGAACATTAAACAAAAGGAAGATATAAGAATTTAATATTTGTCTTCCCTAAATGCAAACACCAATACAATAATGATTTATGTTTGAGGTTTATACTTTTTATCATAATTTGGCTATTGTTTTACATATTTAGTCACTGCTTTTAATATCACAGTTCTAAGGGAAGCACTTAGTCCAGAAAGTGTTTACATACTGCTGAGTACATTTGACTTCAACTCCAGACTCCTCATTCTTCAAATGCAAACATGTCTTAATTCATTGGAAAGAAAGTACACTTAAGGAGCTAATTTAAGAAATAGAGCATTTCTACTGAGAAAAGAGTTGTGTTCTCATATCAACACCAGATAAATAATGACTTTGTGTTGATGTAAGACTTTTAGTCATTTGTAGGAAAGTTTCCACAGTTATTCTTCCCTTAAATGCATTACAAATAAATTAAACCTGTGACATCTCTATATGGATACTCAAAAAAGCACTCAAATATCTAAAATAGCAAAATATCACCAAACATTAGCTCTTGTTCCATTTTCACTCAGTAATCACTATCTTAGTATTTCTTTTGTTTAGCTGTCCTGTCTCTCAAAAGCAAAACTATGGCAAAAATGGCATAATTCTTAGTAACAAATTAGACATCAGCTGAAGCCATAGGAAAACAATGACAACAAAAGGATGATTTAACATGAGACTGGCTACCATAGGACAATGTTCTGGATAGTCTGTGTCAGGGGGTCTGAGCAATAGAATAACTGTCAGTGTGAGGCGGGCCCATCTGGATTCAGGCTAAACCATGATGTTGCTTGAAGACCTTTCCAATTGCATGAGCTTGTGAGTATACATGGAGGCAAGTCTTTCATGCCATCTACAAAATTAGACCTCTACAACTTTATGGAAAAAGTGAGACAAATGTACTTTCCAGGCAATGATTTAAGAAGGAAAAATATGTGTGAGGTATTAATTATATTGTGATATCTTGCAATACAAGGTACAATAAAAACAAATAAGTTTTTCTTCATCTAAGAGGTACTAGCACTTTTCTTTGATTGAAATGCACATGTACATTAATAAGGTATTTGAAAGAAGAGTTAACATCTTAATAACATGCAATTAATGATGTCTTGCATGAAGTCAAAGCAAGAAAAAATCAGTGTGAATGACCTTTGAATTGAAAAAAGTCAGGTGGAAATACTTTCAGTTATTATTTTGGCTGCATAAAGTCTAAAGCAATGAAAGAGATTGCAAACTTCTTTTACAGAACCCATAGGACTCAATATCATTCTTCAGCAGTGAAGTGAATTCTTGGGAGGAATTATGGCAACTTATTTAGGCTAAAATAAGACGACTAGTAATAACATTATCCTAGTTGTAGTCAGCATGCACATCTCACCTTCACCAACTTTGTGAAGCAATTAAAACAAAAATAAAAACTTTTTTTTGAGTTATTCTAGTAATTTTGATGAGCTATAACTAGTCTATGAAATTTTTCCTAAGATATTTTTCATGCCCTTTATTTATCAGCAAATATGAATACTCCTTATATTTACATACTAATTAACCTTCATTCCTATTTCTCAGAAATATGAATGCACTTAGATGGGCCAAAGACATTGCCAAGCTTTTCACACTGTCTCCTATGTATTGATCTCCTATATGAAATGACCAGGTCTTTTGCTAGGTAAGAGCAGCACGTAGGTTGAAATCCTGATGTGGGGCATTGCCACAGGGAAGAAATGTAAAGTACCCTGAGACCAGGCCTTTTTCCCATCATGTTAAGGCCTGCTGGAGCATCCTTTTAGCTTTTGCTGCTTGTTCAAATATAACCTCGTAAGTTGTGACTTTTAGTTCAAAGACGTCCTTTGCCAATTTCCTTTGCCCTACACCCCTCTCTACTACTTAGAGATTCAGCCCCGCTACCTCTCCCAACTAACATCTGAGGAGTGCCTTTTATTGCCCTGGCCACCCACCAAATTTACCCAGGAAAAGCCAAAACAAATAGCACCACACCGTAGACAGACATTATAAAATGGGTGTCACTTTGTCAGAAGCTTCAGCAGGGGGTCTCGAGGAGTAAGTTGAGGCTAACATAAAAAGACTTTCTGGAGATCTCCACTGCCCAAGGATCAAGGCTCTTCTCAGAAGCAGGAGGGGAGAATAATTTCAGGATGACTTTTCTGACTCTACAGAGCTTGCCACAACCTCTGAGTCTGAGAGGTAAAGGTTATGCTTCTTAACGAGGAGACTGGTAGGTAAATGAATGGCTGCCCAGTCATACCAGGAAAGCGATGGCACTCCAAATGCAGTGGGTTATGCCTGTCCACTAAAAACCCAAGGTGCAATATTTTTCAGTAATGTAGGACTTTACTACCAATGAAAAGCTACTGGAGGGTTTTGAGAAGTGAAGCTGTGTTTTTAAAAGGTTACTGACAGCTCTGCAGAATATAGACTGAAAAGGACAAGAGTGGGGGAGAGGAGGTGAGTCCAGAATTCAGGTAGTGGCTACAGGTAAGAGAAGATGGCCACTTGGTTTAAGATGCTGGCATGTGGGCAATGGCTCTAAGAAAACACTGTTCCATTTTATTTTATTTTTAAAAAAGATTTTGTTAATGTTTTCATTGATTTTAGAGAGAAAAATAGAGACATCAATGATGAAAGAGAATCATTGATCTGCTGCCTCTTGCACGCCCCACAATGGGGACCCAGCCAGAAACCCGGGCATGTGCCGTGACCGGAAATCAAACCTTGACCTCCTGCTTCATAGGTCAACGCTCAACCACTGAGCGATGCTGGTCGGACAACAGTGTTCCATTTTAGAATAGTTTATCTGAGGACCTTCTTTTTGGCAATAGTCACATAGCAGAGTTAATCACAAAGGCCACTTCTAGTACCCCAAAATACAACTGTGTCATCTATATGTAACGGTGTGCCTAGTAGCTGACCTCTCTGTGCTTCAACTTTGTCTTCCAGAAAATGGACTAACAGGGTATTTACCTCATGAAGTTGTTTTGAGAATTAAAAGCGTTAATACATGTGAAGCTCTTAGGGTTTTGCACATAGAAAGTATAAGTACAGCTATTATTATTAGCTTTCTATTTTCTATGCTAGAGTGGCAAATAGGAGAGCATAAATCAAAGTCCTTCAGAATTTACATAAAATTATTACATTTTACATTATAATCCAAAAAAAAGGTAAAAAGACAACCTTGCTTTGTTCCACTGGTAAATATTATCTGATCTATGACGGGCCAGCCAGTCCACAGTAAACAAAATTCAGTTTAGCTCATGACTGATTCCTGCCCTCAGAGTCAAAACACAGGAGTGTTTGAAAGACACAAGCAATGTTTTGTTATCTTAACAGAGTTTCCTTACAAGGGGAAGTTAGCGTATTCCTTTCCTTCTCTCCTTGCATCCTAGGCAATCTCTGACAGTGCCCATGTCTCCTCCATGGCTCCAGCTCTCACTCGAAAGCACTACCTACCCCGAGTCCTTACTTGCCTCCAGCAATCACTGGTCCACCTCTCATCAGATGAATGTGTGGTGAGCAGGAACCAGGAGCTGGACACAGGTTAGAGCTCATACCATGATGAGTAGCCTTTACTCACTCTTGTTTAGTTTCTCTGTTTTCCATCACCAAGGTGATCAATTCCCTGAATTAATTCCCTGTATTTGAAAGATTGAGGGTAGTTTCTGTTTTCCTGGCCAGATGATGAATAATAGGCTATTCGTGGAGTTGATAAAGCAGGACACTTCACATTGGCTAAGACCAGAGCCCTCTATTTACTAAATTACATAAACATTTTAAGGGAGGCTATTTTATCAACCATGAGTTTTCAAAATAATTTTAAATAATGCTTAAACTTTTGTTATTAAGATAGTAGCTGCTTATTTTAGAAAAAAAAAGAGAAGTGTAAAAAATAAAACCTTTTTTTAGTTACTATTGAGATACTTCTCCTGTATTGTACTTGTTTATATCACAGTGATATTCTTTTGGTGGAGCCCTAGCCAGTTTGGCTCAGCGGATAGAGCATTGACCCGCAGATTGAAGCGTCCGGTTTCAGTTCAGATCTAGGCCACATATCTCAGTTGCAGGCTCAATCTCCACAGGAGGCAACCAATCTGTGTATCCCTCACATCAATATTTCTGTCAGTCTCGCCCTCTCCCTTCCACTCTTTGTAAATAATCAATGGAAAAATATCCCCCAGTGAGGACTGCTAAAAGAAACATAAATATTTTTTTGGTGGGGAGCAAGATATGAGCTATTTAAGATAGTATAGACACTAATTTAATATTAATTATTTGATAGCAGAGCTTCAGAGAGATGGAAAGAAAAGGAATGAGGGGCTATTAATCAAGACTCTTTTAAGCCCTCTGGTGCACAAAATGAAGGGCCAGCAGAAAGCAGTGATAGTTACTAAGGAAGAACAAGCAGGCTTTGTAATCCGGGGCTTTCTGCTAGCATGAAACAAGAAAGCACAGAAGGAGAGAAGATGGTTTCTTCCAGGGGCAGAATGGGTACATTCCTTTGTATACACTGAGGCATCCCACTTCATATTCCACCTTAATTCCCAAATAATTTCTCTTTAAAGACTTATCTCTAGAGCTTTCTCGTTTTATCCATGAACACAGAGCACAGTTTGTACACTGCAGATAAGAATACCAGGATGTGTTCACGTGACTTTAATTCCATCTTACAAATCAATTCTTTTATCTATAGGAATTGATGCATTCCAAAGACCTCAAAAATGTAAATTAAATATGTAAGAGTCACTCAGTTGGAAATAACTTACCCCTAAAAGTATAAGATATTCTAGGATTTGAAAGAATGTGAAGAGTTTATTATATCTATCATTTAGCCAACCCAGAAAGTTTACATGCAAACCAATAATCATTATGAATTCATCTATAAAAATCCTCATTAAAATATATTATTCAATTTCTTTTTTATTATTTGCTTTCTTGTTAGTCAGTGTCTTGAGATTTTAAGAAGGCATCAAATATCAAATGATGACCTTGTTTTCAAAGAGAAGAACTACCTTAAGTTTTACGGGGACTACAGACAGCCCTCCTTCTGTACTGGAGGCCAGAGAAGAGTGAAGTAAACGGACCCCCTGTTGGTAAGGCAGAGTTGGCAGCTTTCTCTTGACGACTGAATTCCAAGGCCAAATAGCTCTGAAATTCTTACTGCATCAGCCTTAGTCCTGTGGAGCACATGTGAAGTATCCCATTTTTAAAAAGTATTTAAAATGATAATGTTTTAAAGCTTTCCACTATAGTAGTTTACAATCAGAACGTTATCAAAGGCTACTTCACTTTGATAATAAAATATCACAAAGCATTACAAACAAACTGGCCAACAGATTACTGTGAAAATATAAATATGGCATAGAGTATTGGCCATATTTAAAAAGAACCCAGTTTAATTATATAGCTCTTGTGCCTGAAAGGATACTTGATTTTAAATGCTTTCAACATGATTTTAAATGCTTTCAACTTTAATTCTGAAATAATTTCCCTTCAAAGACTTATCTCTTGAACTTTCTCTTCCTATCCATGAGCACAGGCACTGTTTGTACATTGCATATTAGAATACCAGGATATTACACACATGACTTTTATTAAGTCTTGCCAAAAACTGATAATAATAATTGCTACTGGAAAGGTATTTCTCTTTTTATCCTTTTGTTTTCCCCTTCTCTTTTTCCTCTTTTTCGTTCGCCCTTTCATCCCAGTTCTCTACCTTTCCATCCTCCTCTTCCTTCCTCTTCATGTTTATTTAGCAAAAACCTGGTCCCTAACAGTCCCTCAGGTTTCAACTCTGTCCTGATCCTCATTCCTCTCCTTCTCTACAAAATACATTAACATTTTACATTGATTCTTAGCTCCTTAAACTACTTGAAATCAAGACATTTAAAAATGTAAATTCTTATTTTTGGAAATTAGTGATAATATCTCAGTGTCATGAGAAATTGACAAAATTAATAACAACAATGTTAGAGTATTACCAAGAAAATTCAATGGCCCAGCTGGTGTGGCTCAGTGGTTGTGCATCGACCCATGAACCAAGAGGTCACCAATTCGATTCCGGTAGGGATATCTGCCTGAGGTTGTGGGCTTGATCCCCAGTAGGGTGCATGTAGGAGGCAGGAGATCAATGTTTCTCTCTCATTGATGTTTCTATCTCTCTATTCCTCTCCCTTCCTCACTCTATAAAATATCAATAAAATAAAAAATGTTAAAAAATGCAACAGCTATTGAAAATCAATTATGATGTACTATATCCAAAATGTAACGAATTCACTATACTCTGACTACAATCATATTTATATTTACACTAGAGGCCTGATGCACAAAATCCGTGCACTTGCGGGGAGGTCCCTCAGCCCGGCCTGTGCCCTCTTGCAGTGCAGGAGCCCTCGGGGGATGTCTGACTGACACAGGGAGTGAGCCTAAGCCAGCAGTGAGACATCTTTAACACTGCTGCAGAGGGGGAGAGGCTCCCGCCACCGCCGCTGAGCTCGCCAGCCATAAGCCTGGCTTCTGGCTGAGCGGCGCTCCCCCCATGGGAGCACACTGACCACCAGGGGCAGTTCCTGTGCTGAGCATCTGCCCCCAGTGGTCAGTGCATGTCATAGCAACCGGTCATTCTGCCATTCGGTCAATTTGCATATTAGCCTTTCATTATATAGGATAACCAAGTTTCTGCAGATGATTAAATTAACTCAAATCAAACCAAATTTGAGTTATTTTGTAATAGACTAGTCAGAGCCACAGGCTCACCATGGGTAAGGTTTGGGTGTCCCTTAAAGGAAATTAATATTTCCACTGTCAATCATGGGAAATGAGGAAATCAAGCCCAGGGGAAGGAGGTCTTATGATGGAGTAAAGAAAAAATATTTGGTCTTTCTCAGGAGCTGTGCTTTGTTTGAACTCACCCTTAGAGAGCTATGGAAATTTTGGTGGGGGAACTACCCTGGTCATGTAGAAAGCCGGGAAAGAAGGTCTGGGCCTAACATAATTGTAAATAATCTGTGTTTTCCTTCCATTGCATCATTGTCTACTCTTTTGCTCTTTCCTTTAAAGTTATAGCCCAGTCTCCGTTGTGCAATGAGTAATTAGAAAAAGATCTGAGCCTGGGCATGGGATAAAGGGGGAGTGAGAGCAGCGTTTCCTCCCCCAGATCTGGAATGGGCAGCGTGGCTGTCTCGGTGCATCAGAAGCAGCAGCTCAGGGGCCAGTGAGGAGGCTGAGCAGCAAAGCCACCTGGAGGGGCTGCTTCTAAGCACCCCAGAAGCAGACTCTCAGAAAGGGCTGAGGGAGTGGGTTTCTGGCAGACTAAATGGAACCAGTGTGAGTTACATGTAAGTCCATATTAAATTTAAGGAAGATTAAAAATAATTTGCAGAAGATTCAGATAATAGAAAACTATACAGTGAATTTTAACTCAACATTGTATATATTAAATTTTTTTTATGTATAGGGAAGGAAGAAATGTATAGACTATGTTCTTGAGGCATTTACAATCCACAATAAAAATTCCAAATATAAAGAGGAAATCATAAGGGCCTTAAAAGTACCCCAGAGTTTTATGGGAGTACAGAAGAAAAAAAATATTTCTGAGGTTGAGATTCTGTAAGGTTTCATTTGCTCCAAGAAGGAGGCAATGATGACATAGTCTAAAGAAGAATCCAGGCAACACAGATCTAGGTATAAAACCCATTGCCGCCCTAACCGGTTTGGCTCAGTGGATAGAGCATCGGCCTACGGACTGAAGGGTCCCAGATTCGATTCCGGTCAAGAGCATGTACCTGGGTTGTGGGCACATCCCCAGTAGGGGGTGTGCAGGAGGCAGCTGATCGATGTCTCTCTCATTGATGTTTCTAACTCTCTGTCCCTCTCTCTTCCTCTCTGTAAAAAATCAATAAAATATATTTAAAAAAAACAAAAAACCATTGCCATCATGCACCAGTTAGGATTTGTGTTCAGCTACAAGTAATAGAAAGCCCAGTGCATGAGCTAACCAAATTAAACTTTAGTCTCTTTACCCAACAGGAATTTCTGGGTGGGCAACACTGCAGCCCCTCCCAGTACCATCCGTACCCCAGGCTCTTTGCATCATTTTGTTTTTCCTTCTTCAGTGTTCATCTCTCAATCTGACAGTCCCAAGAAGGTTCCTGCTTCCCCAGGCATCCCCCCAGTTTTCTAAAGAATAAGGAGGAAGGAAGAGACATGGAAGATGCACGCGTGCGCGCGCGCGCGCACACACACACACACACACACACACACACACACACAGTCATCAACACCCTCATCAGACTGTCATTTAAGTCTTTTTTGTCCAGAACTATGTCAAAAGGCTCACTCCCTGCTATAAGAGAGGTTGGGATAAGTATTTTCTGCTTTATTTTTGTTTTAGCTAGTCACACTGCTAAACTCTCCCCCCGCCCCCGCCCGACCTCAAAAAAAAAAAAAAAAAATCAAGGTTCTGTGAAAGAAAAGAGAGAAAGAGTATTAGGTTGTTAACTACCAGAATGTGCCACATACCACTTATAAGCTGTGCAGCCTATGGTGAATATGACTAACATTCCAAAATGTCAATTTCTTCCCCCGTGACATGGTTATAACAATATCTCCCTAGATATTATTATAACGTGTTTTGGTGGTGATTAGAGGTTCTGGTTTGCATTTAGGATGTTCAGTATGGTCCTGACATGCATGAGTGCACTGTCAAGTGGAGCTGCTGTTATTGTGTATTTGGCTGGTTGGTTGGTTAGTTGGTTGGTTGATTTGGAGTTGGAGGAGGAGTCAGATTTCAATAGGTAAATATTAGAAGAATGAAATTTTGGATAAGGAAAACAAGATGGCAAAGCTATGGAAATAAGAAAAAATATGAGTGTATTCAGGAAATTATGTATAGTTTAGGAAGATTGCCATCCATGTGAATGAGACAAAGTGGCTGGTAAAGCTGAGACGTTAGGTTGGAAATGAGTGGAGTGTCAGCGGTGGAGAGAGGGAAGAGTGAGAGCTGGGCGGAGAGGTGTGAATGCCTTGGCAGGTAGTGTGTAACTACTGAAGTTTTCGATGTAGGATTAGGTCTAAGCTGTGCTTTAAGATAACCACTTTGGCAGCAGGGAGTAAGATGTACTTGGGAGTTGGAGAGAAATCAAAGCAAGGAGAAGCGTAGGGGGACTAATGTATATCTCAGCAAAACATAAACAAACAAACAAAAAGCAGAAATAAGATAGTAGCAACAAGATGGGAAAAAATAGACTGATTCAGGAGTCATTTTTGAAGCATTAGTTACAGAATTTGGCATCTGATAGACTATTAAAGGTCAGGGGAAAGATGGCGCCAAGGTAGTGAGTGTAGCCACCAAGAAAGAGCAGTGCATAAAAAAGAGAAAGGAGAGAACAGAAAGGGATATTGAAGGTGGAGAGGGCGTGGAAAAATACTGAGGCTAGAAATGTTTATTCACGTAAAATAAGCTGTGTAAAAATGGTTACATTCTATTGGGTTGCTTAATTCGTAAAAGGAATTTCCTCTGGCAAATCAATGAATCTGTAACAGCTAGATGCCTAATCCTACTCATGCACTACTCTGGCTGTTGAGGGAGACACCACCCTTGTACACTAACTGCATTAGCAAAGAAATAGTACAAAAGTATGCAAACGAGTTTCTGAAGGAAATTCCCATGTCTTAGTTTTTCACTGTCATTAGGATGCAAAATTATTACTTTGGAAACATTTGCGCGCAGTGTGACCTTCCTAGAGGCAGAGGGATGAATGAACTTACCTCTGGTATCTTGTGTAGCCTTCAGATCCTGTGATCATGGGCTCTGGGCTCAGTTTCAGCAGTTAACGGTCACAAAGGAAACTCAACGCCAAAGCAGACAAGAATCGCTGCTGGAATTGAGGCACTTTGTCACTTTGAGAAGAACGGAGTGAGGAACATAAGTAGTCTATTGACGGAATTGTTGCTTATCATTTTTATCACTAGACATTTAAAACTGGGCAGGAAACACCTTTGAAAAATGATAATCCCAAGCAGTTTAGAGTTAATAGAGTGCTTTCATCTCAATTTCTGGGATTTTTGGTCATTTAGATGCTAACATTGTATATAGACTCAAATTATCTAAATACATTCCTCAGGTGGCAACAAGGGATAATTAGATTCTAGAAACATATATTTGAAGAATTATTATGATTTAGTGAAATCTTTTATACAGACACAATTCTTTTCAGTAATTATTAATATTATTTCAAGTAAAATGTTAATTCATTTTAAGCTTCAGAAACCCCTTTTTAAAATGCCATATGTGTTTTCTTCCAGTATTTTGGTTTACCTTGGAAATGATCATTTCTCCCTAAAAAAGTCACAGGAATTTACTACAATATTTAATTTGCTCTACCTCAGGCACTTAATTAGCATTAATATCAAAAGGCACAATTTTATTATGCTAAATTATCTCACTTGATTAGGACTAAATGGTTTTAGGAATCAAAATGGTTGTAAATAAATTCATATTAAAGGGCTAAATGATTGGAAATCATTTTTTTTCTCATCTTTCTGAATTTTATTATACGTGAGGTTATAGATCCCATGAGCATATAGTACTTAACCTAGAAGTAGTACAAGTGCTAAGCTGGGTATAAAACAATATTCATAAATCACCTAATAATTGCAAAAGACTATTTGTAACACAGTCTTAAGTTGGCAGCTGTCTGGAATAAAACTAACTAGTCCTCTTGCCTCCTCTGTATTCATGAAAGTACTCTCTATGTTTTTGAATCTCACTCTGAGGTTCCCCACTGCTAAAGTAATAAAGTCTTGAATGTATATAGGACCTTCCTTGTAAAAAATGTTTACATAAATACCTATAAGGAAATAGGAGATATCTGTTATAATCTCTTCTTACATTCTCATGACCACATATTTTATAGACTTAAAAAATGAGGATTAAGTCAAGGTCATCCAGTTAGAGATTAATTTTTTAACATAAAGCCTAGTGTTCCATCCATTAGCTTATCTTTATTACCTTAAAATCACACTCAGCATGTAGCATAGGTTTAAGCTTTGTAAAACACAGGTTAGCGATAGTCTCTGAACCAAGGTATCATGCCTTACAAGCAGCTTGCTTTAAGAAACCAATTTGTTCAGCACACTGCATCAAGTTGAAAGAATTCAAAGAACTCAGATTAGGTTGCTTTTAGTAATTCTCATTATGACCTACTGAATTAAATTACAAATTGAAATGCAGCTGAAATAACTGTAACTGGTGCTAAGAAAAAAAGTTTCAATCTCTAACAGTCATCTCTGGAACATTTATTTACATAAAAGTGAGTTCCATTTGCCAAGTACTAATGAAACATTTGTAGGGCTAAAATTTTGTACTTGAATTCTTCTTAAGGAAATCACAGCACCAAGCTCAGAGAAGTGTAAGATATGGATGGGATTCCAATTAATGCTATTTCTATTAGCACCAATTTCAATTAATGCTATTGATCTTTAACTTTATGCCAGAGTCTGTGCAAGGCCCCTTCATGATCATTATGACATTTAATCCTCCCTCAAACATGATGGGGTCGGCATAGCAATGCTCACTTCACAAATGATGAAATTTCAGGATTCTGAGACCTGTTTGGTGTTTTAGCCACAAGAGTAAGAGTACAAAATAAGTTGATGTTATCTGCACCTTGCATTGAAGCCCAAGGATAAGCTAGTCTCTGATGAAATTTTAATATTGAACATAAATTGATTAAATTAGGCTGACATTATTAGCAAACAATTGAACTTATACCTGAATAAAATAAGGCCTCAGCTGGGTTGTGGCAATGGAACAGATTGTGGAACTGTATATATTTCTATATTGTTTAAATTAGAGTAAATATTATTTGTAAGTAAAAACTGTTAAAATATAAGAAAATGGTGGGGAAATTTTGGTTAGCTTTCTTTAAAATCTGGCAATGCCCACTTATTTTAATTTGATGCTGGGTCTCTATAATATATCTGGTGGAAATCAATAGTAATAATACTAATAGCAGCAAACATGTATATTATACTTACTACATGCCACCTATGTCATATATATATATGTATACATATAAATGCCCATTTAATCTTCATAGCAACTTTTTTTTATATATATATATTTTTTATTGATTTTTTACAGAGAGGAAGGGAGAGGGATAGAGAGCTAGAAACGTCGATGAGAGAGAAACATCGATCAGCTGCCTCCTGCACACCTCCCACTGGAGATGTGCCCGCAACCAAGGTACATGCCCTTGACCGGAATCGAACCCGGGACCCTTCAGTCCACAGGCCGACGCTCTATCCACTGAGCCAAACCGGTTTCGGCTTCATAGCAACTTTTTGAGCTAGAGATTATTATTATCCCCATTTTAGAGATGAGGAAATTGCAGCACAGAACTTTCCAAATTTACACAGGTAGCAACTAACACACAACCCAAGTAGTATGTCTCTTGCATATGGGCCTTTAACTCCTACTTTCTAGTGTCCATACGTGTTTGAACTGCCCTATAGTCTAGTTCAGTGGTCGGTAAATGGTGGCTCGTGAGCCACATGCGGCTCGTGAGCCGCAGTTTGCCGCTCTGCTGACTAATGAGTTTGCCGACCACTGGTCTAGTTCGACGACTTCTGGAGTAATATACCATTTTGATAGTTGCACTTTGGTATTGAAGTACCAAATTCCTAATCCTTACCTAATTTAGTAATTAGAAAACCAAATTATATTCAACTCAATTCCACACATTTATTGAAAGTTTTTCATTTACCAGGTCATTTGCTGGGTGCTTAGGATATATTCGCATCTGATATATCAGATGGGCAGCTGAAGTGGTAGAAAACAAAAAAAAAAATTACTTGCCTGAATTCTCCATAAAGCAGAACCTGCCTGTGACCAGAGCTTAATTAAGAACAAATTGTTAACTTAGAAATATGATCTCAGCGGTAGGATTTAGGCGTGGGGGAATGAAAGAAGAACAGTGGAAGAATTAATTAATGAATGCAATAAGCTGGTCACCACTCTGGTTGACTAGGTACACTATCCCACGGGATACTTTGTGAAAAGCATCCAGGAATGTACACCTGAGAGAAGAAAATGTCCATCTCCCAGTGGCCAAAGGTAGCCCTGAGGATTAACTCCCCCACCTTTGGGTTATACTAATTTTGTGTCCAGCGGGTTCCCAAGCGCAGTCTGCACTAGCAAAGAAGTGCGAAGGCAGGAATTTAAGACGTGGGTCTGAGGTGGGACACTATCCTTTTGCAACCTCGTGAAGCTGCTAAAGCTCTCAGGGAACCAGCGACCGCAGCCAGAGCTGGAATCCTAGGGGCGGCCAGTGGGACTGAAAGCTGTGCACAAGCTGTGTTCAATGCAGCAATGAACAAACATAATCAAATCACGTATTTGAGAGAGTGATGAATGTATTAGTAACAAAAAATAAAATAAAGCAGTTTAAAGAGAGGGAGAGGGTGGAAGAAGTAGGCTGATGTTTAACTGCGTTGGTCAGGGTGGCCCTCATTAAGGCGGAAATATTTGAGCAGTGACTTGACGGAGGTGAAAGAACAAGCCATGCAGATAACTGAAGCTTAAAAATAGCCTGAATGCTATCAGTTATTAAGAACTATTGAATAATCTCCCACTGTAATCTTCTTGCTTCAACATCTGTGGTTTGGGAGGGATTTTAAGTGTTCATTAAAATCTATAAGTTAGATTTTAGGTTTGGTTTTCAGGCATTTCGTGAACTTCTTTTGATTTATTGTGTTTTCGTTTCTTTCCTGTCAAATAAGGCAGCTTTCAATAGGCATAGGTAATAATTAAGACTAATATGGCAGTAATTTAAAACTGTAAGTTTCCAACCCAGACCTCACCCTTAGACTCCAAACCTACCCATAGAGTTGCTGAGTTAACATCTCCACTAGGACGTCTAATAGCTTACCATGTCCTGTTGTCCCTCTCACCCCTAAGGTGTTCATTTTACTTTTTGGGTTAAGTACAATTCCATTTTTTCAAGTGTTCAGTCCCCAAATCTTGGTGCCTTCCTTGATTATTTTTTTTTATCTTACTTTCCACTTCTGGTTTGTTATCCAATCCTGATGTCTCCAACTTCAAAATACATCCAGAATTTAGCCACTTTCTCACAGCCAAAGGCTTGGCTCTCATCTATATTACAATGATAACTTCTAATGTTCTTCATATTGCCCCCTTGCTCTACTCCTACAGACTGTTAAAATTTATTTCAGCTTATGTTATTCCTCTCATAAAAGCCTCCAAAGGCTTCCTGACCCACCCAGAGTAAAAACCAAAGTCCAGCTTTCACCTGCAAGGCCCTGCATGTTCTGACACCTTATTACCAACTGGCTTCATCTCCTACTCCTTTCCCCATTCCAAGCAAACCCACTTTCAGTACGTAAGCCTTTAAGCTTGCTATCTTTTCCTACCTAAAATGATCTTCTCACAGATATTGGATGACTAACTCTTTCAGTTCCTTCAGATTTTTCTCAGAAGTCACCTTCTCAGTGAACCCACCCCCTTCATGGAGAACAGCACAACTGCCCCACCCAAAACTTCCAGTTGCCTTCTCTGCTTTATTGATCTCCCTCCTTTCTTATCTCTCTCATTTATTGTCTATGTCCGCCACTAGCACATAAGCACCTAAAGCTGTGCCAAGAACATAACATATGCTCAATATATTTTTATTGAATGAAAGAATGAACAGTTTCAGAGGCATCCGTTTGCCTCCCAGATAGTTATGATGATTACACTAAAAATCCCAGGAAAAGAAAATGCTCAGCTCTTAACAACCAAAATGCAACTTTTCAGCTAGTCAATGGGCTTGACTATCGAAATTTGTTGGGAAACAAAATATTTTCCAAATTTCTTTAGCTTTGCCCTGGTCGATTTTGCTCAGTGCATTGGCCCACAGACTGAAGGGTCTCAGGTTTGATTCTCGGTCAAGGGCATGTACCTCGGTTACAGGTTCAATCACCAGCCCCAGTCGCATGGTGAGTGCGGGAGGCAACCAATCCATGTGTTTCTCTCACCTCTCTTTCTCTTTCTCTTTCTCTTTCTCTCTCTCTCTCTCCTACCCTCCCTTCCACTCTTTACAAATCAATGGAAAAATATCCTTGGGTAAGGATTAAAAATTTTTTTCTTTATTTTCCATTAATGTACTAACAAGGTTGAGCAAATTGAGTGGCAGTGTTTTATTATAGATCATAGAGAGGAGGAAGCCCATGATCAGGCATCAACAAGTTTCCTTTGGAAAGGAAGAAAGAACAGAAAATTGTTCTCTTTCAGGAGAGGTGAAATTGGGAAGGAAAGAGAGGCAGAGAAATAGCCCTTCAGATGTATATTATGATTGCCTATACCTCTCAGGATTATGGCCAGTGGGATACTGGTTAGGTTGAAGGGAAAGCCAACAGCAGAAGATCTTTGGCCCTACCTCCCACTTGGTACCATGAGACCAGGTATAGGTTACCATGAGACCAGCCTCACACAGATACTGGGGCAAAGAGAGGAGAGTTGTAACAGTGTTGGTCAAGTGGAGAGAAGTGGTTAAACTGGTGGTTGCAATGAGGAAACCAAACACTCCTACAGTACAGAATTTCTAGGTGGGCACCCAGACCAGGGAGCAAGTGGGAGACATACCCAGAACAAATGAAGAATTTGTAGTACCATCTAGAATCAGCATAGGATATAAGGAAAACCCAGTAGGTCCCAACTTAGTCAAGAGAAACAGTCCATAATTTCCAAGACATACATTTCATTGATAAACACCAGCAAGACACTCCTGGACTGGCCCAGACTGACCACAAGTTTGAGGATATCAATTGTTGCAAATACAAGAGCCAGACCAGTACAAAGACCATCATGAGGCCTCCACCCCCGCAGTGAGGACCCTAAACTTTTCCCTTATTCATATGCCCTCTTTAAACTAGGCAGGCACAGGAAAAATAGTTCTGATAAAGAGCTGATCTTTGAATTGACTAAATGTTTACCTAATAAAATTGTTTTAACTAGAAAGAAACTAAACTGGAAGAAAAGACATACCTTGACTTAGAAAACTGATATTTTGATCCTTACCCCCAAGTACCCTTATTGACTGAACTGAGTGCTCAGAAAAATTTTATCAGTTATCCTATATAATAAAAGGCTAATATGCAAATTGTCCCCTTGGGAGTTTGACCAACCAGGAGGTCAATTGCTTGCTATGATGTGCACTAACCACCAGGGGGTGGCACAGAATGAAGGAAGGCCCTGGCAGCAGCCGGCAGCCAGGGGAAGGAAGGCCCCGATCAGCCCTGATCACCAGCCAGGCTGAGGGACCCCACTGGTGCACGAATTCGTGCACCGGGCCTCTAGTAGATAAATAAAAAGCCACACATTCTTTGCACATCTGTGTAATAATGAATATAATGAATTTTCTACCCTACAACCATAGCAGATACTTCACCCTTTACCTTCCTAAGAGTTCTGAATTAAAATAGTATGGCCCAGAACAACCAGAGATTGTGAGAGGAACCAAGATGGCAGCATAGGTAAACACCTGAACTTGCTGCTGCGCACAACCACATTAAAACTACAACTAAAAGACAAAACGGATATCATCCAGAACCACGGGAAGGCTGGCTGAATGGAATTTATACAACTAGAAGGAAAGAGAAAAGCACACTGAGACTGGGAGGAGGTGCGGAGGTGCAGAAGTGAAATGCAGAGGTAGGAAAGTGCATGCGGAAAAGGGCTGGCAACTGGGTACGCTGTTGTCTTTTTCATTTGGGAGGGAGATACAAGCTCCCAACTGCTCTGAACTCCAGTTCTGGGCAAGACTCTGGGGACCCAGACTCATACGGGGAGAAACTGGACTGTCTGGCATCGGGCTGGAACATGAGGGCTGCTTTCTCTCAGAGGTGCTTGCAGCGATCATTGTTCCTGCACGGTGCCATGGGACACAGAGACCTGGAGAACTCTTCTGGGCAGGGCTGATGGTCAGTCATTGCTGTTTGCTCCACCCTGGTGATTCACTGAGACCCCGCCCCACCCAATTCACAACCCCACCCAAGCTGTGTGCAGAGGCTTTTGCATATGAATGGCCTGGCCTTTTGCAATCCAAAACCTTACAAACTGCAGCTGGGTCAGAGAGCCCCAGAGTCTCCAAAAGAAGGCCCAAGGCTGGACAGCAGCTTGCATTGCTTCACAGCTGGGCCTCATCTGGGCACCTCCAAACCCCAAACAAAGAGGAAGAATCTGCAGATCTCTCTGTAGCTCCTTCTGGGTGACCTCAGGCAGTGGCTGACTTTGCACCTCCTTGGAGATCCAAGAGCCAGTGTACCCAGTGGTCAGAGTGAGACCATCCAGATTACAACACTTCACATCCATAAGAGACACACTCAGGGGGCAGACTCAGTGAGTGCCAAAGCCCCACTGAAGCAAGTCTTGCCCCATAAGGGTCTCTCCAGCACAGAAGTTCTCCCATTGTAGACACAACTGATCCTCACAGCCAATTGGCCTGGAGGTCAATTCCTCCCAGTGATACCAATAGCAATCAAGGCTTAACTACAACAAGACTGTGCACACAGCCCACAAAGGGGTGCACCAAGAGTGTCCACCTCAGGTAACTGGGGAGGCTGAGCCACTGGGCCATATAGGACACCTAGCACACAAAGCCACTCTATCAACTCAGGGAAGCAGCCAAAATACGGAGACAAAGAAACAGGTCACAAATGAAAGAAATGGAGGAAAGCAAACAACTGGATATAGAGTTCAAAACCACGGTTATAAGGTTACTCAAGAATCTTCTAGAAACCTCTGAGAAATTTAGCGAGACCCTAGAGGATATGAAAAAGGACCAACTAGAAATTAAGCATACACTGACTGAAATATAGAATAATATACAGAGATACAACAGCAGATAAGAGGATCCCAAGAATCAAGTCAAAGATTTGAAATACGAAGAAGCAAAAAACACCCAACCAGAAAAGCAAAAAGAAAAAAGAATCCAAAAATATGAAGATAGTGTAAGGAGCCTCTGGGACAACTTCTAGAGTACCAACATCTGAATTATGGGGGTGCCAGAAGAAGAGAGAGAGCAAGATACTGAAAACCTATTTGAAGAAATAATGACAGAAAACTTTCCCTACCTGGTGAAAGAAATAGACTTACAAGTCCAGGAAGTGCAGAGAACCCCAAACAAAAGGAACCCAAAGAGCACCACATCCAGACACATCAAATTAAAATGCCAAGGGCAAAAGACAAAGAGAGATTCTTAAAGGCAGCAAGAGAAAAACAGTTAGTTACCTACAAGGGAGTACCCATACGACTGTCAACTTATTTCTCAACAGAAACTATGCAGACTAGAAGGGAGTCTAAGAAATATTCAAAGTGATGAATTGCAAGAACCTACAACCAAGATTACTCTATCCAGCAAAGTTATCATTTAGAATTGAAGGTCAGATAAAGAGCTTCACAGATAAGATCAAGCTAAAGGAGTTCCTCACCACCAAACCAGTATTATATGAAATGCTGAAGGGTATTCTTTAAGAAGAGGAAAAAGAAGAAAAAGGTAAAGATAAAAATTATGAACAACAAAGTGACAACAAATACATGTCTATCAACAAGTGAATCTAAAAATCAAGTGAATAAAAAATCTGACGAACAGAATAAACTGGTGAATATAATAGAATCAGGGCATAGAAAGGGAGTGGACTGACAATTCTCAGGGGGACGGGGGTGTGGAAAGTGTAGGAAGAGACTGGACAAAAATTGTACACCTATGGATGAGGACAGTGGGTGGGGGGTAAGGGCAGAGGGTGGGGTGGGAACTGGGTGGAGGGGAGCTATGAGGGCAAAAAAGAGGAACTGTAATAATCTGAACAATAAAGATTTATTAAAAAAAATAGTATGACCCATGTAAAGCCAACCTACTTAATTCTTCATGTGTTAGTTCACACTGATCATTATAGGGACAGGATAGCATTTCAGCCCTGTCCAGAGTCTACACTTCTGAGAAAAGATATGTAGACAGGAAAAGTGTGTTTTTATAATGATGGAAATAATGCCTCCAACATAATCAGTAGTGTATTAAATATAAAGTACATATGCCGAAAAAGGATATACACATAATTTAGTCTACTTTCTTCTTCTCACATTGTTCTATAGAAATTCAGGACATACTTTCCTTTACATTAATCATGTAGTCAATCAGTATCCAAAGCAGAAACTGACCCCCAAAAGAGTTTCCAAAAGGAACACTAACCAAATATATTGTTGTGTGACTTCAGGTAAAAAGAATGAATGAAAATATCCCTTAATAAATACAATACTTCTAAATGAAAATATTTTCTTTAAAGACAGTGTAAAATTATTGTTTTCACTTAAAATCAGTTTCTTCCTTTATCTCTATGTTTACTCAGAAAGACAAGTTCAATGCCATCAATAACAGGACCTCTGCTTTTGCATTGATTTTGCAATGAAGTATTTTAACCTGTCATTTGCTAAATGTAATTGCTATTTTTAAAATAAAAATAAGGAGTTATATCCTGTTGTTGTTGTTTTTTTTAGTAACTGATTAAAAGGAATTTCCTGGCTAAGTAATTAAGCTAATGCCATAGTAATTACTTAAATTATAGATTGGTGTCTAAGACACAATAGAGAAAATTGATGGTCACAAAGTCATTGCTAACTAACCAAGAAAAACTATTGCATCTTTCTAATAAAATCTTTCTACAGATTATGACAGGCAAGAAAAGTTGAAATATTTGAGAAAATAAAATTTCATCTAGGTATTCAAGTCATTTAAAATACTGTAACCAGTTTTAATGTGTACATCAAAATAAAACACCTTCTATAAGAAATCCAAAGGTAAAGTAATGTATATATATCCCTAACAGTTGTGCATTAAAATACAGATATATAATATATATATATATATATATATATATGTATATATATAAAATATATATATATATAATATATATATATTGTTTTTCCCATGTGCAATTTATCAAAAATGGTTAGCCCTTTTGCCTCATAAATAATAAGTTTTAAAAAATTTTGTTTTAAGGAAGACCCTCTTACCTCTGAGACAGCATGGAGGGACCTGAAGAGTATTATGCTAAGCAAAATAAGCCAGTCAGAGAAAGACAAGTATCACATGATCTCACTCATATAAACTGATGACCAAAATAGATCCAGAGACACAGAAGACATGGAACAGACTGACAAATCTTAGAGGGAAGGCCGGGGTGGAGAAAGATTATAAAAGTTTCCAAGACCAAGAGCAAGGTAATCGTCAAATTAGAATGTTTCAAAATTTAAAAAAGAGTGGTTTAAAAAAAAAAAGTAAACCAATCTTTATGTTGGAGTAAAATCCCAAAATTAAAAATCATCAATTATAACAAAATTATAAAAAGTTAGTAAAGCCTACAGTAGATTCAATTATATTTTTGATAATGTATCATTTTCAAAAAGCTGAAAACATAGTTCTAATATGAATATAAAATAGACATGTGTCCACAATTTCTTTTGTTCATTACTGATGGAAACTGTACTGATTCCAGAAGCAGAAGTAGCAAAAATAACTAGTTTTGACCTCAAAAATTAGTTCTTTTCAGTAGGAATAAAATATTTACCAATTCACTTAAACTCAGAAATATACAAACAAAAAATACCAAACAAATAACCCCAATGATTATTCTTATAATCAAAAATGGTTTCATTTCATCTTAACATGTGGGGTAGCATATATGTTAATAACCATATACACCTCCTTGCTAAAGTCATCAACCTTGAACCAAATGGTATTGAACAACTACCCAGGCCAGAAAATTAACTTCCGTGAAAATTTTATTTAAAAAAAATCTCAGGTTGCATTTTCAAGAACCTCTATTATTTCAGACAAACATTTTAATTGCTTTTACTGACTCTTTTATTCTGAGACTAAGAAACCCAACCTCTAAAATTCATCTCAACAAAGTTCACCTGTAGAATCTATAAATTGGACAAATTCTTCTCTCTTCAAGATACCTAAAATACAAAGAGCTATCTGGCCCGCCAAAGAGTGACATGATATATAGCCTGTAAACTCTAAAACACTTACCAGACCAATTTTCTGGGACTGTTTATAGGCCTTTGGTTTCACCTATGATGTACAACCTTTGTTCCTTAATGGTGGATTTGTCAGAACTAATGAAATGAGATTTATTCTCATACAAGGCACATCTAGGTATAGTATTGGCTGCACAATCAATTTATCCAATTATGTCCTGGAAAAAAGGAGGACAGATTCTTACTGAACTGGTACAATGAACTATATAGACACAAGAAAGCTAAAAGACTCAGGAAAGTATTTGTTCTTGAATTCTGAAGCCTCTGGGAGAATGTTTCCATTTAAAGAGTGGTTCATTTTAATTAGCAAAAGCATAGTATACTAACTTGAAGGCTAGGGAGAGATGAGAGGAAGAGGAAAAGGTTTCCTTTTCCATTCCCAATCAGAAAAAGAACACTAAAAATAATATCCACAATTAGATTTCCCTCCTATTTCAGTCTTAGTTATCAGGTCAGCCGTCTGCTTTCAGGCAGCTGTCCCCATCAAAACCCAGAAAGTATTGAAAATCCTAACTTGGTAGTTTAGTACCATCTGATGTCGTCTAAGTGTTGACATTTTCAGATCCACATCCTACACCCATAAATCTACATGTTGAAATATCAATAGTTAAGAGTACTTGTTCAGTATTTGATTTCTATTGCTACATAATAAATCACCACAAATTTAGCAGCTTAAAACCACACCCACTTATTCCGAGTTCTATAAGTCAGACCTACAGTTCTGTAGGTCAAAAATGCTGGTGGGCTCAATTGGATTCAATGCTCTCAGATTTAGTGCTGAGATAGATAGACCAAGGCTTTGGCTGGATAAAGCTCTCTGGAAGCTCTGGGGGAGAACCCTCTTGCAAGCTCATTTAAGTTGCTAGGCCTGAGGCCTTGCTGGCTGTCAGCCAGGGCTCCAATCTGTGCCTAGAGGCTGGCTGCCTGAATTCCTTCTCACTTATTCCCTCCTTCTTCAAAGCAGCAAAAGTGGGCTGCATCCTTCTCTCACTTCAACTATCTCCGGCTCTGCCTTCTGCTGCCAGCTAGAGAAAACTTCTTGCTTTTAAAGAGCACTTGCGATTCACTTCAATCCACGATATTATTCTTCCTGCTTTAGTTTAACTGATTTAACCTTTATGACCTCTGCAGAATGCCATTTGTCCTGTCACATAACATAAACACAGACCTGACAGCTCATCACATTCAAGTAGTCCTAAGGATCAAAAGGGAAATCTTGGGGGTTGAGGAGGGTAGCATTTCAGGATTCTATATACCACATAATCCTTTTCACAATATTCTTTCTTTCTTTCTAGACCATAATTTAAAGCAGAGCCTTTTGAGAAGGAAAACAGGAAATGAGAAGCTGTCTGTTAATGATATGACAATGTTTGAAGTTACTTTATTATAATAACTAATAATAATCGAATGAAAAAGAATAAACTCCTCTATTGGGGTGTCATGCATAACTATTTCATATGGATTTGTTCAATGTTTCTTTTAAGAAAAATATATGGACTATGTGGGAATTGACAATTCTACCTAGAAATATTCTGAATGTTACAAAGAAATTACTATGTCCTAATTTCACACTTAATACTCCTTATCAATAAATGACCTTTTCAGAGCAGTTAGAGGCATGAAAAAATATTAGTGTGGGAGATTTTCACATCTTTCATACTATTCTTAAAGCACTCTCAATCACATAGAAGTTGCTGGATTTGAACATCAACCTCTATCACAATTCACAGCTTCCCTTCTCCAGCCTCTTTTCTGCCATCTCCACAAAAGATTTTAAAGGAAGAAAAGCATTTTCTTTTTCTTTGAGTTTTTGCTATTAGAGTCCCATAAAATCATCATCATTATTATTTTTTAAAACCAACCAGGTAATAACAATTTCTCTTGTGGAATAGCTTATTTGTTAAAAAGAAGAAATGTTGCCCCTGAAAACTCCTATTTTTTTTTTTTTTTTTTTTTTTTTTAGTCCTCTGTTCTCTTCTTGTCTGTGTCTCTTATTTTTAATTTACAATAGTATTACATCTCTACATCATTCATAGACACGAAATGCCCTACATTAGAATAGAACAAGTACTACTGTATTATTCTTAAGGCTTTTTAAAATGTTTGAAATACTCATATTTATTGAGAGCCCTCAGGTAAGACGTGCTTCAAAATGTGTGTCATATTTCTTTTCAAAGATGACGCTATTAATTACTGTCAGTAGGACAGTGAACAGTAAATTATTACTCAAACAGTGTTGATGAAAGTACATAAATCTCTTACAGTTTTTCACCCTATATTTTTATGACTGCTGTCCAGAATTCTCTGTGATGTTAGAGATTATGAAACAAAGTGGATATGTGAGGTAGAAACTGTGGCCTAGTAAAAAAGTCAATAGCACTAGACTTGCTCATTGTCTTCCCCCAGTAATGTAGACTCTAAACCATTGTGAAAATAATAAGTGAATAAATAAATAAAGTAAACCCTTGTGCCTATGAGATTTTTATCAGATTTACATAATATAAAGGTTAGAAGAGAAAATTTGATGTGGCATATTGCCATGACATATTCACTATATCAGGAATGGCAAACTTAATATTCTAGACTTTAGGAGTCACACCATTTTCATAGTAGCAACTATTTGATTCTGTTGTCCCGGAAACACAACAATGGACAGTAGGCAAATAAATGAGTACACTTGTTCCAAAAACTTTTTTTTTATTGACACTAAAATTTTAATTTCGTATAATTTTCACGTAATACTATTATATTTGCTATTTTTTAACCATTAAAAAATGTAAAATCTTTTCTTAGCTTGTAGTTTGAGTCCCCCACCATACCATATATTAGGCAAACTGAAAGAGTGCTTTTCAAGCTTGCACCTTGGGGTTGTGGGGCAGGGGAGGTTCATGGCACACGGCAGCCACAAAAACCAACATCTTTTTGGTTGATAAGAATAAATACTAGAAAGTCTGTCACCTCCATTTCTTAAGTTCTTTTAGGAAAAAGTCAGTAATGTTAGTAATTGCCACTATTATTTTTGTTTGTCGCTCATTTCCAAATGTTGTTTGCACTTACTATGCACAAGTCACTATGATAGGTACTTTGAGTGCCTGACGTCAAGCATTTATATATCAAAAAGGAATAAGGGAAATACAAATAAAGACAGTGCAAAACATAATCAACTAAAATTATACAGCTAATGGGAAGGCAAGAGCTTGTGTGTTGGGGATGTGGAGTGAATTTTAAGAAAGGCTACCAGGAAGAGGTACAACTTGACCTGGGCTTACAGGAGGGGTAGAGTATCAATACTGAATATTGAAAAAGAACATTCTAGTTATAATTTAGCTACTGAAGTTGCATAAAAAGCCTGCGAACAAATATCCTCTTAAGAAATGATACTTATCCACTAATGATCTGTGAACTCAAATATAAGGAACAAAGAGAAATAATATAGGCACCCTAAAAGCCCTAAAAAGTCTCTGAATATTCACAGAAAACAACCAGTTTTTACTAATTATTAAACCCAGAAAAATCCATCCACTTTTCCATTCAATTCCATTCAGTGTCTAAACCAGTGAATTTCATTTTGTGTCTGTCTGCATAATATTTCCACTGTGTTTTGATTTGTGCTATGAATTTAGTATATAAATAGCATTATTTATATGGGGATGTTTATGCCAAACAATAACAATAAACTAGGTGCTGTGTAAATAGATAAGTTTTTTCACTTGTTTGTTGCTTGTTTGACTTTGTTTTAGGTATCTGTGCTAATAAAAGGGTAATATGCTAATTAGACTGGATGTCTTCTGGACATCATTCCTGACATTCTTCCTGATGAAGCCAGGGCCAGAGGGAAGCCAGCCAGAGACCAAGTGCCTGTGGATGGCCTGAGAGAAGCAGCCCGGGTCCCGGGTATGGGAAGGAAGCCAGTGCAGGCAGCCGGGGGAAGGAGGGCCTACTCTTGCACAAATTTTCATGCATTGAGCCTCTACTTAGGTATATTCCATTAAATGCTGACACACAAAAAAAATTCTGGGTATGATACTAAATTTTTTTAACTGACTTAGCAGCATTTCAGAGATACTTAAACACTGCAGAAAGTTCATCCCAATTATTATTACAACACATTTAATCCTAATTTATTTTAAAAGTCCCTCTTTATACCCATACTGTATACCCATACTATATACATTATCACGATTTGTCTATATTTCCACTGACATTTTTCTTTAATTAGAAAAGGTAGCTAACCTTTGAAAAATCTGATTCAAATCAGTCACCCTAAAATATGCAAGTGATTGTAATGCTAATTTCCTGCAAGTACTGTTTTAGTTGCATCCAACAAATTTCCATATGATGTATTTTATTAGCATCAAGTTTGAAATATTTTCTAATTTCCCTTGTGATTTCTCTTTTCACCATGAATTATTTAGAAGTGTGTTAATTTCCAAATATGCAACGTTTCCTCTAGACAACTTATTGTTACAAATTTCTAGTTTGATTCCATTGCAGTTAGGGAATATACTTTGTATGACTGCAAATCTTTTAAATATACGTACTAAGGTTTATTTTATAGCTCAGCATATGGTTATACTGGTGAACATACCATGTACACTAGAAAATGTGAATATTGAAGTTTGGGGATATATTGGGCCATAAATGTCAATTAGGTCTTAAAAGTTTTGGTGTTGCCGAAACCGGTTTGGCTCAGTGGATAGAGCGTCGGCCTGCGGACTGAGGGGTCCCGGGTTCGATTCCGGTCAAGGGCATGTACCTTGGTTGCGGGCACATCCCCAGTGGGAGGTGTGCAGGAGGCAGCTGATCGATGTTTCTCTCTCATCGATGTTTCTAGCTTTCTATCCCTCTCCTTTCCTCTCTGTAAAAATATCAATAAACTATATAAAAAAAAAATTAAAAAAAAAAGTTTAGCTAATAATCTTTAAAAAAAAAAAAAGTTTTGGTGTTGTACAGATCATTTATTTCTTTACTTTTTCTGTCTAGTTAATTAGAACTAAATATAATGCATAACTCTTTTATTTTCCCCGTGAAGTTCTTATTGGTACCATGTTGAAAGAAGGAAGAAAGAAAGAAAGAAAGAAAGAAAGAAAGAAAGAAAGAAAGAAAGGAGGAAGGAAAGAAGAAATCAGTAACTAGCTTTAGAAAAAAGTTTAGAATAAAGAGGAAAAGGAATGATTCATACACTTGTTGAAAAATGTAATTTTGGTTTTGTGGTGTTCTTTTTTTATAAGAAGCAGGAAGCTGCTGAAGTGTTTCTTAACAACAACAACAACAGTGAAACTTCAGCAATCAAAGAGATCCAGGAGAGCCACCCTGGCCCTCTCAGCCAAACTTCTCTCACAGTTTATGGCCAGCCAAGCCTTGTCAGGTTGAAAAGGAGCAGCTTGAAAAGGAGGGTGAGGATGGAAAAAGCTGCACAGAATCAGAACATTGGGTACCAATTTCCTCGATCTTTTTTTTTTCTCTCTCCAGACTGAAGCAAACCATGGTTGCTCACCCCTTTCTCTGCCTTGTCATGAATAAGCACAATCTTCTTCATGTCACTGTGTGCTTAATGGAAGGATGACTGAATCATTCTAATCCCTATGAGGTCTCACCTGTGAATGACATGGCGGCAGGGGTAGGGGGATGGGGTGGGGAGGGACCGATGAAGTAATCTGGTTGCTCCTTGTATCACCTGAACATGACTCTGTCTTTTTCCAAAAAATGTTCAGTTTTTCAGATTTTTATCTCAACAATGTGGCCTCTGGGCACATGGGGGTTATGTGAACTCATGGAGGAAAGAGATAGTGGTGCAGAGATGCACACAGCGCTTGCATCTGGATCCTACTGGGCCAGACTGGTGCCTGTACTTGTTACCACTATGATGCAACAGGATTTTATTGCATTTGAGACATCCTCATACACTAGTGCTCTTTGTCCTGACTCCAGGCCAGCCTATATTAGCTGCTGGGCTCTCTCAATACCTTTTAAGAGTTTCAGGCCAACAAAGACTGCAAGAAGGAAGGAACATTGTGTTGAGCTCACTTATCTCTCCAATCCCTTGCAACAAGGCCATGCCATTGCACCTCATTGGTATGTCACCAAGCTGGCTCCTTCCAGAGGTCGCAGAACACAGGCTACATGCTTTAGTGTTCTCAGGCTTACACTTATCTGAGTGTTTCAAATACATTTCTCTTTCTGGAATGTCCATCTTTGAAGAGGGGAGATGAGGACACACAGATCTAATCATCTGCCCCACCTCTCTCCGTCACCATGCTTCCCTACACTGGAAGAGCTGTTTCCTCCTTCTTCTTCCTCTCTGGAAAGCTATTCAATTTAGTCACAGCTGCTTTCTTCAAAGAACACTTAGTGTGTTAGCATAGCCTTAATGGTAGGTGTTGTGTTTCTCTACTCAGTGGAAGAAACCCTGTGATCTGGGCATATCAGGCTCAGCACACAAACTGCTGCCTCATCAGGTTCTGGAATGACTACGCATAAAGATACATTGGTGTATTGTGCCAAATATTGTATTTCCATGACAGATGTTTAAAGGTTTCCAGCGTTCCGGAACACAGTTGCTTTTTAAAGCAGAGTGAAAATATTTATGGGGGAGGCAATACAATTGATTCTTTCTTTTCCTCTTAAAACATGAATGAGGTTATAGATTATGTGAGAATGGGAACTATTTAGTAAATATATATTGATATGCAACAAAAATTAAATTATATATACTAGAATCTCATATTCCTAGTTAATCACTCATTTAGCAAATACTGAATTGCACCTATGAATTGCAAGAATATTTACCTTTCTTTAATTTTTATGAAGTGAATTGAATTCCTGCCGACCTTTTCCAGCCCACCTGGAGGGACACCATCACCAGTCAATTGTTGGGTTACGCTTGTGCTGTATCCCATGAGTTAGAGCAGAACACATGGAATTAAGCACCCAAGAAATTAGGGAAGGGCCGGTCCTTGGTTTGCTTTGGTCAGTGGTGTTTCTGTAACTTCTTTCTGCTCAGGATCTTCTGAAATAGAGGACAGTGGTTCCCCAGTGTGAGGCAGGGTGACAGAGCCACAGGTTCTTCCCAGGCACTGTTCGAAGTGCTATAGGTAGAGGAGTGTGAAAAGCAATTAAAACTGCCACCCTATGGAGCTTTCATGCGAGCCCGGAGGGTGGACATTGAAGAAGCATGGAAGTGTAAAATAGAATATCCTCAGAACTTTATTATGCTACTAGTGGCCTAGTGCATGAAATTCGTGCACAGGGTCGGGGGTGTCCCTCAGCCTGGCCTGCACCCTCTCCAATCTGGGATCCCTCGGGGGATGTCCCTGTGGGATCAAGCCTAAACTGGCAGTCGGACATCCCTCTCGGGACTGCTGGCTCCTAACTGCTCACCTGCCTGCCTGCCTGATTGCCCCTAACCACTCTACCTGCCAGCCTACTCGCCCCCAACTGCCCCCTAGCCAGCCTCCTTGCCCCCAACTGCCCTCCCTTGCCGACTTGATCACCCCCAACTGCCTCCCCTGCCAGCCTGATGACCCTCAACTGCCCTCCTCTCCTGGCCTGATTGCCCCTAACCGCCTCTGCCTTGGCCCCACCACCATGGTGGGAAGGAAGTCTGGAAGGTCTCCCAGTCTAATTAGCATATTACCCTTTTATTAGTATAGAAGATAGAGGCCTGGTGCATGGGTGGGGGCCGGCTGGTCTGCCCTGAAGGGCATCCCAGATCAGGGTGGGGGTCCCCTTGGGGATGGGGCCGGCCTGGGCGCAGAGCCTGGGGTGGTTTGCAGGCCGGCCATGTGCTGAGCGGGGTAGGGATCCCCACTGGGGGTGGTGCTGGCCTGGGTGAGGAGCTGGGATGGGTGGTTTGCAGGCCAGCCGCACCCCCATCAGGGTGAGGGTCCACGCTGGGGGGCGTGGATGGCCTGGGTGAGGGGCTGAGGGCTGTTGGGGGTGGTTTGCAGGCCGACCAAGCCCCCGGCTTTGTCTGGAAGGTCTCCCAAAGGTCTTCAAGTCTAATTAGCATATTACTCTTTTATTAGAATAGATTATGGGAAACATGTAGAGATGATTTCCAAAGCAACATTATTATATTGTCTTATAGGAGACACAGTGATCCTTTTAGCAGAGTTAAATTGCTAAACAAAAAATACTTATTGATCTCCTACCTTATTGGGACTGACAATGCTAAAATGTGTTTCCTGACCACTGTAATGATTATAAAGTTATTTTTTGCCACCAGGTGAAGAGGTTGACAACATGTTTTTCTAATTGTTAAATTAATTTTGGTGAGGCATACCCTATATTACAATAATAAATGTTTGCTAAAGATTAGCTTTAATTATTTTTTCATCACATTTGTTCATTGCAAGGCGACATGAACCAAGTACTAATAGATTTAAGGACTAAAAGCTTGAAGTTTTCTAAGAATTGGGAAGAGTCAGCAAAAGTTGATAAGAGATTGAAAGGAGAAATGAAGACGTCACTTGTAAATGCTGGATAATTATGTTATTCAAAAGATAATGATTTATTAGTAATAGGAAAAGTGTGTAAACAGTGATGAACTCAGATTTTAACTGTGAACTTTCATAATTTAAATATCTAATATATTAAATAATGTAAATTGTTGCAAGTGGAGATGTAAAATTGGGAGAATTATTACTGTAGATGCTAGGTGGAGCCATGAAAGTGGATGAGTTTACTAAAAGGTGTATATAAAACTGAAAACATAGGTGCAGTATTAAGATTAAGCCCAGAGATGAGAAAAATGAAGTTCGCAAAGATATTTTCATACCTTTAGCAGTAATTCTTTTAACTGTCTGCCAAATAAGAGTGAAAGTGCTGAAAAAAGTAATAGTGTAATTCACCTTCTCATGCTGTTTGCTGTTCTTGTTGTTACAAGATAAAATAAAAATTGAGCTTAAATCAGGGTAAAGGATCTAAAAAGTTGCAGGTATGCTTATATGCCATGTATTTGCTACATGCAAATACATATGGGTATAAGCTAGGTACCTGGTTTTGGCTGAAAAGAATCTCCAGTTTTATTCCTTCAAGAAGTAAATTAATAACTAAATAATATGAATAATTGTTGTGGGGTAGTCTTTGTCTGTTTGGAGTAAGCATTTTCATAACCAGTAAACAAACAAAAGACTGGTTGTCTTGGTTACACATGATACATACAAGAATTGGCTTGTTTTCCTTGTGTGGCTTTTCACATTCTGAATCATAATTATTCATAATTATGTTAAGTACCAGTAATCATACATGGCAGGTACAAATCAGTAGTGGTGTAACTGTGACTCATTTTCACATGTACTCTGCATATGCAAGAATCTTTAAGGAAACTTTAGAGTTAAAACCATCTACCTGAATTTACCACTGACTTGACTTTATTTGACTTTATTTTTAATTTTATAATGAATCTTGGGAGTTAGACAGGTTTGCTTATTTATTCAGTAAATAAATAAGTAAATATAACAAAATACTTGCACAACTTTGCTCCCTTAAGTAGGTAAATACTTCATGTGCTGCAGTACTACACCAAGGAAAGTTATCATAATCTCTCTCAAAAAAGGAAAACTCCTGTCCCACATGTATACAAAATATTTGTACAAGTACAGTCATTTATATATTTTTTGTTGAATGAATGTTACTTTTTTAATGGAAAGAATGATTCATATTATACACTTCTTTATTGAGAAAAATAACAATTAGAAAGAAATCTTAAGGCATAGCTATAAAATAAAGTAATACAATTTCCTATATTTGGACAGATCCAATATTGAGACTGGTGAATGGAATTTAGACTTCTCAGTTATAGAAATACAGCAAACCCCTATTTTACAAGGTAGTTGAAAAAGCTTAGGCCTCTCTCCAATGAAGATCAATAATTTTGGTAATGAATCAATGCAAATAGAGACTTCTCTGAAATTTCTTGAGTATCTTTTTAAAATGTATTTTTTATTGATTTAAGAGGGGAAGGGAGAGGTAGAAACATAAATGATGAGAGAGAATAATTGATTGGCTGCCTCCTGCACACCCCCAACTGGGGATCGAGCCCACAATCTGGGCATGTACCCTGACTGGAAATCGAACCGGGACCTCCTGGTTCATAGGTCAATGCTCAACCACTGAGCCATGCTAGCCGGGCTGAATAATCTTTAAACTTACCCATCAGTAAAAGTGTGGGGTATGTCCTGTAAAAAATGGACAGCTATAGAACTCATCTGAGGCACTGGCTGTTTTTTGTTTCATTGATTTGTTGACTATTTCATTTTTATACACAACAGCACAATTACAATCAACCAGTCCTAAGAGACAGCAGTTATTTAAATTGTTAAGTCACCTCTTCATGCTGTTTGTTGTTCTTGCTGTTACAAGATAGAATAAATACTTCATGTGCTGAAGTTCAGAATTACACAATAAAAGTTCAATTACATATTTGACTTAATAGGAAGTTGGAAAAGAATAAATCTCATTTGTTTCCATTTTGTCTGATCAAAGCTTCCTTTATTTAAATATCTTACATAAAGGCAATCATGGATATTTGATAAAAATGCATTTGAACGAGAGTGAAACAGAAATGAAAAAGACTAATAATGAAGGATCTGTTCTTTATTTGGCTGTTATGGGCCGTGGCCTTCTTGCCTTAGATATGACATGCTATGAGTCAATATTACCCTTTATGTAGAAAATAAAGAGCATCTTCTCATAAGAGCCTAATATAGTGCTGTACTACCCAACTTAAATAGCATCTTCTAATAAGAGCACTATTATCGTGCTGTGCTACCCACCTTACATTGCCTCATTTTTATTATATTATAATATTCTGAAGTAATTTTTACAACAGGGATTATGAGTTTTCTCATCATTCAAATAACAGTATTATTTTATAATATTAACCATACCCTTTTTTTTTTTTTTTTTTTTTTTACTATTAATGTCTACAAAGTGCTTTAGACAGTGCCTGGAACCTAGCAAATCGTAATCACATGGTAGTTAGTTGCTATGGTGAAGATGAATAAGGAAAACCTCATTTAAAATGGGTCCCGGAAGCCCTGAAGGGGGAGCTCCCAGGCACTAGGGCTAAGGGAACCTTGAGGACTCCAACAGGTAAAAGATTTTATCCTTGCCTAGCAACAGACCCAGCCAATGAGAAGCCAAAACTCAACCAAAGGAAAGCCACTATACTTCCAACTCCAGGTTTCCTCTAAAAGACATTTTGCTTCTAACAGTCTCCCTTAACTTTCCCCTTTTATGAATAAAAGAAAGCTCCCTTCCTCTCTTCTTTAGACTTGCCTATGGTTTTGCTATAGCTTCTTTGTTCTGAATTACAGTTCTTCACTGTTCCTGAATAAACTCATTTTGCTGGTAAACAACTGGCTATTTTATTTTTTAAGGATGATGCTATTATTTTCTTGGCTTTTTTGCAGAAGATAGATGACTTGAAATTGTTTGAAGAAATCCAAAGGACTGCTTAAAAAAGTGCCTGCCAAGAAGCCAAGTTGGAAAATTTAAATAACCTTTTTAGAGTCTTGTCCTCCCCAGCTCTGGACACTATCTATTACAATTCATTATGCATTTGTATTGTTCATGGTTGCATCAGAGCTGTCTGTTTCTACACGCAGCTCTTTGAAGTGCCCAGTGTTTCTCTTCCAGCAGTATCTGAGTGTAGCCACAATCTTCCAGCACAGAGGTGGCCAAAGATGTTAAATCTGAATTCTTTAACAGAGTCACAGCTTGCAAAATTAGTTGAACTTAAATGGAAATGTTATAAATAAAAATTCTCCCTTCTTTACAGGTTTTCAAATATGATAAGATTTTGAGAAAGTGGGTTTGCTCTTTTTCTTTAATACTTTTCCCCATTTGGAATCATAAATTTATAACTTGGGTCAGAAACAAATATATGCAGGCTGCTGCCTGTCTTAGACTCAACTTCATTTCAATTTCAAAAGATAAAGTATTTGTAGAGTCTACATGGCTAGATTTAACATCCTGTGGTAGAGCAAATGTGAGTTTGTGTAAGTTGAGGATCTTCTTACTGAGTAGTTTGATTAGGTAGCAGTCAATGGTGATCCAGAGATGAGAGGTAAAATGATGGATGTTAAAACTGGACGAGATATTGAGTGAAGAAAAACTCAGAGAGTTTGAGATCAGAAACATTACAGAGCACATCAATGTCCATTTTAAGGTACTTTAAAGAGTATCTTCATTTCAACAATGACAAGGAAAATTCATTAGAAATGACATAATTCTGAACTTTGTCACACCACTTCTAAACATTAGTGTAGGGGGGCAGAGGCTGAGTGGAGGGGACAAAGGGGGCCAAAATAGGGAACATTTGTAATAGTGTCAACAATTAAAAAAAGACACAAATAAATACAACCAGATCTGTATTGCAACTATTTTTGAAACTAAAAAAATAATTAAAAAAATAAACATTAGTGTACACAGGTAAAAAGGACAGCATTATTTCACTCTCTTTCCAAAAGCCTGCTTTGGAAAGCTAGCAATATCCTTTTACCCTCTCTTGGGTATACATGAAATTCTCAAGGCTGTCTCTTGAATATTGCTCAGTTATACATTTTAAAAATTATCCTATACTGAGGCCCAGTGCACGAAATTTGTGCACGGGGGGTGTGTCCCTCAGCCCAGCCTGCACCCTCTCCAATCTGGGACATCCCTCTCACAATCCAGGACTGGTGGCTCCCAACTGCTTGCCTGCCTGCCTGCCTGATTGCCCCTAACTGCTTCTGCCTGATCAACCCCTAACCACTCCCCTGCCAGCCTGATTGATGCCTAATTGCTCCCCTGCCAGCCTGTTTGCCCCTAAACTGCCCTCCCCTTCAGGCCTGGTCACCCCTAACTGCCCTCCCCTGCAGGCCCGTTTGCCCCCAACTTCCCTCCTCTGCCGATCTGGTCACCCCTAACTGCCCTCCCCTGCAGGCCTGATCGCCCACAACAGCCCTCCTTTGCAGGCCTGATCCCTCCCAACTGCCCTCCCCTGCAGGCCATCTTGTGGTAGCCATCTTGTGTCCACATGGGGGCAGCCATCTTTGACCACATGGGGGCCGCCATCTTGTGTGTTAGAGTGATGATTAATTTGCATATTACTCTTTTATTAGATAGGATAATAAAAGGGTAATATGCAAATCAACTGAATGGCGGAAAGACTGATCGCTATGATGTGCACTGACCACTAGAGGGCAGATGCTCAATGCAGGGGCTGTCCCCTGGTGATCAGTGCACTACCAGAGGGGGAGCGCCACTCAGCCACAAGCCAGGCTGACAGCTGGCGAGCGCAACGGCCCACCTCCGCTGCAGTCAGACATCCCCCAAGGGCTCCCAGACTGCGAAAGGGTGCAGGCTGGACTGAGCCACCACCGCCCCCACCCCCCGCCCAGTGCACAAATATTGTGCACTGCACTGGGCCTCTAGTCACTTATAAAATGAACCTGACCTTTTATACACATCCCACCCCTGAATTTAAAATTCTATCTCAGTTTTGACATTTCAGTTTCTGACAACAAATGCTCAGTCCCTTTAGAGTGGGTCCATGTTGTCTCTCAGATAGAGAGCTCATTCTATCACTACACATAGGTTAAGCTGCTTCCACAGTCAGGCATGCTTTTGCTTCTGAATTTATGTATACAAATTTATATATATTGAGGCTTCTCTCCCTAACAAAGCTTCCACCGATTTCTTCCAACTCAGAATTTCTGGAATATTTGCTTTCTGAGGCACCTGTTGCACTCAAGGATACATTTGTGTACTGTTGTAGTTTTATGTGTATTTCTCACTACACCCAGAAAAGAAAGAAAGCTGCTAGAAGGCAGGAATCTTGTTTCATTTTATTTTTTCTCTCACTTAATCAATTCAATAAACGTAGAATGAACCTTCTGTACACTAACACCTGAGCTAAGCACTAGGAACATTGACATCCTTAAGAAGTTCTATCTACAGCTAGGGAATCTCCCAATTTCTGTATCAGCAGAGATAAATGAGGGGCAATAACATATTTTTTTAATATTTTTATTATGGCTTATCCTTGAGATTCTCATATTTGAGTTGTACTTACCTTAGGCTGAAGGGGCAATGTGGGAGAGGATAGGAAGAGTAGGAATCAATATTTTTGACATGAACACCAAGTGATTATGCTGCAAGCCAAGTATGATATCTTCTGCCATTGATAAAAACCAAATTCTAGAAATGTCACAGAATTATTAAATTCAGTAACTAGATACTTCTTTAATCTCTGCTTTAAGCAAGATTTTATTAGCATAATTAGTGGCCAATCACAAAGTAAACATTTTTGCTTATATATATATATTTTTTTTTTTCATTTTTGCTTATATTTAAATATCCTCGCTGTCTCTCTGTTTAGGCATGGTATCTTACCTCTCTGAGAGTCAAAATTGAGATTAGAATAGTGACCCTTCAGGATTTTTGTCAAAATCGTATTTGAATCTTGATATATTTATTGTACTAAATCATTATAGCAGGCATTTACCAAGTACCAAATAGTGTATTTTGTTTGTTTAGGTCTGGATAGTAATTTTTATTATTATATTTTTATTAAATGCAAACAGTGAACGTAAATAAATAACTATAAATAAATAGTAAATGTATAATACTAAATAGTAAATATATAATATGATTATAATAGTACTAAATGTATAAATAAAATTAAATGTATAAATACAATGAAATGTTAAATAAAACAAAATGTATAATACTAATAACATAAAAAGTTACCAGACCCTATAAGTGTTCCCATTCACTGCTCAGCTCTTTTTTTTTTAAATATATTTTATTGATTTTTACAGAGAGGAAGAGAGAGGGATAGAGAGTTAGAAACATCGATGAGAGAGAGACATAGATCAGCTGCCTCCTGCACGCCCCCTACTGGGGATGTGCTCGCAACCCAGGTACATGCCCTTGACCGGAATCGAACCTGGGACCCTTCAGTCCGCAGGCCGACGCTCTATCCACTGAGCCAAACCGGTTATGGCTGCTCAGCTCTTTTTGTTTTGTTTTTTTAAAACGTTTTTATTGATTTTTAGAGGGAGAGGGGGAGAGAGAGAGAGAGAGAGAGAGAGAGAGAGAGAGAGAGAGAGAGAGAGGTGAGAGAAAGAAACATCCATGGGTTCCTGGACATGTGCTCTGATCTGGAATCAAACCAGTGAATATGGGATAAGCCCAACCGAGCACAGAAGTTAGGGCTAGCTGTTGTTTTAAGAGCTTCCCAATCTTATACATTTACTTATGAAGACAAATAATATGACAAAAATGAACTGCATTTTGATGTATTTTAAGAAATGATTTATCCAGTTATCCTTTCTGAAAGGATTTCAAAATATATAGTTGATTTTGAATCTATTTTAAGAATTAAGGGTCTTTAAGTTATTTGCATATTATACTTTTCTTATAAAACAGTATTTTTGGATAATGCCATCCTATACAATAAAGAGGCAATATGCAAATTAACTGTCACTCCAACACACAAGATGGCCATCCCCATGTGGACACAAGATGGCAGCCACAAGATGGCCAGCAGGAGAGGGCAGTTGGGAGGGAGTTGGGGGTGACCAGGCCTGTGGGGGAGGGCAGTTAGGGGTGACCAGGCCAGCAAGGGAGGGCAGTTAGGGGTGACTGGGCCTGCAGGGGAGGGCATCTGGGGGCAACCAGGCCTGTAGGGGAGGGCAGTTAGGGGCAATTGGGCCAGCAGGGGAGCAGTTAGGCATCAATCAGGCTGGCAGGGGAGTGATTAGGGGGTGATCCGACTGGCAGGCAGAAGCGGTTAGGGCAGGGGTGGGCAAACTTTTTGACTCGAGGGCCACAATGGGTTCTTAAACTGGACCGGAGGGCCGGAACAAAAGCATGGATGGAGTGTTTGTGTGAACTAATATAAATTCAAAGTAAAGGAGCGGAGGGGAGAGCAAGAGAACCCTTCGCTCTTTCGGCTCCACGGGCCGGATAGAACAGCCAAACGGGCCGGATCCGGCCCGCAGGCCGTAGTTTGCCCACGGCTGGGTTAGGGGCAATCAGGAAGGCAGGCAGGCGAGCAGTTGGGAGCCACCAGTCCTGGATGGTGAGGGGGATGTCCGATTGCCCGTTTAAATGGGCAGTCAGACATCCCTCGAGGGGTCCCCGATTGGAGAGGGTGCAGGCTGGGCTGAGGGACACACACCCCGGTGCACAAATTTCATGCACCGGTCCTCTAGTTAATTATAATAATCTTAATCCAATATTAAAATAACTGAAGATAATGATATATTCCTTAAGTAATTTAAAAATAGTTCATGATACCTGGCTGGTTTTCCTCAGTGGTTGAGTGTCGACTTATGAACAAGGAGGTTCCATTCCTGTGAGGGCACATGCCTGGGTTGTGGGTTCATCCCCAGTAGGGGGTATGCAGGAAGCAGTTGATCAATGATCCTCTCTTATCATTGATGTTTCTATTTCCCGCCCCATCTCCCTTCCATGCTGAAATCAATATATATATTTTATAATATACATATATTATAAAATAATTATTGGTATTAAGGTAAGCTAATTGTCTACTAAGAATGTGCAGATTTCACCCTAACTGGTTTGGCTCAGTGGATACAGTGTAGGTCTGCAGACTGAAGGGTCCTGGGTTGATTCCAGTCAAGGGCATATACCTTGATTGAAGGCTCCTCCCTGGCCCAGGGATGTTTCTCTCTTCCACTCTCTCTAAAATTCAATGGAAAAAATATCCTCAGGTGAGAATTAAAAACAAAACAAAAAAGAATGTGCAGACTTCAGCACTACTCTTCCACTATGTGTGTCCTCGGGGTAATCCCATAATAAATTTGAGCTGCATTCCTTAAAATAAGAATAATTATGCCTTCACTTTGACTTATAAGCATGTCACAAGAATTTTAATTACATCTTTGAAATATATGGAGTTCTAACCACCTTACTAGTAAATATAACAAATACCAAACATATTATTACTATAACATTAGTAAGAGATTTTCTCTTTCTTTATGGCTTGCCAGAAGGCACCAGGTTTGTAGTTTGCATCCTTAATAAAATCTATTTTATTGAACTTCAAGATATTTTATTTTTGATCATGTTTTTTTTCATATTCCTAAGGAATACTTTTATAAAAGTAAGTCACAATTTGGAGTTAGCTACAACTACTACTCTTGCTAAATAACACAGCTTTTAAAAACAAAGATTATTAGATTTGGAGGGTATCTAAAACATTGGTCCAACTTCCCCCTCAGGGCAGGTATCATCTCTATAACTTTCTTGATACATTGACTTCTAACCCCAACTTGACCTTTTCCCAGGGCCTACTTTCACAGATCAAAAGGAGGGAAAACATTAATAAATGCATTTGTAATGAATAATGCCATGTATAACTTTCTTACAGAGACTAAACAAATAGAATGTCATTTGTCGATAATCTTGAAAACTTACATAAAATAATTAAATTAGATATTTATGTGGGGAAAAAATTTACTCAAAGATAAATGGGGAAGCCTTTGGTGACCAACTCAAGGGCCCCTGCCTCCGTTTCCAGAAAGGCCCCAAAGCAAGACACCGATCTGTCTCCCTCTCTGGAACTGAGAATGGTTAATATACTAGCACTTCAGCGGTAAAGTATTGGATTTGTTTCAGTTACACACAAAAGTGAATACAGGTAGCTGTGGTAATAAAAATATAAAATAAGCGACAACAATCTACAACATCCAGTTTAGATCAGAATAAAGCTATAGGATGATTATAAAGGATTCTAATTCTTATTTTTCTTAGCTAAGATTTTTTAAATTACTCTAATTTTGAGAAAATATGCCTTGAGGAACAGCTGCTATTCAGTTCTGGCTAACGGTGATGACCAATTGAGCTACTCATGTTTTAGCAAAAATCAAAAAAAGAAGCTGATTTTTTAAATGTGAGCACTTTTCAGATTCTGAGAAAATAAAGTAATTCAGAGATTGGTAACTAGAGTCAATAGATTCAAAGGTTTCCATTTTAAGTGATGAGACTGTTTTTAGTTTCTGATGAAATGATGGGTATGAAATATGGCTTTTTTTCTAAAACATGCTACCATAGGACTTTATCTCTTGGAGTGATCTGTAAACACTAAATTGTTCTGATTCTATTCCTGCATCAGCACATAGTTAGCTACATGCCCTTTAAAAAAATTATCCTCTGTAAGTAAGGTTGCCAGATAAAATACAGCATGCCCAGTTAAATTTGAATTTCAGATAGACAACAAATCATTTTTAGTATAATTAAACATTACATGGTACATACCTATGCTAAAAAAGTATTCATTGTTTATCTGAAGTTCAAATTTAACTGGGTATGATATAGTTTTATTTACTAAATCTGACAATCCTATTTACACTTTTCAGTTTTCTAATACATGGAATGGATAGTTTGAGCAGACAACCTCCAAAGTGTTTCTCAGAGATAACATTGTATGATACATATCTGTTACAGTTAGACTTTTTTATAGAGTACAATTGTTATATGTATTCATAATTCAAACCTTGCAACATAGAATATCATACTAATTTATCACCTTCTTACTGATGAAGAAACTAAAAATTACAAAATTATTTTCCAAATTTTTCTTCAAATATGGGATTATAATTTCCCACAAATAAAACTATGATCAATGACTCACTTCACGGAATTGATTTAACTTTGAAAGATACATTAATGCTGAAATAACTAGGCAATTTATTGTTTTTTGCTAGATTCATATAGCCAACTTCAATTGAAACACATAATTCACTAATGGAAGAATTGTATTCCGAAACTACCGTTAACATGTTCAACCAACTTCTTAAATTCTTCAACTTCCTGTGACATTGTTTAAAAAGGTGAGATATTTCAGAAAAATTGGAAGGAAACTCTTGGGTGTTGAAATAGTGTTAGCAATAGCTCAGCTTGTTCTATAGTACTGAGATTGCAAAATTTATAACCTGCTTAAGAATCATGCCTGGAGCTATGAGGCAATACTTAACCCAAATCAAAGTATGTTGAGAGGAAAGTAGCCTTATGCTTGCCAGATGTAAAACCATGTTTTAGAACAGTGGTCGGCAAACTGCGGCTCGCGAGCCACATGTGGCTCGCGAGCCGCGGTTTGCCACTCGGTTGACTAATGAGTTTGCTGACCACTGTTTTATAACATCCTATATAATAAAACCCTAATATGCAAATCTACCGAACAGAACAACTGATCGCTATGATGCGTACTGACCACCAGGGGGCAGACGCTCAACACAGGAGCTGCCCCCTGGTGGTTAGTGTGCTCCCAGAGGGGGAGCACTGCTCAGCCAGAATCCGGGCTCACGGCTGGCGAACGCACTGGCGATGACGGGAGCCTCTCCTGCCTCTGTGGCATGCTAAGGACCCCTTGGGGGATGTCTGCCTGCTGGCTTAGCCAGGAGTGGGCCTAAGCTGGCAGGTGAACATCCCCCAAGGGGTCCCAGACTGCAAGAGAGCGCAGGCTGGGCTGAGGGACCACCTCCCCTGCCCTCCCCCCTGTCCCCAGTGCACAAATGTCGTGCACCGGGTCTCTAGTTACAAATAAAAGGTCACTGATTGTCATAAATAGTTCCTATGGAGTCAGGGAATTCAGAGGTTAAAACCGATATGGTTGTGCTGTAGTTCCCCCTTATCCACAGGGAATACATTCCACAATTCCCAGTGAATGCCTGAAACTGAAGATAGAACCAAACTCTATATAGACTATTTTTTCCTATACAGACTTAACCCTTTCACTTAAAGGAAGCACTTTACTGGTTTTCTTTGGCATATACGAATTGCCAGCACTTCTCTTTTACGGAACTTGAAGATATTTTTCTCTTATGCTTTGGGGCCATTATTAAGTAAAATAAGGGTTACTTGAACACAACCACTGCCATATTCTGACCAAGATGGCTACAACATGGCTATAGGATGGGGAGCTTATACAGCGTGGAGACACTGGTCAAGGGGATGATTCATGTCTGAGTGAGATGGAGCTGGATTCTGGAGATTACATCACACTACTCATAATGGTAGTTAATTTAAACTGTTGTTTATTTTTAGAATTTTTCCATTTAACATTTTCTAGTTGCCATTGGCCATGGGTAACTGGAACCACACAGCACAACCTTGGATACGGGGGGAATACTGTGTACATAAGGTAAGCTAAGCAATAATGGGCAACAGCCACTCCAGTATTTTAGTAGCTTAATCCGACACAAGTTTATTTCTTGCTCATGTAGATTCTGTTGTAGGTCCTGGTACTCTCCTGGGCAGTTGTGCAGGGTAATAATTTAGCATTCCAGGATCCTTCAGTTCTATGCCGTCTCCTTCTTAAGATGCACTTCCATGATTGCTGCAGCCAGGGAAAAGAGCATAGAATCAAGCACTGACCCTTAAGTGATTCCACGAGGACATAAAACATTTCACGTCTGCTCACATTATCTACAAAAACAAGTTACATCGCTAAACCTAATTTCAGTGGGGTGAGGAGTGTAAACCTCCCCTATGCATAAAACCAGAAAGAGGACAGGAAAAATTGGTGAGCACTGAAAATGCCTTCAGTAGTATGATATGTTAGGAAAGTGTATTATTTTTCAGATTAAACTAATACAGTCAACAATATTACTAGCATGTCACAAATCAAGGTTGAAACCAATTAAAGTTTAATCTTGATCTTGTGATTGAAAGTTACAGACTTTAAGTAGTTTCACTGTTACTCAATGTTTGCATTATTGTCTGTGCAAGCAAGTAGTCATTTAGAGTCATAAATGATTCATGAAATTGTTTAACCTGAGTTGTTTAAAAGACTAAACGCTAGGTACATTGAAATGAACTGATTTGATTAATATTAGGTAAAATATTAAAACACAACTTTTTTTCTCCATGGTTCTAATATTGTAATCTAAACAAACCACATTTTATGTAAAGATACACTGAAAGGAATATATTCTGCATAGGAAGGAATAATTACTGACTGACCATAATAGACAAATGGCATATTACTTGTTATTTAATATGTTACTTAGTTCCAGCCATTTTTTTTTTTTTTGGTTGCTACTATAATGAATAACTAAAGGAGCATTTCGTCCAGGAGCATTTAGTCTAGCATTGATTCTAAATATTAATTTAATTTTTCCCACCTACCAAATGTTATCCCGGAGTTAAATGGTTACCACAGATTTGTTACTTGATGCTAATACCACATTAGAGGCCTCTGATAGGATACTCTTTCACCTAACCTCTCTATAGCAATTTGTTTAAATGTTTATTTTTAAACTGTAGTTTAAAGTGAATTCCTTAGTTAATTTCACATTATTTTTTAAAAGTAAGTTTTTGGACCCATCAAAAATGGCTTGCACAATACAATAGACACTTATGATAATATAAAGATATGCAAATGTACCTGTTTGTCAGGTGTAAAGAGTCACCTAAAGAGCATCCACGTGGGAACTAAACCTTACAAACAAGCGCGCAGCTGCGTCTGTGGTCCCTTTATTCCTCACTTCCAAGAGGTGAATAAGATTTATCATTTGATTCTTAACTTATAGATTGTCCTCAGATATCCTATTGTCCAGTCCTCATGCCATAGCTGTTACAGGCGAAAAGAAAGTAATAAAGTAAGAAAGATGCCTCTGAAGATAGGGCAAGCTTAATTCTGCCACCATTAGATAGATCACAGTGTCACAGGTATGTTTTTAACAGGATAGCAATCTTAGAGGTCAGGTTGAAACAACAACAAAAATAACACCCTGGACGTGGAAGATCAGACATCAGGGAGGGCTAGCTGCAGGCCCTGTTCTGTGAGTTTACGAATTTCTGCAGTCGCAGGGATCCTCCCCTGGGGTCCTCACAGGGCAGGTACAGTCCCTGCCTCCCTACCTGTCCGCCCAGGGCGTGCCGAGTTTTCTCAGGCGACGCCCTAGCGGTGGGAATGGGAACACCCCGCTTGGCAGCTTCCTTTCCATTCGCCTTTCCCAGCCGGACCCCAAAGCCCCAAAAACCCTGGGAGAAGGAAGTTCCAATTCTGTCCCCGTCCAATCCCGCCCCGTTTCTCGCTCCGGCTCGCTGCCTCTCTCGCTCTGATGCCACGGAGCCTCGCCGCCACTTCTGGGTGGCCGTCCGGCGGAGGTGGCGGCGAGCTCCCGGGCTCTGGGCAGGGACATGGGGCAGGGTGAGTGAGCTGGTTTGGGGAGAGGTTCCGCGGCGCCCAGCGAGCGCCCGGCCACCCGCCCGCGGGGCTGGGGGAGGCTCTGCCCCGGCCCGGCCCGCGCTGGCTGAGCCTCGGGGAAGCTGCGGCTTTCTCCTCCTTCAAGTCCTGGCTTGAGCGTCGAACTGCAAGCGCACGGCCCAGGGAAGGGAAGAGTGGGGCAGGGAGCCACGGGAGAGAATAGGCGAGCCACTGTCTCCTTCTGAACAGAAAGTAGGAGCCCTGGATGGGAATGAGAAAAACACCCTCCCAACTTTTCTCCGTCCCTGGGCGTTTAGTTTGTCCGCCCGGGGGTGCGCTGCAGGCGTGGCGGCGAGCCCGCGCGCCTTGCCCCTTGCCCCGCTCCTCCTCCTTCCAGCCTGTGCTGCTCTCCCTCCCCGAGAGGCGCCAAATGGCTCCCTAGTCAACCCAGGGGCGGGGGCTGCAGCACCTCCTCCCGCCGCCGCGGCTCCAGGCGCCCGCGGGCTGGGAGCCGGGCCCGCAGGTGGAAGCGCACTCCGGAGGCGGGCCGGCCGGGGTAGGGGCGGCTCGGGCGGGCTCCTGACGCGCGGCCAGCCTCACTCAGGCCTGGGAAGGCGCGCGTCCCGCCCTGACCGCTGGCCTCTCCCCCTCCAGCAGTGACGCGCCGCCTGGGAGCGGGAGCCCGCGCAGCGGTCCGCAGGGTGATGGACGGCCGAGCCCCGAGCGCGCAGGACGCCCCGGCGGTGCCGACACCGCCCGCCCCAGCCGGGTAAGCCGGGTGCCGCGCCGCCCACGGCGGGGAGGGCGAGGGCAGAGGGGCTCCGCGCGTTCACCTGGCTGGCGACTCGCTGCTGTGCCAGCGGCCTGACTCTGGCCAACACGCACGCGGCCGAGGAGGCTGCTTCCTCCGGCCTCCTCGGAGGCCGCCCGGGGTGGGGGCCCTGATAGTTTTTCATTGCTTTCCTACTGGGGCTGCTCGGAGCTGCTGAAGAGCAGCTGAATGCCAGGGACGGGGCGAGGAGTCCGGGAGCAAAAATGGTAACAAAGGGCCCCTTGTTGGGGCTCTGGGAGAGCGGCGGGCGATACCTGTAACTGAGCTCCTGGGAAGGAGGAAAAAGTTTCCTTGCACGAGAGCTGAGGCCCGGGCAGGTGAGCAATGTCAAGGTGACTAAGGAAGGGGCTCTCTGCGAGCGGTTGGAGGGCCACCGGATGGTGTGCCAGCTGTCAGCCCGCTTGACAGTTCCGGGACCGGGCGGGGTGCGCGCCTCTGATTGGGGGTGTGTGTGCCTGTGACCAATTACTGGTGCCAAAGCCTAGCGCGGAGTCAGACTGCAAACAACCATACTTTTCTTTGTATCCTCACGTGTTTGAGGAGAGATTGGAGGTGAAGGGGCTGTCACATGGTGAGTTAATATTAAGTGAGGCATGTCTTCCTGCCAGATATGCTAATATCACCTTGCTAAGCGTTTGGGTAAACAGTAACGAGAACAGGTAGTTCCGCAAGAGATGGGGGGAACCTGAAAATAACCTTCGTCTTGGTAAACAGTGAAGGCTTGTCGCGGGTGCTGGTTGAGCTTCTGAAGTGGGGGACACCCCTCTGATGCAGTGTAACTTTTTCCTACAAGTGTTCCCCCAACTCAGATTCTTTGCTGATACTCTGAACGCAGAAATGCCCTAAAAAGAATAGAAACATCCCAGGAAAGAAACATTAAGGAAAAATCGACTTTGTAACCTGTGAATGAGAGTGTGCAATTTTCCTGATTTAAGAGTAGAGAAGTCATTTTTTCCCTGGAGCATGACAGACGTTTCCGTAGAAGCAAGTCACAGCATGTTTATTCATCAGAGACCATTCGAGCATTGGCAGTTGTCTAGAGGAAACATGGGAAAGTCTCAAAGCAACATGACTAATAGAAAATATATTTAGCATAATGCTTACGTAGTGCATGAATTAATTCTTTCATTTTGTTCCAAAGAATTATCTTCCCTTTTCAAGTAGCGGTACTACTGTTGACTTCCATTTCTGTCCTTTCACCATTTTTTTCCCGTTGTTTAGATATTATCATATATTCTTCCATATATTCTCACATTAGGATCTATGGGTAAAGAAATACATTGATAGAAAGATAATAATAATCATAGCATGAGCCTCTCAATGGAGCTGCAGAGTTATATAAATTGAAGGTGAGACATATTTCAGGAATACTGAGATGTAGTAAGGAACCATGAAATAAGATATAATTAAATCGGTGGATTTGAAAATGGATAGGTTAAAGTACTTAAAAAAGAACTCAGCATATGCACTTACACAAAATATACTTATGGGTGTTCAGAAATCAGTTAATACTTTTGAGTAAAATAGGTGAGATCAGATGGGTCTGAGATGAAGGAATGGTAAGAATTTTCTAGTGATAAGCCTGGCTATTGTTAAGATACTTCAGATTTTACTTTTGAGCATTTAAAGGTTTAATTAATAAGTTATTTGTTTAGAAGAATACACAAAACTTTTATCTAATTTATCAAATATGAAGAAAATACTTTTAAGGAATTTTTCCCTCTCCTCTCCAAATTTAAAGAGGGACATCTGGAATAATGCTTCAATATATCTAAAAGCACCCTACTGTATCATTTTACCTTATATTTTTCTATTCAGAAAAGTTATCAGTATCTGAAAAGTATTAACAAAAAAGTACTTCTCTATTTTGCCTTCTTTTACTTATCTATCTTGTCCCGTGGTGTATCCCAAGTGCCAATTACATGGTATTTATTGAACATTCAGTATTTAGTATTGCTTTTGTTGTTTTCTTAAAAACCTAAGACATTAAAAAGGTTTTTAACTGTGAAAAATAATATCCTAGGCATAGGTATTTGGGAAGTGGCAGGGAGCAAGCTCAGTCAATATGTTATAATAAATCATTAGGTTTGAGAAGTAAATTCCTTGCTATAAAACTACTTAAATCATGACTCATGACTGTAATAGCCTACAAGGGCTAGTGCTAGTTTAATCCTTAATCTTGTATATTACTGCTCTATAGAATTTCTCTGTAATTTTCCATGCCTTCCATTGTTGTAACAGGTCATTTTTAAAGAAATTTAATGCAACTATATTTTATAAATGACAATCTGAAGCCCAGAGACACTGAGTGACTTTGCAAACGTCTCCTAGCAAATTAGTGGCAATACCAAGAAAAATACAACTAGTTGCCTAGTTCAGTGGCCGGCAGACTCATTAGTCAACAGAGCGGCAAACCGCAGCCGGCTCGCGAGCCGCAGTTTGCCGACCACTGGCCTAGTTCATTGCATTAATTGCTGTTAAATCTTTTTCTAAACACAATATTATACATTTAAATTTCAAAGAGTCACCTTGGGCACCTTAGCTTTAGAGCTACTAGTCCTTGTGTTTTTTACTTGCCCATGTACTAGATATGCTTAAAAATAAAATAAAATAAACCTCTTTGGAATTTAAATGTCAACATGTAGTTGACCTTGCTTTGAGGAACCTTAATGTTTCTTTTTGTTTGTTTGTTTTTTAATACCCGAGAAGTGAGGATATTTTTTTCCATTGATTTTAGAGAGAGTGGAATGGAGTGGGGAGAGGGACAAAGAGAGAGGAGAGAGAGAGAGAGAAAAACACCTATATGACAGGTTGCCTCCCAGGAGCCTGGACCAAGGGCAGGGATTTGACCTGCAACCCAGGTAAGTGCCCTTGACCAGAAATTGAACCTGAGACCCTCCAGTGCACAGTTGCACAGACTCATGCTCTAACCATTGAGCACCACCAGCTAGGGCAAGGAACCTTAATGTTTTGATTCTGAAACAAATTTTCAAGAATGGTCAGTGGGAAAAAAAGTGTACCACTTTATAATTTTTCAGCTTTGGACCTAGGGCAGTGGTCGGCAAACTGCGGCTCGCGAGCCACATGCGGCTCGTGAGCCGCGGTTTGGTGCTCTGTTGACTAATGAGTTTGCCAACCACTGACCTAGGGAGTTAATTGAAGGTGGTGGATATAAACATTAAGGAGTGATTTAGCAGCAGCTGTTTCTTTAGCTTTTATGTGGATACTAGTGGCCCGGTGCATGAAATTCGTGCACATTAAAAGGGGATTAACTGCCCTAACCGGTTTGGCTCAGTGGATAGAGCGTCGGCCTGTGGACTCAAGGGTCCCGGGTTCGATTCTGGTCAAGGGCATGTACCTTGGTTGCGGGCACATCCCCAGTGGGAGGTGTGCAGGAGGCAGCTGATCGATGTTTCTCTCTCATCGATGTTTCTAACTCTCTATCCCTCTCCTTTCTTCTCTGTAAAAAATCAATAAAATATAAAAAAAAAAAGGGGGATTAACTAGTGGAAATATTTTAATATTGCTATTTGCCCTTTCTCTATAACAGAAGTGTCAGAGATGAAATAAAATTAGTAAAATGTATATGAAAATCTTCCACCTGTCAGAGTATGGGACGTGCTGCGGGACCCAGAGACAAGTCCCTGCCTACTCATGGTGCCTCAAAATCGCATGAGACCCAGACCTAGCCAGACCCACACCCTTTGGGCAAGATCTAGACCCGGCCAGCCCCACTCTTGTCAAGCCCTGCCAGGTGGGGGGTGCAGCCTGAGATCCCCTGTCAATACCCGCCGGGGGGGGGGGGGGTGCAGCCTCAGATCCCTGCTGATTGTTCGTTAAGGCTTGTTAGGGGAACTTGGCCTCCGCTGTGGGCATAGCTATCGTGTGTTACGGAAACTCCGCCTCTGCTGTGGGCGCCGCCATCTTTGTGATGGCATGATGGTCAATTTTCATATTCCATCTTTATTAGATAGGGTATTACTGGTTCTAAAATTCACTGATTATGTAAACTAAGTTCTTGGTAGCTAACATTTATTGACTACTTAGAATTGAATGCCTTAGCTGAGGTTTCAACATGAGAATTATCTGGGGACCTTTAATACTAATACCCATGCTCTCACAATCCTATCTATTCTGGTTTTAGCTGGCCTGGGATAAGGGCATGGAGAGGTTTTAAATGCTGCTCAGGTGATTCTAATATGCAAATACCTCTGAGGATCTTTGGTGAAGTAGATATCAACAGGCGTGATGGAGATGAAGCTATGGAAGGAAATGGAGACTGCTGGTAATCATTTTTGGGAACTCAAGATAACAAATTTCAGCTTTATTTTGCCTTTTAAAATTAAAGATGCGTTGAGGTGCCTTATAGTATTATTGTTTTTAAAAAATTTGCTACTTCGTTTTGAGGAAGTATATTAACTCTGTGTTTCAATTGTGGAAACTGAGGCTCTAATTGCTTAAGCTACTCAAGGCCACACAACTCGAAGGGATGAAAGAGTAATAGAAACAAGTTCTGATCCCCAAGCCTATGCTCTTCGTCACCAGGCCTGTTGTCACCAGTATTTCTGCTACCATGGGTTATACTGAATTGCTAAAGAATATTTGTATTGCCTGGCCCGTGTGGCTTAGTGGGTGAGCAACAACCTGTGAACCAGCAGGTGACGATTCAATTCCTGGTCAGGGCACATGCCCAGGTTTCCGACTTGATCCTCGGTAGGAGGCATGCAGGAGGCAGCCCATCAATGATCCTCTCTTATCATTATTGTTTCTATCTCTCTCTCCCTCTCTCTTCCTCTCTAAAATAAATAAAAATAACCCTAGCCCGTTTGGCTCAGTGCATAGAGAGTAGGCTGGTGGACCAAAGGGTCCCAGGTTCCATTCTGATCAAGGGTACGTACCTTGGTTGCAGGCTCATCCCCGGCCTGCAGCAGGCAACCAATCAATGTGTTTCTCTCACATGGATGTTTCTCCTTGTCTTTCCCTCTCTCTTCCACTCTTCCTAGAAAAAAAAAAAAAAAAAAAAAAAATCAATGGTAAAATATCTTCAGGTGATGATTAACAAAAATAAATAAAATAAAATAAATAAAAATATAGTTTTAAGAAAGAATATTTTAACTTAAAGTGGTTTTATGAATGCCTTGTCTTAATTTTTTTTAAAATCATGTTTATATTTTATTTATTTAAAAACTCCTAAAAATTCTAATGCAAAAGAAGCCCAGTGCTCAGCATTTGAAAAGAACTTAAATATTTGGTTTATGTCTTCAGAATCATGTTTAACATTTTCATGTGCTTGGGATGATTTAATTTAACTCAGTAAACTGACAGTCTTCTTTTGTCATATGACAATCTGTACATATTTTTGCCACAAGGCAACTATTAAAGTCATTTGCAGTGTAATTTCAAAAGTAGGATTTTTGATTGCCAAATAAGAAAAGTGAAAATGTTTATTAAGACAGTGCTAAACTTTTTCTGTAAAGTCTAATTTCCTCTGAATGCGTTAGAGGGTACCTTACTTTATTATTGAAATGCCAGGCTTATTTATATAATAATAAATGACAAGCTTCATGTTATTGAGACTACTGCTTTTATTTAATTAATTAGTCATAACTTGTGAGCCCTTATTTTATGTAAAACTTGTTTTTCTAGGTACTGGTAGATTGATTTCTGATATTAAGGGCTGTACTAAAATTATCTGTAACTATGCAGGGAGAAAAAAGGAACATAATGTATGTATAGAAACGGTACTGTGATGCTAACTTTAAAACATTATATTTAGAATGTAATAGCCTAAGTTGCTGGTCAGCAAACTATAGCCCAGCAAATTGTGCCAAAATGGGTCCTCTATATGTATTTTTTTCTTTTCTTCAAATTTTTAAAAAATGTGGTAAAATACATATTACATAAAATTTACTATCTTAAACATTTTTAAATCTACAGTACAGTGGTACTAAGTACAGTCATATTATTGTGAAATCATCACCACCATTTATCTCCAGAACTCTTTTCATCTTGTAAAACTAAAACTCTATATCTATTAAACAAAACTCCCATTTTCCTCTTCCACCAACCCTGGAAATCATCATTCTAACTTTGTTTCTATGATTTTGACCATGCTAGGTACCTCATATAAATGGAATCAAGCAGATTTTGTCTTTTTTGTGATTGGCTTATTTCACTTAGCATAGTCCTCAAGATGCATCCATGTTGTATCATATATCAAAATTTCCTTCCTTGTTAAGGCTGAATAATAGTATCCCATTGTATGTATATATCACATTTTTGCTTATCCATGCATCTGTCATTGGGCACTTGTGTTGCTTCCATATTTTGGCTATTGTGAGTAATGCTGCTAGGAACATAAATGTACAAATATCTATTTGAGAACTTGCTTTTAATTATTTTGGGTATATATCCAGAAGTAGAATTCCTGGATCATCTGCTCATTCCATTTTTAATTTTTTGAGGCCCAACATACTGTTTTCCATGTAGCTGTACCATTTTTATAGTGCCAACAACAGTCACAAGGGTTTTAGTTTTTCTACATTCTCGCCAACCCTCATCATTATATGTGTGGTTTTTTTTTTAATAGTGGTCATCCTAATGAGTGTGAATGTAGTTTTGATTTGCATTTCCCAAATGATTAGTGATGTTGAGCATCATTTCATGCTTTTGTCTATTCATATATCTTCTTTTGAGTAATATTTATTTAAGTCCTTTGCCTATTAATCTGTTGTTTGCTTTTTTGGTTTTTGAGTTTCAGAAATATTTATATATTCTGGATATTAATCTCTAATCCTCTACCTGTTTTGTAAATAGTTTTATTGGCATTCAGCCATACCTGCTCATTTGCATATTATGTATGCCAGATTTTACGTTATAATTGAGTAGTTCATACAAAGAATATATGGCCTGCAAAGCTAAAAATATTTGTCTTCTGCCCATGCATAAAAAGTTTATTGACTCCCAGGTCTAACTAATGAAATTGGCAAGTGAAATAGTGATTATTTAATTTAAAATTTATTTACTGGGGAGACCTCTAAATATTGAACTTGAAAATAAGTTGGAACAAAATGATTTATAGTCTGTTTGTGTAAAGCAATATATATCTTATAGTAAGAGATTTTGCAGAATTATGATTAGTGATTGATACATGTTGTGTGGGTGTTTTTTTCAATTGAAAATTTAGATTTGGCCCCTTGTCAAGCATTGTGGAATTTTAACATTTATATGATATTGGAATATATTGTAAGGAGAAGATCTAAACTTCTGTGCTGGAGACACTTTCATGAAAAATGACTGATATGTGGCTAAGATGTTTAGAAACAGATGTGCTTAGGAGCTAGATCAAAGGTAGAAGGAGTTCTATCTAAATTTTGAGTCCATACTTATTTTATGTATTAAGGCAAACGGTCTTTATAATTTTCAGCAAGTATTTTTGTTATTGTTAAAGATATATCTTTATCTTTAAGCTTTTAGTGTCCTAACGTTAGTATGATAGTTGTTGCAAGACTTTTTTTTTATGACTTTGCTTTGCTAACTTCCACCCCCCCGCCCCATCTGTTATAGTAAAAACAAACTCAAAGTATGGGAGAAAGAAGTTTCCCATGACTATTTATAAAGGGCCAAATGTCTTCAGCTTTGCATACAAAATTCATAGCTGAGGAATGAATTCCTTGGAAAAGGCTCTCAAGGACCAACTAGTTTTTAGAAAATACTAGAGTGAACTTGGGTTGTTTATTATCATATAGCCTAAGTTCACAATACTGTTTATAAATTTAAATAAGTTAAACGTTATTTATTGACTTTAGATATAGAATTGAATTGTAGAGTAGTTTGACAAAGTAAGTGCTTTCATTGGGATAGTCATAGATCAATATTAAGGGACCAAAGAAGGCAAAGGCAAGAAAAATAGTTCAAGTTCAACTCAGAAATCTGATAACTTATTACTATGTGAAACTTTTAACACATTTTGAATATTTATAAATATTTACAAAGGTCAGAAATTTCAGGTTTCATAGTCAATACATGAAGGTATTTGAGTTCCAACACATGTAATGGGCAACATCCTGACTACATCTGTGTCTTTTCATGCTTTGTAGCTCAGGGATATAACTCAAAGCCAGGCTTCAGGAATTTTATTGTGAAAAAAGCACAGCACACCACAGAATCGGGTCAGTTTCTTAACTGCCTGCTCTCTGGAAAATCCTATATCATAAAAAGCTAATATGCAAATGGTCATTATGCCCTCGTGCCCTCGCGCCCTGTGCCCTTGTGCCGGTGCTGGGGGACCTGAAGCCGCGACCCCCCACCCCGCGGGGCTTGTTGGGGGACCTGAGGCTGCACTAGGGGACCTGAAGCTGCGCCCCCCACCCTGTGGGGCTTGATGGGGGTGGGGCTGGCTGGGTCTGGGTCTCGGGTGATTTCAAGGCGCACGTGGGTCGGCGGGGACTTGACTCTGGGTCCTGCAGCGCGCCCCAGACTCTGACAGGAGGGAGATTTTCATATATATTTTACTAATTTTCATTCATCTCTGACACTTCTATTATAGAGAAAGGGCAAATAGCAATATTAAAATATTTCCTCTAATTAATCCCCTTTTATTTTATTTATTTTATTTATTTTTTTATTCTATAAAATATCCATTTATTAGGGGGCGCCATATTATACAAATATACCCAAATGTCATGCAATAGCAGAAATAGCAATAAGCTTTGATATACAGGGTGTGGCAAATATAGGTTTACACTTGCTAATTAATCCCCTTTTAATGTGCATGAATTTCATGCACTGGGCCACTAGCAATAATAATAATAATAATAATAATAATAATAATAATAATGTAGCCCCCATTAAGGCTTTCAGATTTGTGGTTGTGAGATGAGAATGGACATGCTAGGTGAACAGAGAAAAGAATTATCTCTGAATTCCTTATTTGAATTTTCTTTATTCTTGTTCCTGTCCTATTGGGACCACCTCTCCATTGAAATCAGAGCTTTAGAAATAATATAAACAATTAGTAAAAAAAAAAAAAAAAAAAAAAAAGTATGGGAAATATGTATTAATAGGACAGAGGTTTTTCTTTGTAATTGCCTCAGACTTGTAGAAAATTACCTTGAGCAGAATTAAGAGTGAAAATGCCAAAAATTTTAGGACTTGATTTTTGAAAGTAATCGAAGGGATTTGGAGGTAAGCCTCTGAAATGGGGTTGAAAAAGATCCTGAGTTATAGTAGTTTGGATTGAAAATATGGTTGTGCCTAGAAATCAATGATTCTGATTTTCTGTATTTGTTAAAATTAAATATACTTTCAAACTAACATCTTTCCTTCTCAAACTATTCCAAAAAAAAAAAAAAAAATCAAGAGGGGGGGAAGACTCCCAAGCTCATTTTACAAGGCCAGCATTATCCTAATTTCAAAACCAGATAAAGACACTAAAAAGAAAGAAAATTATAGGCCAATATCCTTGATGAATATAGATGCTAAAATCCTAAGCAAAATATTAGCAAACTGGATCCAGCAATATTAAAAAGATCATACACCATAATCAAGTAGGATTTATTCTGAGGATGTAAGGCTGGTACAATATCTGCAAATCAATAAATATTATACACCACATAAACAAAATGAAAGATAAAAAACAGATGATCATATCAAAAGATGTAGAAAAAGTATTTGATAAAATCCAGCACTATTTTTGATAAAAACTCTCAGCAAAGTGGGAATAGAGGGAATATGCCTGAATGTAATAAAGGCCATATATGACAAATCCACAGCCAACATCATACTCAATGGGCAAAAACTAAAAGTGTTTCCCTTAAGATCAGGAACAAGCCAGGGATGTCCACTTTCACCACTCCTATTCAACATAGTACTGGAAGTACTAGCCACAATATCAGAATAGAAGAAGAAATAAAAAGACATCCAAATTGAAAAGGAAGAAGTAGAACTGTCATTATTTGTAGATGACATGATATTGTATATAGAGAATCCTAAAGATTCCACCAAAAAACTACTAGAACTGATAAATACATTCAGTAAAGTAGCAGGATTCAAATGAATATTCAGGAACAAGTAGCATTTATATGCCCCAGTAATGAACTATCAGAAAGAGAAGTTAACAAAACACTCCCTTTTACAATTGCATAAAAAAATTACCTAGGAATAAGTTTAAGAATGTAAAATATCTGTACTCGGAAAAGAAACTGAAGAAGATACAAATAAGTGGGAGCATATACCATGTTTATGGATCAGAAGGGTTAACATCATTAAAAGTCCATATTACACAAAGCAATCTATAGATTTAATGCAATTCTTATCAAGATATCAATGGTGTATTTCACAAAACTGGAACGAATATTCCAAAAATTTATATGAAACCAAAAGAGAACCCAAAAAATCACAGAAATCTTGAGAAAGAAAAACAAAGAGGAATTAAGTTACCTGATATCAAACTATATGACAAGCCATAATAATCAAAACAGCATGGTACTGGCATAAAAAATAGACATATAGATCAATGGAACAGATAGCACAGAAATAAACCCATGGCTTTATGGTCAATTAATATTTGACAAAGGAGGCAAGAACATAGAGTGGGGTAAAGATAGTCTATTCAACAAATGGTGTTGGGAAACAGGGACAGATACGTGCAAAAAAAAAAAAAAATGAAATGACCACCTTCTTACACCGCACACAAGAATAAACTCAAAATGGATTAAAGACTTAAATGTAAAACTCGAAACCATAAAAATCCTAGAAGAAAACAGAGAGAGTAAAATCTCAGATATTTCTCATAGCATTCTTTTTTTTTGTGATATATCTCCTCAGGCAAGGGAAACAAAAGAAAAAATAAACAAGTGGGTCTATATCAAACTAAAAAGTTTTTGCACAACAAAGTAAACCATCAGCGAAATGAAAAGACAACCCAATGAATGGGAGAACATTCTCCAATGATACATCTGAGAAGTGGTTAATATCCAAAATTTATAAAGAACTTCTAAAACTCAACATAAAAAAAACAAGCAATTCAATTAAAAAAATGGTAAAGCTGAAACAGGTTTGGCTCAGTGGATAGAGCGTTGGCCTGCGGACTGAAAGGTCCCGGGTTCGATTCCGGTCAAGGGCATGTACCTTGGTTGCGGGCACATCCACAGTGGGAGGTGTGCAGGAGGCAGCTGATCGATGTTTCTCTCTCATCGATGTTTCTAGCTCTCTAGCCCTCTCCCTTCCTCTCTGTGAAATATCAATAAAATATATTTTTAAAAAATTGGTAAAGAACCTAAATAGACACTTCTCCAAAGAGGACATAGAGATGGCCAATAGACGTATGAAAAGATGCTCAAATAACTTATCGGAGAAATGCAAATTAAACTCATAATAAGATATCTCTCACACATTTCAGAATGGCTATCACCAATCAACAAACAAGTGTTGGCGAGGATGTGGAAAAAAGGGAGCCCTTGTGCAGTGTTGGTGGGAATGCAGATTGGTGCAGCCACTGTGGAAAGCAGGATGAAGTTACCCAAAAAAATAAAAAATGGAACTGCCATATGACCCAGAGATTCCACTTCTGGGGAATATATCCAAAGAAACCCAAACACTGATTCAGAAGACTACATGCACACCTATGTTCATTGCAGCATTATTTATAACTAGTGGCCCACGCACAGATTCATGCACATTGAAAGGAAATTAATTAGAAGGTGGCTGGTAGGGCGGGACTGGGCAAGACGGGGCTGGACGCTCACTGGAGCCAACCTCCTGTAGTCCCTCTGAGGCTGGCCGCACCTGGGGTGGCACCACAGCTCGAAGGGCGTCTGCAGAGTGAGCAGGGTCCCTCCGGTAGGTGGGGTCACTCGGCCTGGCCTGTGGGGATCAGGCTGAACTGGCTCTCCGATACCCCTCGAGGGGTCCCGGAGTGCGAGAGGGCACTCTGCAAAGTTGCTGTCATACAGGGTGTGGAACACAAACACAAGTGTGCAGTAAACCAACAGTGCCCCAGCAACAACATAACCCATGGCCGAAGGTGGAATTGCGTGACCCCGCGAGGAATCAGGCTCCCTTTTCTTTGGTTCTGGGGTGCGTCACCCCAGAACCACTGCTGCCAAGTCACCACAGATTGGCAGCTCCTGTGTTGAACGTCTGCCCCCTGGTGGTAAGTGTGCGTTATACCTACCGGATGGTCAGACAGTTGGGTGGTCGCTTAGCCTTTTATATATATAGATAACCAAGATTTGGAAGCAGTCCAAGTGTCTATCAGTAGATGAGTGGATAAAAAAGCTGTGGTACATTTATACAATGGAATACTACTGGGCCATAAAAAGAAGGAAATCTTACCTTTTGTGATAATATGGATGAACCTAGAGAGTATTATGCTAAGTGAAATAAACCAGTCAGAGAAAGACAAGTACCATATGATTTCACTTACATGTGGAATCTAATAAACAAAATCAACTGACAAACAGTATAAAACAGATTCATAGATACAGAGAACAGACCGACAGCTATCAGAGGGTAGGGGAACTGGGTGAGAAAGGTGAAGAAAAGAAGGGATTAAACAAACAAACAAACAAAAAGAAACAAAACTTGGCAGACACAGACAACAGTATGGTGATTACCAGAGGGAAAGGGATGGTGCGGGGAGAAAGAAGAGGGTAAAGGCAGTTAAATGGTGATGGAAGAAGACTTGACTTGGGGGTGGTGAACACACAATACAATACACAGATGATGTATTATAGAATTGTTCTCCTGAAATGTATATGATTTTATTAACCAATGCATGCCAATAAATTCAATAAAAATAAATATTTATTTTTTTCACTTTATACCCTAACATTGCAGCTTCTATACTTATACCAAGTTATATATGTACAAAAGTAGAATTAATATAGTCAAACCTAAGTGGGACATTTATCACCTTGAGAATTTTCATCTCTTTAACCTGCAACACATGCTATTATTTCTGGAGAAATGGAAGTAAGGAAGTATTAGTTGAACCCAAGGGGAATTGTGTGACAGGAGCCAGCTGCTACAGTTGTGTATCAGTTCAGATGTGCTGGAAAATCAGGAAATTGATTTGCTAAATCTGAAAATGGCTACCACCATGCCACGCTCAGGTCTGATGGATATGCCTTGTTGACTTAATTAAGTCAACAGTAGTCAAGATAATTATACGAGCCATTGAATATATCTTCTTTGTGCTAAAGTGGATGCACGTTATGCACAAAGTTGAAAGTGTCATAGAGAGGAGCAATCCTTTGTTTCTCTTTTCCTTTATGTCTGATGACCAAGTAGCACTGCTTTAATGGAATGAAGAAAGAGACAGGGTGTCTTAAGGATGCATCTGTCTGATGACCAAGTAGCACTGCTTTAATGGAATGAAGAAAGAGACAGGGTGTCTTAAGGATGCATCTGTCTGATGACCAAGTAGCACTGCTTTAATGGAATGAAGAAAGAGACAGGGTGTCTTAAGGATGCATCTGTATTTTGTGGTCTGAAGCAGTTCCCGTTAACTCTCAGGTTTTCATGATTCAGTTATTAGTTGGCAGCAAACTCCTACACAAAGTGTCGAAGGGTATTTAAATTTTGCATAAGTGTCTTTCCAGATTATGGGAGAGGTTTCTTCCCATCGTTTGTTCCTACCTAGTATACCTATTCACAGAGGACAGCTAGATGCTTTGACTTAAAAAGTTGGATATATTATACCCAACTGTACATAAACAATTTAATTTTTTTGTTTTGTATATAAGTATAGTAGGTGTATCTCAGTTGGGTATATAACTCTTATTTACTCCCTTTCATTGAACCTTTTGTGATCCATTTATGTTTTTACACTGCTGCTTCATGGGGGAAAATTTTTTTTTCATAAGTTGTGAAGGGTAGAATTTTCCTGGCATTTTTCCTTTTTTGGTTAGCAAAGTAGTATGCTGTGCTAAATGGAAATGTAGAGATAATCAAATTTTTACTTGAGGATGTAGATGAAAAAAAGGAATAAGGAAATGGGCAAAATATATTCAATGAATGGAAAATGAAAAACAGAACCGTCTCTGATGGGGGAAAAGGCGGTGGTGCTAAATGCTAGGCTGTGTTGGCACTAAACTGGCAGTTTGAGGTTTGAATGCTTTAATTTCTTATGTTCACTTGGTAACTATGGTACCTTTAATTTGTGAAATACTTCTGTGATCTTAGGTTATTAGGAATCATTTTCTACCAAAGACCATGTATAACCTTTTCAAAAGTACCAAATTGCTTTTTGGGAGAGGGATTCCATCCAAAATTAAATTGATAATTATACTAAAAACAATTCTTTACAGTGGTGTTTACAGGTCACATCATTGATTCCTCATTTTTAAATAGAAGTGGCACCAAATTCAAAAGAGGAAAAAGACAAAATAGTGAGAGATCTCCCCAGCCCCTTTGTTCCTGTTACCCAGGTTTTCTCCTCAGAGATAATTGGTGTTACCAGTTCTTACAAATTCTGGGAGGTTTCTTTATACCCATGCTCTCCAATGGTGATATAATATGAACCGCAAATGCAATTTACAATTTTCTAGGCCCTACATTAAAAAATTCAATCTAAATAATGCAGTGGTTAACGTGATTCAAGTTCTACAGAACAAGGAAGTTGTCTTTAACAAAATATCTTACACTGAGTCATAGTTGAAATTCAAATTCATTACATAAAATTTAAATTTAAATTCTTAGTCACACTAGCCATATCTCTGTGATGAAGAGTCTTTAGATGGCTCTTGGCTGGCATATTGAACAGTGCATCTCCTTAAACTCAGGAGCAAATGACTATTATCTGTGTATTGCTTTTTTCTCTTTTATACACAATTAGTTCTGCTTTGTCCTTTGCAGTTTTACCTAACAATAGAACTTGATAATTATTCCATTTCATTACATAAAGGGCTCTATTTTTCCCCTAGCTGTGTATTTTCTTTGGAGGGATGAACCATGATTTATAAAACCAGCTACAATTGATGGATTCATATCTTTCCCCTTCCTCACCTTTGCTCTTGTTAAGTGGTCATTTTAGCATCTTTTATGCAGTTTACAATCTTCTTTGCTTATAGTCTTTCTTGGTATGTTTAATTAAATTAACTAGATGGTGAACCCCTAAAAAGCAGAGGCTATATTCTTGACTACTTTTGTGTATACTGGTGGGTTTAATTTAATTTGTTGCACATACCTAGATATGTAATGATCAGTTATTGGATAGGTATTTGAATTTGTGTGAATTTGAGCAAGAGGTCAGTGTTGGGGATGGAGACCTACAAAATACTTGTCCACTGGAGTGTTTGAAGCTCAGTTATGCATAGTATTGAACTGAGTATTTAACATTTATTTTTGCAGTCATTACATAATTAATTTGTAAGCCACCATCAAATGCACCATTAGAAAGGTTGTAGTAAATATCTCAGCACTCTATTATAAAATTTCATTCTTGGGTTGAGATTCTCCTTTAGCATTATTCCCTGCAGTGCTTTTTGTAAAAGAAATTTGCATTTCATTAGTAGTGCAACTGAAAATTCTGATTAATGTCATTTTCATCTAAAACTTAGAGAAAACAAAGTATTTCCCCATCATAGACAAGTTTGTTTAACAGGACATAAGTGCTATATTACAGCCTAAATATTCCTATTTTAATAATGACAGCAGAGTAACATATATAGAATAAGTTATAAGCTTTGAGAATGAAGCAATTATTCATTAACGTGTGCATAAGAATTCTCATTTGTATCAACACCCTAAAATCTAAATTATAAAGAGTCTTTCATTTTGATCCTTCTATTGGTGTAAGAAATTAGCATTTTGATGTGAACATAATGGCTGAAAAATAAGACCAAATAATAAAGGGTATTTTTTTCCAAGTTCATGAAAGAAAAGATTGAGAATTTAGAGGTAAAGTTAATGGAAGAGATTTAATTGTCCAATAAGCATTTTAAAAAATAATCAGTATGTGTGTTCCTTCTCTCCAATTTTTTTTGCAAGTTACACTTCAAAATGGGTACAAAATTGTAAATATGATACTAGTAAACATTTGTCTATTTTTTTTTCCTAAGAATGTTTTTGGCAGCAAGTTAGGATTTTTTACATTGTCCCAAAATTCTAAGCTAGAATTCATCAGAAAAACAAACAAAAAGGGTCATTTAATGTATGTGTAGGTGACAGAGCATTCCAGAAAGCATTTTAAGCCAGCCCAAGACTCTCCATTTAACTCTGCCTTCTACCTTAGGTGAACCAGTGCCCTTGGCTCTCGGGCATTTAGCAGCATTGGCGTTGGTTTCAAATAAAACTGGTCCATCCAGAAGTCAGAACGGCATTCAACAGGCAGCTGGTGCAGAATGGATTTGGAGACAGAAAACCTGCTCTGCCCTTCGCTGGCTTAGGCACTTTCTTTCCCTCTGCGTTTCCTCTATGGTGGAAGATGATGATTATACAGAATGAAGGTGTGGAAGCAACACCAGCCCATACCAGGCATTCAGTTTATGTTTGTTAAATTTTAAATATTATCTACTTTGTTAGAAGACAGCCTTTTGCAATGCTGGCCTCATTATTATATTAATTGGAAAGCAAGGAGTGAGGGAACAGGCCCTGTTCTCATTTCTTTCCTAGGAAGTGGAAGGTGGGGTTGGTTTTCCTCCTTAGTCCCTTGTGAAAGTCCCCGTGCCAGGTGCAGAGAAGTTATTCTTGGAACGCTGAATACAAAATGGGTGCTAATCTTCATGAAAATCACATTTCTTTTTAGAGGAGAAAAATGCCCCCCTCTGAGATTAGGAATATGCTACCAAGGTGATTGTAATTCTGACTGTTTCCTCACTTCACCTTTGTGGGAATTGCCTTATCTTTTAGCATTTCACCTTTCTTCTGTGTACAATAAGAGTAACTCTAACTGTATTTCTTTGATTTTGTTAGGACTGATATTCATTCATTGATTGAAATTTTTCAATTGTAATGTCATACGCAAGAACATCATTATTCAAAAGAAGGAGTGGGAATTTGAGACACTATTCTTATCTTAGGCTATTATATATTGAAGGAACTTTTTTAAAAACATGTAGATTAAAATCAGATCTTCTGCCCCACCTGGGTGGCTCCTACACCCAAAGGTAGTGGGTTTGATTCCCATTTGGGGGTGCGTTTCTCCTTTCCTCTCTCTCTAACATCAATAAAAACATATCCTTGTGTGGGGATTAAAAAAAAAAAAATCTTCCACCTCCCATAAATAAGAAATTGAGGTATTGTGTTTTACTATAGATGCTGTAGAATTAAGCGGCAATCTAGAAACTAATTTTTGTATTTTTTTTTGTTGTTGTTAATTTTCAAGAATATTTTAGAGAGAGTGGAAGGGAGGGGGAGAGACACACAGAGAGAAACATTGATGTGAGAGAGACATATCAATTAGTTGCCTCCCACATGCAACCTGACCAGGGCCCATGCTGTATCTGTCCATTGAGCCAAAATGGCTGGAGCCCTAATTTGTGTTATTGATAAGGGAAGAGGAATCTGTAACTCCTGACTCCATCACTGAGGGGAGGCGAGTGGGCAGCATTTGTCTTAGGTTGTGTAAAACTGTAACTCTTGGTCTGGTGGCAGCATGATGGCATTGTCTGAAAATTAACCGTACCCACCTATAACTAAAAGCCGTTATTAGAGCAGGTACAGTTAAATAGTTTTATTTATTTATGTTTTCCTGGATTCAATTTTTTGTAATATAGGAATATTGTCCATATTCTTGTGCTGTATGTTTTGATGTGAAAACAGAAAGACTAATTCAAAATATCTTAACATAATCAAGATTTACTTTTTCTTAATAGTATAGTGAAAAATGTCTAATAGAATGAAACACCTGTATACAGACACTGCCTTTGTAATAATTTTTTTTTTTTTAGCTTTGGGGTGTTTTCAGTAAATTTTCTTTTAAATAATGTGTTTTACCAGATAGTATGCAAAATTATATGAACCTTAATTGCTTCAGAGGTTGAATGAATATTTGAAAATTCATCAAATTTTCCCTAATTAAAAGGATCTGGGTTACAGTAATTGAAGAACAGTGGGTGGTGGCTTGTGTGACTGGTCATACAACCAGAGAGCATTTATTGCATACTGACTGTTCACCAGGTACTGTGTTAAATGTGTGACGCAAGCTACCGCATTTAATAGCGAGCAACCACTCTGTTAAGTAGGTGTAGTGGTTATCCAGATTGTTCAGAAGAGGAAACTGAGGCTTAGAGCGTATCTTGTCCAGGGTCACGTGGTCAAGCAGTGACAGATCTGAGAATAGGACCCAGATGTCATTTGAAATCTATTTGCTTTGACCACTTTGCATCCTGCTTACCTTTCTCCCCACTCTCCCAGACCTGGCAGGTGTGGCAAAGCCAGTTTAAGAGTAAATAGTATGAGAGACATTAAATAGGACTAAACATTATTTTTGCTACTTCTATTTAAATTTTTCTGATTATAAAATTGATATGCTTATCACAAAATATTTGAAAGTAATAGGAATTATAAAGAAAAATAATCATTTTCTAGGCTACTTGGCGATAACAATTGCTGACATGATTTGCATTTTACCATTTACTAAAGTGTGTTCTGAATAAGATACAAATTAACATATTTTCTGTAAAAACAACTTCCATGGGCAAATAATTTTGGAGAAAGTCTGGGTTAAACAAAAATTAAGCTTTTTTCTTCTTTTAAGGTCTTCTCAGGGATTTTAATATGCTAATATGCATAATGGACCTCCAAAATGGACATATGGAAAGTAACATTTTCCCAAATTTATTTATCAGAACAGTAATTTGTTTCTAAAACCAATATTCTTTCAGATATAGTTTAGGTAATGCGTGGATTGAATATATCCCTTAGATGTTTAAATAAGCATTTAGATTTTTAACTACATATACTATTTTTATGATCCTTTTCTCCAGCATTATATTATAGGCTATTTCAGCTATTTAAAACTCATTTAAAAATGCTTTATGGAATAGTATAACAAACCATATGAGTATTTGTATTATTATTATTATTTTACTTGTCACTTGGTTGTTAAACATTTGGACTGTTTCCAATAAAAACATAAGCCATGATAGAGTGTGAGTTTTAGGTTTAGGTGAATGTGATTCCAGAACTGAAAGACTGCAAAGTCTGCAGGGGTGAGGAAACCAGTGCCAGGGTTTGTTACAGCCAGAAACTGTGAAAGCCATTACCAGATTCAGAGAAATCTGTGTGGGATGGCCCCATGACTTGCCATCAGTGAGAGGCATGCCAAAGAAAAGGACTTTCTTAGGGGGAAATAGTAGTCAGCTGTTAGAATGAGCTGAGAAGTGAGGTGTTCCTGTGTGTAATTACCCACTGGTTTGGAAGCATACGTTTCTTTAGCTGCAGCCTGTGTGGTCCCCAGGCCAGGCTTGGTCTCCTCCCAGAAGCAATGGGAAGGCCTGGACCCAGGGAATTTCTGATTATTAATCTTTGCTGTGATCAAGGAGAGTAGGAGCACTGGGAATCTCAGGCTCTGTGGAGGGTGGAGAAACTGGGCTTGTGGACAGGTATGGATTTGAGAAGGAGGAGTTTTAAACATGGATTAGTCGGGAGGTTGGGTTTGAAGTTACTTAATAGAAAACCCATTGTAATAACAAGAAGAACAAGAAATCTTCCTGAAAGAATCAACGGTTCATTGATTTTTTTTTTTTTTTCATTCAACAGATACTTATTGAAAGATAACTATGGGTCAGGTACTGGGCTGGACACTGGCAACTAATTGTATTGAAAATATTTCTATACAGTACACGGAAATTATATTCATGGAATAAAATCACTCTGGCTGGAATGAAAACATGATTCAGTCTTATTAAAAATACATATCTTTGAACAACATCCAAGGCAGTGTAAACAATACTCTCTCTGTTTTAAAATAAGGACAGTCCAAATCTCTGAAATGCCATTACTATGCAGTTTCAAATACTTTTTTTCTTGTCTTGGTTAACATTATGTCTGGTTTCTTGGATGTCTTAAAGTACCTTTTCAGAATGTTTATAAGAATATAGAATGTGTAAATGTATATGTGCTCTCTCCTTATCCCTGTCAAACTTTTCCCTGGGGTTTGTTCTTCTCATTGGACTATGGGAAGTTGTTAGTGTTGGCTTTTCTTAGCCAGAACAAAGTATCAAAACTGTCTTTCTCAGCCTAAGAGCATTTATGGCAAGACTGGAGAATGCTGCCCTCCCTGGGGCAGTGGATTGCAAGGTCTGGTGAGTTGCCAAAGGGAAAATTCCTAAAGGGAATATCCAACCACCCGGGAGGTTTGAGAGTCATTGCTATGGCAGCAAGAGGTGGTTGGCCCTGACTTCTTCCTTTGGTGCCCGGGGCTCCCAGGACCCCAGCTCAACAGGCACAGGGCAGAGCTGCCAGTTTGACATCGGGCAACAGTGGTGGTTATTCTTCATCTGACCAGGCTCTAGCAGTCACCTCTGTTGTCTTAAACTTGTGACCTATCTATGAGAAGTGACAATTAAGACACACTGGGAATAGTCTAAGGGACATAGGCTTGGCATTTCAGGGAAACCTAGTGTTGAATTTTGGCTCAGCCATTAAACAGTTAGAAAATTTGGACAGATTTTTTAATTTTTTTACATCTGTTTATTCCTGTCCCTTACCCCCACCTCCCTGAAAATAAAGATACCCATTTCATAGGCTCATGGCTAGGATTAATTGGAAGTATTTAGATGTAAAACCATGACATATTAATGAAGTAATAAAACTCATTGACTATGATTTTAATTTCACCATTAAATGTCTGTAGCTAATTTATTAACGTGTTTTTTTTTTTAACATGAGCCACATAAAAAATTCACAAGATGGGTTTAAAACACCCACTCTCTGTTCTATTTAGTAAATTAGTAGTTGACATTTGGTTAAGGATCATTGTTTCCCAAATCTAAGTACTGTTTTATAACTCATTAGTTCATAGAATGTGGTTTACTGTAAGCAGGTTGCCTGGCCTTTTACCATCATTAGAAAGGCTCTACCTGGTAAGATATGGAGATAATGAGCACACAGTGTGTATATTGTCAACCTTTATACCTTTTCCTCCAGGAAAGAAAATAACCAACTAACCAAACATGTTCTTTCACTGACTTTATTGGTGGCAGTGGTTCCTAATGAAAAGACCTTATCTTTGAGACTACAAGGCAGTCTCCTCAGGCATACGAAGACTGGATTTCTATTTTGTACCTTCCCTAGCCACAGCTCAGGTACATTCCACTTTCAGGAAACTGCAGTAGCAGAATACAGACTGAGGACCTCTCACTGCATGGTCTCCTACTTGCCACCACTGTAAACTTTAAATAGTCCATTTACATTAAAAATGCTATGTAAGTTGAGAACCACTTACAAATCCTTGTTGATAATGCATGTCTTGAAAGTATTTCAGTTGAGCAGGTATGCATTTCCTTTCTGAATCCTTGATGAGGTTAGTTCTCTTGACAGCACAAATTCTCTTGGGGATGGAGCATGAGGGGACATCTGCATGAAGGTGCTCTTTCTCATTGAGCTTGTTGGTACCACCTTCATGTCATGCCAGATTCATTTCCACTTGGATACTCATCCAGTTAAAAATTGTCCTTGTCATTTCTGAAAGGAAGGCAAATTATTACTTTGGTTATAAGGCAAACAGCTGCATTATTTTTTTCTCATTGAGGTATCACACCTAAGTTATAAACTATTGAAAATTGGTGAGAACCAATTTATCGAGGTCATGGATAAAGAAGGTCCAATCATGAAGAAGGTAGCCCACTATAGTGTGTCCACATTTTAAACTGGTGTGTTTTTCTAATAAATGCAAGTGTTGTCATTGACTAGCTGTTATTTGAATGGTATGAACACATCACAAATTGCTATTTTGTGATTTCAGAGAAGTGGCAATTTTAAAGATTGGGCAAGCATCGTTGAGTTTCCTGACAGTAAAATAACACATCTTGTTCTTTGCATTAAACTGCTCTGACTAGAGAAAGAGTTTATAAGTTAAAAAAATAAATCAAGTCAAAGGAAGCTGTTCTTTGTCCCCACCCAGCCCCCTCTGAAATAACTAAACAAAAACATTTAAAAATCTTCCATTTTTTTAAAGTCAAGGATGTAGTCTATTTTTATTTTATTTCATCTTTTTGTTTTTCTGTCTTCAAGGATGCACTTTTAATGAGACTCAGCGAAAACCTGGCCCCTGGATAATAAACAGGAGAAACATATCAAGTTTCTAAACAATTGTTTCTTTCTCTCCTTAACATTCACTTTGTGTTTGACACTTTGGCACATTTCCTGACCTTGCTGAATCTTCATTGCATTTTTCAGTTTGATTTAAAAAAACACTTTCTACATTGTCAAACCCTGATGGTTTTTTAGTTGATAAGGGAAAATGATTATGATTACTTTAAGCTTATATTTTTTAAATCATTCATAATGTTTGAGAAACTCTTAAAATGTTTAGTTTTTACTCTCTTCACTTAAAAATTCACTTCATGCTCTTTATGTTTCTATATTCATCTTTATCTTATTGATTTTGTAAAATACTCTTAATACGTACTTTGCTTTTAATAGGTAAAACCTAGGTTTTTTATGCCTCATGTTCTAAATATTTCCCCAGGTTTGTCATTTTTAGAATTTTAGTTTCATGTTATTTTAGGGACAATTTCATGTGTTTTCCTTTGTCTTGCTTTGAAATGCAAGTACATGTTAGATCTTTGAAATATTTCCTATCTTAAATTTATGATAGATTCAATATTTCACAGAAACAAACTGAAGTTGGTTCTTTTGTAGTATGAGATAGGATCTAAATTTTTTTAAAAATGTAATTGCCTCACATTATTGAACAATTAATCTTTTCCTGAAGTTTTGAAATGCCATCTTTATTACATAATTATTTTGTTAGTGGGCTTCCCATTCAGCTCCATTGATTTTTCTGCTTTTCTGTCAATCCAAAATTTTTACTTGCAGTGTCTCTGTAGTGTGTTTTAATGATCTGGTGGGGTCAAAATGGTCAGTGCTTTTTTTTGGTCTCCTGGCTGCTCTCAGGCATTTGTTTTTCCATGTTGAATTTAGAATTGGGAATGAGGATTGCTTGCTTGAGCTCATTTTCTGTATGCATTTTCAGGGAGTTGGTATTGCTACTATATTGAATTTGTTCATTCAGGAACACGTCCTAGCACCATTTTCTTTCCCTGATGTCTCACCTCTCTGTCACTGAACACCAGATTTTTTTTTTTTAAATATATTTTATTGATATTTCACAGAGAGGAAGGGAGAGGGATAGAGAGCTAGAAACATCGATGAGAGAGAAACATCGATTAGCTGCCTCCTGCACACCTCCCACTGGGGATGTGCCCGCAACCAAGGTACATGCCCTTGACCGGAATCGAACCCGGGACCCTTCAGTCCGCAGGCCGACGCTCTATCCACTGAGCCAAACCGGTTTCGGCTGAACACCAGATTTTGCCATTAGGAAAGTATGCCTTCATAGGTGTCAAGAGCAAAGTATCTTGAGGGCTACTGAATTAACCCAATGTCTTCAATTAAGTAACTTACTTTTATCCTCGTATAATGTAATTTTCAAAGTGTGCTCCCTGGTTAGCAGTATCAGTATCGACTGGGCTCTTGATAGAAATGCAGATTCTCATTTTCGCTCCAGACCTACTTACTCAACAAGTTTGAGGGTAGAGCCCAGTATTCTGTTTAAATAAGGCCTTCAGGTGAAAGGCTCAGAACCACTGGTGTGGTGGATACAGTATAAAATCCCACTTTAGCCCTTTACTCCAATGTAATTTTTTAATTTATATATTTAACATAAATATATTTAAGTTATTTATATATTTAAGTCTAGATAGTCATCTGTAACATGGGCTGTTATGAGAATTATTTGTATCATAATGCAAAGGGTGAAGATGCTGAATAGCTATTATATTTCAGATTGCTTTCTAATAAGCAAGGGTTGAAGTAGTGCACAATATGAGTACTAGATAGTGGTGTTTTGGGGAATTGAGGGCAAGGTCTAGAGAAAGTAAGGGTATTCCTGGTGTTGATGGGTCCTAGATATCAGGTGATACTGAGGGATGCAATTCTACATTTGAGATGGTAAGGATAAACACTTTCAGTTTTGTTCAGATTGGCACCTTTTAAGTGGGCAGATACAATAGCCTATTATTATTGAAATCTCTGAATTCCACCTTTTTTAATGCTAGCCTTGTATTGTTATTATTTTTTCAATTACAGTTTATATTCAACATTATTCTGTATTAGTTTCAGAGGTATAGCATAGTGCTTAGAAAATCATGTACTTTATAGAGTGGTCCCAATTACCCACCTGGCCCCGTATATAATTATTATGATACTAGAGGCCTGGTGCACGGATTCATGCACATTGAAAGGAAATTAATTAGAAGATGGCTGGCGGGGCGGGACTGGGTGAGATGGGCTGGACACACCCTGGAGCCAACCCCCGCGGTCCCTCCCCAGGCATACCTGAGGCGGCGCTGGGGCTCGAAGGGCATCTGCAGAGTGAGCGAGGTCCCTCCAGCAGGTGGGGTCCCTTGGCCTGGCCTGCGGGGATTGTACCAAAACCGGCAGTCCAACATCCCCCGAGGGGTCCCGGAGTGCGAGAGGGCACTCTGCAAAGTTGCTGTGGTTCGGCAGCTCCTGAGTTCAGATCTGCCCCCTGGTGGTCAGTGCGCATCATACCTATTGGCCAGTCGGCCTGTAGCTTAGCCTTTTAAATATGTAGATTACTGACTATATTCCCTATGCTGTAATTTACATCTCTGTGACTGTTCCATAACTATCAATTTGTACTTCTTAATCCCTTCACCTTTTTCACCCAGACCCTCAATCCCTCTCCCTCTGACAGCTGTCAGTCTGTTATCTATCTCTGAGTCTGTTTCTATTTTATTTGTTTATTTGGTTCTTTAGATTCCACATATAAGTAAAGTTATATGGTATTTCTCTTTCTCTGTCTAACTTATTTTGCTTAGCATAATACACTCTAGGTCCATCCATGCTGTCGCAAAAGGTAAGATTTCATTCTTTTTTATAGTTGAGTAGTATTCCATTGTGTATATGTACTACAGCTTTTTTATCTACTCATATATTGATGTACACTTGGGTTGTTTCCAACCTGAATTCCACCTCAACAATATGTGTAGGATTAAATTATTAAAGTTCCATTATTATATTGAATGAAATAAAATTTGTCGTATTTCTCTAGTTTAAAAATACCTGTCATAGCAAATTTCTAAGAAATTGAGGGTAGATAAACTAGAATATGCAAGTGAAATAAGTATGAATGTCTTCATTCAAATGGTAAAGGTTAATATGATGCAAAAGTAAATAAAATACCTAAAACATTATCAGTTATTGGGAAACTGGAAAAATGTTAATTTACTCAACATACTGATAAATTACTTTGCACCAGAAACAGGGCTAAGTAGTGGGTAAAGTGATAAATAAGCTGTAGATACAGCTTAGCAGCAGTTCAAAGTTGGGTGGTAGAAATAGTCAAGTGACGTGATACTGTCGATGGCAAGACAAGGGATAAAGGCAGAAATGGATGGCTGTGAGAGTCCCAAGGCTCCGTGGGAGAGATGACTCTTGATCTGACCTTCAAGGACAAGTATCCTACCCCAGGAGAGGAATGCAGAAAATGTGTAAGAACTCACTCAGTGATTAGTTCTGCTTGAAGGCACCAGATACCTCACGGTGAAGGTGACTTGAAAGATGAGTGGGAGTGCCAAGCCAGAAAAGGAAGACAGATATTATAAATGGAGGCATAAATACACCAGAGTGCCCAGGATATTGGAAAATGTGGATTAGTTGAGTGTGAGTATAGCATATGGACTGGGCAGGGGCAGTGAGGCTATAGGTGAAGCTGTGCCCTATTGTGCAAGTTCTCCTAAGATTATGGTGGACTGAAGGCCTTTTTTTTTTTTTTTTTTTTTTTAGCATTTTGTCTTGATTTCATATAAACGTATTTTATGTCAGTTGGTCTTTATCTCTTTCTCCTTGTTTTTGTAACCCATGTCATTATACTCACATCAGATAAGGAATTTAGGTTAGGAGTTCAGAAAAACATTCATGTTACAAGTTTATGTTCAGATAACACAGCTTTAGCCTTATTCAACCTTTCTAAAGACTCAAAATTTGGTTAGTTAATCCCAACAAAGCTTCTTCCACCAGTGGGTGTGGCCTGGAATTATTCTTGCTATCTGAAACTCTATTGTTAAGTGTGCTCTTCTCATTCATATTACCCAGGTCTTCCCTACAGAGCCCAACGATTTTTCTTATTCCTCACTGGAGTCCTGCCCTGAACTTCTGTTAACTTGGCTGGGCCCTGACTTTCTGGCTAGCTAATCTTTTCCTCCTGGGGCCTGAGTTTCTGTGGTGTCAGTAACCAGCTGTGAGCCTGCTATGAGTTAGAGAAACCGACTGGGAACCTTGACCACATCCACAACCTCATTTCTACACATACCATAAGTGCCTTGAGACCTTGGCCACTGTGTTTCATCCACCAGATGATATCACTTTATTATAGTTTAAATACCCCTTATAACCAATATCATAGCTATACTTAGCAACTTTTGGGGGGTTATTTTAACTTTTAGTCAGATGCTGCTCAGCCTTTCATGTCCCAGACCCATTCTGTTCGCTATTGACTTTTACCCTGAGAGGAATATTTGTATATTATAAGGATTATACATTGTTAAATCCTGTAGGATCTTACAATATAATGTCTTTTTTAAAATTTCCATTTCTTGATGTTCTAGTTTAGGCCTGAGCTATTTTGATAGCCCCTTCATGAACCTATGTTTCATTTTTTTTTTTTTTTAGATCTAATATACTACAGGGATATTTCCAAACCATGAGTCAATTTATATAGACAGTCAAGACTAGACTCTACATGGCACTGGGAATGCATGATGCTTGGTCCTAACTTTCCTTTCTCACCTATTTCCCACTGTCTGTTTCCATCTACATTTTTTTCCCCCCCTTGGGCATGGGAGACAGACTGTGGCATCTCCTGAACACTGGAGAATTTCAACCTCCTTGCTTTTGACTAATATTTCTTCAGTGTGGAATTCTACTGGCCCAACTCACTGCCCAGAGGAATCCACACATTTTTCAAGGCCTAGTTCCAAATTCCACTTTCTCCTTGAACCTTTGGTAGGTAGATCCTTGAGCCAGATATACTTCCTTTTTGCTTTCATGGTACTTTGCCTTTAACCCTGTCAGAGCATGCATTTACTGTCCCTCTTCTTCTTCTTCTTCTTCTTTTTTTATAAGCTTGTGTCCCCCCCCCCCCCCCCCGCCCCAGTTGTTAGCTTTTTAAGAGAGGGATTTATTCATCTCTTTATCCACAGAGGCACTTGCTCACATATTTTGTCCATATGGGTTTTCAATAATTGTTTTGTCCATGTTAGGATTTTGATCATGTAAGAAACTTAACTTTTTTCAAAAAGAGGCACAGTGGAGGAATTCATGTTTTTCAAATAGTTGCCTATTTCTTTTAGCCCTTTCTTTTTCTCCCCCTTGTACATGTCAAAAGCATCTGGGTGAATGTTGTGAGTACTTGAGGCTGTGTCGAAAGGAATGGTTTGGGAATAAGAACACTCCCCAAGGACCTTAAACTCATTGGGGTGGTTAGTAAGGTTTTGTTTGAAAATTGCTTTACAAGATCATAATTTTTATCATTTCTTGATATTATTAATACCAAGTACTGACAACCTTTTCATATACACACTTTCTCACCTAATCCTCCCAACAACCCCATGGTTTACTCCCTTTTATACAGGAGGCTCATACAGGATTTTTGGTTGTTTGTTATAAACTGAGATTAAGAGATAGAACCAGGTTTTCAGGTCACGTCTGTCCGATTCCAAAGCCTGCATTCTTTTTCATGGTTTTTTCTGCTTTCCCTGAGCATTTGGAAAGCATGCATTTCTGACCCCATCTTCCTGCTACAGAGATGAAGTTCATCTTCAAAATCATCTCACAGTAGAGAAAGTGAAATTAATATGTGCCGCCGAAACCGGTTTGGCTCAGTGGATAGAGCGTCGGCCTGCGGACTGAAGGGTCCCAGGTTCGATTCCGGTCAAGGGCATGTACCTTGGTTGCGGGCACATCCCCAGTGGGGGGTGTGCAGGAGGCAGCTGATCGATGCTTCTCTCTCATCGATGTTTCTAGCTCTCTATCCCTCTCCCTTCCTCTCTGTAAAATATCAATAAAATATATTTAAAAAAAGAAAAAAAAAGAAAAGAAATTAGTATGTGCCCTTCTCCAAACTAGTGTTTATCAGCTAATAGATGCGTAAGATGTCAACCTTAAGATGTTAAGGTAAATTACTGGTAACCTATCAAATTGAATTATAAATAAGAGAAGAAGTAAAAATGTAAATATTGGTTTAAAGACATGTATATCATATATAGTCAGTCAATGAACAAACACATAGAATTCATTGATTTTGGCTCTTCTTCTTTGTTATATGATTATAGGACTGGTAATGAAGAGAGCCTGCTGGAGGGGGGTAGAAGATGTCAGAGGATGGTGAGAGTTTAGAGTTTTCTAGAGGTGTGGGTGATTTATTTTTGAGTGAAGGAAAAGCTGTGAACTGAGATAATTTTTAATGACTGTCTGCCTAAAAATGATTCTTTACATGACATATGGAAGTGTTGGGTTTTCTTTTTTCTTCTTTCTCTTTAACCAGGTAGGACTTCCTATGAAGGATCTTTTGTGTTCAGATACCTTTTGAATCAAGGTATCACTGTGGGAAAAACAAAGATCAGCAAAAGGGATACCTTATTTTACTGTCCACCAATATTTATACATTTAGATAAAAGTGCATAGAAAATTATTAGATGTTACATATCCTATGAGCATTTGTTAAGCACTTTCTATATTCCAGATTCTCTATAAGGGCAGAGGATAAGACAGACCCAATGACTTTCTCAGAGACATCTCAGTTAATGACCCGAGAGTAAAGACCTTTTAATTTTACATATGACAACAGGGTAATAATATAAAAATTAACCAACATTAATTAAGACACTAGAGACCCAGTGCACAAATTTGTGCACAGCCGGGGAGAGGGGATGCAAGAGGTTGGCTGGCCAGCCCCGCCCCCGATTAGGCCAGTGGGCTGGCCACAGTATGCATCATAATGACCAGTCGTCCAGGTCACTTGGCTTTTATATATATAGATTATTAGATGTTAGGTCTTATGCTAAGTGTGTTAAACATATCAGAGCATTTTATCTTTATAACAACCTTGTTTGAGAATTACTTTGTCTTTATTTATCAAATGGAAAAAAAACCCACAAAAATCTGAGACAATGAAGCAACTTCTTCAAGATCATACTTGGTATATTCAAAGTATATATGATTTTAAGATATATTTCTTTAGATATTAGTTTTCTAAAGCTTCTTTAAAAAATAGCTTTTCATCTGTTTCTTCTGACTTTGCCACATAGACTTGGGTCTGAATCAAAGATGTGCCAAGTTTTTATTGGGTAACCTTGGGCAAATTACTTAACCTTTCAGAACCTCTGTTTCCTTGCTCATAAAATGGGGATTAACACACATTTTGCACGAGTATATAAAGCACACTGTAGTAGGACCCTAAAATCTTAGTACACATTCCTTTCCCTCTTTTACTTTTCCATAAAGTGACTCAAAACAGTCACGTGGTCATATAAAAAAGGGAGTACTGTACTGAATTTTGCAGGTTGACCACTAACAGTTTTCTTGTAAACAACTTGAGGAATGCCAGCAGCCCAATAAATTCCGTTGTGATGTTGGTGAGTAAACATTGGACTTAAAATTGGAAGTTCTGTTTAGTTTGCCACTTTGTTGTCTATTTCTTACTTTTAGAGGGATGGAAATGCTTTTATTTAACAATTAGCTCATGACTTTTAACAATTAGCTCATGACTTTTTACTAACAATTAGCTCGTGTTGATGCTTAAAAGGGCTACCAGCTCTGTAGTCAGGCAAAGAGAAATAACATGTTGGATGTTCCATTTGGTTGATGGAAGTCAGTTACATAATAGGGTTAGTGCTGTTCTCCCTCTTTAGCTAACCTAAACAGTCACGACTCCAGATAAAATCTTTCCTCTCTGATAAACTTCTTGATTGCCCAGTTTGACTTTATAATTTCGTAACATTTGGTTACCCCCATGAGGTCTTTTGAAGGTGCATGGTTGTTTATCCAGTTTTTAAAGTAAGTGCATGACTACCAAGATCTTTATTGTTGATTAAACAATGTCATATGACAGCGTGGACTTTCTTTAGGATAGTGCTCTGCTTAGCTGTGCTGAAAAACTAGATTTAATGTAGCAGCTTACTACAGTGAATATGTATAATACTAATTTAACATTCCCATATACATCAATCCATTTGATGACATATCTATTGAATCATTATTTTCTAACATATAATTCTGGAAAAGTTGTTAAAAGTCAGTTTTTAAAAATGTAATTTAATTTTTGGTCTTTGTGTACTGAAAGAAGTTGCTATTTAAAGGAATTAATGGTGCATTATTTGGTGAGGTGAATAACCAAGCTCTAATTTATTTGAATTTGCATAAATGAACTTTATTTGGGTATGCCATATTTATGGGAAAAATACAAAAAAAAACCTGGTTCTATCTTGGTATAAATGGGTTGTAACTGTGTAGTAATACTTAAACCATGACTTTAAAAAATATATAAGGTCCATTGTATATTAGAATAAATTAGGGCCCTGCTTTTTAATGTAAAAATCAGCTAACAATGATCAAGTATTTACTATAAACCAGGCACTGCACTGAGAGTTTGACATATATTTTATTTATTTTTATTTTTTTTAAATATATTTTCTTGACTTCAGAGAGGAAGGAAGAGGAAGAGAGAAAGATACATCAATGATGAGAAAGTCATTGATTGGCTGCCTCCTGCATGCCCCCCATTGGAGATCGGTCCACAATCCAGGCATGTGCCCTGACCAGGAACCGAACCATGACCTCGTGGTCCATAGGTCGACACTCAACCACCGAACGACACTCAACTGGGCAACATGTATTTTATTTTTGTAGCAACTCTGAGATGGGTGCTAAGATACTTGTTTTACAACTGGAGAAATTAAGGCAGAGAGAGGGATTTGGAAGGTGGTTGGAGCAGCAGTATGGAGCTGTTCACATTTACTTAACCACTAGTCTATCAGTACCTTTGTAGTATTACCAAATGTTTGTTCACCTTTTCATGAAGATATTTTCTGTTTAAATGACATTTACCTTTAATATTTTTTCTAGGATATAAATAGATAATAGACATAAACTAAATATATTGTAAAGCTTTAGAAACATAGAGATGATGTATGCCTTACCTACTTCTCTACATAGATGACAAATGCGAGCACACAGTAGGCCAGTTAACTCATTTAAAAAAAAAAAAAATGGAGCCCTAACTAGTTTGGCTCAGTGGCTAGGCAGCCTTGGGCAAACTATGGCCCACGGGCCAGATCCGGCTGTTCTATCCGGTTCTCTTGCTCTCCCCTCCGCTCCTTTACTTTGAATTTATATTAGTTCACACAAACACTCCATCCATGCTTTTGTTCCGGCCCTCTGGTCCAGTTTAAGAACCCATTGTGGCCCTCGAGTCAAAAAGTTTGCCCACCCCTGGCTAGAGCATTGGCCTGTGGGCTGAAAGGTCCCAGTTCGATTCCGGTCAATGGCATGTACCTGAGTTGCAGGCACATCCCCAGTAGAAGGTGTGTAGGAAGCAGCTGATCAATGTTTCTCTCTCATCGATGTTTCTAACTCTCTATCCCTCTCCCTTCCTTTCTGTAAAAAATCAATAAAATATATTTTTTAAAAAAATGGAATCATTTAAAATGTGTTTTGGTAGAACAGTGATCTGAAAAAAGTCATATATGTAATGACTTAAATTTTGTTTGTAAAATAGGCATTCACGATCGAAAGGCATTCAAGAGTTCTGCACTTGACTAATCTAATTTCTTATATAATACTAGAGGCCCTTGGCCTGGCTTGTGCCATCTCACAATCCGGGACCCCTCGGGGGATGTTGGACTGCCAGCTTCGGCCTGATTTCCGCAGGCCAGGCCGAGGGACCCCACCGGTGCACGAATCTGTGCACTGGGCACCTAGTATGCATATAAAATCTTTGATTAATCTCTTCCCACCCTCCCTCTCCCCCCTTCTCTCTGAGATTCATCAGTCTGTTCCATGTTTCCATGCCTGTGCATTGAGCATCTGCCCCCTGGTGGTCAGTGCGCATTATAGCTACCAGTTGTCCAATCGAATGGTATGATCACTTAGGCTTTTATATATATACTAGAGGCCCAGTGCACGAATTTGTGCATGGGTGTGGTCCCTTGGCCTGGCTGGCAATTGGGGCCAATCAGGGCTGTTTCGCCCAGTTCCGATTGGGGCTGAACGGGGCCAATCAGGGCTGATCGGGGCCGGCCAGCCAGGGGGAGGGACCGCAGGAGATTGGCCGGTCATGGGGGGTTGGCTGTGGGAGCTACTGACCACCAGGGCGCAGCTCCGGCATTGAGCATCTGCCCCCTGGTGGTCAGTGCACGTTATAGCTACTGTCCGGTCATCTGGTTGTAACGATCACTTAAGCTTTTATATATATAGATAGATAACGAGTGTCAAATTAAAATGATTTTGTTCTTTTTTATTTGTGGTAGTGGATGTTGGTGAAAAAAAGCCTCAAAATACCATTAGGTAGTTGTGATGCATGACAAAAATGCTACCAAAGATGATTATGAATTTAGAGTAATAGTTGTGATTCGATGAGACTGGAGTTCACCTTGGAGAATATGTGAATACTTTTTTCCCTCTGAACTTTCGTAGACTGTTGTTCAGGTTCTGTATTTATTCTTAACTTGATAAGAGAAACCTGGATGTACTTTTGGGGTGTGCCATTTTTTAAATCACATTAGAACATGCCATTTTAATACCTAATCTTCAAAAGCAGATGCTTATTAAATCAATAGTATACATGGCCAAAATTAATTGCAGGGCTGAGAGCAAAGAAGTCCATGTACTTGGTAAAGATTTGAAGTCCCCAAAGCAAAGGCCACTTCAACTATTTGTTTCATGAACCAGGATATTCAAATGATAAAATGAAAAAGACAAGTCAGTAGATGCAACTAATTGTGTCCTCTGGGCATTTTCAAAGGCTTCCTCCTCATTGCCCGACATTGTGTGTTTTTTTAACAATAAATATTGTATGCAGGCCCCACTGAGTCTTAGAGATTCGTGCTTATATTCAGATAATAGTGTTATTGAAATACTTGAATTTGTAAATAGGTAGGAGGTTGGAACTCTCAACCTACAATATTAATAGTAATAATAGATTAATTTGGGGGGTGTTTACTATATGCCAGGCACTATATTAAGTGCATGGGGGATCAAGCCTGCAACTGAGACAGGTGCCCTTGACTGGAATCAAACCCAGGAACCTTCAGTCAACAGGCTGATGCTCTATCCACTGAGCCAAACCAGCTAGGGCTAGTTCTGCAAGTTTTGACAAACATAGATTACCACCATCTAAATTGATATATAGAACAATTCCATACAGAGTGTATCAGCACATATTACATATAATGAAATTAAAAGGGATTTCAATTTGACACATTTTCATTGTATCATTCTTGTGCAATCACAAAAAAGGAACATATAAAAAAATTTAAATTTTTTCTTACACTCTTTATATTCAGAGTTTTACTCTTTTTTCAAACTCAGAGTTGTCTGTGACTGTTCTTCCACTCAGTCTTGTCCTCTGTAGTCAAGAGCATGGAAGATGTTGCAGCACTTTGGGAAATAGGCTCTAGTATTGCTCCACGGACTTTCTTTATGTTAGTTACACAACTTCCGGCTACCATTTTCTTATTTGACTCTCTGGGCTTTGTTTTTTCCTCGATGAGTGACATGTCACTGAACGTTAAGCAGCTCTAATTGAAGTAGACAGTCTCTCGTAAATTGATGCTTGAATTCTTAATGTTAGTCTTGCTGGATCCATGAAGACATTGATCTTATCAGTTGTTTGCTGCTTTGAAATATCTTCATCTTCTCCAAGAGATTTGGCAATTTCTTTGCCTCCTGTTCTTTTGCTTGCTTGACAGTACCAACATGTGTAGCAGCAACAAAGTACATAATTCCCTTGAGAACAGCATGGGCACCTGGGCCCGCACATGGGCATGCCTACATCATGACTACCAGCTGGCGGACAGCAGCTGTACAATGCCATTGAGTGTAAGACATGCTAGGTTTCACACTTACAAAAAAGTGAAAAGTGTGGGTTAGAATTAGTAAAATATGGTATTTTGTCCATGACTGCACATGGTCATGCATGAGTAGATTGAGGTACACAGGGATTGGTTTAAGGTCATAGACATCTTTGGGAGCAAAGCTGTTATAACAGCCAAGGTTGTTATAAAGACACTGGCTTTTAGTCTGCTAGTTTGAAGTTTTTCTTATAATACTTTGGGAGAGATATATTTGATTTCACAGGAGGTTGGTGTGGTAGCAAAAATATTGCCCTGGTGCTCAGACAGATATGCGTTCTGGTTTTGCACTTACAAACTTGTGACTCTGTGAGTTAGTTATATTCCATGCATCTCATTTTTTTTTTTTCATTTGAGAAATGGAATGATAATGCTACTCTACTTCAGAGGATCATTACAGCGATTTTATTTAACATTTATATGTTTATTTATTTTAATTTTGAGAGTACATTTATTAAAGTTGGAGACACTGACACAAGGAAGGGCTTAAGATAAAACAGGAATGGGCAAGCCTAGCTGGGACTACTTTGGCTCTCTAGAAAGTCAGGGGGACGAGGACCTTGGAGACAGGCTCAGGGGGCAAGCCTTGGACAAGCTGCCATTGCCCATTGCTTCTCTGGTTGCAAGTGTTGTGGGGTCCCTTAGAGTTTAGGAGATGCATGCCTGTGGGAGAAGAAGAGGAAGGTGGGGTGCATTCCCTGGAAGGAGAGCTTGTGCTGGGACACTCATTTTGAGGGTTTATAAAGGCTGGGAGTTTAGGGGAGGATCTCTAGATTACTCATCAGTTTTGTGTTGATGTGCCAAAATGAGATTTATTCTCTTAACTTCATCTGTCCTTGGGTGTGGTTGGCACAAATGGCTCTAATTGGATTTCTGCTATCTGTCTTCCTGAGTAGGGTGATTTAAGCTATTTACCCTCTGGGTGGGGAGAAGAAGAGCAAGTGTCCTGGGTTTAAGGAAGATAGGATTTACTAGCTGGCTGCAAACTGCTTGGCAACTAGATTTACAAGATGCCTACAAAATGCTTGTTTAACTAGCTGTCTCAGTTTCCCTATTCCTCTTGCCAAGGAGTTTCCCTAGCTTCTTATTGTCTTGCTTCATTCCCCCTCAGAACTTCCATCCCTGAAATCTTTTAGAGGTGATAAGGAAGGACAGTCTGTCTTCAGTAACTGCTTCCTGCTGACAAGGGTCATTGTTTTGCCTTCGTAGAGTATGGAAGCAAAGCAACTCCCTGCTTGATCTAGGGGACAAGGGAATGGGACCTGAGACTGGAACAGAGTGGCTGTTAGCTGATTCTTCCAAAGTAGGGATAGGCTGGATTCCCAAAGCATCATAATCTTGATAGAGAATTGTTGTACCATTCCAGAAGTGAAGTTGATAGTTTGCTCCATATTTGACTCAATTATTTAGTCCTAAACATAAGTCAGTTCAGTTAAATTGTTGAGTTTCACTTCAGGAGGTGGTGATGCAGATGGGCTTCCAAAGTGAAACTCATTAAGAGTTGCCAAATTCTGGAGGGATTATGGAGGAAGAAAAATATAAATGCTTCAATATTTCTTATCTACACTAATAAAAGAGAAACATGCAAATTGACCATACCTTGTGACACCCACCAGCCAATCAGGAGTGAGTATGCAAATTAACCCAACAAAGATGGTGGGTTAATTTGCATACACAGGCAATGAGCGGCTGAGGGCAGGGCGGGGCGCAGGTGTTCAGCACTGCCCCAGCAGCTTGGGGCCTCTAGGCAGCGTGGGAAGGCAGAAAGGTGGCTCCGGGCCAGAGCGAAGGTGGTGCCGGCAGCCAAGGGAAGGAAGGCCCATTCTTGCACAAATCTTCGTGCACCAGACCTCTAGTGAGGATATAATTTACCAAATTGCTCTAGGAAAACTTCCACAAGGTTTCTTATATCTAGAAGGGTGATAAAGTGATCAGAGTCACTGAACCATGTTACTGGTGATATTGTCTCATTTACTTTTATATGGCATATGCTTCATTATATAATTACTATTAGATTATTTTCTAATAATTTGGATTTTTAAAAATTAAGCTCTTTTAAAAATAAAGTTTGCTGATAAATATTTGCTCTGGAACTATGACATATAAGACATACTTATATTTTTTTTTTACATACCCCCCCAATCTATCTTTCAAATCTCTTCCTAAGAATAAAGAATCTTGAATGTATCTCAAATACTAGAATGAAAGAATTCCACAGGCAAGCACCCAGATATATATTTGTTTTCATTAGAAGTATAGGTAATGAAAATCTTAAGATTATAAAATAGCAGATTCAGGTTGAGATCTATACAAGTGGATGATTCATTATCCAACTATATTTTTCTCTTTCATACATATGAAAATGTATCAAGTGATATGTGGTTAATATTTTAGTTTTTCTGAGATAAGTAAATTTCCTAAACATCTCATCATAAAGTGAGATAGATGATTTTTAATAAACTACTTGGCATTTATTTATTTTCTTATTATTTTTGTTTTGTTTTGTTAATCCTCACCTGAGGATATATTTTTTTTCATTGATATTTAGAGAGAGAAAGGGGGGAGGGATAGTGAGAGAGAGATCAATTGGTTGCCTCCCACACACACCTGGTCAGGTCCAGGAATGAACCTGCAACCCAGGTACATGCCCTAGACTGGGACTTGAACCCAAGACGACCCGTACATGGGTGACACTCTAACCACTTAGCAACACCAGCCAGGGTGACATTTATTTTAAAAATTTGACTTTTTTTCCTTAAAATTGTTTACTAGAGAGTTTAAGTGAATATTACTAGAATTGTGTGAAGCTTTAAATACAAAATTCCAGTTATATGATGTCAATGTCATGTAAATATATTTATGGCATGACATTTTGAGCTGAAGTGTGTATAAATGTACTTTTGTTTAAAAGATTACATATCATGATCAGCACAACTCAAACTAGAAATATGCTTACTGTAGGTGTTTCAAAATTAATAATTTGTGGCATATTTAATGAAAATGACTGACTATTGTAGTCTGTAATTGGATGATTTATTCAGATACTTTAAAAATGATATGTGTATATAATGCTGAAGTTCAGTTATACAGCAGTGCGAGAATATGTTGTGTTGCCCTGGCAGGGTGGTTCAGTTGGTTGGAGCATTGTCCTGTACACCAAAAGGCTGAGGGTTCAATTCCCAGTCAGGGCACATACCTTGGTTGCAGTTTCCCTTCCCTTCCCTTCCCTTCCCTTCCCTTCCCTTCCCTTCCCTTCCCTTCCCTTCCCTTCCCTTCCCTTCCCTTCCCTTCCCTTCCCTCCCCTCCCCTCCCCTCCCCTCCCCTCCCCTCCCCTCCCCTCCCCTCCCCCTCCCCCTCCCCCTTCCCCTTCCCCTTCCCTCTTTCTCTCTCTCCCTGAAATCAATGAGTATATCCTCAAAAGGACATGCTGTGTCCTCTTCTATTATAGGTTCATCAATACATTTTCATCTTAAGTTGATAATAAATGACAAACCTCTAAATGAAAGAATTGAAAGTTTCTTTTGCCACTAATTATGTTCTTTAGAGCCAAAAATCTGAAATTTACTAAATGATAAAGTCGGTTACTTAGAGGTAAATGTTATCTTGTCATTGTCATCTTTGGGTTTTTTAATACTCTAAAACTTGACTATTAGTTTTTAAAATACCAATTCATTCATTTTGAGCTATTATACATTTGGCTTAGGGAACTGATCCTGTAGAATTTTAGACCACAAATTGCTTTTTATGTTAACCTTCTGATCTTACAGATACAGAGTAGGAACCCCATCATGACCTTCTCACAAACAAGTATTTTGCTATCGAAGAAAAGTTTATTTTATAATCTTATATAATGAAAGGCTAATATGCAAATTGACCGAACGGTGGATCAACCAGTCACTATGACATGCACTGACCACCAGGGGCAGATGCTCAATGCAGGAGCTGTCCCCTGGTGGTCAGTGCGCTCCCACAGGGGGAGCACCACTCAGCCAGAAGCTGGGCTCACAGCTGGTGAGCCTAGCGGCGGTGGCAGGAGCCTCTTCTGCCTCCACGGCAGCTCTGAGGATGTCTTACTGCTGGCTTAGGCCCACTCCCCATGCTAAGCCATCAGTTGGACATCCCCTGAGGGCTCCCGGACTGCAGGCTGGGCTGAGGGATCCCCTTTCACCCCCAGTGCACAAATTTCATGCACCAGGCCTCTAGTGTAGAAATAATTCATCATCAGATTTGTTATTTAATAGTGAATATTCATTTTCTTTGTACTTGGGTTTTATCCCAAAATTGTTTATATGAAGTTATTAAATATACCTACCAGAATATTAAAATATATATACTGTATATGTCTTTCAACTTTGTTTTATTTTGTTTTGTTAATCCTAACCTGAGGATTTTTTTTTTTCATTGATATTTAGAGAGAGAAAGAGGGGAGGGATAGAAATGTGGGAATAGATTGTTAAAGGTTAATTATTTTCTTAAAAATCATCAAGTATAAATTTTATTCATATTCAATTGAAGTGATAAAATTTATTCTCTAAGTCAACAAAATACTGTTTTACACAAGAATGGAAATAATTGAGCTCTTTAGTGTACTAGTATTTTTTGAGGATGGCATAGTCTGATTACAAGTGTAGTTTAATGCTGTTCTCTAACTTACATTGAGATTATTTAGTAAATATTGTAGAAAGTACCACATTGTTTAGCTATAAAAAAGAAACATTGTTCTTTCTTTGAAAAACTGTGAGTCAGGCAACAAACCAGTTATTTCTGGTTGGAACAATTTCACTTTACTTAGCACTGGTCTCTGAAATTCAGTGATTTAAAAAAACCACAAAATACTGTGGACATTTGTGCTCTATACTTAGCACAAACTTTCAAACTTTTATTTTTAAAAAAACAACAGTAGTATTTTTATTTTTTAATGTACTTAAATACTTTAAAATATTTTAAAATAAAGTACTTAAGTAAAAGTATTTTACTAATCTTTACTAAATCTACACTGAGAACAAGGAAGTAAGTCAATAACATAAGGTCAGAGTAGCTAAGGCAGACCTCATAAAATTCAAGCATTTTTCTCCAAAGGCAGGAACATATTCCTTACTGAAACCTTATCAGATTTCATTTAACATTTAATTATATCAGTTATGACTATTTGATTTCAAAACTGAAGTCAGGTACTAGAAGTAGTGGTTAAGAAAAATGAAGATGAACTACTACGAATATGACACACTAACAGCAAGTGATAGCTGAAAGAGAGGAGACAGAAAAAAGATTAGAACTAGAATTAAGAATGCCACATGAGGCCTATACATATCAGTAAACTCCCAAGGTGTTATATAATCTAGCAAGGACACAGCCTTAAAAATAATATTTACCAAGAGCCCACAGGCACCAAACTAAAGTAAAATGTGATTAGTATTTTTAAGAAGGATGTAAAACTAATTATAGACTGGGCCAGAGGAAAACCTAGTTTATTTCCAAAAGTATGAATTGTACAGAGACATTTTTTTTTTTGTACAGAGACATTTTTGACCCAAAGATCTTATTTAAAATAAAGTTCAAACAAAAATCACTCATGGAAATAATCAAATTCTCCCAAATGTTAGGGTAATAAAGAAGGAATCAAAATAATAATTATAGACAATTAAGAAAACAATGCTTATCATATGATAACCTATCCTCAGAAGCAAATATATATATATATGCATATATATATATATATATATATACTGTATTTTCATTATTAAAGTGGAAATGAGAGAATATGAACTGAAAAATTCAACTAATGATGCTAAAACAAAACAAATGAAAGGAGGAGGAAGTAAATAATGCATGTCCAAGCAGGAATTAATGATTTAGCAAATATAGAAGTAAAAAATGATGTAGGGTTTTTTTTTGTGTTTTTTGTTTTGTTTTGTTTTTGAGGGAGAGGACAACACAGATCTCTTGCAAATTTAATGAAAAAGAAAGAGAAGAAAAATGTTAAAATGAATTCCAAAGTTTTTGTTACAAGAATAATAGATATGACTCATGGTAATAGGTTAGGAATTACAGATAAAATGGATGACTATCTAGATAATATATAAATTAAAAATTTGAATCAGGCCCTAACTGGTTTGGCTCAGTGGATAGAGCATTGGCCTGCAAACTGAAGGGTCCCAGGTTCGATTCGGGTCAAGGGCATGTACCTTGGTTGTGGGCACATTCCCAGTAAGGGGTGTGCAGGAGGCAGCTGATCGATGTTTCTCTCTCATCAATGCTTCTAACTCTCTATCCCTCTCCCTTCTTCTCTGTAAAAATCAGTAAAATATATTTTAAAAATTTTTTTCAATCAGGAATTAGAGCTGTTGAATCAATCAATCATAGGAAAATCCTATATAATAAAGAGGTAATCTGCAAATTAACCCTCATGCCATAACACTGTCACAAGATGCCGTGCTCACAGCGGGGGCGGGTCCCAGCTGCTGCTCTGCGCAGCTTCCCCAGTTCTCTCAGCCTCGCTGGGGGGTGGGGCTTGGCTGCTGTTCTGTGTGGCTTCCACCAGGATGACCAGGCCGGCAGAGGAGGGCAGTTGGGGGCCATCAGACTGGCAAAGGAGGGCAGTTGAGGGTGAGATCAGGCCAGCAGGGGAGAGCAGTTAGGTGTCAATTAGGCCGGCAGGGGAGCAGTTAGGGGATGATCAGGCTGGCAGGCAGAAGCAGTTAGGGACAATCAGGGAGGCAGGCGAGCGGTTAGGAGCCAGCAGTCCCAGATTGTGAGAGGGATGTCCGACTGCCAGTTTAGGCCCGAGGGGTCCCAGATTGGAGAGGGTGCAGGCTGGGCTGAGGGACACCCTCCAGTGCACAAATTTCGTGCACTGGGCCTCTAGTATATGAAAAAGCTCTCTGAGAGCTCTCCTCTGGAATTAGTCATGGAGGCCATCTCCAAAGAAACAGAGAACACATTCTGTATGGCTTTACAGAGCACAGAAAAAGCCAGGAAGTTTCTGGGTTTATTTTACATAATGAGCACATCTTTGTTAACATTTTACAAAGAAATTGCACCAAATGAAAGAAGCCATTCTCTTTTATGAGTAGAGCTGTAAAAATACAAAACGAAAAAAATACAAAACAAAATTAAGCTTAGCAGTATATTACTCTACCATTGAATAGGATTATTGCAGGAATTTAAAAATGGCTTATTAGTAGGAAACTATTCATATGTCACTTTAATAAATTAAAGGAAAAATTGTGCTCAAGGCCATATAGTTTATAAGTGTCAAATTCAGTTTTGTGATGCGCAAGTTAGCCAGTCACTATCCATGCCTGGGAAGTCACTCTTATTTCTCTTTACAAATTAAAATTCTTATCCTAGACTTCTCTGAGGTCATCTACCCTGCCCTAGCTTTAGCAGATACCCATCTCAGTCATGCTGAAATGATTCCAAGGAAAGGGGCTCACAGAATCTGAGCCAATCTAGGTCCCTGACTTTATGGTTGTCTATTCATGCTATGACTATTTACTGAGTGGCTTTATCATTGAAATCAGAATTGAGTCAAAGATGCCTCCCATTCATCATTATTATATAATATTTTTTTTGAAAAATTTAGTGACATTAGATAATGCATGCCAATATGAGATACAGATTTTAAAGATGTATCATTTTCCCCCTCTCATCCTCTCTCTCTCTTTCCCTCCCTCCTTCCCTCTCTCCCCCTCTCTCTTTTTACCTGTTCACTCCTTCAGTAAATAAACTACTAACATCCAAAAGAATCAAGAGAAAACATTTAAAACAAATGAAAAAGTTTAGAAAGTTGTCTGGATATAAAAGTTAATGTGTACACACCTATTGGAATGGCTAAAATTCAAAACATTAACACCACCAAAGGCTGGCAAGGATCTAGAACAACAGGAACTCTCATTCTTTGCTGGTAGGAATGCAAAATAGCACAGCCACTTTGTAATCCAGTTGGACAGTTTCTTATAAAACTAAACAAACTTTCTTTTTTATTTTTAAATTACAGTTAACGTTCAATATTGTATTAGATTCAGGTGCACAGCATAATGATTAAACATTTATGTAACTTACAAAACAATCCCCAGATAAGTGTTACACCATACATAGTTATTATAATATTATTGCCTATATTCCCTAAGCTATACTTTACATCTCCATGACTGTTTTGTAATGGCCAATTTGTACTTCTTAATTCTTTCATCATTTTCACCCAGCCTCCCAACTCCCCTCCCATCTGGCAACCATCAGTTTAAACAAACACATTCTTAACCATATAATCCAGCCATCACACTCCTTGGAATATAGCCAGATGAATTGAAACCTTATATTCACACAAAAACCTGCACAAGGTTATTTATGTCAGCTTTATTCATAATTGTCAAAACTTGGAAGCAACCAAAATGTCCCTCAATAGGTGAATGGATAAACAAACCATGGTATACCCAGGCAATAAAATATTACTTAATAAAAAATGAGTTACTTGCCATGAACAGATATGGAGGAAACTTAAGTATCTATTGCCTGATTATTTGATTTTGGACAACTTTCAGTCATGTCTTCCCTTCATTATCCATTTCTGTTTGCCTCCCTCTTTCCTTTCCTCCCATCCTTCTTTTTTCTCTCCTCTATATTTTAAGTTTGAGTTTGATTTTAAAATATTCCCCACTCATTGGTAGTAAATCTAACTGGATGTTTAGTGGAGAATTGTTCGACTTTTAAAAAGTTATGTATCAAATTGCTGGTATTTCAAAGAATAAAATCTGTTGGAATTAAAATAAACTTATCTCAGAGTTCAACTTGAATTCATTACAAATTTCCTTTAGCCTACATCCCTGAACATAACTTATGTTCTGATTTCCTTCATCTCACCATCCAGTGGACCTTACTTGGAAAGTAAGTCAACACTGTCTGGTGAATGATGCAATGAAAGCTGGGCACACAACCCTCTCTTGACTTCAGTAACCCCCATCCCTTGCTTTTTCCTGCTGTACTGGGCCAAGTGAACTCAGTTTTTCCACATTTAGATCATCCGCTGCCACAAAATTCATTGCTGGCAGGTGTATGCATATGTTTGCATGTCTGAGTTGTTAAACTTGCCCTTTAATATAGGGGTACATGATTGATCGATGGGTCTTACGTTGGATATTCCTGTTTAATGCTATTATATGATAACTTACAGAATTACAATGAGTGTTTCCAATGTGCCAGGTGCCATGCCGAATGCTGGGACATCTATCTACAAGAATATGAGTCTTTCACGTTGTTCTGCAGATTTTTTAATTTTAATTTCCCCACAAATATACTTTTTGTTTTGTCACTAGCACTTATTTGTGAATGCCATTCTTCTGTCCAGATAATTGACAGTTGGCTGTAAATAACAAAAAAAGTTGGTAAATATGTTACATCATTTTTTTAGCAAAAATTTTTATTTAGTTACTAAAGTCTTTTTCTTGGTACTAAGCTAAAATAAACTTTCACATTCACTTCAAGTGTAACTATAAAGAAGCAGGGAAACACATTATTATTTTCTTTTCCTTTTGAATGTTCAAGAAAGAAAACACATTATTTAAATGACTGGCTGTGCCTGTAGGAGTTTGTGCTATAAACCAGTCTCCCTTCAGCCTCTTGAGCCCATCGTTCTGCTAGAAATATACAGCATGTTCACAGTAACAAGAATAAATATGTTCTCTCTTTGTGCAGTTGCCTTCTCCTGTCATGGGTATTTTTACTTTAAAGAAGAATGGAGGCAGAAACAAACAGAAAATTATAATATGTGTGAAGGCACCCAAAGCTGTGCTGGCCATGTAGTGGTATACTCAATAGGAAATGACGCCTTTATTGTGCAATTGCTACAGCAAAAGAGTAGGTCAGTCATTTAGAAGTTCTGAGCTCTCTGAAAGATGAGTTGCTAATGTTTAACTTTGATGAATAGCAAGGAAATTGACCAGCTTATATAAAAGGGTACTTAGTTTTTGGCCAGAATACCCCGGTTTGCTTACATTCCTTAAGGCTGAGACACAGATAGTAATGGGTTTGAAGTAAGATTTGGGCAGGGTAGTAGTCTTGCATCTGTGGGTTAGCAGGCTCTGTATTTATTATTTTTTAACTTTTCAATTATAGTTTACATTCAGTATTATTTTGTGTTCGTTTCAGGTGTACAGTGTGATGGTTAAACAATCATACTTCACAAAGTGTTCAAACATTTCTTCCTTTAACTTTTCTCTTTCGTTGATACATGAATGCCATCTCACAAACACAAATGTTCCTGTCTCATCTGTGTCACATGATGGTGTGATTAGAGACCCCAGAGGATTAATTTAGACGTTTTAGTTGTTAAGGTGAGCTTGTGGAGGCATTAGACTGATAAGAGAGTATTAGGCTTCGTGATGATTATATGAAGTTCTCACTGGCATGTACCCGAGGATACTGATCATCTTATTTGGTATCTCTAGCTGTATACAGGGCCCAAAAAGAGGACAGAAACCTCACTCTAGGTTAAATGGAAAATTTCATATAAATTATTAGCTATGATAGAGTAGCTGTAATAGATAAAGAGACAGTATATGGTACTCTAGGACTGAGTCACCAAGGAAGGGCAGACTGGCAAGTGTTCAGTCCTCCTTGGGGGAGGTATGCATCAGCCCCTGGAGAGCAGAGAGGCTTGCTGGTTTTGACAGCCTGGAGCTCATCTGGAGTTTGGCAAATATTCCACCCTCTGCAGTGCAGGTGGGGAGCAGGCGTGGACGTACAGGGGGAGTCTGAATGCTAGAAGGGGACAGACGTTCTCCCGATGAATGAAACAGCAGGGATGGGAAAGGTGGGGTGGTCAAGATATGGGGGGGGGGGAGGTGTCATAGAAGCAGCTGCTGCTTGGAATGTGACATTCTGGGTCCCATGTGACTGTGTGTAGGAAGAGGGGTCCTGCTGAGAGAGAGTACTCATGAGCAAAGTGCTTTGGAGCATTCAGTCGGTGGGAGCTTTGGCTTCTATGTCAGGAGGGCTACAGAAAGGTGATTTCCAGGAGGTCACAGGGCATGGTGTGCTACACCCATGTTTGGGGCTGGCTCTACCAGATGTCTTCCCTGCCATCCCCCCAGTACTCCAGGCCAGACCTGACATTCCAGGAAGCCCCTTCCTCTGCAGTGTCCCTCCAGTGCCCTCTGTAGAAAAGCTTAACATCATGTCCACTTTCAAGAGAGCTGCTTAAAGGAATTTCACTGTTTACTACAGAGCCTGCATCGAAGGGTACATTTGGAACTGAGAGGCAGTAAATTGATAACTCACACAGCATCTTTCATTTTGAAAAGGGGAGGTATTATGCTGATTTGTCAAATCTATAAACTGCAAAATGGGAACTTGATATTCATTTTGCCTTGCATTATAACTTCCTATCTTCTGATAGAATGATTGATTTATAAAACTAATGAGAACTTAAATCATACGAGTGGTACATGAAAGGCTTGCTGAACATTGATCATAGCATCCTTTAAATCTGCTGGAAGCTGTTTAGGTTTGCAGAGGATGGCCTCAGGTGTTAATGATCATCTTGGGGGCAGAGGGTGTGTGGGGTTGTAGTTTAAGGAGTGAAGCTGCAGGCCCCTCTTTCCACCTCTTTTACCCCTTTCCACCCCCACCCCCATCTCTCTCTTGGCCTGGCAGATTTCAGCCAGCAGGGACCTGCGTAACCTAGCTTAGCAATGCCTGCCCATGAAAGAGCTTTCGTTAGTATTCACATTTTATCTGTAACTGATGATATCAACAAGAGTCCTAAAAGCAATGCCTCATTTTACTTCTAGCCTGTGAATGGCACTGACTTTTAGAAGCTTCATGTGAAATAATGTCATTTTTTTTCCATTGGACGACTTTATTACTAAACTAGGGGCCCACTGCACAAATTTGTGCACCTTGAAAGGAAATTGCATATTTTTATTAAAAGTAACAGGTAGCATTTTCCCATTGCAATTTCTTTTCTATATCTCTGTCTCTGATTCTCTCTATATATACACACACACTCATGTGGATATCATAGCATTCCTCTTCTGTTGAAGAGTTTTCAATTTATATCCTTTGAGCTTCTTGAGTGCTTCAAAATTCTGTATTGCTTAAAAAATTTGTTTAAAGGCTTTCCTTTTAGAATGTTATAAAGGAGTAACTTTGAAAGAAACATCTAGGGTAGTTTCCCCTTCAAAATAAACATATTTGATTACTTGATACGTGGAAGCAACTTTCCCCTAGAGATGAAGATGAGAAGAGTCCTAGAAGGAATTGGGGTGAGTGAAGACTGGTAACTGTGATAAGTATTTCTCACAATTCACTTTTGTTTGTGTTGGCTTTTGCTGTTGGCATTGATTTAGAAGGCTTAAAAATTCATATTCTTTGGTTTTCTTAACAATACTGAGTCTTAAAAACTAGTACTTGTTGGGTGGGGGAAGGATTTGTGAGTTTAACAATGTATTTTGCTTTTATATATAAATGGTGTTGACTTAATAAGAAAACGTGTGTGTGTGTGTGTATGTATGCGTGTGTGTCTTTGCACCATCAGCCTTAGTAGAGGATGAAATTGCCTTGTGGTTCCTGGGGAGTTCAAATCCTTGTGCCATACATGTGCTGAACCCCCATTAGCCCTTCTGCTCTCACTTCACTGTTTATAGACGTGTGCACTTGACTGAACAGTGGAATTTGCCAAATGATATGATATTTGCTGGGCCATTGCTGTGCTTAGTAACGAGTCACTGAAATTTCAGAATTTTAGGTATGGCACTGTGTAATTATTCATTGTGATGTTAGCCTTTTCCCTCACCTGATTTTTGTCTTCCCTACCCTCCTCACCCCATCCCCTCCCCCAAATCACCTGCAATGAACTTTTATTTATATACTTCTGAAACTTTTTTCAGGACGCTCCCCAGGTGTAAGATATCCCTCTGACTCAAGAACAGTCTATTTGCCCTTCGTAGGTAGCATTTAGATAAGTTCGGTTTTCTTTGATCTTACCTCTGTGGGTGATTTACGGCATGCATAATTTAAGCCTTACAATAACTCTGTAGGAACAGGTACTGCTATCACCAGGATACAGAGGAGAAGGCTGTGGCCCAGCTTCCAGCCTTTCACTTTTGAAGTTTGGATTTTTTTCTTTCAAACAGATTGCCACCTTAAAAGACAGAGAGTTTTGTTTTTTTTGTTTTTGTTTTTTGCTTAACACAGAGAGCTCTGCTATTACTTCCTTCAGATTCATTCTTCCTCTTGTAAATATGTATGATCTTGTGCTTAAACCATATCATTTGTAGGGGGGGTCCTAATTATGAATAAATAATTAAGTAACTAAACTAAAAGCTGTTTTAATCATCTGGCAAAACTTTCCATCATGTGAATTTTAAAACACACACACACACACACACACACACACACACACCCCTCAAATCTGTAATTAAAAATTGTTTTTCTAATAAATGACCCTAATGGTTTTCATACTTCATGCTTGGTTTTGAATTGTTGAATGGTTCCTTATACTAATGTCTTTCTTATTCTTTACTTAGGCACACTAGGTAATTTTAAAAAAATAAGTTGTTAATTGATTTTAGAGAGGCAGGGAGAGGAATAGAGAGATAGAAACATAAATGAGAAACATCGATTGGCTGCCTCCTGCACAACCCCCGTGATGGGGGATCAAGCTCACAACCCAGGCATATGCCCTGACTGGGAACCGAATCAGTGACCTCTTGGTTCATAGGTCTGTGCTCAACCATGAGTCATACCAGCTAGGCTAATTTTTTTGTTTTCATCTTACTTCTTGTCACATGAATATTGGAAGGGAATTTAATATAGAAACTATTAAAACAAAAGTCTCTCAAAGTATGTTTCCAAGTCACTAGTGATTTTAGTCATAAGGATCTATGCAAGAACAAAGATAACCTCAGGCAAAACATTATCAAAATATCTCATTTGATTTTCCTCTAGTGCTACCTATAAAAAAATGTATGTCAAAATTACATGTGAAAATACTTGAAATTACTTTTTGTTAACTAAAATATAACACATTTGTAAAAGGGTCAGTTGTGGTATTGCTGGAAATCTAAAATGGTATGATATCCCCCTTTTTAAATTTATATTTTAAAGAAAAGGCTGAAACCATTCTTTAAAAGGTTTTATAAGTTGCTGTTATATAATAGAGATCGGTCCAGCTGAAAAAAAAATGTTTCATTTATTTCTACAATTTAAATAATGTGGAAGTCACCCCAGAAGAAATAAATTGAGTGATTCAGAGGTCTCAATTATATTCTACTGTGGTAGGCAGGGGTGGGTCTGGCCCATAAGAGTAAATTTAAGAGTTTCTACCTTTTGGTGGGGCTTAGTATCTCAGGATTAAATTTTGGAAGTAAGAAGCAGATGTTGAGCTTTTGGTTCTTTTTTTTCCCCAGGCTGAGTAGTGACCCCAGATTGGAAATTTGGTAGTTTTATGGTAAGAATGTTTATGGGTGTAAACTGTAGGGTGTGTCCTCCAATGGAATGTCTATTCCAACTTGAGACTCCAAGATATAGTAGGATTAGAAGGGAGTTAACCCTAGGGTGGAACCACACAGGTCACTTAATCTGCCTGAATTTTGAATTTAGAGCAGTAGTTTTTGAGGGGCAAACTCTCCACAGAGAAAGTATATATGCTCAGAAGTGTTCTCTCTATATACAAAGCATTGGTAAAAAAAATTGATGTTTCACAATTTAAATATTTCTAGAAGTCTTATTGGACCAAAAACTTTCAAGTGAATTAAAAAGGGATTTTTCCCCCTCATGATATCCAATGCTTATTAAGGCACTTTATTTATCTACACTAATAAAAGAGAAACATGCAAATTGACTGTACCTCCGCTACACCCACAAGCCATGCCCACTAGCCCAGTGGTTGTCAAACTCATTAGTCAACAGAGTGGCAAACCGCGGCCCTTGAGCCCAATGTGGCTCGCAAGCTGCAGTTTGCCGACCACTACACTAGACAATCAGGAACAAGTATCCAAATTAACCCAACCGAGATGGCGGCTGGCCATGGAATGAGCAGGAGGCTTGGGTTTCCCTGGCGATGGAGGAAGCCAAGCTTTCCGCCTGCTCTGGCCGGCCTGGCCTTCACTCAAGGCTACAGAGTTTCAATTATAGAAGATAAATAAATCCCAACAAAAATGGCTGTGGCCACGGAGTGAGCAGGAGGCTTGGGTTTCCCTGGCGATGGAGGAAGCCAAACTTCCTTGCCTGCCCTGGCCTCCACTCAAAGCTACGAAGTTCAAATTATAGAAGGTAAATAAATCCCAGATCCCAGGGCCCACACTTGGGTCACAAGGGGCGTGGCTGGCCTGCAAACCACCACAGGCCCCTCGCCCAGGCCGCCCCACGCCCCACGGGAACCCCCACCCTGATCCCGGACACCCTTCAGGGCAAACCAGCTGGCCCTCACCTGTGCACCAGGCCTCTATCCTATCTAATAAAAGAGTAATATGCAGATTGATCACATCACTCCAACACACAAGATGGCTGCCCCCATGTGGTCAAAGATCCTGCCCCCATGTGGACACAAGATGGCCACCACAAGATGGCCAGCAAGGGAGGGCATTTGGAAGGGACCAGGCCTGCAAGGGAGAGCAGTTGTGGGTGATCAGGCCAGCAGGGGAGGGCAGTTAGGGGTGACCAAGCTGGCAGAGGAGGGAAATTGGGGCGACCAGGCCTTCAGGGAAGGGCAGTTGCAGGGGACCCAGGCCTACAGGGGAGAGCAGTTGGAGGGAACTGGGCCTGCAGGGGAGGGCAGTTGGGGGTGACCAGGCCTGCAGGGGAGGGAAGGGAACCAGTTAGGCATCAATCAGGCTGTCAGGGGAGTGGTTAGGGGGTGATCAGGCTGGCAGGCAGAAGTGGTTAGGGGCAATCAGGAAGGCAGGCAGGCGAGCAGTTGGGAGCCAGCAGTCCTGGATTTTGAGAGGGATGTCTGACTGCCCGTTTAGTCGGACATCCCTGCACGAATTTCATTCACTGGGCCTCTAGTATTTAATAATAGCCTAGGTGGCATCATACCCTCACATCGTCACAAGATGGCCATCACAAAATGGCCATCACAAGATGGCTGCGTGCAAAGCAAAGGTGGGGCCCGGTGGCCGCTCTGTGTGGTGAGGCCTGGGGGTCCCACGGCTCTGAGCGGCACAGAGGAGACCAGTCCTGGCATCTCCAATGCCTTGTGTGGTGGAGGCGGATCCCGGTGGAGGAGGCAGGTCACAGCAGGGGAGGGCAGTTGTGGGCAATCAGGCTGGCAGGGGAGGCCAGTTGTGGGCAATCAGACTGGCAGGGGAGGGCAGTTAGGTGTCAATCAGGCCAGCAGGGGAATGGTTAGGGGATGATCCGGCTGGCAGGCAGAAGTGGTAAGGGGCAATCCAGCAGGCAGGCAGGCAAGCGGTTAGGAGCCAGCGGTCCCAGATTGTGAGGCATGTCCGACTGCCAGGATCAGGCCTAAATCGGCAGTTGGACATCCCCCAAGGGTTCCCAGATTGGAAAGGGTGCAGGCTGGGCTGAGGGTCAGCCCGCCCCTGCCCGCCCCCCCCCCCCGCCCTGTGCATGAATTTTGTGCACCGGGCCTCTAGTAATTTTAATAACACTATGTGATGGGTACTGCTCAATTTGAAAGTTGACAAAAATAGAGGCTTACAGAGGTTAAATAATTTGCCTAAGGTCATATAGTGAGTAATGAAGTTTGAATTTGACCTAGGTCTTTTGAATTTTGGTTATATATTTTTTAATCATGATTTTGTTGTGTAAAGTTAGCTATTCTTAACTCTGAGATAACCAAGATCCTAACTCTGCTCTCTCAGGAGCCAATATGGGAATTGGTTTCAGAAATGTATTTACTCTTTACTTAAAATGGCATCTGTGATGTGTTTACCAAAGGACTATTTGGATTAAAATTATAAAATAATTGAGCACTGATCTGATCCTTTCTGATATTTTAATTAAAATGTATATTACCAGTTTTTAGTTGCAGAACACTAAAAAATAAATAAAGCTGTTTGGACCAGGGAAGAATTTTATTTTATTTTTTAAATTTCTTTTAAATTTAATAAATCTTTATTGTTCAGATTATTACAATTGTTCCTCTTTTTTCCCCCCATAGCTCCCCTCCACCCGGTTTCCACCCCACCCTCTGCCCTTACCCCCCACCCCACTGTCCTCATCCATAGGTGTATGATTTTTGTCCAGTCTCTTCCCACACCCCCCACACCCCTTTCCCCCTGAGAATTGTCAGTCCACTCCCTTTCTATACCCCTGATTCTATTATATTCACCAGTCCATTCTGTTCCTCAGGTTTTTTTATTCACTTGATTTTTAGATTCACTTGTTGATAGGTATATATTTGTTGTTCATAATTTTTATCTTTACCTTTTTCTTCTTCTTCCTCTTTTTAAAGAATACCTTTCAGCATTTCATATAATACTGGTTTGGTGGTGATGAACTCCTTTTGCTTTTCTTTATCTGTGAAGCTCTTTATCTGCCCTTCAATTCTGAATGATAGCTTTGCTGGGTAGAGTAATCTTGGTTGTAGGTCCTTGCTATTCATTACTTTGAATATTTCTTGCCACTCCCATCTGGCCTGCATAGTTTCTGTTGAGAAATCAGCTGACAGTCCTATGGGTGCTCCCTTGTAGGTAATTAACTGTTTTCTCTTGCTGCTTTTAATAGTCTCTCTTTGTCTTTTGCTCTTGGCATTTTGATTATGATGTGTCTTTGTGTGGTCCTCTTTGAATTCCTGGGGTTCTCTGTGCCTCCTGGACTTATAAGTCTATTTCTTTCACCAGGTGGGGGAAGTTTTCAGTCATTATTTCTTCCAATAGGTTTTCAGTATCTTGCTCTCTCTCTTCTTCTGGCACCCCCATAATTCGGATGTTGGTATGCTTGAGGTTGTCCCAGAGGCTCCTTACACTATCTTCATATTTTTGGGTTATTTTTTCTTTTTGCTTTTCCAGTTGAGTGTTTTTTGCTTCTTTGTATTTCAAATATTTGACTTGATTCTTGCGATCCTCTAGTCTGCTGTTAGATCTCTGTATAATATTTTTTATTTCAGTCAGTGTATGCTTATTTTATAGTTGGTCCTTTTTCATATCCTCGAGGATCTTGCTAAATTGATCGGCCTTTTTTAGAAAATTCTTGAAAAACCTTATAACCCTGGTTTTTGAACTCTGTATTCAGTCGTTTGCTTTCCTCCATTTCTTTCATTTGTGACCTGTTTCTTTGTCTCCGCATTTTGGCTGCTTCCCTGAGTTAATAGAGTGGCTTTGTGTGCTAGGTGTCCTATAGGGCCCAGTGGCTCAGCCTCCCCAGTTACCTGAGGTGGACACTCCTGGTGCACCCCTTTGTGGGCTGTGTGCACAGTCTTGTTGTAGTTAAGCCTTGATTGTTGTTGGTATCACTGGGAGAAATTGACCTCCAGGCCAATTGGTGTATTATTAGCTGTGTCTATGCTGGGAGAAGTTCTGTGCTGGAGATACCCTTATGAGACAAGACTTGCAAAAGCCTCTGGGCTCAGCTTAGATGGGGCAGTCTCTGGGCGGAGCAGACAGCATTGGTTTCCCATCAGCCCTGCCCTAATAGTCCCCTGTGTCTCAGTGTCCCATGGTTATCTCTGCAAGCACCTCTGAGAGAAAGCCACCCTCGAGTTTCGCCCACTACCAGACAGTCCAGTTTCTCCTCGAATGAGTATGGGTCCCCAGAGTCTCGCCCGGAAGTGGAGTTCAGTGCAGTCGAGAGCTTTTGTCTCCCTCCCGCTTGAGAAAGCCAGCCGCGTACTCAGTTGCCCACCCTCTCTGCACGTGCTCGCGCCTCGGTACCGCTGCCTTCCGCAGTTCCTCTGAGTCTCAGTGTGCTTTTCTCTTTCCTGACAGTCCAGTTTCACCCCGTATGAGTCTGGGTCCCCAGAGTCTCGCCCGGAACTGGAGTTCAACACAGTCGGGAGCTTTTGTCTCCCTCCCGCTTGAGAAAGCCAGCCGCACACTCAGTTGCCAGCCCTCTCCGTGCGTGTGTGTCTTAGTACCTCTGCCTCCTGCAGCTCCTCTGAGTCTCAGTGTGCTTTTCTCTTTCCTTCTAGTTGTAGAATTTCCACTCAGCCAGCCTTCCTGTGGTTCTGGATGATGTCCGTTTTGTCTTTTAGTTATAGTTTTGTAATTGTTGTGTGAGGCAGCAGTTTGGGTGTTTACCTATGCCGCCATCTTGGTTTCTCCTGGGGAAGAATGTAATACAGGGAATGATGTTTATGAGAGTGTTGGCAGTTTGGAGTCTCAGGCCCAGGCCAGGCCTTCAGGGGCAGGAGTGCCTTTTCTCTGGCCTACCTGGAGCCCTGCTGCCTCTGCTGTCATCAGGAAGGTGGGGAAGCTACCCTCAGAGCACAGCTGGGATCCAGGAATCAGAAGCCATCACCTCACATGGTGGCTCAGATGCACCCTGTGAACCTTGGGTTCATCCAGGAGAAAAATGATTGTCCCATGCTTTGTTAAAATCCACAAAATTAGTGCCTGGACAATGGAGTGCTGCTGCAATAAAACCCAATGTCTTCATGACACTGTGTAGCTCACTTTTTCCTTCCTAATCTTTTTTTAAAAAATATATTTGTATTGATTTCAGAGAGGAAGGGAAGGGAGAGAGGGAGTTAGAAACATCAATGATAAGAGAGAATCATTGATTGCAGGCCCCACACTAGGAATCAAGCCTGAAACCTGTGCATATGCCTTGATTGGGGATCGAACTGGTGACCTCCTGGTTCATGGGCTGATGCTCAACCACTGACCAGCCAGGCTTTCCTTCTAATCTTAATACCTGCTTATTTGATTAGCAGACCCCTAGTTGAAAGGGGATCTGCAGTAAGAAGTACTTAGGTTTTGGCCTCTGTCATACAGGAAGGCTCACAAGAAGGAAGTGGGTATGGAGACTGAGCACCAGTCTACTATATATCTACTGTACCATTAAAAAATCATTGCAATGGCTGAGACCTGACTTTGTTTCCATGGCCACATTTCCTGACTTTCCTCATCCAGCCCTCATTAAAATGTCACCTTTGGCCTTTCTGGTCATGTGTCCTGTAGAAGATTTTTTTTTTCTTTTCAGTGTTTTGGGTGGGTAGATATATAGGTGACACAATTAAAAAAAAAATCTATGCCATTAAGTGGCTTTCTTTGTGAATAAATACTTTCAAAATAAATATTTCAGCAATAGATGCAATTACACTTTTTCTTTTAATTTTTGAAATATTGGATTTATAACAAGTGGGCCCAAGATATTAGTGCTAAACTCTAGCTCTTAATCCCAGAACACCAGAAAAAAATTCTTAGCAGATACAACTCTAGAGAGTGCCCTAAATCTATTATACCTTTGGGAGAGTAAGTATTCTGCAGGGCATCAAGTATGTGCATACAATATGAATTTATACATATATGTTATATACATTTTTTTCTGAAGTGAGAGTAATTAAGATATGGCTTTTCCTGGGATTTTTGATGGGGCTTCCTTTTGGATAATATAAGGCAATAGTTCAAATTATGTGGAAGTGTTGGAAGGAAGTAATTTTTAAGTTAAAGTTTTGTCTTTTGACTTTTTTTTTTTAGGTCAGGTATGTAAACTTGTAAAAAGTTTAATTGGTTTCTAGAGAGAAAGAGAGTTCCTCCAAAGCACTTTTTCACATTGATCAATTGATGCTGTATTATGTAAACCCCTAGAGGCTCAATGCATGTACTCGTGCACTGGTGGGGTCCCTCAGCCTGGCCTGCACCCTCTCGCAATCTGGGACCCCTCAGGGATGTCAGATAGCCGGTTTCAACCTAAACCTTGCAGGCCCAATCCAGATAGGAGGGAGCCCGATCCTGTAGGTTGAGCATCTGTCAGTGCACATCAGAGTGACCGGTAGATCAGTCGTTGGGTCGCTTAGGCTTTTATATACATAGAAGATGTTTTCTTTTCTGAAGTTCCTTGTGTATTTTTTTTTTTCATTTTCTTTCTTTACTTATCTTCTTAAAAGCTTTTATATTTAGTGAGCAAATATAAGATACCAGTTTATAAGTTAAGGGGAAAAATGAAAAGATGTCTCTTTGTTTGTATTTAATTACAGAGTATTTGTATTTCATAATTTTATCTTGATATTTATATTTTTACCTGCTTAATCTGTTTCCTCTAAATGCATTTACATATAAGGAGAAAAGCAATGGTAAGCTAAAAAACACCCAGCTTGCTGTTTTGGAAGTATTCAGTTGTATAATCAGCTCAAAAGGTGTAAAAATCCATCAATTTAAGGGCAGGGTAGTAAGTAGTAATCTTAGCAGATAAATTATCCAGTTGCATTCAATTATTACTTACTTTTGAAAATGTTCTATAAAAGGGGTATTTGCATAGTGAATATCTGCAATTACAATCTAGATTTTGAAATAAGAAAGAGGCTTGCTGATTACAGGTTTTCAGGTAGATATTTAGGTAGTAATGAAATAGAAAATAGAAATCTGAGTAGAAATAACACAATGATAAAAATATAGACTTTTGAGAATTAATGGATTAGCTATGCATGGGGCTGTATCTTCTGAACCTCTATGACAAATATAACTTTCACTTCATACCTCCCTCTGCTCCTCCTTGTTCTTGTTCTTCAAAAACACTACATTTCCTTTGCAAGATATCCATTCCCCATGAGTGCTGAGGTGATATTAATATTGGCTTTCCCCTCTGCCCCATTTTTGCTTCGTGGTATTCTATATTCTTGCAAGAGAGGACATAAACAACCAGGAACTCTCACTACCTTGGAGACTGATACCATCTGGCCACTCTCTACTACCTTTACAGCTGCCCATCCCCCATTAGTTTTTTCTCAGTCTTCTTCAACCTGCCATCATGATCTCCATTAATATGGGGTACTTGACTCATCCAGTCTCTTATCTTACTGTTCGTATTGTTTATTTTAAAAAACACACACAAAAAAAAAAACACAACAAAACAAAACACACCACCAAAACCCGTCTGCTGTACTAACTGAAATTAGCAGACCTCTGAAATGGTACATTCAGAAATGCCATTCACGCCACAGATTCTTATCTTCTTCCCTTTCCTACTAAACCTATTCTGCTCTCTATATCTCTTGAGCACTTTTAATTTTTCTAGTTATCTGGCTTTTCGTGTACTTATTTTTCTGTACTATCTAAACTCGGGGTCAGTCATTTCAACTGTCTTTAATAACTGGTTCAATTTTAAGCTTACTCGTATCCCTAGACAAACTTTTGCTCAACATGCCACCAACCATAAAACTAAATCAGCCTAAATGATACCATTTCAATTCTCCAGCTAACTGGAGGGAGAAAGTGGGCCTTGATAACCTGATGGCAGATTATTTGCATGTATGTCATGTAATATTTGTAACTTCCATGGGAGCTATTGTTATCACCTTTTTCTAGATTTAAAAGAAAAAGAAGGAAGTGCAAAGTTGGGTTTGAACCTAGGCTTTCTGATGCATGGCAGCACAGGGATGCAGGAATCCAAATGTCACATCTGCAAACCAATCTTCCTTGGAGAGGAAAGTCTCTCTCCCCCTGATTGTCAAAGAGATTCCTGGGCTTCACTCCGCACCAGCTTTATGCCAATCTCCATAGCAATTCCTATGACCAGAGTCATGCCAGCCTCTAATTGTTTTGAGCTTGGGTTATTGCCAATCACAGTAATAAGGTTGGGAGATTTTGCTATTTATTTTAGGCCAATTAGGTCCACTTACGTAGCTAGCTTATGGGAGTTGATCTCATCTAGTCACCAGGTCTGCTAAACTATACAAGAAATATGAGATGGATACTTGGAAGCAACTGGCAAAAGTCTGTTGTAGTCGCTGATAATTTTATTCAATATAAAGGTCTCACATTTTCAAATTCTAATCATTTATTTCAGGGTTGGTTACAGAAATTTAGAAAACTAAATCATAAGAGAAATCAGTCCAAAATAAAAATGGAACAATTTTGCAAGGTTTACTTTCTTAAGAAGCCTTATGTAGGAGTAGAGAAGGTTATATTATAGTAATTCCACGTTGGTAGATTTATTAGCCATATAAGCTGGAAGATCAGCTTACCATATAAGCAATGCAAAGTAATTGATACTGGAGGTGAAAGTGTAACTTAGGTGGTTCCCCAAGTAGTCTATGGTGGATGGCAAATAAATGAGGCGAGGGTATTTATTTGAGAAGTCAAATGCACAGAGCAGGGGATGCAGGAGTGGTAAAAAGGTATAAGTAGTTATAATCAGAGAATAGGGTATTGAAGTTTTTTATCTTTCTCATATGGTGATGTTTCAGGCAATGACAAGGTCCTCTTGTGATGGAGGACAGGTTAAGGGACCATGCCAGGTAGGATGGACCATCAATATGCTCACTGAAATTTATAGCTATAAGGAAGAGTAACTTTACTGATGGCCAGATGTCAAATTCCTCAATGTTTATAGAAAGTGAATTAGAACTAAGTAATTAACATGGATAAAGTGCACTATACCTAGATGGCGAGACCTTTGGAGGAAAAGGTGTGGTGGTTAACGAGCTAGAATAACATGTTAGTGTGGAAGGTGCCGAAAGGATGCAGGGAAATGCTGACATTGCTCCCTTCCTTATGTGTAGAGGCAAAGGGAGACTGAACAGACTTCATTTGGGAAGTTTATGATGGAGATGGTATACTTGAGGAGGAGGCAACATACTAGTACATGGTGGGGGGAAAGTAGGTTTACACTTGTGAGTACGTGAAACAGAGTTTATTCTTGTATTACTATTGATTAAATATTGAATTATCTTCTATATGAACAACTGTAAGCCTACTTTTGCCCCATCCTGTACATAAGCTTCTTGGTAATTGGAGAGCAGTTCCACAGTACAATAGAAGGGGAATGGGTAGGGTTGATGAGAAAGAACCTGGGCGAGTGACAAGCTACTTTGGGCAGTGATTATGGATTGTGGACCTGAGAGGATTGGGGTTGCAAAATACTCTTCACTCAAGTTCTCTCTAGTATAATTTGACACTTTTTTTTTTTTTAGTGTTATCACTGGCTATTGCCTGAGCCATTCCTCCTAAACCACTCAATAAACTAAGCTGCTGCTTATTCTCCAAGCCGCATATACACCTGCCTCTGCTCAGACATACATCTGGTACATACTTCTAGTCTCCCAGAAATGCTTCCTTAGTCCATCTCAACATCTACATGTCCCATAAGACCATGTCAACCTTCACTTCCTCCAGGATGTTTTTCTTCAGAGTTCTGCCCAGACATATACTCTCTGTTTCACTTGGCATGGCTTTCCCGATGCTTTATACCCATGTTACTTTGCGTGTGTTTATAGCAGGACTGAACATTTTAATACATTTCCTGTACTATCTAGCATGGCTCCTTGCCCTTTGTGTGTGTAGAATACCCTATCGAATATGGCAGTCAAAGGGACTCATGACTTCATTTCAGTCCTTTACCACCTTTAGCTGCCTGTCTTATACCTATCTGGTGTAAAAATCCATCCCCACCCTTTTTTGGGGGGAGGGCGTGAAGATTTCCTCTATTTTTTTAATCAAAGGCCCCAGCTATGCCCATGTTTTGAATTCCTATTTTCTTCTGGAGAATAAGCTTTAGGTGCTATTTTCCCTTTCTTAGGCTCAAACACCATTGAACACCCCCACCCCCCAGCAAACAGAAAGAATTGTTAAATGATGCCTGTAATATCTGTATAAGGTTTATTTTTGCTACCATAGCAACTACCAGCAGTTACATTCTCTCTCACTTTGGGAGCTTGTGGTTCACATGAAAGTGTGTGGTGTAACTTTTCTTGCTAACCCCTGAAGAAAGCTGTGACCCTCTCCCTGACTCATCATGAAGAGCTTTGCCTATTGTTTTATTTTGCTTAAAAATAAAAACCAAAAAACAAACAAAAAAAACCCCACTCTTTATATCTTTGACTACTTCAATTAATTTGTGGGATTCTCTAGAAGTATTCTTGTGAGTGTCCAAATACCCTTTTATATCTACTCGTTATAGTCCTCATTTTAAAAATCATTTATTGACTCTACTAGTACCAATGGAATTGAGAAATTCCATTGCCCTCAAGAAATCCACCATGTTGGAAGAGAAAGAGGTAAATGCTAACAAGTATCCTGTAGAGCTTTTGCAGTCTAGTTACCTGTGAATGGCCTCGGGTGCTTAGAGAATATAGGACAGGGGACCAGAGTGTTCCAATGTGGCATTCATTGTGATCTGAATATGGTGTTGAATCTTATTTTTGTGCTTTTGATTTTAAAGTGATGAAAATCTCTTAAATAATTAAAAGGCAACATTATGAAATCCGGAATATTGCAGAGGGAAACATTACTCATTGCTGGTGAAATTCTGGAGGGGTGTGTGTGTGTATTTAGAATTCTTCCAAGATGAAGGAAACAGCCAGGGGAAAATATGCACATCACAGGCAAGGTATTCTTAAAGCCTGTGTGTTCTAGAGTTTGACTAAGTGGAAGAGCAAGTTATTGACTGAGAATGATATTTACTCCTGGCCCGGAGACCTCACAAGGCGACAGCGTGTCTTCATGAAAACACAGCATCTCCACTGTGTCTGTTGCTTACTTTGCCTTTTGGATTTCCACCTTGCCCGGCAGTGACACTGGCAGCTCCACCCCCAGGGCAAACATCACTGGGTTTCTAAATAAGGTACAAAGCTGAAAATACACAAAAGTGGAGTGCTTGCTAAAGATAAAAGAGTATGGTGGCTCTTGTCCATACTATGTGGTGATAACGTCTATGTCTTTATATCATGGGAGCTAAGGAAAATAATATTTAGCTCTTCTATTAAGATTTACTTATTCATTATTTTCTAAGAGGACGCCACTCTAGCCCTGGCCGAGTAGCTTGGTTGGTTAGAGTGTTGTCCTGATACACCAAGGTTGTGGGTTCGATTCCCGGTCAAGGCATGTACAAGAATCAACCAATGAATGCATAAATAAGTGGAACAACAAATCAATGTTTCTCTTTTCTCTCTCTCTTTCTCTCTCTCTCTTTCTTCCCTTTCCTCTCCCTCTCTCTCTAAAATCAATAAATATTTTTTTTAAATAAGAGGAAGCCACACCATAAAAAGGCCTCATGAAAAATTTCAAGTTTTCCATGTGACTCATTTTGAAGTCTTAAAAAAAAAGTGTATATTTTTAAATTTAAGTTGACTAATAACTTATTTAAATTTTTTAACTGACATCTTTTTATTTAGAAGGGGAGATAACATAGAATTAATTTCACTTCCAAAAAATGTTTACTACCAAGACCTGTTTATTTTCTCTTTGGGGCTATTAGAATATTCAATCAGTATTACATATTTCTACATGGCAGCACTGTGCCGGGGACTTTTTCTATATTAACTTATTAAATTTTCACAGTGAACCCTTGAGTACACATCATGGATACCTCATTTCACAGATGAGGATATGAGATAGAGTGCGGGTAAGGACCTTCCCTAGATTACACACCCAGTCAACGGTTAAGCTGAGAATCAGTCCAGGTGGTCAGCTGGACTACCTCACATTTAGCAAAAGTCATTTTTTGCTTAAATTGTAGGCTAGGGGAGTGATGCTATAATTATTTATCTAAACTGCAAAAGTAATTATATATTTTATCTTTTAAAATATCATAAGTGCATGAGGCAAGCGTTGCTCTCAGTAGGCCTTATCTCAGGCCTGCGTGCAACATGAGAAATTACTACAGATAGATAGATGGAGGCTTAACCCATATTTCCTTCTATCAATCTCTTACTCTTGCTTCAATATTTCATCTCCACAAGTAGAGCTCAGTCACCTTCACTCTCTGTCCTCCTCCACTGAATTATTGGAACAGTGACTGGGGAAGGAACCCTGGTCTCTGTGGTCTGTGCTGTAGGAGCTGAGGGGCCTTGCTGTAGAGCAAGCATGTCAAATTCAAAGGCTAACACGGGCCAAATAAATGAGGCATGCAGCCCACAGGTCGAGAATTCGACATGCTTGTGTAGAGGGCCTGGCAGTGGACCCTCCTGCTCTGATAGACAGCCCTGCCTGGGCCTGAGTGGCTGTGAGGATCCTCCTGTGAAAAGGCCATCAAAGTAGCTCTGCTCAGAATTTATATTCTGAGGAGGGGCAGGGTCTGGGGAATCAGACAAACAAAATAAATAAAAGAAAAATAACAGTGCTAAATGCTTTGAAGAGAATTACGATGGGGTGATATGATGGCAACTTGCTTGCTTCTTTAGACAAGATCCCTGACAGCCTTTATGAGAAGGTAACACTTAAACTGAGATAGAAGAATTCCAGGTGTAGGGATGAGCAAAGACAAAACCCTTAAGACTGGGAAGGCTTATGGATAATATGCCTACAAGAGAGTCAGTGTTGCTGTAGCCCCATGGGCTAATGAAAGGGGCATGAGAGACAGATAAGGCCAAGCTGGTTTTATTCATCAGTCTGAGGCTTTGGGATTTCCTCTTAGACCTGTAGGAAGCCTTTGAAAGATTGAAAAGGGGAATGAATTGCTAGAGTTTAGATTTTAAAATGATCACCGTGGAGGTTTTGGGAAGAGATTGGATTGTAGCATGAGCACAGAGGCAGGGATATTGTGATGGTGGTGTAGGTGGGAGGGGATGGTGGGTTGACCTGGCATGGTTGTAGTGGAGACTAAGTTTATGGATTCACCATCTATTTTGGAGTGAAGGTGGGTAGTGGGGGAAAGAAGAATTGAAGTTAATTTTTAGATTTTTGGCCTTTGGGAGGCTACATTTTGAGATGAGTAAGGCTAAGGGAAGTGAGATAAAGATCTCACTTTTGGGATTGTCAAGTTTGAGATGCCTAATAGATAGCAAAGAGGAGATGTAAACAAGATGGGCACCAATCCCCCAGGTAGGGTGACTATATCATTGATATGCAACCTGGGACACTTTTTAATATAAAATGGAAGTGTGGTGGGATTTGGATTTTAAATGCTAAAGCAGGGACAACAGAGGCAATTGGGACTCTCTTGGAAAACTGGAATGTATTGCATGCAGGAGTTTGTTTCCAGGAAAATATTTCAGGATCGTCAATATCAGATGCTTAGAGTACTGCTTAGAAATCGAGTGAGATAACAAAGAGGTCTGTTTTTCAATATCCAGAGGGACTTGAGGATCACTGGTGATAATAAAAATTTAGGACAGTCTCAGTGGGCTTAAGGGTGGCAGCCAGAAGGGAGTGGACTTGTGAGCAGATATTAGGTCAGGATATGAGATCAGGAAGTAGAGATGGAAACGATAGACAACTTTTATTTTATTTTATTTTATTTTAATACTTTTATTGATGTCAGAGAGAAAGGGAGAGGGAAAGAAAGATAGAAACATCAATGATGAGAGAGAATCATTGATTGGCTGCCTCCTACATGCCCCCCTTCTGGGGATCCAGCCTACAACCCAGGCATGTGCCCTGACCAGGAATGGAACCAACCGTAACCTCCGGGTTCATAGGTGGATGCTCAACTGCTGAGCCACACCCGCCGGGTTATAGACACCTTTTAAAGAGAAGTTTTAGGGTATCTGCTAGGGATTTACCTGTTTCCTTTTAGTTTTAACAAAATTAAATCCCTGATCTTTTTTCTGAATCTTATTTTTACATACCTACCTTTCTTCAAACTATCATCCTAGAAATATTAAGATTTTATGTTGATAATATACAGATGTTTTCCTTAACACTAGCATCTAACAATTAACTAAATTATCTAATCTGCAAGCATTTCTAACTTTATGAAGGAGATAAAAACAACATTGAATTCTCTAATATTTTAGGAGCTACTTTTAAAAAACTGTATAAAACACATTCTCTTCAGAAAATTGACCAATGAAGGTGTTACTTGATCATTCTTGGGATGATTTTGTAAGACCTGTGAATTCTTTCCTTTACGTGTTTGCCTGAGGTAGGACGTGCCTGGCACTTAACACATGATAAGCAGTAGAGTTAGTAACAGAACAGGACAGTTGGTTTAGTATTCTCTAAGAGTGAATAGCCAATGGAGTGGTACCGTTTTAGAGAGACTTTTTAAAAGAATCGTTAAGTATATATGATTTATCAACTTAAAATAATCTAACATTTTCTAATTATCAGCTTTTTATAATCGTCTAATATTTTCTTATGAACTATTATTACTTAAACATTTAATATGTTTGAGGACTCTTTCAGTCAAAATTTTTATAGAAGAAGCTGAACTTAAATTTTGTGAATTGATATTTTGGATTGACAATTACATAAATTTTTTCCTTTGACTCATTAAATGTATGTGCAATGATGTAATATGTGCTGTTAGAGAAGAAAAATTAAATAATACTTAATCTGTTAAACACTGTGTGTATATACAATGAATTACTGCTCTTTAGTTTTAAGACATGGTGAAATTCCTTTCAGATTATCATGAACATTTTAATAAACTATATAATAAGTACGTTTATCTAGGGCTTTCACTTTTACCAAGTACTAATCATTTTTTATAATATAAGAACCCTATAAAGCAGATTTTGGATATTTTCTTCATTCACTATCAGAAATCAATAAATGGAGATTCAGAGGTATTAAGTTACTTAACAGAGAAATTCAAACTAGAATTAATCATTTTTATCCCTAGGTTGGTGCTCTTTCCCCATATATCATTCTGTCATAGGGCTTCTCTATATTAACACCACTTTAGTTTGTGAGTAAAAATCGCATTTAGTCAAATTTATCTGAATTAAACAAACAAACAAACAAACAAAAACCAGCCCTTAACATATACTTTTAGAGAAGACCTTGAGTGTAATATTAACTGTCAGCATGAATCATAATAGAAAGTTGCTAGTGGGAATTCTAGCTTGGCGGGTACTTGATTACATATGACTTGGCTTACTTAACTAACCAAAGAGCATAACCTGACTCATCATTTTGTTTATAGTACTGTACTTCTTTTGTAAAAATGTGTGCACTACAACTTCATTCTCTTTTTTAATGACCATGCTAACCTCATCCAGTATGTAGATGCCTGGCATTATGTAATCATAGATGACATGCGAAAATGAGTCTTTTTGTCTATACGAAAATTTGGGGGGGGATTGTCTGTGGATAATAAAAATGGTCCCTTTAATTGAAACTCATTGGCAGTTTGGTGACTTAAAATAAATGATGAAGTGAAGAAAAATGAGAGCTAACATTTTCTGTGGTAGAAAGTATATTTCTCCTGCTTTATTGCAAAATGACATATGACATTTTATAAGTTTAAGGTATAAAATATGTTGATTTGATGCACTCTTAGGTATTGCAAAATGATTACTACCATAGCTTTAGCTAACACCTGCATCATATCACATAATTACCATTTCTTGTTCTATGGTGAGAATATTTAAGATCTGTTCCCTTAATATCTGTCAAGTATATAATACAGTATACTTACTATAATCATCTGCTGTACATTAGATCCACCAGAACTTATTCATCTTATAACTGAAAGTCTATACTCTTTGACCAACATCTCCCATTTCCCTCACTCTTTAGCCCCTGGTAACCACCATTCTACTCTCTGTGTTCAGCTTTTTTAGATTTCACATATAAGTGATATTATACAGTATTATTTCACTCAGTAAAATGCCCTCAAGGTTCATCCATATTGTCACATATGGCAGGATTGCCCTCTTTCTCGTGGCTGAATAATGTTTCATTGTGTATGTGTATGTGTATGATCCATATATATTCCATAGTCATACTAATACCAGTTCGAATACTAATACAAATACCATTCAGATATAACAGATCTTTGTTATCCATTAATTCATTTTTGGACACTTAGGTTGTTTCCATATCTTGGATACTGTGAATAATGCTGCAATGAACATGTAATGCAAATATCTCTTTAATATCCTTTTTCATTTCCTTTGGCTATATACTCAGAACTTCTGGATCATATGGTAGTTCTATTTTTAATTTTTGAGGAACTTCTACTAGTATATTATTTTCTATAGTTGGTGTATTAATTTACCTTCCAACTAACAGTGCATGAAAATATTTCTTATAACTGTTTGATATTTAAAGAAGTCTTTTTAGAAGTAATGAGATTATAAAAACCTGAAGGAATGGAGAATTAATATTTGTTTGTACCTCGGAAAGATTCTTAAGTGTTCAAATTATAAATCAGCTTGCTATTATAAAATGTATCCCAAACTTGGAAAATAGTTCAATAAAATCAGAGTGGTAACATTTTTTTAAGAAGGGCAGTGTTCTAAATACCTTGTAGAAATCTGACTTGCATGATTCAAATTTAGTTTATCCATAGAAATAAATTCACGAGTTGTGTTTCAGATTTAACTCACAAAGAAACCTTGTGACATTTAAGGTACACATGAATTATAACAGCAGAAAATGCAATTTCACCATATTTTATTTTAATGATCAAAAAGATATATATCAAGTTATTATTTGTCCCTGGTTAGTTGTTGCTACTAAACACACACTGAGGATTAAAAATGAAATAAATCCATTTACCCATGTAGGTCATGAGATCAGATAGTTGAGATTATAAATAGGCAGATTTAATGATGTTATTAATAAAAAAGAGGAGAATGTCTCTCTGGGGTGTCTTGTTTACTCTTACTAAGCTTATGTTCTTTAGAAAACAAATTACTAAAGCAGATGGAATAAGGAAAAAATGAAGGTGAGTAATAGAATTACTTTAATCTGTTACACATTCAACATTAAGAGTATAATTATATTCCGTTTTCATGTTTGAGACAGAAAATAATATTTTATGTTTTCAAAGAAAATAATACCAAATGGTATCAATCTGTCTCTGCATTAATCTTTAGAATTAAATGTGGATGAGTATTTTCTACAGAATCTTGGCGTTATGTAGCTATGACTTTAAATGGAGTATTTGGAAGCCTTTCTATCACTCCACCATTGTCATCACAGTTATTATACAGAGACAAATGTGGTGTTTAGTTCATAAACCATATATATGGAGATGTTCAACTAGAAACTCATTCTTTCTAAACCATACTGTTTCAGCCATCCCACAGTGCTGTGGCCAGCACTGACCACAACCCCACGCCCTCTTTTTTTTTTTTTTTTTTTTTTTTAAGTTCAGCCTATTGTCAATTATGTCACAGAACTCTTAAGTTGTATGGTTAGTTCACTGAAGATTCTAATCAGTGATTATTGGGGTAACTTGTTTGCCAAAGGTTTTTACTTTTTTTTTTTTTTTTTTTTAAATAAATGTAGCTAAGTTCTTTTTGTTTTTTGTTTGTTTGTTTTTTTTTTTCAAAAGAGAAACTAGAAAAAAATGAAAAATTTGTTTAAACAACAACAAAAAATGGGTGCAATATTAACTTGATGACTGGTTACATTTGGGTTTTTTTGTTTGTTTTTGAGAATTGATCTTACAGAATCATATAAAGGTGATTTTTGAATTTTCACAGTGAATTAGAGAAAGGTTAGGTTGTTGGTCAAAAAGAAATGGTTAGAATGAAGAATTAGTTTTGCTTTTGAGATAAAATATAAATAAAATTATTTATATTTTCTAGTTTTTATCTTTCCAGTTTTCCTCAAGAAAAGTCGTAAAAGGAGATTAAGAAAATAAAGTAAGAATGACATGTGAATGATGTTTATGAAACTGTGGGGACAAAAAGTAGAATACAATGATCTTTTTGTGAGACTATTGCACTAAATATCTCTGATAAGTTTTTATTTTAGGATCAAAAAGTGCATGTGTCAGTAATTATTTTAGCTCCTTTTTCTTGGCATTCATAATAACAGGACCACACCTATTGTGCCAGAATTCTTGTGCTAAAAAAGTTGTTGTAATGGCTTTGATAATCTAAGAGCTATTTTTGAACAAAATATCTGCTAAGACTTTGTGCTGCATGACCACGGGTACTTGGCATGTATGTATGCCTTTGTTTGTAGATCCACCTATTTCCTCAGGGAACTTTTGCATAAATGAGACTACTGTATATTTCTTTGTCATTTCCGTCTGCTGTTTCTTGGGAGGAAGAACTGCCGTGGATTTTACAGTATTTGTACACTAAATAAGCTACCTTTCTGTGAAACTGAAAATAAAAAAATAGTTGGGAGGGCTGGGAATAATATTTTAGGTTGTCTAAACCAGGCAGATAACACATAATTCACTTTTTAGAGTATGGGTGATTTTCTTTGTTTGAAAAGACTAATTATAGTTTCATAGATCATGAAAGCATGACTCTGATGAATTAGTCTTTAGCATACACATTCTAATGTTTTTTGTTTTTTTTTTCTGGTGAGTCAGTACTTCTTTTAGCTGTTGTTTCAAGGAAAATAAAAACAAATGGTATCAATCTGTCTCTCCAAATAGAATTTTAAGATCTCGATTGTTGTTTCATCGGTGCTGGCAATTCAATATGGGAGAAAGGAAATGAACTACCCCGGGTTTAAAACCTCGATTTGCAGTTTACTATGACTAAAGACAAGTTAATTATCCTCTTGGGAATTTGTTCTTTTTTTTTTAATTTTTTATTGTTGAAAGTATTACATAGGTCTCTTTTTTCCCGCATTGACCTCTCCCCACCTGCTCCTGCCCCCCAGCACAGGCCCTCACCCCCCCTACTGTCTGTGTCCATGGGTTATGCTTATATGCATGCATACAAGTCCTTTTTGGTTGATCTCTTACCCCCTCCTTCTCCCCTCCACCCCTGCCTTCTTTATACTGTGACATACAGATAGAGCAATTCACAGGTTGTTATAACAACTGTAAGGCATACATAGCTTCTTGCCCTTTGTAATTTATAATAAATTACACTATTGATGTTATGGGTGCTTTACCAGTGCTCATTGATAGATCAAACTAAACAGAAAGGGAAAACAAGGTACATTTGGGGCTTCTTATGTATAGTTAAATTGTATAATAATAAGTATTAATTTTTTGAGTACAGGAACTGTCCTATTTATTGCTGTACTTAAAGCAAGTGTGGGTGCTTAATAAATGCTTGTTGTGTGAGCATGTGGGTGGGAAAACTCATGTTTCTTCACTTTCTGGTTCCGTGTTCTTTCCCACATAGCATTACCTTTAACTCCACATTACTCTATTAAGTGAACTCATTTTAATTCATCTATAATTGGATCTTTTTCACAAACAGGAATATAAAATACTTTCTTATTTGCTGTTGATTGGAAGAGAATACATATAAAATACTTTATTTGGGAGAGTTGTCAAACATTGTGAGAAAATATTTGTGAAAGGTAAATGACTCTATTATAGATTTAGGAGGAAGAGAAAACTCTTTTAATGGGATATAGATGTTAGAAAACATAATGGTTGGTTGGTTTCTTTATACTTTGCTTATAGACAACCAGATTTTTTTTAATGACTGAAAATAATTTATTACTTGTGCAAGTTCTTATTTGTGAGAATCAGGGTCAAATGGTAAAAAACAACAACTGTCATTTTACACCAAATGCATAAAATGCCCTATCCCAGACTGCTTTTCTTTCTAAAAATTTATTATTGCCACTACTGCTGATGTCCCCCATTTCTTCCTGCCCTTTGCCCACCTCCACCCAACCCCCAGGTCTCCCTTGCCCTGGCCTTCACCTCACTGTTGTCTGTGTCCAGGGGCTATGCATATATGTTCTTTGGCTAATCTCTTCATCTTCTTTTACCCAATTTCCCACCTGCCTCCACTCCCTTTTAAGGAATAAAAAGGAGCCCTGGCCAGTGTGGCTCAGTTGTTTGGGCATCATCCTGTGCACCAAAAAGTTGCTGGTTTCAATTCAATTAGGGCACTTGCTGGGTTTGTGGGCTCCATCCCTGTTAGGGGGCATGCAGGAGGCAGTTAGTCAATCAATGTTCTGCTCTCACAGCGATGATGTTTCTCTTTCACTTTCCCCCTCCCTTCCTCTCTCTCTAAAAATTAATTTAAAAATCTTAAAAAAATACAAAGGGAAAACATCTGAGCACCTCTGTCTCTCCTGTCTATCTCTCATTAAGGTGCCTGGGCTCAGCAAGCTTCTGTTCACTAATCAGAACTAATCACTAATCCAAATTGTGAACATTTACTATAAGCCATTTGAACATTATTGTCGCTGTATGAAAAGTATATCCTGTATAAATAGGGATTTCTTTGCTTTTATGTTATCATGTAATTGCAATTAAAAAATACCTTTAAATAATTAAGGAAACAGGAAGGCCAGCTCTTTCACAGAGATCTTTATCTTTGTCAATATTCTTTGTCAATAAATATTATTTGTTTTTAAATTCCATTGTGATGTTTCAGTTCTGATGGCACAAATAAGATTTGTAAATATATATTTTAAACATTTTATTGTTGTATATACTACGGGATTGAGAATAGTCATTAAAACAATTAATTAATAGAAATGGGACAGTACCAGGTTATTTCTCCCCCAGATAAAAGGGATTATTTCTACAGAAAATAAAAATGATGGTTTTTGGAGAGCTATCCATATAGCTTAATACTACTTAGATTATCATTCTACTGAGAGAATTATCAGTATTATTTCTGACATGTGTGATCTGATCCATAGTGTGGTTTGTTTATTGTATTTTGCTATTAAAAATAATGCTGCAAGGGATAATTTTACCAATAACACATTTAATAGTTTTAGCTGGTGTCTTTGAAATAGCTTCCTGATAGTATTACTGGGCCACAGGGTAACAGCATATTTCATTTTGTCAGATATTAGCAAATTTTTCTCCATTGGGAAAATTCCTCCCTTTTGGCCACCCACCAGCAATGTATGAGAGTGCTTGCTTTCCCCTTCTCACCCATAGAGTAAGTTGTCAACCGTTGGTTCTTTTTTTTCAAGTCTCATAGGTGGAAACTGCATCTCTTTGTAATATGGAGGATTTTTGAATTGTGTAATTATTTTGTCATCAGAGTTGTGACCTTTCATGCCAGTGACCAGGAAGCTTTTCCTGTAAAGGGTCATATAGGAAATACTTTAGACCAGTGGTCGGCAAACTGTGGCTCGTGAGCCACATGCGGCTCGTGAGCCGCGGTTTGCCGCTCTGTTGACTAATGAGTTTGCCGATCACTGACCTAGACTCTCGATTCCAATAATTAGTCTGTTGTTGTTCCTTGTGATTAAGCCCGGTTTAGACCATGTGGGCCCTACTGTCTGTGTTACAACTGCTTAACTCTGCTGTTGCTGCATGAAAGCATGCACTGATAGTTTGTAAACAAATGAGCGTGCCAGCATTCCAATAAAACTTTATTTTTAAAATGAATGATGGGCTGAATTCGGCCTGCAGAGCATAGGTAGCTGACCCCTGCTTTTGCCACTTCTATAAGCATAGACAGTTTAAAATGGCCAGATACTTCTACCAAGATAGCTAGTTTGTTCTCATATAATAGACTGTGCACTGAGCATATTAATTACATGAGACAGCTGAGACTCAGTATGTGTTGGGTTGGTACTAGAACAAAAGTCTATACTCTCATAATGAAATACCCTTTCCCTAATTCCCTTTCAGGTTTTCTCGGGACACTGTATATTGGGTATTGTTTCATTCATAGTAGAGGAGATGGTACTTACATTGAAAGGACTTGTCCTTCTTCAAACACAAATAGTCATTGGACTTTCATTGATGCTCATTTTTGCCACCTGGTGATTGACATTGTTACCTGTAGTCAAGGAGCATTGTCAGGCCCAGCCCATGTGGCTCAGTGGTTGAGTATCAACCTATAAACCAGGAAGTCATGGTTTAATTCCCTGTCAAGGCACATCCCCAGTAGTGGGGCTTGCAGGAGGCAGCTGATCAATGATTCTCTCTCATCATTGATGTTTCTATCTCTCTCTCCCTTGCCCTTCCTCTCTGATATCAATTAAAAAAATAAATTTAAAAAAATAAAAAGGAGCATGGTCAGGTTAGATAGCCCTAGAGGGCAGGATTAAGCTTATGACTAAGGATTCCCTTGAAGCTATATTAAACCACTGAACTATTTGAGCATAATCAGAAATGATTGTAATTTTTTACCCCAAAGAATTTATTTTTCCACAGCGCTAAGAGCAAGTGACCTAGCATTAGAATTTGTAGCAACTGATTAAAATAGAGATTAGCAACCTTTTAGAAATGGTGCCCAAAGACTTGATTTACTCTGTTATATTGCTGCATTTCTTCCAGTAAGAAGGTTGATGAGAGACAGTGGGAAACTGTGATTCATTCCTCCCTGAGGGAAGGTGAAAAAGGTATGGTAGGCACTTGGCACAGAGGCACAATGTAAATGTGAAAGCCATGGGTCTGGGGTTTTAAATGTGCCACTTTACCCATTCCTGTGACAGGCGCTTAAGAGAGAATAATTGAGAGAAATCTTTGTAGACTATTGGGATTTTAACTCTTATTGTGCTGTATTTGGAATAATGTCTAGGTTGGTCTTTTAAATGTGTTTTGTTTTGTTTTTCCTAACGAAAGAATCTTTAAATCAAGTGCTTGTGTGTTTGTGTGTGTGTGATTTGTCAACAATAATTATTTTACATAGAAGCACAAGTAAGGACCTTTCATATACATTTTAAAAATGTAACTCTTGTTTCTCATTGAGGATATGTTTTCCCTACAATCCTTTATTTTAATATTATAAGTTTTTTTGTCATATCAGCATTTTTACGTTTGTATTGATATGTCAAGTTTTGTTATGAATAATAGTATTTGCATTTTTAAGTAGATCAGGAATTGACTTTATTTGAACGTCTTTCAATGTCTATAAATGACAGCTTCTTTACTCAGTTATATAGTCTGTGATTGTAAGTAGGACTTCTTAGTAATTAGTCATTAAATAGAACAATACACATTAATGGGGATATTTTTTTTCTTTCTAATACCTTTGCCTTTATTTTAGTCTAGTGGTTCTCAAATTGTCATGTACTGGATCACCAATATATATCATCCGGATCTATTTAAATAGGTACATTGGAGGGGCACTCATGCAAGTCTGTATTAGAAACAAGTTCCATAGATGCTTCTAATACCCATCAAAATTTTGGAAATCACTATTTAGATATATTTTATTATAATTTAAAAAATAGTTTTGTTTGAAATAAGTTGCAAAAATAGTGCAGATAGTTGCCCTGTGCCCTTCCCCTAAGCATCCCCCAATAATAATATCTCAGATAACCCTAATATATTACTAAACCCAGGAGTGGCATTGATAAAATATTGTTAACTTTGACCTTTTCAGATTTTACATGCATTCTTTATTACTGTTATTCTTTATTATTTTAGGTTTCCTACATGTGCAGATTGGTGTGAAAGCACCCCACTAGGAATATACAACTCTTGCATCACCACAGACTCCCTTGTGTTACTTCTTTTTTTTTTTTTTTAATATATATTTTATTGATTTTTTACAGAGAGGAAGGGAGAGGGAGAGAGAGTGAGAAACATCGATGAGAGAGAAACATCGATCAGCTGCCTCCTGCACACCTCCCACTGGGGATGTGCCCGCAACCAAGGTACATGCCCTTGACAGGAATCGAACCCGGGACCCTTGAGTCCGCAGGCCGACGCTCTATCCACTGAGCCACACCGGTCAGGGCCCTTGTGTTACTTCTTAATAGTCCCACTAGTGATCTGTTTTCTATGACTATAGATTTGTCACTTTGGGGTTCTTATATAAATAGAATCATACAGTATGTCACTCTTTGAGACTGGCTTTTGTTTTGTTTTGTTTTATTTTTGTCTAGTTATCACTAGAGGATATTTTTCCATAGATTTTTAGAGAGAGTGAAAAGGAGGGATGGAGGGTAGGAGGAGAGAGAGAAACAATTATGTGAGAGAGATACATTGATTGGTTGCCTCCCACACATGCCCTGATAGGGGCTAGGGATCGAACCTGCAACCTAAGTATGTGCCCTTGACCAGGAATGGAACACACAACCCTTTGGTTTACAGACCAAAGCTCAACAATTTAGCAGCACCGGTCAGGACAAGAATATGGTATTTCTGATTATTGACTTCTGATTGCTCCTTCACACGCGTAAATCTGAGAACCTCTGGGTCTAGTTTTATAGAAGAAAATAACAGTGAGGTCCAAAGAAGGGAACTGACCCAGTCAAGGTGACACAGATAGTTAATGTGAACAAGACCATGAACCTGAGGGTACCAGGCCTCCTGCCCAGAGTCCTCTAAACTTGAAATGAGACTGGCTTTTATCTGCACTCAACATAATGCGCTTGAGATCATCCATGATGCTGAGTGTATCAAGACCTCATTGCTTCTTGTTGCTAATATTCCATTGTGTGGATGCACCACAGTTTGTTTCTTCATTCTCCCACAGGAGCACATCTGGGTTGTTTCGTTTGGGGTTGTTATGAAGAGTACATTCATATACAGGTTTTCTGTGAACATAAGTTTTTATTTCTCTCGTGTAACTAACAATGAGTAGATTGCTGGGTCATAAGATACGTGAATGTTTAACTTTATATTACACTGCCAAACTGTTACCCAAAGTGACTGTACCATTTTGCATTCTCATTATACAACCCACAGACGAGAGATCCAGTTGCTCCACATTCTCCTCTGCATTTGATATTACTAACTGTTTTCAATTTAGGCGTGTAGTGGTTTCTCATCATAGCTTTAATTTAGATTTCCCTAATGTATGATGATGTTGAACATCATTTCATGTGCCTATTTGCCATTCTTATATTCTCTTTGATCAATATTCAAATCTTTCATTTGATAATTGGATTCTTGTTTCTTCTTACAGTTTAGAGGGCTCTCTTTATATTCTGGATATAAGTCTCTGTTGTATATGTGACTTACATATACTTTCTCCTAGTCTGTGGCTTATCTTTTCATCCTCTTAACAGGGTTGTTGCAAAGAGCAAAAGTTTTAAATTCTTGATGAAGTCCAGTTTTTCAATACTTTTAAAAATATAGATTGTGTCTTTGGTGTCATATCTAAGAATTGATTGCCTAATAAATCTTGGTCCCAAAGTTTTTTCCTATTTTGATCTAAACATTGTATAAGTTTATATCTTACAATGTGATCAACTTTAGGTTTTAATATTTCTAAACTAGAGGCACTATTTCCAAGTAGTTCTTTTAGACCAGTATTTGACAACCTCTATAGCTAGGAAAATGAGTTTGGAAAATAAATTTCAATGGCTTTTCTTTATGAGTATGCAATGAACATTATGCTCAAATGTCATTTACTCCAACATATACCACTCCCCAACATAGATTTTAAAACTTTAACAGAGACTAATGACTCAGTGCTGTTGAATATTTGCCAAAGTACATATTTGAGAGTAGAACATTGAGATCCTGACTTAAAAGCAACTTTTACCTTTATTTTATGGCTGGTTAATTTACCAGTGTGCTTTCTTGGCTGATATATATATCCGCTATTTACTATGAATATATGCATATATTTTAATAATTATAATACCCACATGTAATGGTTTTCGGTTTTTAAGCTAGTATGCTTTAAAAAAATGAAAAAAATTTCAATTAAGACATTTTTTAAAAAACTTAATTTATTTAGAGCAGTTTTAGTTGCACAGCAAAATTAAGCAGAAGGTACAGAGATTTTCCACTTATACTCTACCCCACACATGTATAGACTCCACTTTATCAATAGCCCCCACCAGAAGGGTACATTTGCCACAGTTGGTGAACCTGCATTGATACATCATAATCACCCAAAGTTTATAGTTTGTAGTAGGAATCACTCTTGATGTTGTGCATTCTGTGGGTTTGGACAAATGTATAAGGACAGCTATTAATCATTATAGTACCATATAGAGTATTGTCACTGCTCTGAAAATTCTCTGTTTCCCACCTATTCATCCCTCTCCCCATCACCTCAACTCCTGGCAACCACTAACCGTTTTATGGTCTCCAAAGTTTTGGCCTTTTCAGAATGTTATATAGTTGGGATAATAGAGGGTTGGGCAATAATAGGTTTACTGTTTATATGGAAAATAATGTAATACTTAATAAATAATAATACAAGA